>NC_066582.1:92544943-93235943 GCF_024323335.1 Lathyrus oleraceus
CGTCAATAATAGCCACAACAATAATCAACAACAATAGAATTTTGAGAGGAAGAAGGTCTCTTTCGACCCTATTCCTATGTCGTATGCCAAAATCTATCCATCTGTGGTTCTCAAGAACCTGATTCAGCCAAGGAATCTGCTGCAAATTCCAGAACCACTTCCATGGTGGTATAAGCCAGAACTTCAACATGCCTTTCATCAAGGAGCTCCTGACCATGATATTGAAATTTTTTATCCTTTGAAGTATGAGGTCCAGAAGCTAGTAAAGAGTTGGATGGTATCCTTTGAGGACTGCGTGCCGAATGTGAAAGCTAACCCATTGCCTGCTCATGGTAATTCCTCTGTTAATATGGTAGATGCTTGTCCCAGAGAGTTCAAGATCTATGATGTTTGCTTCATCAGAAGGTCATTGGTAATGATGCATAAGGACATTTGTATGATGAGTGATTGTGATCATGACTATGATGGTTGTACAATTTGCAGTGTTCACCCTTAAGGGTGCGTCATTGTCAAGAGGGATATCCAAAGGCTGATGGATGAGGGTATGATTCAAATTTTCTAGTCCCATCACTTAGGTGATGATGTGAACATTATTTTACCAGTGTTTAAGCCCCGGAATGGGTAGTCATTCAGTTCAACAATAACAACAGTAACAACATCAAAAAATCAGTATCACTGTTGGTATCTCATCATATGCATTAGCACTAGGATCACACCTTGGCATTCTCCTTACCCCTCATTCATTGGGTTTGCATTGGGAGAGATCACCAAGCACATTTTATTGTATCATACTTCATTTTTATTTTTTTACTAACAAAAATACCAAAAATATGTCATTGTATAGTTTAACTCTTTTGTATGTAGTGTGTGTGCCCACCTATGCTCTACCAAGCTCATATATAGGGTTTAAGACCCTCAATGTAAGGAGATAAATCAATAAATGGTTTACTATGGCTCTAAGTATCATATATGGATCCCCATGATCTTCCCATATTATTTTTATCAATAAATCATCAAGAGTTTGGAGATGGGTTGCCTTGGAAACCCTAATTCATCTTGGTATCTTGTGTAACTTCTTCAACAAGTTTCCTCAACATCTGATTAAATGTTTCAAGGGATACTTCACATTTCATAACATTTTGCATAGATCCTCCATGAGTCCTAAAAGTCAATAGAATGCCAAGCTAGCAAGTTGGTTCATGGTGGATGACTAGAGGAAGTCAACTTGTCAAAACTAGGGTTCCCTAGACCCTATCTCCTACGATTTTTATCATATGAAAATGATTACAAGATAAAAGTTACTCCAAATGACAGTCCAAACAACTTTCATGTAGAGTTCAAGAGCTATTTTTTGCTTGGAAAGTTATTTTTTATGGTGAAAGATTATAGGTCATTTTGCATAAACCCTGGCTTGGAGGTGAACTTCCCAAGACCATAACTTGCTTAATTTTTATGATATGAAAGCCATTAAAACTGCATAGTCAAATTCAGGATGTCTACTTCAATTGTGATGTTTGGAGGAAGTTCAAGTTCAACTTGCAAATGCATATGCCAAGAGGAAATATTATAGGTCATTTTGGGCCAATACCATTGAACAAGTGATTTTCCTCAACTTCTAAAATACATAACTCCTTCATGCCAAATCCAAATTAGGTCACATTTGTGACCAAATTGAAGAGGTTAGAAAGAGATACAACTTTAATGAAGGAACTTTACTGATTTGAAGTCCATTGAAAAAGTTATTAAAGGTGGAAGAAGTGAACATTTGATATGGGACTTAGAATATTTTCAAATATGTTTGATTTCCCAAAATTCCACCTCAAACTTCATCATGATATAGGCTTTAAATGAAAACATGTTCAACATTAAAGTTGTTCCTCTTGATCTCACCTTTCCAAAAAGACCAAAATCATCTTATTTGGACAAAGTATGAGGTACTTGAACATGGGTAAAGTTGAAGCACCATTTGGATATTTTCAATGTCCAATTTCCATACACACTTGCATGAGCTTCCAAGGTGATTTCAGTACATTGCACATTGGATTATGGGTCAAATGCTATCATTTCTAGGGCCTCATACACTTCCATGCAACCATGAAAAGAGGATTTTCAAACTTTTTCCAAATTCGGAAGTGTGCAAATATCATTCTCCATGGCTATAAATAGAACGTCTCATGCTCAGAATTGAGGACCTCATGCCCAAGCTTTGATTCAGAAACCCCAAACCCTCACTATTGAAGGATAAACTTGAGGATTTTCTTTGAAAATCAAGTTTCAATTCTCCATCTGTTATGAGTTTGAAACTCCAAGAGTTCATCCCTTTTTCTGATCTATTTCTCTTCCATCAAGCATCTGAAGCAAGGCCAAGCATAATTGGAAGCAAGATCGTGCCAATATCAAGCTCCATTGAAGGTGAATTTTCAGATTTTTCATCTCTCAGATTATCATTCAATTCTCCACTATTCTTGTTGATTTTTGGTTGTCTGAAGTCCTACCGATGTAGGCAAGAAGATTGAGTTGCTTTGAGGTTAAATCGAAGCAACTCAGTTCATGATCCTCAAAATTCAATTCCCTATATCATTTCATATACTTGGAACTAGACAAAATTGAGGCCAGATTCGAGCTCCTGAGCATTTTTCCTTCAAAATAGTGTACTCATTTCCCATTTTTATTTGAGTTGAACTTGGACCAGTCCGGTGGTCCTCACCAGAGAAGATGAATGGGACCAGGCCTCTGGTGGTGTACTGGCTTGTGCAAAACCCTTTGATTTGATTCCCACATTCTAATCTCAACAATCCAAAGTGATTACCACACGTGCATCTTATTTGACTAAGGAACACATAGAATGCGCGCTTTGGACCATCTAATCTGCCACCTCATTTAATAAGGGAGATCAGATGGTCCACGTATTTTTGAATTTCTGAATTTTCATTTTGATTGCCTTATTTTCATTAATTCATATTATTTTCATTATTGATCCAAAAAATATGGGACTTTCACCAAAAATTTATAAATATTTTTATCTTTCAATTTTAGAATTAAAATTATTTTTTGGATCAATATTGATATTTTTTATGATTTAAATATTTTTGTGCATATTTTTAATAGTTTAAAAATACTTCTGACTTTTTAAAAATAGTGAATTTTTTTCTCCAAGTTCCTTTCAGCTTGTTTGACCTATGATAAATATCTTGGACATTTATTTGGTGTTTTGAATAAGTTTTAGGTTTTTGATCAAACATAATTTACTTTAATGCATTTTTAATTGAAAATAAATTGTGTTGAGTCATTTTTATTGACTTGTAAAGTTTGACTATTGTGTTTAGGCCTTGGTCAAGGTTGATTTGACTTTTGTTGGACTAAAATCATTGGGTTTAGGGGATTGATGAAAAGTACATTTCATCTCCTAAAATGAATGAATGATTTTAATTTGATAAAATTCCTCCCATGACCAATTTGTGTTTGTCTCATTTCCCCACCCTCTTCATCTTCAATCCCTTTCTATCCCACTCCTCTCATTGGCCAATGACATCTCAATATCCTAAGGCTAATTGGTTCATGAACCAATACAAGTATGGATGATATTAGGTTCATCATTTGATCATTTTCTTTTTGTGTGTGGTATGTTTTAAGAGTATGGTTCATTATACCATATCTCTAACATTTATTAACACCAAAATCTTTATTGCCCCGCCTCAGATAGTTGTCACTTCTACATAAGTCCCATTACAATTGCTTAACATAACCCTAAATTTTTACACAAAGGCATATCATTCTAGCAAGTGAAATTGTAAGTCTCCCCCGTTTCATGGTATTATGTGGACCTTTGGCCTTTTTTCCTTCCTTTGGATGATGTCTTGGTTCAAGGATCCATGCTTGTGAATAGAGGGTTGAGTGCTCTCCAAAGAATGACTTACACAATTAAAAAGCAAAACTTCACTAACTTCTAACTAACTAACATTTGACTAACTTTTAATTTCAAGTCATTTACTTTTATGCACTTTAAATTAAAACCTTTTATCATTTTCTATTATACATAACATTTGACTTGTTTATGTTTAGTCATTTTTCACTTTCCTTACTTGAGCCGTGAATTGTGATTGTATGTACTTGCTTGTGTATTTTGTTTGTGTTTTGTGGTATTTTGACCTTAAGACTCTTGTTTGTGTGGACTGTTGGATTCTGATCTGAGAGTTGTACTTAGAATTAGACAAATGTCCTTATGCAAAAGGACTTGGCCAATGCCAACTTTTTTGAAACCAAGCTTGTAAATTGAACTTTCATCTAATACAAGTGTTGAAATCCTTATGAATTCATCTGCTACATGGTCTTGATGCAACTGTTATTTTGAACCTGTGTCTAATTCCCTATTCTGAGCCATTCAAAGAATATCTCATGTGATACATGGGAGCTTAAGAAGAAGACTATGAAGTTGCTAGCTTGGATGTGGCTATCTTTATTTGATGTGTTGCTCTTCATATTTCAACTTGTTTATTGATATTGCATGATTCTAAAGTCCAAGGGAAAAATGAGTTTCTATATGACATTCTTGTCTATTGGATTGCATCTCATAGGTCAGATCTTTTCAACTCTTATCTTTTTAATTCTTCCTTAGGATTAGTTTATGCATCTCCTCCCCCTTCTTAAATTTCAAATCTCTCCCTCTTTTCAAAATCTTCTTTGTTTGCGATTTCTAAACTTAGACTCTTTTGCAAACTAGAAACTTTGGCCTTATGCCATTGCATTTTTAAACTCTTTTCTTAAATAAAACTTGTAAATTAATCTAACTATATTAACTTAAATCTTCAAAAGACAAAAAGAACTAACACTCATGCAAACTCTTTTAGGGCCTTTGTGCCTCGCTTAAACTTAAATTTTTGTTAAAAGCAATCAACTAACTTTGAAATTGATACCATGAACTACGAGGTTTTGATCCCTCATTTTTATGTTGGTACATAGGCACAAGTCTGAAGATCTTGTCAAATACAAAAATATAATTAATGAATTCTTTTCTCATCCCCATACTCTATTTATTGCAAACATCATTTCATACCAAAACACATACACACATAAGAAAGGGCTCCCTGGGAGTACCTAGGATACTTTGCATGCTAACACCTTCCCTATGTGTAACCAACCCCCTTACCTGTAATCTCTGGCATTTTATTGGTTTTGATTTGAAAACATCTTATCTTTGCATTTTGTTCGTACTTTTCCCTTTTCCCTTAGAAACAATAAAAACACGGTGTCGACTCTGGTTTTATTGACGTTAAGTTTATCCATAGCTTAATGGTCATGCATTCACCATTACACCCATATGCATCCGATGGAGCTATTTCGTATCAGTATAATGCTACCATGTTGGAGAATGGTCAAGAGGTTCCGTTGCCTACGGCCAATTATGTTGTGAACATTGCTGATGTTAAGAAGGTGACCCATAGTGGTCGTGTTTTTGGTTCCGCTTTCTCGAAAGATGTAGAAGATATTGGTAAGAAGGTTGATGTACCCACAATGGATCCGATTAGTGCTCCAAAGTGTCAGTCTGGTGAATCATGAAAAGTGAATTAAATATGAATCCTGAAGCGCACAAAGAAGCATTGTAAAGAGTGTTGGAGTAAGCGTATGTAGAACATGATGTAATTGTGGATCAATTTGACCACTTTGTGGCTAACATCACTTCTTGCAACAATTTGAGCTTTTGTGATGAAGAACTTCTCGTCGAAGGCAGAAATCACAATCTAGCACTACACATATCAATGAATTGTAAGGAGGATGAATTTTCAAATGTGTTGGTTGATATCGGTTCTTTGTTGAATGTACTCCCCAAGTCAACTCTTTCAAGGTTATTGTAGCGGTAAATTCATGTTCATCAAGCTATGGATAAGCAAAACATCAAATAACAAGAGTCGCCACCGCGCTTTTATTATTTCCAAGGGATAAGGGGAAAAGTACGAACAAAACCCAAAAGTAAGAAGTTTTCAAATCAAAACTAATAAAATGTCAGAGATTACAGGTAAGGGGTTGATTACACAAAGGGAAGGTGTTAGCACCCAAAGTGTCCGAGGTACTCCTAGGGAGCCCTCTTTTGTGTGCATATGTGTTTTGTACAAAATGATGTTTACAAAAAAATAAAGTGAGGGGATGAGAAAAGAATTCATTAATTATATTTTTGTGTTTGGCAAGACCATCAGACTTGTGCTTACGTACCAACATAAAAATGAGGGATCAAAACCTCGTAGTTCGTGATACAAATTTCAATGTGGGTGCATTGCTTTTATCAAAAATTAGGTTTGAAAGGCACAAAGGCCTAAAAATGGTTTGAATGGGTTAGTTTTTTTTCTTGATTTTGGAAATCTTAAGTCAAGTATGGTTAACTTTATTACAAGTTTGATTAAGAAAAGAAGTTTGAAAATGCAATGGCATAAGGTCAAAGTTTCTAGTTTGAAAAGTAGTCAATGTTTAGAACAAAATGAGTTTAATCAAAGAAGATTTTTTTAAAGGAGGGAGATATTTTGGAATTAAAGAGATGGGAGGAGATGAAGAGATTAATCATATGCACAAAATTAAAAGTTAAGAGTTGAAAAGATCTGACCGATGGGTAGCAATCCAATAGGTAAGAATGCCATATAGAAACCCCAAATTCCCTTGGATATTAGAATCAAGCAACAAACAATGCATACAATTATAAATTGAAGAGCAAAGCACCAAATAAAGATAGACACATCCAAGCTATAATCACTCCATGATCTTCTTTAAAATTAGCCCATGTATCAGATGAATTCCACAATGCCATAACTCGCAGGCTCAAAATAACAACTTCACAATGATCATGTTGCAGATGAACTAAAAGGGATCTTGAATGATGTATCATATGAAGTTTCAAATTGAAAGCACTTAGTTTCTCAAAAGGTTGACATTGACCAAGTCCTTTAGCATAGGAAGGTTGCCTAAATTCTAAGTCCAATTTGTCCAAGATCAAGTCAACAGTCCACACAAAAGTTTTTTAGGGTTTTTTGTTCTTATTATGTACATTAATGGTAAAAGACCACACAAACAAATAAAAAAATACACAACCAAGATATATCACACAATATAGTCCAAGTGGACAAAGTGAAAATAGCCTTAACATAACAATTAGAATGGTATGAATTATGGCAAATGAATAGAACTTAAAGATTAAAGTGAATGATAGTTGAAATTAAATGTTAGTTGTTAATGAGTTAGAAGTTAGTATTGTTTTGTTTTTGCTTTTCATTTTAGTCATTCTTTGAGAACACTCAACCCACTTATCACAAGCATGGATCCTTGAACCAGGACATCTTCAAAAGGAAGGAAAAAAGGCCATGTTTTCACACAATACCATGAAAGAGGGGAGACTTAAAATCTCACTAATTAGAATGCTATGCCTTTTTGTGTCAAAAATTTAGCGCTATGTTAAACAATCGTAATTGGACTTATGTAGAAGTCCCAACTATTTGAGGTCGGGTAATAGAATTTTGGTGTTAATGCATGTTAGAGACATAGTATAATGGACTATGATCATGAAACATACCACACACAAAAAGAATATGCAAAAGAGGTGTCCTAATCTCATCCGTACTTATGTTGATTTTACAATCAACTAGCCTTAAGACTTAGATATATCATAGGCCAAATGAGATGAATGCATAAAGAATGGGGATGAGATGAAGAGAGAGGGGAATGGATCAAAACTCAAATTGGTCAAAGGAGGACTTTTACCAAATTAATATCATCCATTCATTTTGGGAGATGGAATGTACATTCCATCAATCCCCTAAATCCAATGATATTAACTTGACAAAGTCAAATCAACCTTGACCAAGGCCCAACAAAAAGAGTCAAACTTATACGAGTCATCACAATAGGTCAACATAATTAATTGGCATTTATTCAAATTAAAAAATACTAAAATAATACATTTAAATTAAATATGGTTTGTCAAATTCCTAAAACCTCATCAAAACACTAACGAAATGGCCATGAGATTTATCATAGGTCAAACAAGGTCAAAGGACCTTGGAGGAAAAATTTCATAATTTTTAAAGACTTACAAGTATTTTAAACAATTAAAAATAATCACAAAATCCATTAAATCATGAAAAATATTAATAATGATCCAAAAAATTATTTTAATCCAAAATATGAAAGAGGAAATTATTTGAAATTTTTTGGTGAAACTCTCATATTTTTTGGATCAATATTAAAATTAATATGAATTAATGAAAATAAAAGGAATAAAAGAAAAATTAGAAAATATAAAAAAATATGGACCACTTGATCTGCCTCATTTATTGAGGTGGCAAATCAAGTGGCTGAGCGCGTGCAATCCATCACGCACTTAAGTCAACTGATCACACGCGTGGTAATCAGCATGTACGCTCAGGATTAAAATGTTTTGAAAGGATCCTATGGCTAGGAGACGTGCAAACGCACCGCCGGAGCCAGAGCTCCAGTCTTCTTCTCTGGTGAAACTCACCGGACTGGTCCACCCTCAACCATCACCAAAATAAAAAACAAGGACATTATCTGGAAAAAAAATGGTGTAGAGCACGAATCTGACCTCAATTTTAACTAACTCCACATATATAGAAAGATATAAGGAGTTGAATTTTGAGGTGTGTCAACTGAGTTGCTTGGATTTGACCTCTAAGAAACTCAAACTTCTTTCCTACATTGGTAGGAATTCAGACAACCAAAGATCCAAGAGAATTGATGAGAATTGAGTGAGAATCGAAGAGATGAGGTTTTCTGAAAATTACCTTCAATGTTATGCAAATCTTGAGGTTGCTTACTTCAAACACGATCTGATCACACTTGAGAAGCTTGTAGGAAGTGATTAGCAATGGTGCAAGGCTTTGGATCCTGGAGTGTTTGAATCTCTAACAGTTGAGATTCAAACTCAATTTTCCAATTGAAAATTCTCAGGTTTTTCTTTAGAATGAGAGGGTTTGAATTGGGGGGAAAAGTTGGCGCGCAAGGTCTCCTTGAATTGAGCACAAAGGTCATGTATTTATAGCACGAGGGAGTGATATTTGCACACTTGAAATTTTGTCCAAATTTAGCAATGTGACTGGCATTAGTGCATGGGCATGTACAGGCCCATGAGGCAATGCATTAAGGTCCAAAATCAATCATGTTGAAGTCTGAATGAAGCTTGATTGGCAAGGCAATGTGAAATGAAGTTTGTACTTTTGATTTCCTCTAATGATGCATCTCTGTTAAAGCCATGTGCAGCCCTAGCCAACCTCACCCAAAATGCATGAGCTTGGGTTCTTTAAAAAGCTTGGATCAAAAGGAACAAGTTTTATGTTGAACACTTTTTCATTTGGAGCATGGATCATGGTGAATTTTGAAGTGGAATTTGGAAATTTCAACATGTTGAAAAGTTTTCTAAGTGTAAAGTCATATATCTTAATATTCCATCTTACTTGACTTTTTATGTGTGCTTCAAATGAGAAAAGTGTCTTCACCAAAGTTGTAGCTCTTTCAAATACCTTCAAAATAGTCACCAATTTAATGTCATTTGGATTTAGAATGATAGAGTTATGAATTTTTGAAGTTTGGAAAAATCACTTGTTCAATGGTATAGGTCAAAAATGACCTATAATGTATCCTCATATCACATGCTCATAAAAGTTGAATTTGCTTCCACTCCAAACATAAAATTTTAAGTAGACATCTTGAATATTATTTTGCAACTTGGAAATATTTCATCTCATAAAAATTGAGCAAGTTATAGCCTTGGGAAGTTGACTTTCAAATTAGGGTTTAAACTAAATGACCTATAATGTTTCAACATAGAAAATGACTTTCCAAGCAAAACTAGCTCTAAGTCTCAACATGAAAGTTGTTTGAAAAGTAGTTTAGAGTAAGTTGGCTCTTGGAATCATTTTCTAATGGTGAAAATTGTAGGAGATAAGGTCTAGTGAGGCCCAGTTTTGATCAAATGAGTTCATCTGGCCAACCACCACCAACCAACTTGCTATCCTTCAATTATCTTGACTTTCTTGGATAATGGTAGATCATATATCATAAGATGATGAATTTTGAAGTGTCCCTTGAGAAATTTGATCAATTGGTGAGGTTGCTTGTTGGAGAAGTTACTCAAGATACCATGTCAAACTAGGGTTTCCAAGGCAAATTAACCTCGAACCCTTGAAGAAAACTTGGTCAATATGGCATGCAGAGATCAATGGAACTCATATAGGATGCCCATAACCATTCTTGGATCAATTCATGGTTGTGCTCTTTGTCATGAGGGTCTCAAACACTAGATATGAACTCGATAGATCAATGGTTATCATGCCCTACCTACAAAAGAGTTAGGCAACTACAAAGACATATTTTGGGTATTTTGGTTAGTAAAATGATAATATACAAGTATGATACAATCACATGGTGCTTGGTGGTCTCTCCCAAAACAAACTCAATGAAAGAGGGGTAAGGAGGATGAAAAGGTATGATCCCAATGATAATGCATATGATGAAATTGCATGAGGGATCTTAGGGTAAAAACTAGGGTCTTACAGTTATCATATCAAGGAGCTCCGATGAGGTACAGTGGCGTGATTGTTAAAGCATTCAATGGTTCTCGCAAGACTCTTATAGGAGAAGTGGACCTTCCAGTAAAGATAGGTCCGACTGATTTCCAGATTACTTTTCAAGTACTGGATATCCATCCGACCTATAGCTGCTTGTTAGGAAGGTCATGGCTCCATGAGGCCGAAGCTGTTACGTCCCACCTACATAAAAAGTTGAAATTTGTGAAGAATGGCAAGCTCGTCATTATGGGCGAAGAGAAAGCGCTGTTGGTAAGCCATCTCTCGTCTTTTTCATATGTGAAAGATGAGGAAGAGGTTGGATCTCTGTTCCATGACTTATCTATTGCTGAAGTAAGAAGAGTTTGGGCACTTATGTCCTCTTTTAAAGATGCTCAGAAGATTATTGAAGATGGCAATTCTGATCAGTGGGGCCTAATGGTAGAGGTCGCCGAGAACAAGAATCGAGCCGATATGGGTTTCCAGCAAGGTTCGTCTGTGGTAAAAGCTAAAGATGAACAACACTCAGCTGCAGTGATCAAGGGGGATGAAGATGAAGCCTGCGCCAATTTTGTGACGTATGGAAAGGCTAGCAACAATTGGATCGTTGTTGATGTTCCTGTTATTGTTCATCGCTCTAAGTAATTGTTTTTATTATTTTTGAAAATCCTTCTCCTATGCCTAAGGGAGAAGTGAACATTGTTAGGCATATTTCAAATTAGTCATCAATAAAATGCAATTCTATTCATCCATATCTATGATGTTTTTTACTTTACTCTTTACTTTTCTGAAAATGGTAATCACAAAAAACATAAATAAATAAATAATAATTGTCCATCTGTATAATATGTGGTCACAATCCACTTCTATGAAATCCAAATATAAAATCATTATGCAGGTTGGTTTCTAAACCCATTGAATACAACGATCCAACTCCGACTCCAAACTTTGAATTCCCTGTGTTTGAGGCTAAGGAAGAAAGCGATGAAGAAGTGTATGATGAATTGTCTCGTCTACTTGAGCACGAGGAAAAAGACATTCAGCCATTTAAAGAGAAAACTGAGTTAGTCAACTTGGGTTCCGAAGATGATGTGAAGGAAGTCAAGATTGGGTCTCAACTGTGTCTAGAGGTTAAGAAGGGGTTGATTGCTCTTCTTCGGGAGTATTAAAATGTGTTTGCCAGGTCTTATCAAGACATGCCTGGTTTGGATTCTAAGATTGTAGAGCATAGATTGCCATTGAAGCCGGAATGCCCGCCAGTCGAGCAGAAATTGAGGAGAACTCATCCCGATATGGCAGTGAAGATCAAAGAAGAAGTGTAAAAGCAAATTGATGTTGGTTTCCTTGTTACTGCTGAGTATCCATAATGGGTGGCCAATATTGTGCCTGTTCCTAAAAAGGACGCAAAGGCCTGTATGTGCGTTGATTGTAGATATTTGAACAAAGCTAGTTTGAAAGATGATTTCCCTCTGCCACACATTGATATGTTGGTAGAAAATACAACTAAATTCAATGTCTTTTCATTCATGGACGGGTTTTTCGGATATAATCAGATCAGACTGGCACCCGAAGATGTGGAGAATACCATATTCATTACACCTTGGGGAATATTCTGTTATAGAGTGATGCCTTTTGGTTTAAAGAATGTTGGTGTAATATACTAGAGAGTAATGACCACTCTTTTTCATGATATGATGCATAAAGAGATTGAAGTCTAAGATGACAATATGATTGCTAAATCGAGTGATAAAGAGGAGCATGTTGAGCATTTATTGAAGTTATTCCAGCGTTTGAGAAAGTATAAACTCCGCTTGAATCCCAATAAGTGTACTTTTGGTGTTCGTTCTAGTAAGTTGTTAGGCTTTATTGTCAGTGAGAAGGGTATTGAAGTTGATCATGCCAACGTCAAAGCAATAGAAGAGATGCCTACGCCCAAAACTGAGAAGCAAGTTAGAGGTTTTCTCGACCGCTTAAAGTATATCTCAAGATTCATTTCGCATATGATTGCCACATGACTGCCACAGTCTTGTGATTGGACTGAGGATTTCCAGAAAGCCTTTGATAATATCAAAGAGGACCTGCTTAAGCCTCTGATTCTGTCTCCGCTTGTTGAAGGAAGACCATTGATCATGTATTTAACTGTGCTTGATGAGAGTATGGGTTGTGTTCTAGGTCAGCAAGACAAATTTGGAAAGAAAGAATATGCTATTTACTACCTCAGTAAGAAGTTCACCAACTGTGAGACTCGAGACTCTATGCTTGAAAAGACTTGTTACACATTAGCTTGGGCTGCTAAGCGTCTGCGTCAGTATATGTTTAATCATACCACTTGGTTGATATCAAAAAAAGGATCCAATCAAGTATATTTTTAAGAAGCCTGCTTTAACTGGGAGGATTTCCCGTTGGCATATGTTGTTGTCAGAGTATGATATTGAATACCGATCTCAAAAAGCTATCAAAGGTAGTGTCTTGGCTGACCATTTGGCTCACCAACCGATTGAGGATTATCAGTTAGTGTAGTATGATTTTCCTGATGAAGAGATTTTGTACTTGAAGATGAAAGATTGTGATGAACCATTGCTTGAAGAAGGGCCATAACCTGGTTCCCGCTAGGGTATGGTATTTGATGGAGCTGTTAATCGGTATGGTAATGACATTGGGGCAATGATTATTACTCCTCAAGGCACTCATTTTCCGTTTATAGATAGATTGACTTTCAAGTGTACAAATTATATGGCTGAGTATGGAGCTTGCATTATGGGGCTTGAAGAGGCGATCGATCTCAGAATCAAATATTTCGATGCCTATGGAGATCCAGCTTTGGTTGTGAATCAGATCAAAGGTGAATGGGAGACAAATCAACCCGGTTTGATACCATTTAGAGATTATGCGAGGAGGATTTCAACTTTATTTACCAAGGTTGATTTTCATCATATCCCTCGAGATGAAAATCGGATGACAGATGCTCTTGCAACGTTGGCTTCAATGATTATGGTGAAATTTTAGAATGAAGTTCCTAATTTGACTGTGATGCGTCTTGATAGGCTAATTCATGTATTTGCTGTTGAAGAGATCAAAGATGAAAAGCCGTAGTATTTTGATATTAAGTGTTTTCTCCAAAGTCAGATTTACCCGCCTGGGGCATCTTTGAAAGGTAAGAAGACTTTAAGGAGATTAGCTGGCAACTTCTACCTGAATGGTGATTTGCTTTACAAGAGAAACTTCAATATGGTCCTTCTCAGATGTGTGGATAGACACGAAGTAGACTTATTGATGACTGAAGTTCATGATGGTTCCTTTGGTACTCATTCCAATGGACATGCTTTGGCTAAGAAGATGTTGAGAGCAGGTTACTATTGGCTGACAATGGAATCTGACTATTGCAAGTTTATGAAGAAATTCCACAAGTGTCAAATTTATGCAGATAAAATTCATGTTCCTCCAACACTATTGAATCATTTCCTCCCTATGGCGCTTCTCCATTTAGGAAATTGATATGATTGGCATGATTGAGCCCAAAGCTTCGAATGGGCATCATTTCATTATGGTGGCTATTGAGTACTTCATCAAGTGGGTTGAAGCGTGTTGATATGTGAATGTAACCAATCAAGTTATTGTAAGGTTTATCAAGAATCAGATTATATGTCGTTATGGTGTGCCAATTAAGATCTTTACTGATAATGGATCTAACTTAAATAATAATATGGTGGAAGCTCTTTGCTAAGACTTCAAGATTACACATCATAATTCTTCTCCCTACAGCCCTAAGATGAATGGGGTTATTGAAGTTGCAAACAAGAACATGAAAAAGATTATTCAGAAGATGGTTGTACCATATAAGGATTGGCATGAGATGCTCCCATTTTCTTTGCACGGGTATCGTACATCCATCCGCACTTCAACAAGGGAAACCCCTCTCTCATTTTTTTATGGGATGGAAGATGTGCTCCCAGTAGAGGTTGAGATCCCATCGTTGCGTGTCTTGATGGAAGATAAGTTGACTGAAGATGAATGGTGACAAACCAGGTATGATTAGTTGAATTTAATCGAAGCAAAAAGGTTAACTTCCATGTGTCATGGGCAGTTATATCAGCCGAGAATGAAGAAAGCATTTGATAAGAAGGTTAGGCCTTGATTGTTTAGAGAAGGTGACCTTGTGCTCAAGAAGATTCTATCTTTCAAACCAGATACTAGGGGCAAATGGACTCCTAATCATGAAGGCCCATATATTGTAAAGAGTGCCTTTTCAGGCGGTGCTTTAATTCTTACAACCATGGATGGTGAAGAGTCCACTCGTCGTGTGAATATCGATGCAATCAAGAAATACTTCGCCTAAAAAGAAAAGAACAACTCGCTAATTCGAAAACCCAAAAGGGCGGCTTAGGCAAAATAGAGCATCTCGGTGGATTGAAAACCCAAAAGGGCGATCCAGGAAAAAGTTAGAGACATAAAATAGAAAGTATTCATCCCGATAGATTGAGTACCCCACCTTGGGGAAATTTATGCAAAAATTAGGGATTATGGCAAGTAACTGCATCCTGCTGATCTTCAATCTTGAAGACATTCTTGAGTACAACGTTTGGTTCTAATTCGTCATCTTCAACCAAAGCCAAGAGAACAGTGGATATCAAAAGTTGGTAGAAGGATTAGTGATCATTGTATTCAATGTATCCCTTTTCCATATAAATTACCATTTTCCAAAATTTGTAAAGATCTATGGAGTCTTGTCATTTACAGACTACCATTCTATTAAATAACGTTGAAATGTGCTTGGTGATCCCTTCCAATGCAAACCCAATGAATAAGGGGTAAGGAGGATACCAAGGTGTGATCCCAATGCTAATGCATATGATGAGAATATCATGAGGGATCTTAGGATCAAAATTGGAGTCTTACAATGATGTGTCTACTTTGTTGGGTGATATGTACATCTCTTTGCATTTGAGAAGTTCTAAAGGTGGTGGTACTTGTAGCGGTGTATTCATCACTTTATGATTTATTGACTAAATCAAAAGCAAAGCATACAAAGATAGAGTCGCCACCGCACTTCTATTTATCCAAAGGAATGGCTAGAAAGCGAACAAAAGCCTAAGAAGTTTTACGCAAAGAAAACTAATAAAAGGTCAGAGATCTGGGTAAGGGGGTAATTATGTTGTGGGAAGGTGTTAGGCACCCACAACATCCTAGGTACTCCTAGGGAACCTCTTTTCACAACTTGTTGTAAAATTATTTGTTTATGAAATATTTTTGTGCAAACATTGATTGAAGGGATGAGAAAAGAATATACAATTTTTATTATTTTTGTGTTTGGATAGATGAAACCCATTGCCTACGTACTTTTTCATGAAAGATAAGGATCAAAACGCCGTAGTTCGGCTAAAAGATTTCCAAAAAGTAAGTGGATTGATTTTAAAACAAGAGCCTTAAGGTCTTTCATTATCAAAGGGAGAAAACTCAACCTGAACAACCACAAGTCCACCATGTGAGAATAGCTTCGACATACTAGAGGGGTTAACCCTGTTTTCAGTATGGAAGTCTTACAGTTCGATCACTAAGGACAAAAGGTGAGATTCACATCAACCACTAAGATAATTCAGATCTATGGCTAATGCATGAAAATTTGATTAGGACGTGATCATTGAAATCACAAAAGACAATTGAGTGAGTGGAATTAACCAATTAGAAGTATTCACAAAGATGGTCAAAGTTGGCATTAAGTTCAATTCAAAAGAAGTATTGTGAAAATGAAGTTTGAAAATCAAAGGCTTAAGGCCTAGGTTTCTAGTTTTGAAAACAAGTGAGAATGTTTGCACAAAAGTTTCTGGTTTGAGTTAAGGATGAAAAAAAGGTTCAAGGTTAAGCACAAAAGGGGTGATGGTTAAAGGTTAAGGGACAAAGCCACAAAATAGGAGTTGCTTTCTCAAGACCATAGATATGATCCAAGGAAGTTCCTTTGGAATGGTCAAGCACAACGGCAAAAGCAGGATAAAGCATGGGTCAGAGATAGCCAAAGTAAATGGAAACCAGATGCCAATCAATGGACTTATACTAGACTCACAAAACAAAGATGGAAACCGGATGCCAATTAATGGACTTACACTAGCCTCACAAAGCAGATAAAACATGGAAACCAGATGTCAATCAATGGACTTACACTAGACTCCTAACAACACAAAGGAAACAAATGCAATAAGCAAGAGGAAACAAGTTGCCAATATATGGTCTTACACTCGACTCCCAGGAAATGGAATGCCAATCAATGGCCTTAGTTCCAACTCCTACCAGATCACAGGAAACAAATGCCAATAGCTGGACTTACAATTGACTCCTCAATGGACAAAACAAAATGTCACAAAGTATGAACAAATGATCATGAAATGATATACAATTAATGCTCAAAGGTGAAAACAATGCACAAAGGCACACACAAACAATTATGCACAGATGGACAAATAAGAAAACAAGCAGTCAATTATCACACACTATACACAACCAAGGGGCTCTGTCGCATTACGCGAAAAACCGGCAGGAAAACGAAACAACAGAGCCGCCACCGTGCGTTATTTATCCCAAAGGAGGGAAAGGAAACGCTCGAAGTAAACCTGGAAAAGACATGGTATCGCGACCAGAGAAAGATGGGATCGGGAGTCGGTTATACGAAGGGAAGGTATTAGCACCCCTACGCATCCGTCGTACTCGACGGGATCCACGCTCAGAAAGAATAGAAGAAAGGTTGCCAAAGACTGCTCACAAACTGCACAAGGCTGGAAGGAAACACCAAGAGACGGAAGAAACGAGACTCGGCAGGATATCGCATCCTGGGCCTACGTAGTCTGTCAAGCACAGACATCAGAGTCGACGTAGTTCGGGACAGGGGAAACGTGCTCGCTAGGATGTCGCATCCTATGCATACGTATCTTCTCTGACCAGAGAAGAATCAGAGCACTTGTAGCTCGGCTAACACACGCCAAACAAAACACAAACAGGAAACCGAGTGCCAATCGCTGGACTTACGTCAGACTCCACACAAACAGGCAAACATGGAAACCGAATGCCAATCGCTGGACTTACATCAGACTCTGAACCAACAAACACACACAGAGGAAACCGACTGCCAATCGCTAGACTTACGTCAGACTCCAACAAGCAAACAAGACACAGGAAACCAACTGCCAATCGATGGCCTTACGTTAGACTCCAAACACACACAAAGGGGCTGAAAAAGAAAAAGGGCGCCCGGAGAGATCATCTCATCTCCTGCCTACGTACCTCATCTGGTATGAGGATCAGGGCGACGTAGTTCCCCTAAACAGGGAAAGAACTTCTAACCTAACCAGAGACAAAGGGAGACAACAATCTACTAGGGAGACTACGACTCAAGCCTAGAAGTTGTCATGCATACGATCCCTATGTTGAGGTTTCTATCCTAACTTGCACAGGAAGCAAGCTAGCCTAAACAGCACAATATCAAGCAAAATCACAAGAGAGCAAGCACACACACTATATGCAAACAATTGGCTCACACAAGGTTAGGCTGCAAAAACAAGCCAATTGGAATGGGGTGTTTTTAGCTCTTAACCCTAACATTGAGAGTTAGGGTGAAGCAGATGAAATGGGAAGTGAGGGTAAGACCTCACAGCTCTTATCCCTGGCCTGGGAGAGCTTGACTCAAATAGAAAGTGTGAGAGTTCAGGATGTAGGGACTCTTCTCCACAAGTGACGGACTCTATGGACAAGATTTTGGGTTCTTACTCACAATGCATCAACACATGGTGTGAGCAAAGTGAATGACACAACTGAATAGCAGGGGATGGATTGCACATCCCTTTTATCTGCCAATTGCCTCTTAAGAGGACTTTACCTGCTTGGCACAAAATTAAACATCCACAAACATTGCCTCTTAAGGAGGGCTTCAGACAGGTGCCTACCAATAACAGTAGGTCTTCCAGACTACATGAAGATTAAGGAATTATACCTCAGTGGTATGCCAACCACAAGCAATGCCAAGCAAGTTCAAATGAACTTAAAGCAACTTAGGTACCTGTGGAAACAGCTAAACCAATCAGTACACAGTTCAGACCAACAGTCAATATCAGACAAACAACCCAATATGCAACACATAAACCATAAGCACAAGTGAATTGTTCTCAAAGCCTACAAAACAAGCAAATGTTAGCCAACAACAACCAATAATCAAGCTCAAATGAAGGAGCAACATCAATCATGGAGATGCACACTTGAACCTGAAATCACAACTCAGATGGTGAGTAACAAACCACTAGGTCAAGGCCTAGGGTCAAAAGAGGATCAAAAATCCAAAAAAGAACCTCAAACTCAACACAAATAATGTTTATTCACTGAAGAACAAGTCCTAAAAAGGACCAAATCATAATCAATAAGCAAGTCCATTTCATGTGCAAGATAAGTCAAAGACCAATTCAAGGCATCCAAATGATCATCATGAATGAAAATTCTCAATCAAAAAAGAAATGATTCAAATAAATCTGGAAAAATTCATGAGCAATCAAGACATCCACAACATCTATCATACAAAAAATCAGAAGCATTAGAGGTCATTTGGCATGGAAATCACATTGTACAAGTTAGACAACCAAATGTGTGACACAAATTGTCACACCATGTTAACACAAGCATAAAACAGAAATGGAGCATGGGAAAAATGTCAAACCAAAGCCAAAATGTCCATCAACATGTCTAGAATCAACATGTAAAATTTCAAGTTCATTGGATTAAAAACAAGCATTTCATGATAGTTTGAACAAAGCAAGGTCATAAATGTACATGTGTTCAATCATCCTAGAGCAAATTAATTTTCCAGCCGTGCACAACTTTCTAATTCATGATCATAAAAAACTCGACATTTTAAGGAGCATTTAGCAAAAAATTGGGATTGATTTGGATGAGTTTTCAATTTTATATGATTTTATGAAGTTGGGAAAAAATTTGAAGTTAAAACATGAACTAGCATGGCAAAATGGAGGGAATATGTGAAAATAATGACCAATTTGAAAAAGCGCGCTCGCTGGGACTCGAACCTGGTCCAGATTTGAAAATGAGCGCTTAAGTGAAACGACACCGTTTCAATTAGAAAACCCTAACGCGCCCAGAATTCGTAGCTAATGATGAACGTTCGTAGTTAATTCCCCAGATTTCGTAGCTAATCTGGAAAAACTCAAGATCTTCATCTTCTTCCTCTTGAAGACGATGAACTTCAAGAACAAATTTCCAGTTTTCCCATAAACATTCCAGAAATAAAAAAAAACATATCAAATGAATCCTCATTTCATGTACATGAAGGATCCACAATCAAATCATGCTAAAACATCATAACAAGCTTGAATCGAAGAAAATCAAAATTGACATCAAACTTTCAAACACGCATAACTTCATGAATAATGCACCATTTCACTTGATTTTTTGCTCAGAATCATCACCAACACAAGATCTACACAAATATAACAATGAATTTAAGAATTAGTGAGATCGAAACTTGACCTCTTGAAGAACAGCAAGCTGAAATCGCGTGCTACAAGGCTCAACAATGGTCCAAAGCTCCTCTACAATGCTTGTTGAGATGATTGATGGAGAGATTGAAGCTCAAACACGCACGAATCTAGTTGATTTTGAAAATTCCATTAATGCTTCAAGCTTCATGTATGGTCAAGTATGGCACGAATTCCTCCAAATCCACGTCCAATCTTCCTTAGAAACACTTCATGATCATGATTCCAACCAGAGAAATGGTCTTTGTGTGAGAAAATTGAAAGTTCTTTTTGAGAGAAAAATTTGAAAAGTTTCTAGATCTAGATCTGAAAAGCTTGTTGTTAATGGCAAATGCAGTTGTGATTATCATTATATATGCCTTGCTAATGATTCTGAAAATATGCTTAAGCTAAAACTAAATGAGATTAGCAAGTTACAAGGTGTGTGAGAAAATTGGACTTTCACCTCATGCATGAGATGCATGCGTGAACAGTACCCAAAGCTGGCCCAAATCCACTTAAAAATAGCCCATGCACACTTTGGAATTGGTATCTCATGCATATGATCACCCAAATTGATTTTATTAATTTTCCTTCAAAAAACTTCATGAATGAGCATATGATCATGCAAAGGAATTTCATGCCATGTAATGAGATATTTGGAAAGTGCATGTCATGAGGAACAAAATTCAAAAGTTCTGGCCATTTGAATTTTTAAACACACTTTGCCATGATTTGATCATAACTCCTTAACCATTCATTAGAAATTCATGATATTGGACTTTTTGGAAATGGGAGAGAAAGATCTTCAACTTTCATGTTGGACAAAACTTCATTTGAAGCTTCTTTGATTTTGGAAAGTTGAGTTGAAGTTGGTCCAAAAACTTGCTATTTTTGGAAACTTGAAAATTACAGGTCATTTTCCATTTTTGGAAACTTTTGATCTGGCTTCAAATCCTTCAAGATAAATGTTTGACATGTTGAATAACCTTCTTTGGGACATGAATGAAGTGTCTCAATCCATTTCTCCATCTCCTAGCCCTCAGTTGACTTGTAGTTGACTTTTATGGGCCTTAGATGACTTGGTCATGCACTGTGGACTTTGAACCTTCAACACTTGGCCAAATTGCATCAAAATGAACCTTGGGTCATGTAAGCTCATTGGAACCACCATAGGGCTTTCATCTCATGGAAAATGCTCTTGCTCTCTTGCACAGTTGAATCTCCTAACTAGTCTTGACTGATGAGATGTAATGGACTATGCAATGTGAATGCAATATTAATGACCTAATGTAGCACCTCAAATTTGCACCTATCATTATACATACCATTTCATATTAGGTCATAGCATATCATGATCCATTGCATAGCATTTGCATTGCCTCTTTTGCCTCAAGTGCAAGCCAATCAAGAATTAGGTCAAATTAATCTCCTGATCAGTCAACCAAGCAAGCAAAGGAATTTCTCATTGAACCAAGGCCTTGGGGTTTATCCAACAAGTTCACATGACTGGGAGGTCTATTTGAAGTGTTCAAGGCAAGGGTTGAGGGCTCAGAGGTCAGCAGTTCATATACAGACAGTCAAAAACCCTAAAAAAGTCAACTATCAATCAAAGCAATGGTTGGTGGTCATTCTTGTGGAATTTGGGCACCATGGTCAAAAATCAAGAGTTCATACAACTTGGGACATCATTTGAAGTCAAGTTCTCAAGGAATTAGGGTTTGGAAGTCATCAGTCAATGCATAATCAGTCAGAAACCCTAAAAGTCAACTGTTGGTCAACTGTCCATTTAATCAGTGATTGGATGATTGGAATTGGTTTGTGAGAGTTCATTCATGGCCAAATAGTCATCATATACCATGCCAAACACCTCATGGAAGAATTTGAAGCCAGATCATAAATTTCCCAAAACGGAAACTGGGCCTGTAACTGAAACTTACCAAAAATGGAAAGTTTTGATCCTCAAACTTACATCATGATACAAGCCTCAAATGAATTTTTGCCCAACATGAAAGTTGAAGATCTTGTTCTCCCATTTCCAAAAAGTCCTAGAACTCTCAATTCCCATGTGTGGTTGGCAAGTTATGATCGAATCGATTTCAGAAAATCTTGAACTTCAAAGGGCCATATCTCCCAAACCGTTTGGCCAATTTTGGTGGGGTTTTTTCCTACAAGTCACATTTGATCCCCTCTTTCCAAAAATATAAATTTCATGAGCCAAAACTGCACCAATCAAAATGGCATATTTTGACCTTTTTCATTTAAATGTAAGTTTGACCAAGAGTTGACTTTTTGATTTAAACATTTTTTCAGCATTTGGCCAATTGGAACAGCTCATAAATATCATTTTAAGTGTGTTTGCAAAGTCAAATTATGCAGCACATGTGAATCTATACTTGGTTGCTTGAATTATAAGAAAGGTACAAATGCACCACACTTGTCTATGCTTCCACAACCATGCCTTGTACCAGCATCATTATGCAGCATTCTTGATCATTCTTCTGTCACTTTTGAGGCCTTGTAGTGCAGCCATACTCCAATAGTACATGTGGCCATGTTTGCTTACTTGAATCTTGGAAGAAAAGTACAAAACAACCACACCCTCCATGCCTCACCTGGTACTGTCCAGCAATGCAGCAGGTTTTCTACCATTCTTTGAATCCCAATAGCAGACACAAGGCATAGGAGGTAGAAAAAATCAAGAGAACTACTGAGGCATTACCACAGACCCTTGGCATTTTTGTTCTCTCTTCTCAAAAAACTGCCACCATACTGCAGCAGAAAAGGAAGAAAACCTTGGCAATTGCTCAAAACCACACCTTGCTGTGCAATTCAAAAATGACCAATACCATGCCATGTACCAAGCAGCAGAATTGAGGCAATTTTTATGTCATGGGAGAACAGTAATAGCAGCAAAATTGGACTTCACTTTTCTGTCAAAGAAAGTGAACAAGTAGCAGTAAAAGGCTATACCCTCTCACACTTCATCCTGCTGAACAATTCAAAAAGACCATATCACCATACCATACTTGTGCTGTTTTGGATAAACACATTTTGGACAGCATCAAACCTGCAGAAAATGACTCATCCAATAGGTCATTCACCTTACCTTGGCCATGTCCAAAACACACCTGTCATGAAAAAGCCAATGGCAGGCACACAAACAAAGGGCAACACTCAACAGTAGGGGTTTTGCTGAAAAGAGGCAGCTTCTAAAACTGCCTACAACTCAATCTCCAAATCAGCAAGAAAGGCACCACACCCCTGTCATGAAAAGATCCTGCATCATTTTTCCTGCCCTTGGTAGACAACAGCAACCTGATTCATCAAAAAAATAACCTCACTTGCATTTTCCAACAAAAGCCTTGCCACTTGCATTTTTCTGTCAAAAAAGAAACCTGAGTCACTTGCACTTCCTGTCATGAGCACCCTGCCACAAGCCTTGTAATCCTGCCTTGCAACAGAAACCAACAACAAACCTCATTTACTCCAACCACCTCATTTGCATTTTGCCAAGGGAAATCCTGTCAAACACTACAGAAAGAGTATGCCTTTCCCTCATTGTTCTTGCCATGGCCAAGCATCACTAGACAACACCACATGACAGCATCACCAAACAGCACCAAAGCAAAAAGAGCAAAGAGCCTAACACAACCATAAACCTATCACAACATCCTGCAGCAAGCAAACACCCTTGGCCATTTTGCTTTGCATCTTCAAAAAACCAACTAGCCAACAAACCAACATAACCAGACCTAACTCACTTTGCTATTTGGCATTTGTTTTGGTCTGTCCAAAAGACAATGGCATAAAAGCACCACATAGCAGACCAACCAAGGCCAACACAACCACCTTACACTTATTCTAACCACTTCACTTGGCCAAACTCCAAAGAACCTGTCCAACTCAAAAAAACACACTTTGCATTTTTCTAAACCTGCCAACAAATTCCCATTGAACAAAACCAAGCCTTGCATTTGGACCATATTCCCTCATCCTTTTCTGTCAAAACCAAGCACTAACTGCAGCCAACATAACTTAGCAAATCCAACCAATCTTTCATTCACCTTGTTTGACCTTGCTATTGGCAGATGGAAAAAGCTATCAAAACTCAATAATCTCAAAAAGACCAACATAACACTACAGCAGAAAATTTGATCCACCTTGCCCTCACCTTGCTTTTGCTGTCCAAAACTAGCAGCCACAAGAAACAATCCTGCCTTGCCAACCCACAGTAGCAGACCAAATCACCTTCACTTACTCCCTCATTTCTTAACCTGGCCTTGGCATTTACACTCCACTCAAACCTCACCCTTGCTATGCATTTTCATTTTGCTGTCAAACACCAAAACCTCACCTGACCATTTTGCTTTACATTTCAAAAAATTTGTCACCACATCCAAACAAAATTTCAGAACCTAGATGTTCTGTCATAACAGACCAACAAAAACCAACCCTAGCATCATCTTGCATTGATTCACTCATTACACCCTGCATTGCATTCATTCCAACCCTGCCTTGCAACCACCAAACCAACATGACATGACCTAATCTCATTCATTCAAGCTCATCCCACTTGCATTAACCAACAAAACCTAACCAACTTCCTACAATCTCTAAAAAACCACCCAACTGCATTTTGGCCATTCCTCCAAAGTTTGCTAGCAGCAAACAACCCATTCACCTTGCCTTGACATCCCACAAGAAACATCCAACTTCACTCATCACTCATACAGCACTCCCAAAACTCACCTTACCTTGCAATTTGTCTGTCCATACATAACAAAACTAAGCCTGGCTTTGCATTCCCATTTTCTGTCAACAAAAAGACAGTGGTAGCAACTGTAAAGAAGACCAGCAACAAAGCATTGCTTAACTCCCTCATCCTACAACTGCCATCTTGCATTCCAACTTCTTATATCCAAAACCAATGAACTAAGTTGGCTTGTCAACATCCTGCAGCAAACACCCTTGGCAACACTTGACCAACCATTTTTTCACCATGCTAAAAACCTGGCCATTACCACTTGACAATCTTCTCACCATTTTGTAACCCTAAGAAGCAGCCTTCAACAGACCAAAAACATTGCTCTCTCATTTTTGCATTTTGGCTCCTCTTGCATTTTCTGCCAAAATCTCCATAACCCTCAAGCAAAACTTGATTCCTCCATGCTCTAACCAACATTGCAAGCTCATTCCAAGCATCATCCATCACCTGCACAGCATTTTCAACTTTGTTTTTCTTCAACCACTCTCCATGGCAGTTTGGATTTAAAGTTAAATGGAGCAAGTGTGAGCTCAAATAACTTCATCATCCATCACTTGGAGCTTGGACCTTTGACTGTTTGAGCTGACAGCATCCAAAATATCATTGCATCTCAACTTTTCTGCAGAAATCAAGTAAATTTCGACCCCTTTATTTTGTTAAATTGACACATGTTTCATAAAGATCTTTCAATGCTGAGCTTAGTGATGCTTTCACTTTTTGAAAATAGTGGTGTATCCATGAAGATATGATGAGATAAAGTTTGATGTTTGAAAATGTTTCCTGTGATTTCTTGTTGTGTAGTTCAAATTAATGAAAATAGGGTTTGGATTGTTGTTGTATGATGTTTGATGATTACAATGGTATGCTCAATTGACATTTTTGGGGAGAAATTAAGAAATTCGAATTTGGGGATGATGATGAACATAAACCCTAGTTTCCCAACTTATTTTTCCAGAATTTTTCACATTCACACGTGCATGGCCTCTTTCAACTCACCAACCAATGAAAACATTTCATTTTGTGCCCAAAACGACTGTGTTTGGTTAAGTGAATCAGAGAATTACAAAAATGCCATTTTCTCAATATAAATTCAATTAATTTCTTCACTTTGATTACCAATCTTCCAAAATTCATAACTTGCTCATTTTTGATCCAATTTGAATGGGATTTTTTGCATTGTCTTCATCGTGATCTCTACTCTTTATCATTATTTTTCCAGAATTTTTGGATGAGTGGTTTTTAATTGGCCTTAGGGTTTGTGACATGTGACCAAATTTTGTACACTTTGCCAAATCAATTGTGAAATGATGAGAATGTATCCAATGGTTCCCAAATTTTTTGTGCTTAAACTAGACACATTCATGGTGATTTTGGTGTAGAGTTTGTGAATTTATCATTTGTGGTTTGTGAGTTATGATTTTTTGAATTAGGGTGTGACAATTTGTGTCACACCATTGATGTCCAATTTCATGATTTTCATTACCATGCTTCCTTACATCCAAATGACCCCAAATTTTGCATGAACCTACTCTTGTATGTCTAGTTCACATGTGAATTTTCTTGGATTTATTTGAGCTATTTTCCATTTGTTTGAGATTTTCTCCCCTGCCTAGTCAATTGTTGACTTTGTGTGACACATGTTCCCATTTCATTTGTGAAATTCTCATACTTTATTAGATGGACATGAAATTTGATATGTGATAACTAGACATCTCAAGCTTGGCATTGGTGTTAATCTCATTCATTTCTCATCTGTTTTCAATTTGATATGACTTTTTGAAGTTGACCCATGCTTGTTGACTTTCTTTGTGCATGCTTGAATGTGGTTTGACTTCATGATTTTCATTGACTGCCTTCCTCTCATCCAAATGCCATGAAATTTGACATGCTTACCATGCTATGTGTTAGGTTTGATCATGATTTATTTGGTGATTTTTGGAAAATGTTTAGATTGCTTTTGAGATAAGTCTTGCTGTTGACTTCTATGAGCTTCTGTTTGCCATGTTTTGACCTAAATGGTTCATGAAATGATGATGATGATTGATATGAATGTGAACCCAATTGGTTTTGTTTCTTGATTGTTGGAACATGATTTTGGATACTCATCCTCTGCTGTTTTGACTTTTCCATTCATTTTTGACCCCAGGCTTGTCCTAGTGGTCCTGCTACTCACCTTTGAGTTTGTGATTTCAGGTTGACCATCAAATGGCCATTGAGACCAATTCTTTTGACTGAGCTTGTTTGAATATTGTTGTCTAACCTCCTTGTTTTGTAGGTGGCTTGGCTCACATGCCTTAAGCCTTGTGCCTTGCACATCCATGTGCCTCCAATTAACTGTTGGTGTCGGTTTCTGTTTGTTTTGTTTGAAGTTGTATACTAACATCTGCTTGACTGTTTCAGGTGCTTTAGTTGCTTTTAGTTCCTTGTGAACTTTTGCTTTGCTTTGCTTGTATAAGCAATTTGCATTGAGGTATGTCTCTTTGTCTTCATGTAGTCTGGAAGACCTGGCCTGTTACTTGGCCAGGCAACTGTCTGAAGTCCTCCTTAAGAGGCAATGTTTGTGATTGTTTACTTTTGTCCTTGCATAGAGTCAGAGTCCTCCTAAGTGAAGAGGCAATTGGTGGAAGGTAGGGATATGCAATCTATCCCCCACTATTCAGTGTGTCATCTGCTTTGCTCACACCACTGTGTTGATGCATTGCAGATACAAACCCAAGATCTTGTACAATTGTACAGTTGAGTCAGTTTTAATGTGTAGAAGGGTTCCCACTTTCTGAACCCACACATTCTTGTCTTGAGCTCTCCCAGGCCAGGGATAAGAGCTGTGAGGTCTCATCCTCACTTCATCCTTTCATCTGCTTCACCTTAGCCCCTCAATGGTAAGGTTAAGAGCAACATTCACCCAGTTCCAGAGGTTTGTTTGTTGAGGTTGATATGACCCCTTGACTAAAACCTAACCCTTGTTTGAGCCACTTGTTTGTGTATAGCGTGTGCTATCTGTGCTTGTAGGATAGTTTGACTTGCTTCCTGTGCAAGTTAGGATAGTTTGACTTGCTTCCTGTGCAAGTTAGGATAGTTTGACTTGCTTCCTGTGCAAGTTAGGATTAGTTTAGACTTGCTTCCTGTGCAAGTTAGGTTTTGCTTGGCTTGCTTCCTGTGCAAGTTAGGTGTGTGTGTGGCTTGCTCCCTGTGTGAGCCATACTTAGGATAGGTTAGCCCTTGTGCCATTTAGCTAGAAACCATAACTTAGGGTTGATTTTGCATGACAACATCTAGGCTCGAGTCGTAGTCTCCCTAGTTGTCTGGTTAGGCTAGATCCTTGTCCCTGCGTAGGGGAACTACATCGCCCTGATCTTCATACCAGATGAAGTATGTAGGCAGGAGATTGAGCTGATCTCTCCGGGCGCCCTTTTTTCTTTCTTGTGTGTGTTGTCTGACCTTTGCTAGGCTCGAGTCTGTGACTCCTTAGCATTTGCTGTCTGTCTGTTTGTGTGTGTTTGACAGTTATAGGCTCGAGTCCCCGACTCCCTATTAACTTGTTATGTTGTTGTGTGCTTGGAAGCTGATATAAGTCCCTCGAGTGGCATTTGGGTTCCAGTGTGTGTGTGTTTTGGTTCGGATGCTGATGTAAGTCCAGTGATTGGCATTTAGGCTCCATGTTTGCCTCCTTGTGTGTGTTTTTGGTTCGGATGCTGATGTAAGCCCATTGATTGGCATTCGGGCTCCACGTTTGCCTTTGCCTGTGTTTGTTTGTGTGCGTGTCAGCCGAGCTACGAATGCTCTGATTCTTCTCTCGTCCGAGAAGATACGTATGCATAGGATGCGATATCTTAGCGAGCATGTGTTGTTTTTCCCCAGTCCGAACTACTTCGACTCTGATGTCTATGCCTGATAGACTAAGTAGGCCCAGGATACGACATCCTGCCGAGTCAGTTTCAGTCAGTCTCTTGCGTTTCTTTCAGCCAGTGTGTGTGAGTTTGAGCAGTGTTTAGCAACCAATTTATCCTTCCTTTTGTGCGTGGATCCCGTAGAGTACTACGGATGCGTAGGGGTGCTAATACCTTCCCTTCGCATAACCGACTCCCGAACCCATTCTCTTTGGTCGCGAGACCATGTTCGTTCCAGGTTTACTCTGAGCGTTTCCTTTCCCTCTTTTGGGATAAATAACGCACGGTGGCGGCTCTGTTGTTCTTTCTTTTCCCGCCGGTTTTTCGCGCGATGCGACAGCTGGCGACTCCACTGGGGATATAGAGAAGTTGACCTGTGCTGGTCCGTCTTCCCTAAGCGAGTCTCTCCTAGCGCTCTCTAGATTAGGATTTGGTTGCTTTGTGCTGTGTTTATTTATTGCATTCATTTGTATATATTTGCATTTACTGTTTGCATTTATTGTTTGCATTAATGTTTGCATTTATTCATATTCATCTGCTGGTTGTGCTGTGTTTCTATGTTTGGGGTGGGAGTTACTCGAGGTAAAAGGCCCAATACCCAGGCTATGAGTGAAATCTAGGAAACCTAGGAATAGAGTGATTCATGGGAAGCGGGTGGTATGGCGCCACTTAGCGGAACATTGATATCACGAGCAGTTCAGACCCTGGTGGGATATTATCGGTGCATACATCGGGTGTGCACAGGATGATATTCTGCGAAAGGTTATTTATGCTGCGTTTCTCTCGACCTTACCCTGGCCTAGATGACACCCGTGAGTGGGGAAGGGTTTGTTCATTATTACAGGTACAGTTGGTGACTCCCAGTACTGATGGTGACTATGAATTCTGGACATATGTTTCTGGACGCCGGAGGTTTGACCCTGGTATTGATCAGAGGGTTCCGTTTATTTCGGATCCCTGGGCTGAATTTGAGGGTACTCGCTCAGATGGTGACTCAATTCTCCAGACTTGGGTTCAAATGCCAGCTCCTCAGATGACTTTGGGGTTCCAGATGGTTCCTAAGATGCTAGTTCCTGCCAGCCTTGGCTCCATCATGTGCATCATAGCATATTTATTTTTCAAAAGAAACGCATTGAAAAAAAATTGAAAAAAATTTTCAAGGAACTCAAAGGAGTTTATTTGCAAAAATTTTCAAAACATGAAAAAACCGGGAAAATTTTTTCACCTGATATATCTGATGGGATATTCTCATATGTGATCAAAATGCTAAATATTTCAGAGTGTGCAAATAAAACCCTCGAGTTCCTTTGAAATAAAAACAAGCATATGCATAAATACTTCATGCATCATTTGCATCATAGCATGTTTATTTTCAAAAAAAATAGTAATGCATAAAAAAGAGAAAGTTAATTCGCATACTCATATCCTTTTCAGGATCATTCATGATAAAATAGCATTCGCATCATATGCATATCATGCACATATCATCCTTGCATTGCAGACATGCTTGGGAGAGACTTCTCACTTTGGGTTTTGACTGAGAGAGGATTGTTGATCATCGTCCGCACCGCTACTCAACCAAACTCAATCATCAGAGGAGTGTGGATCAGGTTCAAGCAGAATTGGCCGAAATGAGGGCAAACATGGCCCGGTTCATGACACTGATGCAAAGGACACTGACAGTTGTCATCCCTGGAGGGATCTATCACAATTGGGTCACTGTGGGCGTTCCTACAGTTGTTCATAAGTCCTTGTAATAATCACTTTGTTTAAAAACCCTTCTCCCATGCCAAAAGGAGAAGTGATGACATTGTTGGCAACATTTTGTGCAATGATATTTTCATTCAAATAATTCATGTTAAAACTTTTGTTTTTCCATTTGTTTTCCCTTTTCGCTTTTTGCATGAAATTGGTGATCACAAAAAACCTTAAAAACAAGAATAAAAGCAATCTTTTCATCTGCATAACGATTGTCTTGTTTGATTTTCAAAGAGCTTTTCATATCAAATCATTATGCAGGTTGTTTCTCAAACCCATTGAACATAGTGATCGGACGTCATCTCCCAATTTTGAATTCCCTGTATTCGAAGTGGACAAAGATGATGTTGAAGGGATTCCTGACGAGATTTCCCGACTTCTTGAGCAAGAAAAGAAGATCACTCAGCTGCATCTCGAGAATCAGCAGAACAGCCAACTGGGGCATTATCAAAAAAAAAAAAGAAGAGAGAGAAAAAGAGAAAGAGAGGGTGCAAAATCAAAAGAAATCAATCAAAATCAAGAAAAAGAAAGAAAAAAAAACAAAAGAGAAATAGCACCCTCAAAGTCCCAAGTTGACTGATGCTGAATTCGATCGAAAAAGAGATCAACTGCCATGATCAGTTATGTCAGCAGAGAGTGAAGAACGCATTCGACAAGAAGATCAAGCCTCGTGTGTTCCGAGGGACCTTGTGCTCAAAAAAGTCTTGTCTTTCGTGCCCGATTCCAGGGGCAAGTGAACCCCCAAGCTATGAATGTCCACATGTTGTCACGAGAGCCTTTTCAGGCAATGTTTTGACACTTACAACAATGAAGAAGTTCACTCGTCCTGTGGATCCAGATGCAGTCAAGAAATACTTCGCCTAAAACAAAAACAAAAAGCAAAAGCTCGCTAAGCCGAACACCCCAAAGGGCGACTTAGGCAAAAAGGAGCGTCTCGGTGGATTGAAAACCCGAAAGGGCGATCCAGGCAAAAGTTAGAGACATTAAAAAAAAAAAAAAAAAAAAAAAAAAAAAAGGGAATTTGCATCCCGCTAGATTGATCACCTCACACTGGGGCAATCTAGGCAAAAATTAGGGATTTGGCAAGTAACTGCATCTTGACAAGACTGTGTTGTACATCTGTCATCCGTCAGGGATTCTCGATTCGTCGTCGACTGAAGCTCTGAATACATCGAAAATTCGGAATGGTAGAGGAAAGGTCATTATGTTCAATGTAGCCCTCTCCAATATATATCACCGATTTCAAACTTGTACAGATCCATGGAGTCTCGCCCTTTGCAGACTACCATTCCATCACATCAATTTGAGCTTTTATCCAATTATTTGCATTCTTATTTGTTTCAACTCAACAAACGTTTTGCATGTTTTAATTGATAAAGTATCATTGTTTTCAAAATAAACAAATTTTTCACAAAAAACTGTTCTTAAACAAAGCGAACGTTCACAATGATGGAAGGATACTTAGGAGACCCACAGTGCTCTCCCGGGGGTGGTATGATTACCAACAGGTAAGACAATTGTTCGTATCTCGAGCATGACTGTATCTTTGTCCTACAGAACCTCGTATGGTCTCTCCTCAATGAAGTTGCCCGACGCAGTGTTGTTTGAAGATGTTCATCTTCATGTCCCCAGTAGTGCAACATTTCTCCCTCCAAGTCCCTATTAGCCCTATCGTGGGGCATCTCCAGTAGAGTGCTGTTTGAGCCTTATCATGGGGCATACCTGGGGCACGTTTTTATCTGACGATCTCTCGTGCAGGTGCTGTTAGACATCTTCATTCACTTGCCAGTTGTGATATGAACCTTTTTGACAAGAGATCCCCTCAGAGGCCAACCAGGGGCAAGGGATAGATGAACCGTGAAAAGACGGTGAAGGATTACAATGACGATCCTGGAAAGTTAATCAAGAAGACTCTTCAAAGTCTGATGATTGAAAAGTTTGTATGAATACAAGGAGTTCGATCCCCGTGGAGTACGAACGAGTTGGGAATACAAGATGATGGAGCAGAAAAGTCCAGAAGAGTCTGAGAGTTCTTAAAAGTGGAAAGTCAACACTATGGGTGGATGATGGACACCAGTGTTCGACAAGTCGACCGACATCCCTGTCAAACAAGCTGTATCTCCCCAGAGGATTGAGAGTGTGATCTCCCTGGCAGATTCGAGATCATTGTCTCCTCAGCAAGCCTGAAGGTTATCACGTCCCCAGCCCAAGTCAGTATTGAAGCTATCGGAGTTATTTCCCCTGCAGAGATGCCTGTAGACCGTACCTTCTTTCCCCAACAGATCTAAGGATTGCTTCTCCCCAGCAGGCCTGTGCTTGCAGATTTCCCCAGTTGAGAATCCCCGCTGAGCGCCTGGCAACTATTTTCCCCGGGAGTCCCCTAGTGGAGTTTATCAGTAGACTGTTGGTGTGTTCCCCAACAATTGGTTTTGTGATACTATCATCTCCAGTATGGCCGTGAGTGCCTATCCCAAGCAGGTTTGTGGGAATTCATCTCCGGTATGATATGACGTGTTATCATCCTCAACAGACTTGTTACTCTCACCACTACGGTTGTTCTCTCCGCTAGGATTGTTCTCCTCAGCAGAATGGCGTGGTTTTTCCTCAGCAAGTTCCCCGAGTGGAGCGGGTCTCATGAAATACATCTCCAGCAGTGATTCTCCTACATATGGATTGGTTGGGTCGTCCCTAATGGAGTAGCATTTATTTCTCCAGCAGAGTTCATCCTACCAGTGGATTGGACGGGTTTCTGTAGTAGACTGATATCGGCATCCCCAGCGGAGTTGTGACTGTTTTCCAAGTCTGAAGCTGTCTTCCCAGCAGAGGTTGTGTTGATGGTTCTTCCCCAGCAAAAGTTTGTCTTTCCCCAGCAGAATGGAAGCTGACATGGTTATGGGATCCCCAGCACAGTTCCTGGAGTTCCCCGGTGTCGTCTCTGAAGGAGACGTGTGTTTACGCGTTCATCATTTAGATAAGCATAGCATGTCGCATCATTAGTGCATAGCATTTCCATGATCATGGGGCATTGTGTAAAGCAAGAAAAAACTCATGCATCAACATTGCAAGCATATCCATTAGCCCTAGGCCGTGGCGACCAGCCGAGGTTGGGTTGTTGGAAAGAGTTTAGCATCGCGCCATTGGATCGGCTTCAGAATTGGGTTCATCAACATGGTCGAGAGGTTGGTGTTTTCCGAACAAGTGGTTCCTCGGTCGAGTGGGTATCCCCAGCAGTGTTACTCCCCAATTGTTAGCGTCTTGCCAGCTTGGGTCTTTTTCCTTAAGCAAATATGGGTGTGTCTGATCTCTCCATGTAGAGTCTACCCCTTAGGCAGAAAGTGTCAATCTTTTCCTGCCATTTCCCCACTGAGATACGTCCTCGTGGATGACGGTTACTTCCGTTTCCCCCCAACACACATTGGGAGGGGTTTTCCCTATTGAGTTCTTTCCTCATTAGGATGAGTCTTGATTCAGTCTGCCTTTTTGGATCGATCCTAAATTGGCTCCTTGTTGACTATCTCTTGTGCTGCCCCGGGGCATAAATGAATAGTCGCTCACTAACCGACACTCATTCATCTTATCCTCAGCGGAATTTGTTTTGGCCTCTACCTACAAACCGGTAGTTGTAAGTCCTATTTTTGTGGTTTTCTACCTACAAGCTGGTAGTTGTAAAATCCCACTTTCATCCCCTTGTTGGAGTTAACCCTTTGTGTTCATCCTATGCATGACTGTTTACTTTTCCGTGGTTTTCTACCTACTAACCGGTAGATGTAATCCCCTCTTTGCAGTTATCAGTATCCGGTTTGCGGTATTGATATTCTTTTCCCATCTGGATACTTGCCTTGATCAAGCAGTATTTTCCCCATTGGGTCCTCACTTTCTTTTTGGATACTTGCTCCAAGTTAGCAACTTTATCCTCTTTTGATTGGTCATCTTTTGCATACCTAGTCTGGTACCCAGATGCCTTTCTTTTCGGTCGATTGTTCATTTAGCAACCTACAACCCGGTTATGGATAATCTTCCATGCGAGTGTATTATCTACGTTTTGACGGCTATAGATAATATGTACTTATGATTTCCCGGTATTCAGACCGAAGGAGTTTCCGACGATCAGGTCGATGCACTCATGGCACAAGGCCAATTTTCCCGGTATTCAGACCGAAGGAGTTTCCGACGATCAGGTCGATGTACTCATGGCACAAGGCCAATTTTCCGGTATTCAGACCGAAGAAGTTTTCTCCTCTCCGTTGGTGACAATAAACGTCGAGTTTTTCCTAGTTATCCGATGATGTCTAGTTGTACCCCTCTCCATGCAGAGTTACCTCTCCGTTGGTTTCGATAAACGTCGAGTTTTTCCTAGTTATCCGATGATGTCTAGTTGTACCCCTCTCCATGCAGAGTTACCTCTCCGTTGGTTTCGATAAACGTCGAGTTTTTCCTAGTTATCCGATGATGTCTAGTTGTACCCCTCTCCATGCAGAGTTACCTCTCCGTTGGTTTCGATAAACGTCGAGTTTTTCCTAGTTATCCGATGATGTCTAGTTGTACCCCTCTCCATGCAGAGTTACCTCTCCGTTGGTTTCGATAAACGACGAGTTTTTCCCAGTCGTCCGTTGACATCTGGTTGTGTTTCTCTCATTCCCATTCATCTGTAAATGTCTGGTCGATCTTTTTGGTGTCTGTAAACATCATCTTTCGATGTCTGTAAACGTCGAGTCTTCCCATTCATCAGTAAATGTCTGGTCGATCTTTTTGGTGTCTGTAAACATCATCTTTCGATGTCTGTAAACGTCGAGTATTCCCATTCATCTGTAAATGTCTGGTCGATCCTTTTGGTGTCTGTAAACATCATCTTCCGATGTCTGTAAACGTCGAGTTTTCTCCCATTCATCCGTTGATGTCTGGTCGAGTCTCCCAGTCATTCATTAATGTCTGGTTACCTCTCCGTTGGTTTCGATAAACGTCGAGTTTTTCCAGGTCGTCCCCAGTTGTTTACCTCTCCGTTGGTCTTGGTAAACGTTGAGTTTTTCCCATTTCGTCCGTTGACGTATGGTTGTATCCCTTCCATTCATTCATTAATGTTTGGTTACCTCTCCGTTGGTCTTGGTAAACGTTGAGTTTTTCCCATTTCGTCCGTTGACGTATGGTTGTATCCCTTCCATTCATTCATTAATGTTTGGTTACCTCTCCGTTGGTCTTGGTAAACGTTGAGTTTTTCCCATTTCGTCCGTTGACGTATGGTTGTATCCCTCCCAGTTATTCAAAAATGTCTGGTTACCTCTCCGTTGGTCTTGGTAAACGTCGAGTTTTTCCTAGTTGTCCGTTGGCATCTAGTTGTGATTTCTTTTCCCATTCATCATCGTTGTGATGTCTGGATGTGGCCGTACCCTCTGAAAACAAAAAATATACCCAGCAATAAATATCAAATCCCAGTGGACGTTTCCATTGGTGGATCCCTGTATTGTGCAAATTCTACGGTTCTTTAGTATTCAATCCCTGTTTACCCTGAAAGTCTGACAGCCGTTGCTCTCATCCATTCGGGTTCCCAGCTGATTGAATAGGGGCAGCTGTAGCACCTCAAATTTGCACCTATCATTATACATACCATTTCATATTAGGTCATAGCATATCATGATCCATTGCATAGCATTTGCATTGCCTCTTTTGCCTCAAGTGCAAGCCAATCAAGAATTAGGTCAAATTAATCTCCTGATCAGTCAACCAAGCAAGCAAAGGAATTTCTCATTGAACCAAGGCCTTGGGGTTTATCCAACAAGTTCACATGACTGGGAGGTCTATTTGAAGTGTTCAAGGCAAGGGTTGAGGGCTCAGAGGTCAGCAGTTCATATACAGACAGTCAAAAACCCTAAAAAAGTCAACTGTCAGTCAAAGCAATGGTTGGTGGTCATTCTTGTGGAATTTGGGCACCATGGTCAAAAATCAAGAGTTCATACAACTTGGGACATCATTTGAAGTCAAGTTCTCAAGGAATTAGGGTTTGGAAGTCATCAGTCAATGCATAATCAGTCAGAAACCCTAAAAGTCAACTGTTGGTCAACTGTCCATTTAATCAGTGATTGGATGATTGGAATTGGTTTGTGAGAGTTCATTCATGGCCAAATAGTCATCATATACCATGCCAAACACCTCATGGAAGAATTTGAAGCCAGATCATAAATTTCCCAAAACGGAAACTGGGCCTGTAACTGAAACTTACCAAAAATGGAAAGTTTTGATCCTCAAACTTACATCATGATACAAGCCTCAAATGAATTTTTGCCCAACATGAAAGTTGAAGATCTTGTTCTCCCATTTCCAAAAAGTCCTAGAACTCTCAATTCCCATGTGTGGTTGGCAAGTTATGATCGAATCGATTTCAGAAAATCTTGAACTTCAAAGGGCCATATCTCCCAAACCGTTTGGCCAATTTTGGTGGGGTTTTTTCCTACAAGTCACATTTGATCCCCTCTTTCCAAAAATATAAATTTCATGAGCCAAAACTGCACCAATCAAAATGGCATATTTTGACCTTTTTCATTTAAATGTAAGTTTGACCAAGAGTTGACTTTTTGATTTAAACATTTTTTCAGCATTTGGCCAATTGGAACAGCTCATAAATATCATTTTAAGTGTGTTTGCAAAGTCAAATTATGCAGCACATGTGAATCTATACTTGGTTGCTTGAATTATAAGAAAGGTACAAATGCACCACACTTGTCCATGCTTCCACAACCATGCCTTGTACCAGCATCATTATGCAGCATTCTTGATCATTCTTCTGTCACTTTTGAGGCCTTGTAGTGCAGCCATACTCCAATAGTACATGTGGCCATGTTTGCTTACTTGAATCTTGGAAGAAAAGTACAAAACAACCACACCCTCCATGCCTCACCTGGTACTGTCCAGCAATGCAGCAGGTTTTCTACCATTCTTTGAATCCCAATAGCAGACACAAGGCATAGGAGGTAGAAAAAATCAAGAGAACTACTGAGGCATTACCACAGACCCTTGGCATTTTTGTTCTCTCTTCTCAAAAAACTGCCACCATACTGCAGCAGAAAAGGAAGAAAACCTTGGCAATTGCTCAAAACCACACCTTGCTGTGCAATTCAAAAATGACCAATACCATGCCATGTACCAAGCAGCAGAATTGAGGCAATTTTTATGTCATGGGAGAACAGTAATAGCAGCAAAATTGGACTTCACTTTTCTGTCAAAGAAAGTGAACAAGTAGCAGTAAAAGGCTATACCCTCTCACACTTCATCCTGCTGAACAATTCAAAAAGACCATATCACCATACCATACTTGTGCTGTTTTGGATAAACACATTTTGGACAGCATCAAACCTGCAGAAAATGACTCATCCAATAGGTCATTCACCTTACCTTGGCCATGTCCAAAACACACCTGTCATGAAAAAGCCAATGGCAGGCACACAAACAAAGGGCAACACTCAACAGTAGGGGTTTTGCTGAAAAGAGGCAGCTTCTAAAACTGCCTACAACTCAATCTCCAAACCAGCAAGAAAGGCACCACACCCCTGTCATGAAAAGATCCTGCATCATTTTTCCTGCCCTTGGTAGACAACAGCAACCTGATTCATCAAAAAAATAACCTCACTTGCATTTTCCAACAAAAGCCTTGCCACTTGCATTTTTCTGTCAAAAAAGAAACCTGAGTCACTTGCACTTCCTGTCATGAGCACCCTGCCACAAGCCTTGTAATCCTGCCTTGCAACAGAAACCAACAACAAACCTCATTTACTCCAACCACCTCATTTGCATTTTGCCAAGGGAAATCCTGTCAAACACTACAGAAAGAGTATGCCTTTCCCTCATTGTTCTTGCCATGGCCAAGCATCACTAGACAACACCACATGACAGCATCACCAAACAGCACCAAAGCAAAAAGAGCAAAGAGCCTAACACAACCATAAACCTATCACAACATCCTGCAGCAAGCAAACACCCTTGGCCATTTTGCTTTGCATCTTCAAAAAACCAACTAGCCAACAAACCAACATAACCAGACCTAACTCACTTTGCTATTTGGCATTTGTTTTGGTCTGTCCAAAAGACAATGGCATAAAAGCACCACATAGCAGACCAACCAAGGCCAACACAACCACCTTACACTTATTCTAACCACTTCACTTGGCCAAACTCCAAAGAACCTGTCCAACTCAAAAAAACACACTTTGCATTTTTCTAAACCTGCCAACAAATTCCCATTGAACAAAACCAAGCCTTGCATTTGGACCATATTCCCTCATCCTTTTCTGTCAAAACCAAGCACTAACTGCAGCCAACATAACTTAGCAAATCCAACCAATCTTTCATTCACCTTGTTTGACCTTGCTATTGGCAGATGGAAAAAGCTATCAAAACTCAATAATCTCAAAAAGACCAACATAACACTACAGCAGAAAATTTGATCCACCTTGCCCTCACCTTGCTTTTGCTGTCCAAAACTAGCAGCCACAAGAAACAATCCTGCCTTGCCAACCCACAGTAGCAGACCAAATCACCTTCACTTACTCCCTCATTTCTTAACCTGGCCTTGGCATTTACACTCCACTCAAACCTCACCCTTGCTATGCATTTTCATTTTGCTGTCAAACACCAAAACCTCACCTGACCATTTTGCTTTACATTTCAAAAAATTTGTCACCACATCCAAACAAAATTTCAGAACCTAGATGTTCTGTCATAACAGACCAACAAAAACCAACCCTAGCATCATCTTGCATTGATTCACTCATTACACCCTGCATTGCATTCATTCCAACCCTGCCTTGCAACCACCAAACCAACATGACATGACCTAATCTCATTCATTCAAGCTCATCCCACTTGCATTAACCAACAAAACCTAACCAACTTCCTACAATCTCTAAAAAACCACCCAACTGCATTTTGGCCATTCCTCCAAAGTTTGCTAGCAGCAAACAACCCATTCACCTTGCCTTGACATCCCACAAGAAACATCCAACTTCACTCATCACTCATACAGCACTCCCAAAACTCACCTTACCTTGCAATTTGTCTGTCCATACATAACAAAACTAAGCCTGGCTTTGCATTCCCATTTTCTGTCAACAAAAAGACAGTGGTAGCAACTGTAAAGAAGACCAGCAACAAAGCATTGCTTAACTCCCTCATCCTACAACTTCCATCTTGCATTCCAACTTCTTATATCCAAAACCAATGAACTAAGTTGGCTTGTCAACATCCTGCAGCAAACACCCTTGGCAACACTTGACCAACCATTTTTTCACCATGCTAAAAACCTGGCCATTACCACTTGACAATCTTCTCACCATTTTGTAACCCTAAGAAGCAGCCTTCAACAGACCAAAAACATTGCTCTCTCACTTTTGCATTTTGGCTCCTCTTGCATTTTCTGCCAAAATCTCCATAACCCTCAAGCAAAACTTGATTCCTCCATGCTCTAACCAACATTGCAAGCTCATTCCAAGCATCATCCATCACCTGCACAGCATTTTCAACTCTGTTTTTCTTCAACCACTCTCCATGGCAGTTTGGATTTAAAGTTAAATGGAGCAAGTGTGAGCTCAAATAACTTCATCATCCATCACTTGGAGCTTGGACCTTTGACTGTTTGAGCTGACAGCATCCAAAATATCATTGCATCTCAACTTTTCTGCAGAAATCAAGTAAATTTCGACCCCTTTATTTTGTTAAATTGACACATGTTTCATAAAGATCTTTCAATGCTGAGCTTAGTGATGCTTTCACTTTTTGAAAATAGTGGTGTATCCATGAAGATATGATGAGATAAAGTTTGATGTTTGAAAATGTTTCCTGTGATTTCTTGTTGTGTAGTTCAAATTAATGAAAATAGGGTTTGGATTGTTGTTGTATGATGTTTGATGATTACAATGGTATGCTCAATTGACATTTTTGGGGAGAAATTAAGAAATTCGAATTTGGGGATGATGATGAACATAAACCCTAGTTTCCCAACTTATTTTTCCAGAATTTTTCACATTCACACGTGCATGGCCTCTTTCAACTCACCAACCAATGAAAACATTTCATTTTGTGCCCAAAACGACTGTGTTTGGTTAAGTGAATCAGAGAATTACAAAAATGCCATTTTCTCAATATAAATTCAATTAATTTCTTCACTTTGATTACCAATCTTCCAAAATTCATAACTTGCTCATTTTTGATCCAATTTGAATGGGATTTTTTGCATTGTCTTCATCGTGATCTCTACTCTTTATCATTATTTTTCCAGAATTTTTGGATGAGTGGTTTTTAATTGGCCTTAGGGTTTGTGACATGTGACCAAATTTTGTACACTTTGCCAAATCAATTGTGAAATGATGAGAATGTATCCAATGGTTCCCAAATTTTTTGTGCTTAAACTAGACACATTCATGGTGATTTTGGTGTATAGTTTGTGAATTTATCATTTGTGGTTTGTGAGTTATGATTTTTTGAATTAGGGTGTGACAATTTGTGTCACACCATTGATGTCCAATTTCATGATTTTCATTACCATGCTTCCTTACATCCAAATGACCCCAAATTTTGCATGAACCTACTCTTTTATGTCTAGTTCACATGTGAATTTTCTTGGATTTATTTGAGCTATTTTCCATTTGTTTGAGATTTTCTCCCCTGCCTAGTCAATTGTTGACTTTGTGTGACACATGTTCCCATTTCATTTGTGAAATTCTCATACTTTATTAGATGGACATGAAATTTGATATGTGATAACTAGACATCTCAAGCTTGGCATTGGTGTTAATCGCATTCATTTCTCATCTGTTTTCAATTTGATATGACTTTTTGAAGTTGACCCATGCTTGTTGACTTTCTTTGTGCATGCTTGAATGTGGTTTGACTTCATGATTTTCATTGACTGCCTTCCTCTCATCCAAATGCCATGAAATTTGACATGCTTACCATGCTATGTGTTAGGTTTGATCATGATTTATTTGGTGATTTTTGGAAAATGTTTAGATTGCTTTTGAGATAAGTCTTGCTGTTGACTTCTATGAGCTTCTGTTTGCCATGTTTTGACCTAAATGGTTCATGAAATGATGATGATGATTGATATGAATGTGAACCCAATTGGTTTTGTTTCTTGATTGTTGGAACATGATTTTGGATACTCATCCTCTGCTGTTTTGACTTTTCCATTCATTTTTGACCCCAGGCTTGTCCTAGTGGTCCTGCTACTCACCTTTGAGTTTGTGATTTCAGGTTGACCATCAAATGGCCATTGAGACCAATTCTTTTGACTGAGCTTGTTTGAATATTGTTGTCTAACCTCCTTGTTTTGTAGGTGGCTTGGCTCACATGCCTTAAGCCTTGTGCCTTGCACATCCATGTGCCTCCAATTAACTGTTGGTGTCGGTTTCTGTTTGTTTTGTTTGAAGTTGTATACTAACATCTGCTTGACTGTTTCAGGTGCTTTAGTTGCTTTTAGTTCCTTGTGAACTTTTGCTTTGCTTTGCTTGTATAAGCAATTTGCATTGAGGTATGTCTCTTTGTCTTCATGTAGTCTGGAAGACCTGGCCTGTTACTTGGCCAGGCAACTGTCTGAAGTCCTCCTTAAGAGGCAATGTTTGTGATTGTTTACTTTTGTCCTTGCATAGAGTCAGAGTCCTCCTAAGTGAAGAGGCAATTGGTGGAAGGTAGGGATATGCAATCTATCCCCCACTATTCAGTGTGTCATCTGCTTTGCTCACACCACTGTGTTGATGCATTGCAGATACAAACCCAAGATCTTGTACAATTGTACAGTTGAGTCAGTTTTAATGTGTAGAAGGGTTCCCACTTTCTGAACCCACACATTCTTGTCTTGAGCTCTCCCAGGCCAGGGATAAGAGCTGTGAGGTCTCATCCTCACTTCATCCTTTCATCTGCTTCACCTTAGCCCCTCAATGGCAAGGTTAAGAGCAACATTCACCCAGTTCCAGAGGTTTGTTTGTTGAGGTTGATATGACCCCTTGACTAAAACCTAACCCTTGTTTGAGCCACTTGTTTGTGTATAGCGTGTGCTATCTGTGCTTGTAGGATAGTTTGACTTGCTTCCTGTGCAAGTTAGGATAGTTTGACTTGCTTCCTGTGCAAGTTAGGATAGTTTGACTTGCTTCCTGTGCAAGTTAGGATTAGTTTAGACTTGCTTCCTGTGCAAGTTAGGTTTTGCTTGGCTTGCTTCCTGTGCAAGTTAGGTGTGTGTGTGGCTTGCTCCCTGTGTGAGCCATACTTAGGATAGGTTGGCCCTTGTGCCATTTAGCTAGAAACCATAACTTAGGGTTGATTTTGCATGACAACATCTAGGCTCGAGTCGTAGTCTCCCTAGTTGTGTCTCCCTCTGTTATCTGGTTAGGCTAGTCCTTTATCCCTGCGTAGGGGAACTACATCGCCCTGATCTTCATACCAGATGAAGTATGTAGGCAGGAGATTGAGCTGATCTCTCCGGGCGCCCTTTTTTCTTTCTTGTGTGTGTTGTCTGACCTTTGCTAGGCTCGAGTCTGTGACTCCTTAGCATTTGCTGTCTGTCTGTTTATGTGTGTTTGACAGTTATAGGCTCGAGTCCCCGACTCCCTATTAACTTGTTATGTTGTTGTGTGCTTGGAAGCTGATATAAGTCCCTCGAGTGGCATTTGGGTTCCAGTGTGTGTGTGTTTTGGTTCGGATGCTGATGTAAGTCCAGTGATTGGCATTTAGGCTCCATGTTTGCCTCCTTGTGTGTGTTTTTGGTTCGGATGCTGATGTAAGCCCATTGATTGGCATTCGGGCTCCACGTTTACCTTTGCCTGTGTTTGTTTGTGTGCGTGTCAGCCGAGCTACGAATGCTCTGATTCTTCTCTCGTCCGAGAAGATACGTATGCATAGGTTGCGATATCTTAGCGAGCATGTGTTGTTTTTCCCCAGTCCGAACTACTTCGACTCTGATGTCTATGCCTGATAGACTAAGTAGGCCCAGGATACGACATCCTGCCGAGTCAGTTTCAGTCAGTCTCTTGCGTTTCTTTCAGCCAGTGTGTGTGAGTTTGAGCAATGTTTAGCAACCAATTTATCCTTCCTTTTGTGCGTGGATCCCGTAGAGTACTACAGATGCGTAGGGGTGCTAATACCTTCCCTTCGCATAACCGACTCCCGAACCCATTCTCTTTGGTCGCGAGACCATGTTCTTTCCAGGTTTACTCTGAGCGTTTCCTTTCCCTCTTTTGGGATAAATAACGCACGGTGGCGGCTCTGTTGTTCTTTCTTTTCCCGCCGGTTTTTCGCGCGATGCGACACCTAAAAATGAAATGCATATACAAATGGGAGGTGAAAATTTGAGGTGCTACAGGCTCAAGCAAGGTTGGGCTTTAGTCAAGGGGTCATATCGACCTTGACAAACAAGCCAAATACTGGAATGGGTGGTCAGGCTCTTAACCTCTAACATTGAGAGTTAGGGTGAGCAGATAAAATGGAGATGAGGGTTATGCCTCACAGCTCTTAACCCGGGCCGGGGTGAGCTTGAATCAAAGAATGTGTGAGAGTCCAGAATGAGGAACTCTATTCCACAATGACTGACTCTATGTACAAGATTTTGGGTTTTTATTCAAAATGTGTCAACACACAGTGTGAGCAAGATGAAGGACTCAACTAAATAGCAGGGGATGGATTGCACATCCCTTTTATCTGCCAATGCCTCTTCACTTAGGAGGTCTTTGAAGTACATGGCACAAATATAAACAAACAAAAACATGGCCTCTTAAGGAGGGCTTCAGACAGGTGCTTGCCAAAAACAGCAGATCTTCTAGACTACATGGAGAAAAGAAGTTACCTAAGTGGTATGCCAACCACAAGCAAAGCAAAGAAACTCAAATAATGAGTTAAAGCTACTAAGGTACCTATAAGAAAAGCTAAACCAGACAATATTTACATTCAGACAAATCAAACAATCAACAACAGTCAGACAACCAATCATCAGACAACAATGGTGCAAGGCATAAGATGCAAGCAAACTAAATTGATTCACCCTCCAAAAGACCTACAAAACAGCAAGGTTAGTCAACCAAAATAACTTGTATCTCAAGTGATGAGATCATATCAACCAATGTGGCTAATTGCTTGAAACCTGAAATGCACAGCTCAAATTGTGAGTTCAAACCCCTAGGGCAAAGCCTAGGGTCAAAAGTGAATCAAAAAGCCAAAACAGCAACCAAAATTCAACATGAAGCATGTTTAAACAAGTAAGAACATGTCCTAAAAAGGACCAAGTCAAAATCATCAAGCAACATCATTTCATGAGCATGAGAAGGCAAGGCAAGCAAGAGGTGCATACAATTGATCATCAAGAATGAAAATTCCACATCAAAACAGAAATGATTCAAATGAACATGAAAGTTTTTATGAGCATTCAACATATCACACACAATCATCATACAAAAAATCAGAATCATCAGAATTCAAATGACATGGATACAAAAATGCACAAGCTAGACATCCAATTGTGTGACACAAATTGTCACACCTAAAGTGCATGTGTCCAAAACAGTGAAGACAATAGCAAAAAATGCCAAATAAAATCACACAAATCCATTAACATGTTAAGAATCATCATGAAAAATTTCATGACATTTGGATCATGTATGAGCATTTTATGATAGGATGAATGAAGCAATGTTACAAAAGCATACATGTTCACATGATCAGCCACAATTCAAAATCCAGAAATGGTAAAATCATAAAATCAACACCATAAAATTCTAGACATTTCAAGGATAATGTAGCAAAAAACCTGGAATTAATTGGATGTGTTTTCAATTTTATATGAATTTTTGAAGTTGGCAAAATATTTGAAATAAAAATGAAACATGCATAGACAATTATGGAGGGAAATGAAAATGAGGATTAATTTGAAAAAACTGCTGCCATCAGGAATCGAACCATGTGTCAATTTAAATGAGGCGCTGAAGAAATAAAATGTCCAAAATGCAGAAAGCAAGAATCGAAGCGAGGGAGGGTTAAAACGCATAGTATCATTAATGCGTTGGCAAGGCTGAGTCACGGTCAAAGCGCATGTGGCGCTAGTCCAGAGAATGTGAGCCTATCATTCTACTACCAAGGCGCTTGCGTGGATATGAATGGGACAAAAACCCTAGGCCAGCTCTGCAAGAACCAGACGGTGGCGCTAGCGGCTGTGCACGGCGGAAAACACCGTCTTCCTCGTGAAGACGGTGGTGAACAGTGGACATTCAACAAAAAAAAATCCAGAAATTTAAAATGAATACATCATTCGAATCCTTATTCCACGTAGGTTACAAATCAAGCATTAATTCAATTCAAAACATCACCAATTATGCAAATCGAAGCAAAGTAAGTCATGCATTCAAAACCTCAATCAAGCATATCTCTCTCAATAATTCATCATTTTCAATTCTAAAAGCATCAGCAGAATCAGCATTCCAAGATCTACACTAACATGTCAATGGATTAAAGGATTATGAGATTTGAAAAATTAACCTCTTGAAGAGCAGTTTCTGGAAACGCACGATTCAAGGCTTGTAATGATCCAAATCAACTCCTAAGATGTTATCTTGAAGCTTTGTGTAGTAATTAAGGCTTGGCAAGTGCTAGATCTAGCTCAAATCTGAACTTCCATACTTGTGTTCTTGAGCTTACACCACACGAATCTGGTCCAATTTTGATGATCCAATGCTTGATCTACACTAAATCCACACCAGAGAACAAGAATATGCAAGAAAATAGCAAGGTTATGTGAAAGAAATTTGAATTTCAATGGAGAGAAAATTTTGGAGTGTGATGAAAACTAGATCTAGAAATGATGAAAAATCTCAGAAATTCTGTTATGATTATGTATTTATATGATGTCCTAATCACCTCCTAATCAAAATTAAACATGGTTTAGTTGAGATTAAGCAAGATAAGGTGTATGGCAAAAAATTGAAAATTGGAGGTGCATGGAGTATTTGGACGTGAACAGTGCTATGTGCATGGTTGAATTCACTCAAAATCATTTCATAAGCCAAAATGCAATGGTATTTTGTCCATACAATGCACCAATTTTGAATTTTTAAATTTCCCTCCAAAAAGGGCATGAAAAAGCAAATGATTGTATGATGAAATTTCATGCAATGTGATGAATGATTTGGAAATTATAGGTCAAGAGAAGAAATTTACAAAAAGACGCAATCATTTTGGAGCTATGAGTCAAAAGTTATGGCTTGTTGAAGTTCTATGCACACTTGGCAATCATTTGATCATATCTCCTCAACCATTCATCAGATGCTCATGATCTTGGACTTTTTGGAAATGGGAGAGAGATATCTTCAACTTTTATGTTGGACAAAATTTCATTTGAGGCTTCCTTGATGTTGGAAAGTTGAGTTGAAAGTGAACCAAAAACTTGCTATTTTTGGAAACTTGAAATTATAGGTCACTTTCCATTTTGGGAAACTTTTGCATTGACCTCAAAATCTTCAATATTGATATTTGACATGATGAATAGGCCTTGTTTGAACATGAATGAGATGAAGAAACTCAATTCTCACACTCCAAAGCTTTCAGTTGACTTTCAGTTGACTGTATTGGTCCTTAGATGACCTGAACATGTTCTGATGAATTTGAGCTTCAACCACTTGGGGACTTTGCTCCAAAATGAACCTATAACTAATATAAGCTCAAATAATGATCACATGATTCATATCTCAATGGAAACCTCATCTCTTGCGCAAAGGATTCACTTGAATGGCCTTGACCTGTTGACTGCTTAAGCTGCAAGACAAAGGTTAGATGACATATTTTTGTACATTTTTGGTTAGTGATTAAAAGAAAAGCAATGATATACAAATGCAGGCAATGCTCGGTGATCAAGAGTCACTCTCAGGAGATATCCCACCCATAGGGAAGGGAGGCAAGGTGTCTAATGATCCTTAAGGCTATGCAATGTTATGATATGATGCCATGAGGGATCTTAGGGACAAAATTGGGGTCTTAATGATGCCCCTATTTAAGATCATTCTAGCCGGAGAAGTGAAGGTTAAAATCTTCGTCTCGACGCGGTAGAATGGGCTTAAATAACAATAATGAGACAAATTTTGGTCCCTAAGAGACCTGATGATGCAAATGTATGAATGCGAAAGAAAAAACTCTGTGGGGAATATAGGTCCACAAAGAAGAAAAGACAATCCATCGGAGTAATACACTCACCAGAAACAGAGACTCTAACGGGACTCTTATGGGGATAAGAAGAAAGAATGCGTGAGCAGGACACGACTCTGAATTAGGGGAAAAAAGAACTTGACACTGCGTGAGCAGGACACGACTAGACGAGAGACTTTACTAGGGAGTAAAGGACTCAAACTGGGGAAAAAAGTTCCAAAGGAAGACAAATCCGATGGAAAGACTCAAGCTGACTCAAAAATGCGTGTATTGGAGAAAACGCCAACACAGCAAAACTATCCACAAAGGATACTTCGGTTGAAAATCCAGACTCAGACTGGGGAAAGATTCACACAGAACCTCCCTGCCGGGAAAAAATTGCATATATCGGGGAAAACGCCAATACAACACAAGGGTGAATCACAACAGAAACTCCGTTGGGGAATGTCTAACAAAGACTCTCCAGAGGAAGCAAAAGGATGAGGTGTTACCGGTTAGTGAGTAACAGGCTCAGGAAGAATGAATATCTAAGACCTGTGTACGGGTGAGAGATATCAATCGACCAAAACATCTGAGGAAGACTTGAAAAAGGTATATCACTCAGGAAAATCTGACTCCACAGGGGACCAAGGTCATAATAGGGAGCAGACACGAAGGAACACCAAGGATACCGGGTTGTAGGTATATAACAGGTGACCGACCAAGGCGTGAATTGGTGTGTGTTCCAAAACACTCATCATCCTGAAGAAAGCTGGAAAAACAGACTTGTTTTTTTTTTCTTTTTTTTTTCAGGATGGATATTCGATTCCACAAGGAATACTAATCTTACTCCGCTGGAGAAAAAAAAAAAAAGATTTTGACCAAAGAGTGCATGAGATATATTATTTATTACCGTCAGAACGTAGATAATATACTCGCATGAAAGATTATCCACAACCGGGTTGTAAGTTGATAAAGGATAGATCGACCGAAATCGTGAATTGGTTTTTACTGCCAAAACACTCATCACCCTGAAGAAAGCTGGAAAAGCAGACTTGTTTATAGGATGGACATTCGATTCTGTAAAGAATGCGAATCTTACACAATTGGGGAAACAAACAAAGGATTCAACCAAAGAGTGCATGAGATATATTATATATAGCCGTCAAAACGTAGATAATATACTCGCATGGGAGATTATCCATAACCGGGTTGTAGGTTGTTAAAGGATAAATCGACCAAAATCGTGAATTGGTTTTTACTGCCAAAACACTCATCACCCTGAAGAAAGCTGGAAAAGCAGACTTGTTTATAGGATGGACATTCGATTCTGTAAAGAATACGAATCTTACTCAACTGAAGAAAGACAAAACTTCGACTGAAGAGCGCATGAGGTATATTATCTATAGCCGTCAAAACGTAGATAATATACTCGCATGGAAGATTATCCATAACCGGGTTGTAGGTTGTTAAAGTATAAATCAACCGAAAAGAGAAACAATCGTTACCAACAACAAAAGGGTAGACGAGAGATGACTCACTAGGGATAAATTGCGAGCAAGGTAATCATCAAAACAAATGGGGAATATTCGACTCCACAAAGGGACAACGAATCTTACTCGACTGGGGAAACACGAAAGGCTTCAACCGAAGAGTGCATGAGATATATTATCTATAGCCGTCAAAACGTAGATAATATACTCACATGGAAGATTATCCATAACCGGGTTGTAGGTTGTTAAAGGATGAATCAATCGAAAAGAGAGGCATCAGGATACCAAACTAGGTATGATAATGATGACCAATCAAAAGGGACAACAAACATTACCGACAAACGGTGAATGAAAGAGGACCCACTGAGGATAAAATGGCTTACTCGGAGCAGTTATCCACAAGGAAGAGGAAGACCCGCTGAGGATAAAATTGCTTACTCGAAGCAAATATCCAAAAGGGGAAGGGATATCAATACCAACGACTGGGCAACGATAACCGCAAAGAGGGGATTACATCTACCGGGTAGTAGGCAGAAAACCACAGAAAAGTAACTGTCATCGGTTGGGATGAACAACAAGGTTAACTCTGCAAGGAGAGAAAATAGGGTTTACAACTACCGAGATGATGGGTAGAAGACCGAAGATCCGCTGAGGAACAAAGCGAGAAAATAGGATTTACAACTACCGGTTAGTAGGTAGAAGACCACAAAATCCGCCATCACCCAGAATGAACCACAAAGGTTACCTCTGCTAGGGGATAAAAGTAGGATTTATAACTACCGGTTAGTAGGTAGTAAACTACACAGATAGGACTTACGACTACCGATTTGTAGGTAGAAGGCCACAAGTTCCACTGAGGATAATATGAATGAGTGCCGGTTAGTAAGCAACTATTCATTTATACCACAGGGAAGCACAAGAGGCAGTCACAAAAGGCCAATTTAGGATCGAACTAAAAGGCAAACTGAATCAAGACTCGTCCTAATGAGGATAGAACTCAAAAGGGAAAACCCATCCCATTATGTGTGTCGGGAGGGAACGGAAACAACCGTCATCCACGAGGATATATCTCAATGGGGAAATGCAGAAGGAAAGGACAAACACTTTCTGCTTAAGGGCTGACTCTATATTGAGGGATTAGACACCCGACATCTGCTTGGGGAGATCTACTGGGGAGATCTATATCACCAATTAGCAGGAGACAACAATCAAAAGATATATGGCAAAAGATGCAACATGAATATCTGAATGTTATGATTATGCATGAATATGCTTGATTTATGTTTGATGAATGCTGACAAAACAGACATTTCTAACACAAACAGGCCCATGAATCAAACGTCCGGTACTACACCACAGGAGAGAAAGCCAGGATCGCCAAAGAGCAAACAATCTGCCGGGATCAAAGACAACCAAATCATCTGCAAGGATGGATCATCTGTCTCAACTGGGAAAGAGAGCTTGCTGCACAAGCAAGAACTGCCACGAAAGCAACTCTAAGCAACTTCATTGGGGAAGACCCGTCTGAGGAGAAAAGATCACACAAGTAGATCCTGCCACACGAGCAACTCTACTGGGGATCAGAAGTATCAAGAAATCATCAAAGCTCTGCAGGGGAGGAAGGCCTCAAGAGGTTTCCGGAGGGATCGTCAGTCACAACCGGAGAAAAGAGTTTAATGCACAAGCAGAAACGCCACAATAACAACTCACGTTAGGGATCAGAGATGCCAGGAAGCAACCAGATCTCTGATGGGGATAGATATCATAGAAGAAGTTCATCATACCAACAACTCCGCTGGGGATCTATCCGAGGAAATGACGAAGTACTGGGATGTCAACCCACCAAATACCGAATCTTCCAAAGAAAAGCACCCATGCTGGGGAGAGAATAATGCTGGAGAGGCAAGTTGAAGTCTTCAACAAACACTCTGCTCGGGACTGGCCCACAAAAATGTTCAAACGGCACTCTACTGGAGATGAAAACCACAATAGGGCTAGAACAGTACTCCACTGGGGATGAAAACCACCATGGGGCTAGTAGAGGCTAGGAGGAAGAATGTTGTACTGCCGGGGAAATGAAGCTGAACAACTTCAACCAACAATGCACTAAGCAACCTCGCTGAGGAGAAACCATGAAAGGTTCTATAGGAAAAAGATACAGTTATTCTGGAGATATGAACAAATGTCTTACCCTATTGGAAATCATACCACCCTTGGGAGAGCACTGAGAATCTCCGGAGTATCCTTCAATCATTGTGAATGTTCACTTTGTTTAAAAACAATTTGTGAAAGATTTGTTTATTTTGAAAATAATGATATTTTTATCAATTAAAACATGCAAAACATTTGTTGAGTAGAAACAAATAAGAGTGCAAATAATTGGATAAAAGCTTAAATTGATTTGATGGAATGGTAGTCTGCAAATGGCAAGACTCCATAGATCTGTACAAATTTTGAAATCGGTGATATATATTGGAAGAGGGCTACATTGAACATAATGACCATTTCTCTACCAATTCCGAATTTCGATGTATTTGAAGCTTCAGTTGACGATGACTGAGCGAAAATCTCTGACGAAAAGACAGTTGTGAAACAAAAAGTCTTGTCAGGATGCAGTTACTTGCCAAATCCCTAATTTTTGCCTAGATTGCCCCAGGGTGAGGTACTCAATCTAGCGGGATGCAAATTCATTTTTTTTCATGTCTCTAATTTTTGCCTGGATCGCCCTTTCGGGTTATCCACCGAGACGCTCATTTTTGCCTAAGCCGCCCTTTCGGGTTTTCAACTTAGCGAGTTATTCTGTTTTTCTTTTTAGGCGAAGTATTTCTTGACTGTGTAGCACCTCAAATTTGCACCTCCCATTTTGTACATACATTTTCATTTTAGGTCATTAACATTACATTGTCCACTGCATAGCATTGCATTGTCCTTTGCCCAAGTGCAAGTCATCAGACAAGATTAGGTCAACTGGTCAGGAGATCTAGTCAAGCAAGCAAGCAAGTGCAATTCTTATTGAAGCAAAGCCCTATGGTTGGTTCAACAAGTGCATATGACCTAAGGATCATTTTGAAGTGGTTTGGCCAAAGATTGGATGCTCAGAAGTCAACAGTCAAGCTGAATTTCATCTGAAACCCTAGAAAGTCAACTGTGGTCAACTGTGCCTGAAATCATGGATTTGAAGGTGGGAGATGGTTTGAGAGGCTTCATTCATGTCCATAAGGGTCTCATTTCACATTTCAAAGATCATCATTGAAGAATTTGAGGTCAGAGGAAAAGTTTCCAAAAATAGTAAGTGACCTGTAATTTCAAACTGCCAAAAATAGAAAGGTTTTCTCCTCAAGTTTACATCATCAAGCAAGCTTCAAATGAAATTTTGTCCAACATGAAAGTTGAAGATCTTGCTCTCACCTTTCCAAAAAGTCCAAGAACATCCATTTCTCATGTGTGGTTGGCAAGTTATGATCAAATCATTGTCAAGATAATTTGAAGTTCAAAGTGGGATAACTTTTGCACCAATTGGCCAAATTGAGTGGGGTTTTTGCTACAATCTCCTTTTGACATGTTCTATCCAGATCATTCATTACATTTCATCAAAAATCATCACATAAAAATGGCATTTTTTCACTTGACTTGAATTTGAAAAGGGAGGAAAAAAGTGACTTTCAAAAATATGCATTTTCCACACTTCACACCACTTGCAATTGGTCTTAAATCATATTTGGAGTGTGTTTAGGCCCAATTTCGTGTACAGTACCATGCACCCCATGCACATGAGGTGAATTAGCAATTTGCACATAAACACTCATTTCATTAATCTTTTTGGCTTGGCTTAATGTTGATTAGCAAAGATCATTAACAGATGGTATATATGCATAATCAAAACAGAAAACACATTAGCATTTCATTTCTACCCAGATCTAGATCCAAATTGCAAATTCTCTCAACTTTTTCTCTTCATTTTTTTTGCAAAATCTTCATAGAACTGGCATTGATCTTTGTTGTTCAAACATACACAAGCCTATTGGAGTTGAATTGAAGCAAGAAATCGCCACTGTTGAGCAGAATCGTGGATTGTTACATCAAGCTCCATCAATGGTAGTTGCATTTTTGAGCTACATCAAGCATCTTTGAGCCACGATCCATCATCCTTTCATCAACTTGAGCATCAAAGAGTTGTTGTTTCAGCCTTACAAGTCCTGGAAACCTCAAATCCATTTCTGCTCTTCAAATCAGGTTGGAATTCGAATCTTACAAATGTTGAAATGTTGATATGCTTAACATAGATCTTGCCATGCTGATTGTACTGCACTTTGAATCGTGGATTTTCATCAAGTATTAAGAAAGTTATGTGGATTTCAATTTTGATGTGCAAAACTTTCCTTGTTCGATTTGTTTGATATGATTAGAATCGGGTTAAATTAATGATGTATTGTTGATGAGTGATGAAAGGTGGTTCGAATGATGTATATTTCATAAATTTCTGGAATGGTTGGATCTTGATGATGAACAACGCATGAATGTGATGATGAACCCTAATTTCCTTGCCCAGAATGCGTGTTTGATCCGCCTGGCCGTGTGTTTTGCATGTTTTTGTGTTTGTGAGCCATGAAACCAATGAGAGCACGCCACGCACTTAAGTGAAACGCGGCGTTTCACTTAAGTGGCGCCAGATTTGAAAACACACAAGGTTCGATCCTTGCCGCCACCAGTCTCATATTTTGGCATTTGCAATTTTCTCACACATGCTTCCATGTTTCATATGCCTTCATTCATCTTTTTTTATTTTTTCTTCTCAATAGAAAAATCATAAGTCATTCAATATTTGTCCAAATGAGATGAGACATTTTCCATGATGATCCTTGACATGTCTACTTTTTTTGATGATTTTTGCAAAAATTGTGCACGTGTGGATTTCTGTTTTGGCTAGGGTTTGCTCATACATGTCATTTGTTGCACCTTGCTTACCATTTTGATCATGAAATGATGATGCTTAATCCAAAATTCTTGAAATTTTATATGTGTAAACTAGACACCTTGAGGAGCATTTTGGTATATAGTTTGTGATTTTTGCATTCCTGGTTTGTGAGATATGACCTGATCATTGGAGGTGTGACAATTTGTGTCACACCATTTCTTGCTTGACTTCTTGATTTTCTTTACCATTCCATATGAACTCAAAATGATCTGAATTTTTGCATGTTGAATCTTCTAGATGTTAAGTTTGAATATGAATGTTTGTGGATTTTTTGAGTGTATTTCCAATTTGATTGAGATTTTCTCCCCTGTTTGACCAATTGTGGACCTTTTGTGAGTCATGATTTCATATGATTTGTGAAATTCTTGTTGTTTATTGGATGGACTTGAAATTTTGCATGTGTGTTCTAGACACATTGAAGTTTGTCATGGCTTTAATTTGGTTCATTTATCTTATGCCAATTCTGTTTTATGCTTGCTTGAAGTTGATGTATGATTTGGTGCCTTGTATGAGCTTGTTTGTACATGCTTTGACGTATGGATTTTAATTGACTTGCTTCCCTTGGTCCAAATGACTTGAAATTTGGTGTGATGATCCTTTAATGAATGCTGTTTAGCCATGAATTTTTAGGGGATTTATTGAAATGTTTGTGAGTTGATTTGAATTGGATCTTTCTGTTTGGTCCTATGAGGTTCTAAATTGCATGCTTTGTACTCTTTGCCTCATGAAATGATGATGGTTGATGATATGAATGTGAGACCACTTGGATTTGATTCTTATTTGATTGATCTTGATTTTTGATAAGTTTCATGTTCTGTTTTGGTTTATTGCTCCCATTTTGACCCTAGGCCTTGTCCTAGTGGTTAGTGCTTAATGTTTGAGCTTTGTTTCAGGTCAAAGAGCACAATTGCTTATACTTGATGATGTGCACTCAATTGGAGTTGGTTTATTGTTTGTTTATGACTAACTTTGAGTTTGTTTTGCAGGCATTGAGACTTATACATTATTCCTTGTGGCTTGCACCTTTGTGCATTGCTTTGCTTGATTGTTGTTTGACTGTACAGTTAATTGTTGACCATTGTTTGTTTTTGTTTGTCTGGTGTACTGATTATGTTGGATTGTTTTCAGGTACCTTAGTTGCTATAGTTCCCTTGTGAACTTGCTTTTGCTTTGCTTGATAGCTTAAGCACTAAGGTATAACATCTCTTCTTCATGTAGTCTGGAAGACCTGGCCTGTTATTTGGTCAGGCATCTGTCTGAAGTCCTCCTTAAGAGGCAATGTTTGTGTTTGTTTACTTTTGTCCTTGTACATATTCAAAGACCTCCTAAGTGAAGAGGCATTGGCAGATACAAGGGATGTGCAATCCATCCCCTGCTATTCTGTGTGTCATCTGCTTTGCTCACACCACTGTGTTGATGCATTGCAGATACTAACCCAAGATCATTGTACATTGTGTCAGTCATAAGTGTAGAAGGGTTCCCACTTTCTGGACCCACACTTCATTGTCTAAAGCTCTCCCAGGCCAGGGATAAGAGCTGTGAAGTCTCATCTTCACTCACCTTTCATCTGCTTCACCCTAACTCTCAATGTTAGGGTTAAGAGCTAACATTACCCTGTTACAGTGGTTTGTTTGTCGAGGTTGATATGACCCCTCGACTAAAACCTAACCTTGATTGAGCCAACTGATTGCATATAGTGTGTGCTATTTGTGCTTGTGCTTTTTTTAGTTTAGCTTGCTTCCTGTGCAAGTTAGGGTTAGTTTGGCTTGCTTCCTGTGCAAGTCATGTTTAGGTTAGCTTGCTTCCTGTGCAAGTTAGATAGCAACCTTGACTTAGGGATGATTTGCATGATAACATCTAGGCTCGAGTCGTAGTCTCCCTAGTTGTGTCTCCCTCTGTTATCTGGTTAGGCTAGTCCTGTGTCCCTGCGTAGGGGAACTACGTCGCCCTGATCCTCATACCAGATGAGGTACGTAGGCAGGAGATGAGCTGATCTCTCCGGGCGTCCTTTTGTTTTGTTTGTGTGAGTTGTTTCTCCTTTTTTGGTTGGAGTCTGATGTAAGTCCAGCGCTTGGCATTCAGTTTCCAGTTTCTTTGTTGGAGTCTGACGTAAGTCCAGCGATTGGCAGTTGGTTTCCAGTGTGTGTTTATTGGTTCGGAGTATGATGTAAGTCCAGCGATTGGCATTCGACCTCCATGTTTGCCTGTTTGTGTGGAGTCTGACGTAAGCCCAGCGATTGGCAGTCGGTTTCCCGTGTGGTTTTGTTTGGCGTGCGTTAGCCGAGCTACGAGTGCTCTGATTCTTCTTTAGTCTGAGAAGATACGTATGCATAGGATGCGACATCCTAGCGAGCACGTTTCCCCTGTCCGAACTACGTCGACTCTGATGTCTGTGCCTGATAGACTACGTAGGCCCAGGATGCGATACCCTGCCGAGTCAGTTTCTTTTGTTTTCCTGTGTCTCTTTCAGCCGGTGTGTGTGATGTTTTGAGCAGTGTTTAACAACCATTTTCCTTCCTTTTGTGCGTGGATCCCGTCGAGTACGACGGATGCGTAGGGGTGCTAATACCTTCCCTTCGCATAACCGACTCCCGATCCCATTCTCTTTGGTCGCGAGACCATGCTTTTTTCAGGTTTACTTCGAGCGTTTCCTTTCCCTCTTTTGGGATAAATAACGCACGGTGGCGGCTCTATTGTTTTTGTTTTCCCGCCGGTTTTTCGCGTAATGCGACAGCTGGCGACTCTGCTGGGGATATAGAGAAGTTGACCTCTGGCTGGTCCATCTTCCCTAAGTGAGTCTCTCCTAGCGCTCTCTAGGTTAGGGTTTGGTTGCTTCTGCTGTTTTATTTATTGCATTCATTTATTTATTGTGTGCATTTATGTGTGCATTAATGTTTGCATTCATTCATATTCATCTGTTCATCTGGATGGCTGGTTGTTTGTTTCTCTCTGTTGGGGTGGGAGTTACTCGAGGTAAAAGGCCCAATACCCAGGCCATGAGTGAAATCTAGGATACTTAGGAATAGAGTGATTCATGGGAAGCGGGTGGTATCGCACCACTTAGCGGAACATTGATATCACGAGCAGTTCAGACCCTGGTGGGATATTATTGTTGCATACTTCGGGTGTGTCTATGATGATATTCTGCGAAAGGTTATTTATGCTGCGTTTCTCTCGACCTTACCTTGGCCTAGATGACACCCGTGAGTGGGGAGGGAATGATCATTATTACAGGTACCGTTGGTGACTTGTGGTCCTGTTGGTGACTTTGGGTTCAGATGACAGTTTCTCAGTTGACTTTGGGTTTCAGATGAATTGGGGTTCCGAGTTTAAACCGAAGCTTCGATCCTGCGTTCTGAGATATACAGCCAGCCAGTCTTGTCTGCATCATTTGCATCATAGCATGTTTATTTTCAAAAAATATAAGCAATAAAAAAAAAAGAAGAAAAAAAAAGAAAAAGAAAAAAGCTAATCTCTGCATGCATATCATTTCTCAGGTACATTCCAGAGTCTATTCAGTGATAGGGATGGCAATAGTCCCAGAGTTGAAGCGGAAGACTTGTTCCTACAGCTTTCACCGTGAGCCTTTGACGTCTCTGATTGAGTTGAGCAACCTTATGACCAGTGGTAACCAGAAGGGGTTTGTTGACCAGTATGGAGATGTTCTGACACTATTGAAGATGGTAGTCGATCCGGTGCCGTTGCAGACTCTTCTACAGTTCTATGACCCAGAGCTTCATTGTTTCACCTTTCAAGATTATCAGTTGGCGCCTACTCTTGAGGAGTATTCTATTCTGCTGAGTGTCCCGGTCCGATATCAGGTTCCTTTCTTGGATGTGCCTAAGGAAGTTGATTTCAGAGTTGTTGCCAGACCTCTCCATTTGGGTATCAAAGAAGTCAGTGATAGTTGGAAGACCAGTGGGGATGTTGAGGGGTTGCCTTTGAAGTTCTTGTTGAGGATTGCTAGAGAAGAAGAAGAGAAGGGGAATTGGGAAGCTTTTCATGCTCAGTTGGCCATCATGATCTATGGGATTGTCTTGTTCCCGAGTATGCCCAACTTTGTGGACTATGCTGCAGTTATTATTTTCCTTGGGAGAGACCCGGTTCCTACTCTGTTAGCTGACACTTACTATGCTATTGACAGTAGGCATGGTAAGGGTGGAGCTATCAGATGCTGTCTCCCGCTTTTGCTCAGATGGTTCACGTCTCTCCTGCCAGTTAGTGGACCTTTTGTGGATGCTCAGAGCACTCACAAGTGGACTCAGAGGGTTATGTCTCTTACCTCCTATGATATCAGATGGCAATCTTACCGGATGGATGTGTGTAACGTCATTATGAGCTGTGGAGAATTCCGTAATGTGCCACTCGTAGGGACTAAGGGTTGCATCAATTACAACCCGGTTCTTTCTCTTCGCCAGTTGGGGTTTGTGATGAAGGGAAGACCACTTGATGCTGAGATAGCTGAAAGTGTGTATTTTGAGAAGCAGAGTGACCCGGCTAGATGGGAGCAGATAGGAAGAGCTTGGAAGACTATTGGTGTGAAGGATGGATCTGTCTTAGGGAAGAAGTTTGCCATTGCTACGCCTGATTAAACTGATTGGGTCAAGAAGAGAGTGGAAACTTTGTTGTTACCCTACGATAGGATGGAGCCGTTGCAGGAGAAACCACCTTTGATCCTTGCTGAGAGTGTGCCTGCTGAGCACTACAAGCAAGCCCTGATGGAGAATCGCCGGTTGAGAGAGAAGGAGCAAGATACCCAGATGGAGCTTTACAAAGCCAAAGCTGATAGGTTGAACTTGGTTCATCAACTCAGAGGAGTGCAGGGAGAAGATGCTAGCAGATTGAGAAGCAAGAAGAGATCCTACGAGGAGGTGGAATCCATGTTAGATACAGAACACCGGGAGTGCTTGAGGCTGCAGAGAGCTGAAGCCAGTTACAAGAAGAAGATCAGAGACCTGGAGAAGCAACTCAGAGACAAAGACATCCAGTTGAAGAAGGAGGTAGACTTGAGACAGGCATCAGAGAACCATCTTGGAGGAGAAGTTGTAGAGCTTAGAAGGCAACTGAAGGAGAAGATCACCCCTCTACCAGAATGTTCAGAATGCGCCCTGTTGATAGACCAGTGCCAGTACGTGAAGACTCTCATTCCGGGAGACCGTTTGTCTTAGATTACATCTTTGATGTGTATGTTGAGAATCACCTCCAGGCTTGTTGGATGGGATTCATTGTTGTACTCCGTTTATTTGGATCTTTGTTGACTTTGTTGTATGATCCTATTGCTTTTATCTATAGATAAGGTTGTTGGTGTTTCATTTTGTTCTCATTTACCTCGTATATGTTGTTCCCTTGTTGTTGCGGGTTGTCATCTTTTGAGGATGAATCAGGCTCTTTGAATGCCTGAGAAATGAACATATCATGTGCATCATACGCATCATTAACATCATACTCATAACATTTTGCATAGCAGGTGTTCTTGTTCGTGACTTCTCACTCTGGTTCCTGTGTTTAGGCAGGATAGCTGATCAAAGACCGCACCGCTACTCAACCAGACTGAATCATCAAAGGAACATGGATCAAGTGCAAGCTGAGTTAGCTGAGATGAGGGCTAACATGGCCCAGTTCATGCATATGATGCAAGGGGTTGCGCAAGGTCAAGAGGAACTTCGAGCTCTAGTTCAGAGACAAGAAGCTGTAATTCCACCGGCCAACCAAGCTCTGCCAGAGGGAGGCCCGATCAATGACCCTGCTACTGCAGCTGTGCCCATCAACAACTATGCTGTAGGTGACGAGTTGAGGGGTATTCGAATCAACGGTCAACCTATTGCTCCAGATACCGCTAATGCCAGAGTAGTCCGTGCTCCGGCTCGTAATCAGGCTCCGATTTTGACAGACAAGAGGATATGTTCACGCTGCTCAGTGAAGACGAAGACGTTTTGGGAAGGGTTGATGAAAGGGATCGTAAAGTTGATGCCCTTGCTGAGAAGATCCGGGCTATGGAATGTCAGAATTCTCTTGGTTTTGATGTTACCAATATGGGGTTAGTGGAAGGCTTGAGAATCCCTTATAAATTCAAGGCGCCATCTTTTGATAAATACAACGGTACTTCTTGCCCTCGCACCCACGTGCAGGCGTACTACAGGAAGTTCTCTGCTTACACAGACGATGAGAAGATGTGGATGTATTTTTTCCAAGATAGCTTATCTGGAGCTTCCTTGGATTGGTACATGGAGCTTAAGAGAGATTCTATCCGCTGTTGGAGGGATCTGGGTGAGGCCTTCTTGAGGCAATATAAGCACAACATGGACATGGCGCCTAGCCGGACTCAGCTGTAGAGTCTTTGTCAGAAATCCAATGAAAGCTTCAAGGAGTACGCCCAGAGGTGGCGTGAGTTGGCTGCCAGAGTACAACCCCCTATGCTGGAGAGGAAGTTAACTGACATGTTCATTGGTACTCTTCAAGGTGTATTTATGGACCGGATGGGGAGCTGCCCATTCGGTAGTTTCTCAGACGTTGTGATCTGTGGTGAGAGAACTGAAAGTTTGATCAAAGCCAGAAAGATTCAAGATGTGGGTTCTTCATCATCTAAGAAGCCATTTGCTGGGGCACCTCGCCGGAGAGAGGGTGAAACCAATGCTGTACAGCACCGAGGGAATGTGTACAGAGGAAGTGTGAACAGAAATCAGTATCGCCCGGTTGCTGCTGTAACCATCCCAGCACCTCAACCTCGTCAACAACAACAACAAAGAGTTCAACAACCGCCACAACCACAACAACAGCAACGTCCGTATCAGCCCAGACAGAGGATACCTGATCGACATTTTGATCCGCTACCAATGTCGTACGCCGAACTGCTGCCCGAATTACTCAAGTTGGGATTTGTTGAGTTGCGTACCATGGCTCCGCCAACAATATTGCCTCCTGGGTACGACGCCAACGTCCGTTGTCACTTTCACTCCGGGGCACCAGGACACCATACCGAGAAATGCCGGGCTTTTCTGCACAAAGTCCAAGATTTGATCGATGCCAAGACGATCAACTTCGCTCCAGTGCCTAACGTCGTGAACAACCCTATGCCTTAGCATGGTGGGCATAGAGTGAACAATATTGAAGGGGAAGAAGCTGAAGATCTGGTTGTTAGTGTTGATGATGTTCAGACTTCTCTGCTAGTTGTGAAGGGCCGTTTGCTGAATGGGGGTGTCAACCCGGGTTGTGATGAGGGCTGTAGTGGTTGTGATGAATCTGAGAATGGTTGTGAACGTTTAAGGGCCGGTATCCAGGGTTTGATGGATGAGGGTTGTCTACAATTCAGTCGGGCTATCAGAAATTGTGGGTCAGTGTCAACTGTCACTATATATTTTCAACCGTCTGAAGGACGTGGACAAAGAGTTGTTAGTGCGCCTGCAACAAGTGGTAATCCAGTTACCATCTCTGCACCAGTTTCTGCCAGTAATCCAACAACGATTGTTGCTCCAGTCAGAAGGGCTATGGATAGTAGGGTTGTGCCGTGGAGATATGACAACGCCTACCGTAATAACAGAAGGGCTGAGAATCGGGTCAGGCCAACCAATCAGTTGCCTGTGACAATTGTTGTGCCAGTTAGTAAAACTCCTGTGGTTGCAAGTCCCGTTGTGGACAATGTTGGTGGACCAGGAGGTTTTACCCGCAGTGGACGACTGTTTGCTCCTCAACCGTTAAGGGATGCTAATGTTGAGGCTTCTGCCAGATCAAAGGGCAAACAGGCTGTGGTTGATGAAGAACCGGCTCAGAAGGAGGTGCCTGAGAGTTCATTTGAAAAGGACGTGGAGGAATTTATGAAGATCATTAAGAAGAGTGACTACAAGATCGTGGATCAACTCAGCCAGACTCCGTCCAAGATTTCAATACTCTCTTTGCTGTTGTGCTCTGAGGCACATCGTAACGCCTTGTTGAAGACGCTGAACATGGCGTATGTACCTCAAGAGATATCCGTCAACCGACTGGAGGGTGTGATGGCCAATGTGAGCACCAGGCATGGTGTGGGGTTCACCGATTTAGACTTAACGCCTGAGGGCCGCAACCATAACAAGGCCTTGCATATCACTACGGAATGCAAGGGGGCAGTGTTATCTCACGTATTGGTAGACACCGGGTCGTCGCTGAATGTGCTGCCTAAGCAGATTTTAAGGAAGATTGATGTTGAAGGGGTTGTGCTTACTCCTAGTGACCTGATCGTTCGTGCTTTCGACGGATCCAAACGTTCTGTGTTTGGGGAAGTTACTTTGCCGGTGAAGATAGGTCCGGAGGTTTTTGACATCATCTTCTATGTTATGGACATTCAACCCGCTTACAGTTGTTTGTTGGGGCGTCCGTGGATTCACGCAGCAGGGGCAGTCTCGTCGACTCTCCACCAGAAGCTCAAGTATGTCTGGAACGGTCAGATTGTGACCGTGTGTGGCGAAGAAGAGATTCTGGTGAGTCACCTATCCTCGTTCAAATATGTCGAGGTGGATGGCGAGATCCACGAAACCTTATGCCAGGCGTTCGAGACTGTGGCTCTTGAGAAAGTGGCGTACGCTGATCAGAGGAAGCCAGGTGCTTCGATTGCTTCGTACAAGCAGGCCAAAGAGGTTGTTAACTCCGGCAAAGCTGAAGGCTGGGGCAAGATGGTGGACTTGCCTGTCAAAGAAGACAAATTTGGCATTGGTTATGAGCCTCTCCAAGCAGAGCAGAGTGTGCAGGCGGGTCCGAGTACCTTTACCAGCGCTGGGCTGATGAATCATGGCGACGTCTTTGCAACTGGTAGTGAAGACTGTGACAGTGATTGCGATTTAGACAACTGGGTTCGCCCGTGTGCACCAGGGGAGTCTATCAACAACTGGACGGCTGAAGAAGTGGTTCAAGTTACTCTTCAGACAGAGTAATTTTCTTTTGTTTTTTTTCATTTTGCATGAAAACCCTACGTTCTGCCCAAGGCGTAGTGGTTCATTGTAGGGCCTCATCATGTTTTAATGGTTATCATTAATAAAGGACGTTTTGCAAACAATTTTGTGATCCCTGTCTTTCTATTTTTGTTTTCATTTATTCAAAAACAATAAAAATGGCAATGTTTTTTTGTTTTTGTGACTTTCTTGAACTCTTTTTCTAAAATAAAGCATTAAACATGCAGAAGTGATATCACGGAATCCACTATGAACAGTTCTGTTATGGCTCAATATGATTTTGATAATCCCATCTACCAAGCTGAAGAGGAGAGTGAGGAAGACTGTGAACTCCCCGCAGAATTGGTCAGATTGCTGAAGCAGGAGGAAAGGGTCATCCAACCTCATCAGGAGGTGTTGGAGACTGTTAATCTGGATACCGAGGACGCCAGAAGAGAGATCAAGATTGGGGCTGCTTTAGGGGACTCTGTCAAGAGGAGGCTGATTGAGATGCTGAGAGAATATATGGAGATATTCGCCTGGTCATATCAAGATATGCTTGGGTTGGATATAGACATTGTGGTGCATCGACTACCCCTTAGAGAAGAGTGTCCTTCGGTCAAGCAGAAGCTTCGCAGAACTAGTCCTGATATGGCCGTCAAGATCAAGGAAGAGGTTCAGAAGCAGTGGGATGCGGGTTTTCTGGCTGTTACAAGTTATCCCCCGTGGGTGGCCAACATCGTTCCCGTGCCGAAGAAGGATGGCAAAGTCAGAATGTGTGTCGATTACCGGGATTTGAATAGAGCAAGTCCGAAAGATGATTTCCCATTACCTCACATTGATGTATTGGTTGATAATACGGCTCAATCCTCGGTTTTCTCTTTCATGGATGGTTTCTCTGGATATAATCAGATCAAGATGGCGCCAGAGGACATGGAAAAGACGACATTCATTACACCTTGGGGCACGTTCTTCTATAAGGTGATGCCATTTGGGCTGAAGAATGCCGGTGCTACCTACCAGAGGGCTATGACGACTCTCTTTCATGACATGATGCACAAAGAGATTGAAGTGTATGTGGATGATATGATTGCGAAGTCGTGGACAGAAGAGGAGCACCTGGTTAATTTGCAGAAGCTGTTTGACCGGCTGAGAAAGTTCAAGCTGAGGCTGAATCCAAACAAGTGTACGTTTGGGGTGAGATCTGGGAAGCTGTTAGGCTTCATTGTCAGTGAGAAAGGGATTGAGGTTGATCCAGCAAAAGTCAAAGCTATTCAAGAGATGCCTGAACCGAAAACGGAAAAGCAAGTCCGTGGGTTTTTAGGGAGGTTGAACTAAATTGCAAGGTTCATATCTCACCTAACTGCCACGTGTGAACCAATTTTCAAATTGCTCAGAAAGAATCAAGCAATCAGGTGGAATGATGACTGTCAGAAAGCTTTTGACAAGATAAAGGAGTATTTGCAGAAACCTCCAATCCTTATACCTCCAGTACCAGGGAGACCTCTGATAATGTACCTATCAGTGACTGAGAACTCGATGGGGTGTGTATTGGGACAGCATGACGAGTCTGGTCGAAAATAGCATGCCATATACTACCTTAGCAAAAAGTTTACCGACTGGGAAACAAGATATTCACTGCTCGAGAAAACTTGCTGTGCTTTGGCCTGGGCTGCTCGCCGACTGAGGCAGTATATGTTGAACCATACTACCTTGTTGATTTCTAAGATGGATCCGGTGAAATACATCTTTGAGAAACCGGCTCTCACTTGGCGTGTTGCTCGTTGGCAGATGATTCTAACAGAATATGATATTCAGTACACGTCGCAGAAGGCCATTAAAGGTAGTATTCTGTCAGACTACCTCGCCGAGCAACCGATTGAGGGTTATCAGCCTATGATGTTTGAATTCCCTGATGAAGACATCATGTATCTTAAGATGAAAGATTGCGAAGAGCCTCTTGTCGAGGAAGGACCGGATCCTGATGACATGTGGACATTGATGTTTGATGGGGCTGTGAATATGAACGGTAATGGTGTTGGGGCAGTGCTCATTAATCCTAAAGGGGCTCATATACCTTTCTCTGCTAGATTGATTTTTGACGTCACCAACAATGAAGCTGAGTATGAGGCTTGTATCATGGGGATAGAAGAAGCCATTGATTTGAGGATCAAAACGCTTGACATTTATGGAGATTCCGCTCTAGTGATCAACCAGGTCAATGGATATTGGAATACGAACCAGCCGCATTTGATTCCGTATAGAGATTACACCAGAAGAATACTGACGTTCTTCAAGAAGGTGAGGTTGTATCATGTCCCCCGGGATGAGAATCAGATGGCTGATGCCTTGGCTACTTTGTCTTCTATGATCAAAGTTCATTGGTGGAATCATGTGCCACATGTTGCGGTGAATCGACTCGAGAGGCCTGCGTATGTGTTTGCATCCGAGTCTGTTGTGATTGATGAGAAACCCTGAGAAGGCTAGATGGAAGCTTCTATTTGAATCAGGATGATGTGTTGTATAAGAGAAATTTCAACATGGTCTTGCTCAGATGCGTGGATAGACACGAAGCAGACATGTTGATGCAAGAAGTGCATGAAGGTTCGTTTGGTACCCATGCTGGTGGTCATGCAATGTCCAAGAAACTGTTGAGAGCCGGTTATTACTGGATGACTATGGAATCCGATTGTTTCAAGTATGCTCGGAAATGCCATAAGTGTCAAATCTATGCTGATAAGGTGCATGTACCACCAAGCCCTCTGAATGTCATGAACTCGCCTTGGCCGTTTGCCATGTGGGGCATTGATATGATTGGGAAGATTGAGCCTACTGCTTCGAATGGACATCGCTTCATCCTGGTTGCGATTGATTACTTCACCAAGTGGGTGGAAGCAGCTTCCTTTGCTAATGTTACCAAACAAGTGGTTGCCCGGTTCATCAAGAAAGAAATCATCTGTCGTTATGGAGTTCCTGAGAGAATCATCACTGACAATGGTTCGAATCTCAATAACAAGATGATGAAAGAGCTTTGTAAAGATTTCAAGATTGAACATCACAATTCTTCTCCTTACAGACCGAAGATGAATGGTGTTGTTGAGGCAGCAAACAAGAATATCAAGAAGATTGTGCAGAAGATGGTCGTGACGTACAAGGATTGGCATGAGATGCTGCCTTTCGCTTTGCATGGGTACCGTACCTCAGTACGTACGTCGACCGGGGCAACCCCTTACTCCCTTGTGTATGGTATGGAGGCAGTCCTACCTGTTGAAGTGGAGATCCCTTCTCTGAGAGTTTTGTTAGATGTCAAGCTGGACGAGGCCGAGTGGATTCGAACAAGGTTTAACGAGTTGAGCCTTATCGAAGAAAGACGGCTAGCAGCTGTGTGCCATGGGCAGTTATATCAGAGAAGGATGAAGAAAGCCTTTGATCAGAAAGTGCGTCCTCGAAGCTATCAAACTGGTGATTTAGTTTTGAAGAGGATCCTACCTCCCGGTACAGATAACAGGGGCAAGTGGACTCCTAATTACGAAGGTCCATATGTTGTGAAGAAGGTCTTCTCCGGTGGAGCCTTGATGCTTACAACTATGGATGGTGAAGATTTTCCGTCCCCTGTTAACTCAGATGTAGTCAAAAAATACTTCGCATAAATTGACCCGCTGGACAAAAAGAATAAAAGAGTCCAGGCAAAAAAGGGGCATCCCGGCGAACCAAAAAACAGAAAGAAAAGGTTCGGGAAAAAATTAGGGATAAAAATGAAAAGAATTTGTACACCCGGTAAGTCGAAAACCCGCAAGGGCGGCTTAGGCAAAAATGGGTATCCCGGTGGATTGAAAACCCGAAAGGGCGATCCAGGCAAAAGAGGGATTAGAGCGAAGACTACAGTCCGAGTTATCTGTACTTCATATCGCCCCGTCGTCTGCCATCTCGAAAGATGTGATCCGTCCAGTCATTCTTCTCAGAAAGCAAGGAAGTTGGAAGGAAAGCTGATGATCTGTGGGTTATAACAGAATTGGGAATAGTGGATGTCGTGTTCACATTGCCATTAGGATAGATTTTTCCTTTTGTGCGCAATTACCTCTTTCTAGGAATTGCTTCCCAATGTATTTGCCTTTTCAGGCCCATTTTCAATCAATAAAAGTCGTTATTTAGATAAATAGCTCTCTTGTTTTTGTTTTTACTGTTTTGTTTGCAAAAAAGTCCGAATTTTTTGATAAGCATTGCATATAAGAACATGAAGGCTAAACAATAACGTGCAGAAAGACAAAACATTTGAAAATCATTTTGAATGTTGAGGACACTTGAGCGTATCTTGTGCATGTATCCCCTGGAGGCATTTTGTTGTGCTGTTTTGCAGGTTGGCATCTGTGAGGACGTTTCTCCAGCAGATATTTTCCCAAGCAAGTATGGAAGCTATCAGAGCTATGTTCCCCAACAGATCTAAGGATTGCCTATCCCCAGCAGGCCTGTATTGGCCGATTTCCCCAGCTGTTGAGTTCCCAGCTGAGTTTGGAAGCGGGGTTATCCCCATTGAGTTGGAAGGATGTTATATACCCAGCGGAGGTGTCGGTAGTTTATTCCCCAGCCGTCTGGTTGGAAGTATCATCATCCCTAGCATAGTTATGAGCGCCTGTCCTCAGCAGGGTTGTGGATGTATATCTCCAGCATGGAGTCTGATATTACTTTCCCCACCAGAGTTTTGCTCTTCCTCAGCAGAGTGGTGTGTTATCCCCAACAGAGTTCCTTTCCCTAGCACTCGAGCAGAGATTGGTGTTGATGATTTTTCCGCAGCGAGTCCTCGAGTGGAGTGGATTCAGAGAAATTTATCTCCAGCAGAGTTTATCCTACCTGTGGATTGGTTGGCTTTCCCCAGTGAAGTCGCTTTATTACTCCCCAGCGAGTTGCCTTGTTTTCCCAGCGGAGTTGTATTGATTGTTCCCCAAGCGGAGTTCCCCGAGTGGATTGGGATCTTTCCCCTAGCAACAGTGTTATTCCTCCGGCACGAGTGAGAAGTCAGTGCTCTCCCCGCAGAGTATTCCTCAGACAGAGTCCCCCCACAGAGTTGGAGTATTTGATCAGTTGGCTCCCCGGCGGAGTGTTCATCCTTTGCATTTTGCATATAGTGATCATTGCATCCTCAAACTGCGTAGCATTCCCATTCAATATGGAGCATTACGCCATAGAAAATTCAAACATATGCATTCATGTGTTAACCTAACCAGATCGTATCCCCGGCAGAGGCGGATCTTTTGTTCAACATCGGTACAGCACGTTTGCTACGGTGGCTCCTGACAGCACTCAGGATTGATATTCCCCAGAGAAGTTTATTTCCCCACCCGTCCGCGAACGGAAAGCTTGTTTTTCCCCAGTGAGATCCCCAACAAGTGGTCAGCCTTGCCTTGACGTATTTAAAATGTCATCCTTGTGATACCGGTAAGTGTCATGTCAGCACCCGCGTGTGTTCTTTCTTTGGTGTCGGTAAACACCATTGTTTCGGTGTCGGTAAACATCGAGTCTCACCCCAGTCATCGGTAAATGTCTGGTCGTTTTTGGATGTCGGTAAACACCGAGTCTCATCCCAGTCATCCGTAAATGTCTGGTCGCCTTTGTTTGATGTCGGTAAACATCATCTTTCGATGTCGGTAAACGTCGAGTTTTTCCCCAGTCATCGGTAAATGTCTGATAATTCCCCAGCTAGAGATCCCCAGTAGAGTCGTCGGTAAACGTCCTGTCTGGTTTCCGGTTGCAAGGATTTGTTTTCCCCAGTAAAGTGCTCACCTTTCCGTTGGTGTCGATAAACGTCGAGCCTCTCCCTTTCGTCCGTTGACGTCTGGTCGAGTATTTCCCCCAGTCATCGGTAAATGTCTGGTTTGTTTGATTGATGTCGATAAACATCATCTTTCGATGTCGGTAAACATCGAGTCTCATCCCAGTCATCGGTAAATGTCTGGTCAGGCGTATTTCCTTTTTGATAAAAATAAAAAATCCCGAGAAGTCGTCAGTAAACGTCTTGTCTGATTCCAATTGCAAATATCTTTTTCCTCCCCGGGTGGAGAAGCCATTGGTAAATGGCCCCGTTTGCTTCGATATCGGTAAATATCGAATGCCCAGTTTTAGCCGCCATCGGTAAATGGCCCCGCTTTCTTCGATATCGGTAAATATCGAGTCCCCAGTTGGAGCCACCATCGGTAAATGGTCTTGCTTCCCTTTAATATCAAGATCTCAGTTGAAGCCCCCATCGGTAAATGGTCCTGCTTCTTTTATCAAGGTGTTTCCCAGCCGCCATCGGTAAATCGTCTCGCTGAAGTTAATATAGGTAAATATCAAGTTTCCAGTATTTAGCCATCGGTATTTGGTTTCGCTTTCCTGAAGTTGTCATGCAGCCGTCATCGGTAAATGACTTGGCTTTTCTTGTATCAGATCCCGCAGTGTGCAAATTTCTACGGTTCTTTGGTATTCAATCCCTATGTACCTTGAAAGTCTGACAGCCGTTGCTCTCATCCGTTCAGGTTCCCAGCTGATTGAATAGGGGCAGCTGTAGCACCTCAAATTTGCACCTCCCATTTTGTACATACATTTTCATTTTAGGTCATTAACATTACATTGTCCACTGCATATCATTGCATTGTCCTTTGCCTAAGTGCAAGTCATCAGACAAGATTAGGTCAACTGGTCAGGAGATCTAGTCAAGCAAGCAAGCAAGTGCAATTCTTATTGAAGCAAAGCCCTATGGTTGGTTCAACAAGTGCATATGACCTAAGGATCATTTTGAAGTGGTTTGGCCAAAGATTGGATGCTCAGAAGTCAACAGTCAAGCTGAATTTCATCTGAAACCCTAGAAAGTCAACTGTGGTCAAATGTGCCTGAAATCATGGATTTGAAGGTGGGAGATGGTTTGAGAGGCTTCATTCATGTCCATACAAGTCTCATTTGACATGTCAAAGATCATCATTGAAGAATTTGAGGTCAGAGGAAAAGTTTCCAAAAATAGTAAGTGACCAGTAATTTCAAACTGCCAAAAATAGAAAGGTTTTCTCCTCAAGTTTACATCATCAAGAAAGCTTCAAATGAAATTTTGTCCAACATGAGAGTTGAAGATCTTGCTCTCACCTTTCCAAAAAGTTCAAGAACATCCATTTCTCATGTGTGGTTGGCAAGTTATGATCAAATCATTGTCAAGATAATTTGAAGTTCAAAGTGGGATAACTTTTGCACCAATTGGCCAAATTGAGTGGGGTTTTTTGCTACAATCTCCTTTTGACATGTTCTATCCAGATCATTCATTACATTTCATCAAAAATCATCACATAAAAATGGCAATTTTTTCACTTGACTTGAATTTGAAAAGGGAGGAAAAAAGTGACTTTCAAAAATATGCATTTTCCACACTTCACACCACTTGCAATTGGTCTTAAATCATATTTGGAGTGTGTTTAGGCCCAATTTCGTGTACAGTAGCATGCACTCTATGCACATGAGGTGAATTAGCAATTTGCACATAAACACTCATTTCATTAATCTTTTTGGCTTGGCTTAATGTTGATTAGCAAAGATCATTAACAGATAGTATATATGCATAATCAAAACAGAAAACACATTAGCATTTCATTTCTACCCAGATCTAGATCCAAATTGCAAATTCTCTCAACTTTTTCTCTTCATTTTTTCTGCAAAATCTTCATAGAACTGGCATTGATCTTTGTTGTTCCAACATACACAAGCCTATTGGAGTTGAATTGAAGCAAGAAATCGCCACTGTTGAGCAGAATCGTGGATTGTTACATCAAGCTCCATCAATGGTAGTTGCATTTTTGAGCTACATCAAGCATCTTTGAGCCACGATCCATCATCCTTTCATCAACTTGAGCATCAAAGAGTTGTTGTTTCAGCCTTACAAGTCCTGGAAACCTCAAATCCATTTCTGCTCTTCAAATCAGGTTGGAATTCGAATCTTGCAAATGTTGAAATGTTGATATGCTTATCATAGATCTTGCCATGCTGATTGTACTGCACTTTGAATCGTGAATTTTCATCAAGTATTAAGAAAGTTATGTGGATTTCAATTTTGATGTGCAAAACTTTCCTTGTTCGATTTGTTTGATATGATTAGAATCGGGTTAAATTAATGATGTATTGTTGATGAGTGATGAAAGGTGGTTCGAATGATGTATATTTCATAAATTTCTGGAATGTTTGGATCTTGATGATGAACAGCGCATGAATGTGATGATGAACCCTAATTTCCTTGCCCAGATTGCGTGTTTGATCCGCCTGGCCGTGTGTTTTGCATGTTTTTGTGTTTGTGAGCCATGAAACCAATGAGAGCACGCCACGCACTTAAGTGAAACGCGGCGTTTCACTTAAGTGGCGCCAGATTTGAAAACACACAAGGTTCGATCCTTGCCGCCAGCAGTCTCATATTTTGGCATTTGCAATTTTCTCACACATGCTTCCATGTTTCATATGCCTTAATTCATCTTTTTTTATTTTTTCTTCTCAATAGAAAAATCATAAGTCATTAAATATTTGTCCAAATGAGATGAGACTTTTTCCATGATGATCCTTGCCATGTCTACTTTTTTGTGATGATTTTTGCAAAAATTGTGCACGTGTGGATTTCTGTTTTGGCTAGGGTTTGCTCATACATGTCATTTGTTGCACCTTGCTTACCATTTTGATCATGAAATGATGATGCTTAATCCAAAATTCTTGATATTTTATATGTGTAAACTAGACACCTTGTGGAGCATTTTGGTATATAGTTTGTGATTTTTGCATTCCTGGTTTGTGAGATATGACCTGATCATTGGAGGTGTGACAATTTGTGTCACACCATTTCTTGCTTGACTTGATTTTCTTTACCATGCCATATGAACTCAAAATGATCTGAATTTTTGCATGTTGAATCTTCTGGATGTTAAGTTTGAATATGAATGTTTGTGGATTTATTGAGTGCATTTCCAATTTGATTGAGATTTTCTCCCCTAATTGACCAATTGTGGACCTTTTGTGAGTCATGATTTCATATGATTTGTGAAATTCTTGTTGTTTATTGGATGGACTTGAAATTTTGCATGTGTGTTCTAGACACATTGAAGTTTTTCATGGCTTTGATTTGGTTCATTTATCTTATGCCAATTCTGTTTTATGCTTGCTTGAAGTTGATGTATGATTTGGTGCCTTGTATGAGCTTGTTTGAACATGCTTTGACTTATGGATTTTAATTGACTTTCTTCCCTTGGTCCAAATGACTTGAAATTTGGTGTGATGATCCTTTAATGAATGCTGTTTAGCCATGAATTTTTAGGGGATTTATTGAAATGTTTGTGAGTTGATTTGAATTGGATCTTTCTGTTTGGTCCTATGAGGTTCTAAATTGCAAGCTTTGTACCCTTTGCCTCATGAAATGATAATGGTTGATGATATGAATGTGAGACCACTTGGATTTGATTCTTATTTGATTGATCTTGATTTTTGATAAGTTTCATGTTCTGTTTTGGTTTATTGCTCCCATTTTGACCCTAGGCTTTGTCCTAGTGGTTAGTGCTTAATGTTTGAGCTTTGTTTCAGGTCAAAGAGCACAATTGCTTATACTTGATGATGTGCACTCAATTGGAGTTGGTTTATTGTTTGTTTATGACTAACTTTGAGTTTGTTTTGCAGGTATAGAGACTTATACTTATGCCTTGTGGCTTGCACCTTTGTGCATTGCTTTGCTTGATTGTTGTTTGACTGTACAGTTAATTGTTGACCATTGTTTGTTTTTGTTTGTCTGGTGTACTGATTATGTTGGATTGTTTTCAGGTACCTTAGTTGCTATAGTTCCCTTGTGAACTTGCTTTTGCTTTGCTTGATAGCTTAAGCACTGAGGTATAACATCTCTTCTTCATGTAGTCTGGAAGACCTGGCCTGTTATTTGGTCAGGCACCTGTCTGAAGTCCTCCTTAAGAGGCAATGTTTGTGTTTGTTTACTTTTGTCCTTGTACATATTCAAAGACCTCCTAAGTGAAGAGGCATTGGCAGATACAAGGGATGTGCAATCCATCCCCTGTTATTCTGTGTGTCATCTGCTTTGCTCACACCACTGTGTTGATGCATTGCAGATACTAACCCCAGATTATTGTACATTGTGTCAGTCATAAGTGTAGAAGGGTTCCCACTTTCTGGACCCACACTTTATTGTCTGAAGCTCTCCCAGGCCAGGGATAAGAGCTGTGAAGTCTCATCTTCACTCACCTTTCATCTGCTTCACCCTAACTCTCAATGTTAGGGTTAAGAGCTAACATTACCCTGTTACAGTGGTTTGTTTGTCGAGGTTGATATGACCCCTCGACTAAAACCTAACCTTGATTGAGCCAACTGATTGCATATAGTGTGTGCTATTTGTGCTTGTGCTTTTTTTAGTTTAGCTTGCTTCCTGTGCAAGTTAGGGTTAGTTTGGCTTGCTTCCTGTGCAAGTCATGTTTAGGTTAGCTTGCTTCCTGTGCAAGTTAGATAGCAACCTTGACTTAGGGATGATTTGCATGATAACATCTAGGCTCGAGTCGTAGTCTCCCTAGTTGTGTCTCCCTCTGTTATCTGGTTAGGCTAGTCCTGTGTCCCTGCGTAGGGGAACTACGTCGCCCTGATCCTCATACCAGATGAGGTACGTAGGCAGGAGATGAGCTGATCTCTCCGGGCGTCCTTTTGTTTTGTTTGTGTGAGTTGTTTCTCCTTTTCTGGTTGGAGTCCGATGTAAGTCCAGCGCTTGGCATTCGGTTTCCAGTTTCTTTGTTGGAGTCTGACGTAAGTCCAGCGATTGGCAGTTGGTTTCCAGTGTTTGTTTATTGGTTCGGAGTATGATGTAAGTCCAGCAATTGGCATTCGACCTCCATGTTTGCCTGTTTGTGTGGAGTCTGACGTAAGCCCAGCGATTGGCAGTAGGTTTCCCATGTGGTTTTGTTTGGCGTGCGTTAGTTGAGCTACGAGTGCTCTGATTCTTCTTTAGTCTGAGAAGATACGTATGCATAGGATGCGACATCCTAGCGAGCACGTTTCCCCTGTCCGAACTACGTCGACTCTGATGTCTGTGCCTGATAGACTACATAGGCCCAGGATGCGATACCCTGCCGATTCAGTTTCTGTTGTTTTCCTGTGTCTCTTTCAGCCGGTGTGTGTGATGTTTTGAGCAGTGTTTAGCAACCATTTTCCTTCCTTTTGTGCATGGATCCCGTCGAGTACGACGGATGCGTAGGGGTGCTAATACCTTCCCTTCGCATAACCGACTCCCGATCCCATTCTCTTTGGTCGCGAGACCATGCTTTTTCCAGGTTTACTTCGAGCGTTTCCTTTCCCTCTTTTGGGATAAATAACGCACGGTGGCGGCTCTGTTGTTTTTGTTTTCCCGCCGGTTTTTCGCGTAATGCGACAGCTGGCGACTCTGCTGGGGATATAGAGAAGTTGACCTCTTGCTGGTCCATCTTCCCTAAGTGAGTCTCTCCTAGCGCTCTCTAGGTTAGGGTTTGGTTGCTTCTGCTGTTTTATTTATTGCATTCATTTATTTATTGTGTGCATTTATGTGTGCATTAATGTTTGCATTCATTCATATTCATCTGTTCATCTGGCTGGCTGGTTGTCTGTTTCTCTCTGTTGGGGTGGGAGTTACTCGAGGTAAAAGGCCCAATACCCAGGCCATGAGTGAAATCTAGGATACTTAGGAATAGAGTGATTCATGGGAAGCGGGTGGTATCGCGCCACTTAGCGGAACATTGATATCACGAGCAGTTCAGACCCTGGTGGGATATTATTGTTGCATACTTCGGGTGTGTCTATGATGATATTCTGCGAAAGGTTATTTATGTTGCGTTTCTCTCGACCTTACCCTGGCCTAGATGACACCCGTGAGTGGGGAGGGAATGATCATTATTACAGGTACCGTTGGTGACTTATGGTCCTGTTGGTGACTTTGGGTTCAGATGACAGTTTCTCAGTTGACTTTGGGTTTCAGATGAATTGGGGTTCCGAGTTTAAACCGAAGCTTCGATCCTGCGTTCTGAGATATACAGCCAGCCAGTCTTGTCTGCATCATTTGCATCATAGCATGTTTATTTTCAAAAAAAATAAGCAATAAAAAAAAAGAAGAAAAAAAAAGAAAAAGAAAAAAGCTAATCTCTGCATGCATATCATTTCTCAGGTACATTCCAGAGTCTATTCACTGATAGGGATGGCAACAGTCCCAGAGTTGAAGCGGAAGACTTGTTCCTACAGCTTTCACCGTGAGCCTTTGACGTCTCTGATTGATTTGAGAAACCTTATGACCAGTGGTAACCATAAGGGGTTCCTACAGCTTTCACCGTGGCCCTCAGACGGCTCAGAATGATAGATGGTGTCGTCTACCCTGGGAACGGTATGCACGACAGGAGGAGGCACAACAATGACCGGGCTAGATGCCGGCATCGAAGCGAATGTTGGAGCAGGAATATCAGGCATAAAACCAGGAGGCATCCCCCACGGGAACCCGGGCGGCATGGCTGTTGGCACAAAATGGGCACTGGCAGCTGGCACAGTTGAAGAAACAACCTCAGAGATGACAGTCCTCTGGGGAGGAGTTGCAGGTGTTGGAGACGGCTGATTCTGAGCAGCTAGGAAAGACTCCATTAAAGCACTCAGTCTGGCGACTTCCTCTTTCATCTCTCGGTTTTCTTGCTCAAGATGATCCATCAATCTAGAATAGTTGGCTCTGGTGTAGTACCGATGAGTCAGCTTGTCTTCAAAATAAATGAAGAGCCCAGAGTTAGGCCACAGACAAGAAGACCGGAACAAACACCTGCTTATGCAAATGATGCATGCAATGCTGGTGCATATTATTTGCAAATTTTGAATATTAAGCATTTGATCTCATATGGAAAATATATCATCAAATATATTTGAGAAAAAGAAGTACAGCATGGTCAATCATATTACAAGGGAAAAGGAAAATAAACATCCTATGGATCCCTGGAAACTCGGGATGCCGGAAGATAAGTTGCACGAAGCCTCTTAATCTCTCTCTCATATGCTGCTTCCATATCCGCCTTCTATTTGGCGAGTCTGTCATACCTCTTTTTCCAGAATTTGGAAGACTGAGGAAGTAGAGAAGTCCAAGCATCGTTCGGATCATCAATCACCTGATGCTCGAGGAATTCGATCAGAGCATCCTTCTCCTTAAGCTGTTGAAGCAACTCTTCTCTTTCACGGATCCAGGCACGTGAAAGGTCTTCGTCTCTCGACTCCTCTACGCCTTGGTTAGGGAGGGTTGAAGGCCCAGCCACAACCAAAGGTGTAGGTCTCGGATAATCATAAGGCATGAGATACTCGGATGCTCTCTTCCTCACCCAAGTAGTATACGGCTCCAAAGCTATGCAGTTCTTCGGACCCAACTCACTTCTACCCTTCTTGTGGATCTTGCGCCAAGCGCGGACCATCCTGGCTTTCAGGCCTTGGGGATCTTTACCCTCCTGAAAGAACACACCTTCTAACAGAATGTTATTAGGTTTATCCTTTAAGGGGAACCCAAGCTGACGTCGTGCTAAGATAGGGTTGTAGCTAATCCCACCACATGTACCAAGAAGAGGCACATTGGAGAATTCACCACAAGAATCAATAATCTGCAGAGTGTCATATACACGATCATACCAAGAGATATCGTCATTAGTGAGAGACATAAGTCTCGTGGACCACCGTAGACATCCCTTATTCTCCTTAAAAGCAACCGTCTGCGGTAAGTGAGAAATAAACCACTTATACAACAGAGGCAAACAACACACAATAGCGCCACCACCCTTTGCATTCCTCAGATGCAAAGAGACATAGGTATCACCCAACAGAGTAGGAACGAGATTAAGAGCAGAGAAAATCCTAATGGCGTTCACATCCACAAATTTGTCGATGTTGGGGAACAATACCAATCCATAGATGAGCAGCACGAATATGGCCTCAAAGGCATACTCACTCATGGCCTTCCCATAAACGATAGCTTGAGCGATGAGGAACTTAGAAGGAAGAGCTTGAATTCCCCCTTTGGTGGTCATATACGCACCAATCAGGGATTCATCTATGTGCAACAAGTCTGCAATCTCTCGAGAAGTCGGAATACTCTCCAAGCCACTGAACGGCACCTGATCCAGAATTAAAATACCCACAAGATGAGCATACTCCTCAAGGGTAGGCAATAGCTGAAAGTTTGGAAAAGTAAAGCAGTGATACAGAGGATCATAGAACTGCGCCAAAGTACTCATCAACCCTTCATCAACCTGAGTAGTCAGCAGAGGCAGAAGCTTCCCATAACGAGCTTTGAAACCCAAGGGATCTAATACATAGGATGTCAAATTCCTTAACTCTTTCAGATCGGGTTGTCTGAAGCTGTATTTCTTTGTATGCCTTTTTTGTCTTTCCATATCTGAAATTTTTGCAAATAAACCCTTTTAAGTTCCTTGAAAATTTTCTGATTTTTTTGATGACATGAATGCAGATGAATGCATGAATGCAACAATCACACTCAAGGATCAAGCAAAGCACACCAGACAAAGGTCATGGGAAAGCACATAGCATCCTTAATATCAATCATCCATTTTGGTGGATTATGGTTTTCACCTTATCGACACCCAAGTTCCATTGATATTAACGATATATGAACCGGCTCAATCATCCTTAATATCAATCATCCATTTTGGTGGATTATGGTTTTCACCTAATCGACACCCAAGTTCCATTGATATTAAGGATGTCTGAACGACTCAACCATGAATCACGGGTTTGTTGCGAATCACGAGCATGAAGTCTTGGTTAAGAACCACCCAAAGGGAGTGTACTAGGGTTTAAACCTGCCGAACATGTTCTATCAAAGGTTCCCATAGTCATCATCCCATCTTTCGAATATTATCGGAGGAACGAATACTCGTATTCCAAAAATATTCTCAAGAGAGACTCTTATGAGTGTAGTATCGCGTAACAATCGCATCAAATATTACATTTGAACGACCTCCGCACTACGTCCTAAAAATAGGCCAAGATGGGCTTGGTAAACTAAGGTCCTTGGCTTCTACGGCACATATTGAAAGAATAATGCCTAACCACAAATGACTTGTGTGACATCATTAATCCAACATGACCTCCACTAAGTGAATGGACTCGCAAGTCAACTTGCTAAGGAATAACTCCACACAAGTCGACGAGACTATGCCATTCTCCTATCATAAGGTGCACTCGAGTTCGGGTATAGAACTCATCTCACAGAGATCACCAAGCAAACAAGCAATTGATATATCAAGCAATTCAAGCATTACAATCAATAAAGTAATCCCAAATTGCACCAAAAATATGTCATAAACAAATAAACAAATATAATACAACAAAGTGTGAAAAGTAGGCAAACCCACCAGGAAGACCCGTTCCCCAGCAGAGTCGCCACTTTTCTGTAGCGGTGTATTCGTCACTTTATGATTTATTGACTAAATCAAAAGCAAAGCATACAAAGATAGAGTCGCCACCGCACTTCTATTTATCCAAAGGAATGGCTAGAAAGCGAACAAAAGCCTAAGAAGTTTTACGCAAAGAAAACTAATAAAAGGTCAGAGATCTGGGTAAGGGGGTAATTATGTTGTGGGAAGGTGTTAGGCACCCACAACATCCTAGGTACTCCTAGGGAACCTCTTTTCATAACTTGTTGTAAAATTATTTGTTTATGAAATATTTTTGTGCAAACATTGATTGAAGGGATGAGAAAAGAATATACAATTTTTATTATTTTTGTGTTTGGATGGATGAAACCCATTGCCTACGTACATTTTCATGAAAGATAAGGATCAAAACGCCGTAGTTCGGCTAAAAGATTTCCAAAAAGTAAGTGGATTGATTTTAAAACAAGAGCCTTAAGGTCTTTCATTATCAAAGGGAGAAAACTCAACCTGAACAACCACAAGTCCACCATGTGAGAATAGCTTCAACATACTAGAGGGGTTAACCCTGTTTTCAGTATGGAAGTCTTACAGTTCGATCACTAAGGACAAAAGGTGAGATTCACATCAACCACTAAGATAATTCAGATCTATGGCTAATGCATGAAAATTTGATTAGGACGTGATCATTGAAATCACAAAAGACAATTGAGTGAGTGGAATTAACCAATTAGAAGTATTCACAAAGATGGTCAAAGTTGGCATTAAGTTCAATTCAAAAAAAGTATTGTGAAAATGAAGTTTGAAAATCAAAGGCTTAAGGCCTAGGTTTCTAGTTTTGAAAACAAGTGAGAATGTTTGCACAAAAGTTTCTGGTTTGAGTTAAGGATGAAAACAAGGTTCAAGGTTAAGCACAAAAGGGGTGATGGTTAAAGGTTAAGGGACACAGCCACAAAATAGGAGTTGCTTTCTCAAGACCATAGAAATGATCCAAGGAAGTTCCTTTGGAATGGTCAAGCACAAGCGCAAAAGCAGGATAAAGCATGGGTCAGAGATAGCCAAAGTAAATGGAAACCAGATGCCAATCAATGGACTTATACTAGACTCACAAAACAAAGATGGAAACCGGATGCCAATCAATGGACTTACACTAGCCTCACAAAGCAGATAAAACATGGAAACCAGATGCCAATCAATGGACTTACACTAGACTCCTAACAACACAAAGGAAACAAATGCAATAAGCAAGAGGAAACAAGTTGCCAATATATGGTCTTACACTCGACTCCCAGGAAATGGAATGCCAATCAATGGCCTTAGTTCCAACTCCTACCAGATCACAGGAAACAAATGCTAATAGCTGGACTTACAATTGACTCCTCAATGGACAAAACAAAATGTCACAAAGTATGAACAAATGATCATGAAATGATATACAATTAATGCTCAAAGGAGAAAACAATGCACAGAGGCACACACAAACAATTATGCACAGATGGACAAATAAGCAAACAAGCAGTCAATTATCACAAACTATACACAACCAAGGGGCTCAAGCAAGGTTGGGCTTTAGTCAAGGGGTCATATCGACCTTGACAAACAAGCCAAATACTGGAATGGATGGTCAGGCTCTTAACCTCTAACATTAAGAGTTAGGGTGAGCAGATAAAATGGAGATGAGGGTTATGCCTCACAGCTCTTAACCCGGGCCGGGATGAGCTTGAATCAAAGAATGTGTGGGAGTCCAGAATGAGGAACTCTATTCCACAATGAATGACTCTATGTACAAGATTTTGGGTTTTTATTCAAAATGCGTCAACACACAGTGTGAGCAAGATGAAGGACTCAACTGAATAGCAGGGGATGGATTGCACATCCCTTTTATCTGCCAATGCCTCTTCACTTAGGAGGTCTTTGAAGTACATGGCACAAATATAAAAAAACAAAAACATGGCCTCTTAAGGAGGGCTTCAGACAGGTGCCTGCCAAAAACAGCAGGTCTTCCAGACTACATGGAGAAAAGAAGTTACCTAAGTGGTATGCCAACCACAAGCAAAGCAAAGCAACTCAAATAATGAGTTAAAGCTACTAAGGTACCTGTAAGAAAAGCTAAACCAGTCAATATTTACATTCAGACAAATCAAACAATCAAGAACAGTCAAACAACCAATCATCAGACAACAATGGTGCAAGGCATAAGATGCAAGCAAACTAAATTGATTCACCCTTCAAAAGACCTACAAAACAGCAAGGTTAGTCAACAAAAATAACTTGTATCTCAAGTGATGAGATCATATCAACCAATGTGGCTAATTGCTTGAAACCTGAAATGCACAGCTCAAATTGTGAGTTCAAACCCCTAGGGCAAAGCCTAGGGTCAAAAGTGAATCAAAAAGCCAAAACAGCAACCAAAATTCAACATGAAGCATGTTTAAACAAGTAAGAACATGTCCTAAAAAGGACCAAGTCAAAATCATCAAGCAACATCATTTCATGAGCATGAGAAGGCAAGGCAAGCAAGAGGTGCATACAATTGATTATCAAGAATGAAAATTCCACATTAAAACAGAAATGATTCAAATGAACATGAAAACTTTTATGCGCATTCAACACATCACATACAATCAACATACAAAAAATCAGAATCATCAGAATTCAAATGACATGGATACAAAAATGCACAAGCTAGACATCCAATTGTGTGACACAAATTGTCACACCTAAAGTGCATGTGTCCAAAACAGTGAAGACAATAGCAAAAAATGCCAAATAAAATCACACAAATCCATCAACATGTTAAGAATCATCATGAAAAATTTCATGACATTTGGATCATGTATGAGCATTTTATGATAGGATGAATGAAGCAATGTTACAAAAGCATACATGTTCACATGATCAGCCACAATTCAAAATCCAGAAATGGTAAAATCATAAAATCAACACCATAAAATTCTAGACATTTCAAGGATAATGTAGCAAAAAACCTGGAATTAATTGGATGTGTTTTCAATTTTATATGAATTTTTGAAGTTGGCAAAATATTTGAAATAAAAATGAAACATGCATAGACAATTATGGAGGGAAATGAAAATGAGGATTAATTTGAAAAAACTGCTGCCATCAGGAATCGAACCATGTGTCAATTTAAATGAGGCGCTGAAGAAATAAAATGTCCAAAATGCAGAAAGCAGGAATCGAAGCGAGGGAGGGTTAAAACGCATAGTATCATTAATGTGTTGGCAAGGCTGAGTCACGGTCAAAGCGCATGTGGCGCTAGTCCAGAGAATGTGAGCCTATCATTCTACTACCAAGGCGCTTGCATGGATATGAATGGGACAAAAACCCTAGGCCAGCTCTGCAAGAACCAGACGGTGGCGCTAGCGGCTGTGCACGGCGGAAAACACCGTCTTCCTCGTGAAGACGGTGGTGAACAGTGGACATTTAACAAAAAATTTTCCAGAAATTTAAAATGAATACATCATTCGAATCCTTATTCCACGTAGGTTACAAATCAAGCATTAATTCAATTCAAAACATCACCAATTATGCAAATCGAAGCAAAGTAAGTCATGCATTCAAAACCTCAATCAAGCATCTCTCTCTCAATAATTCATCATTTTCAATTCTAAAAGCATCAGCAGAATCAGCATTCCAAGATCTACACTAACATGTCAATGGATTAAAGGATTATGAGATTCGAAAAATTAACCTCTTGAAGAGCAGTTTCTGGAAACGCACGATTCAAGGCTTGCAATGATCCAAATCAACTCCTAAGATGTTATCTTGAAGCTTTGTGTAGTAATTAAGGCTTGGCAAGTGCTAGATCCAACTCAAATCTGAACTTCCATACTTGTGTTCTTGAGCTTACACCACACGAATCTGGTCCAATTTTGATGATCCAATGCTTGATCTACACTAAATCCACACCAGAGAACAAGAATATGCAAGAAAATAGCAAGGTTATGTGGAAGAAATTTGAATTTCAATGGAGAGAAAATTTTGGAGTGTGATGAAAACTAGATCTAGAAATGATGAAAAATCTCAAAAATTCTGTTATGATTATGTATTTATATGATGTCCTAATCACCTCCTAATCAAAATTAAACATGGTTTAGTTGAGATTAAGCAAGATAAGGTGTATGGCAAAAAATTGAAAATTGGAGGTGCATGGAGTATTTGGACGTGAACAGTGCTATGTGCATGGTTGAATTCACTCAAAATCATTTCATAAGCCAAAATGCAATGGTATTTTATCCATACAATGCACCAATTTTGAATTTTTAAATATCCCTCCAAAAAGGGCATGAAAAAGCAAATGATTGTATGATGAAATTTCATGCAATGTGATGAATGATTTGGAAATTATAGGTCAAGAGAAGAAATTTGCAAAAAGAGGCAATCATTTTGGAGCTATGAGTCAAAAGTTATGGCTTGTTGAAGTTCTATGCACACTTGGAAATCATTTGATCATATCTCCTCAACCATTCATCAGATGCTCATGATCTTGGACTTTTTGGAAATGGGAGAGAGATATCTTCAACTTTTATGTTGGACAAAATTTCATTTGAGGCTTCCTTGATGTTGTAAAGTTGAGTTGAAAGTGAACCAAAAACTTGCTATTTTTGGAAACTTGAAATTATAGGTCACTTTCCATTTTGGGAAACTTTTGCATTGACCTCAAAATCTTCAATATTGATATTTGACATGGTGAATAGGCCTTGTTTGAACATGAATGAGATGAAGAAACTCAATTCTCACACTCTAAAGCTTTCAGTTGACTTTCAGTTGACTGTATTGGTCCTTAGATGACCTGAACATGTTCTGATGAATTTGAGGTTCAACCACTTGGGGACTTTGCTCCAAAATGATCATACAACTCATATAAGCTCAAATAATGATCACATGATTCATATCTCAATGGAAACCTCATCTCTTGCGCAAAGGATTCACTTGAATGGCCTTGACCTGTTAACTGCTTAAGCTGCAAGACAAAGGTTAAATGACATATTTTTGTACATTTTTGGTTAGTGATTAAAAGAAAAGCAATGATATACAAATGCAGGCAATGCTCGGTGATCAAGAATCACTCTCAGGAGATATCCCACCCACAGGGAAGGGAGGCAAGGTGTCTAATGATCCTTGAGGCTATGCAATGTTATGATATGATGCCATGAGGGATCTTAGGGACAAAATTGGGGTCTTACACTTCTTGGGTGAAGAATAGAGCTTTGGAGTTGAAGATGCCTTATGCTTGTGAGAGACCAATGTCTATGGTTGTGGCTGAGATATCAACTCTCCCTAACCAAGACGTAGAGTAGTTGGAAGACGCACTCGCCAAGATGAAGCAAGAGAAGGATATGTGGGAAAAGCGAATCCATGCTTTAAGTTGAAAGCATGAGGAGTTGCAGCTTAAGTCTAAGAACAAAGATGCGCTTATTGAATTTCTCGAAGATCGAGCAGTGAAGAGACCGAGAGAGCCAGAGGGTTTAGCTTCCTATAGTATACCTCATCTTTCCGGTGCTTGGAAGAAGATTATTGATCAGCTTGTTCGCGAGGAGGCTCAGATGAAGACTTATTTTATGTCTGAGATTCGACGCGTCTGAAGAAAGTATGCGCCTACGGCCAGATCATGTGACACTGTTGTTAGGGGATCCTTAGGATGATTAGTTTCCTTTTCTCTTGTTTTTATACTTTGGTTTCTGAAATTGAACTCAGTTTAATCCTTCCAATTATATAAATAAAAGAGAATTTTATGGTCAATCAAATTGTTACAATTGTTATTATTATATATTTGCAAATAAAATAGTATGTTCCTTGAAAGTAAAAACAATCAAAGCATTGCATTTCATGCATCATTTGTATAACAAATTTTTCTTCCGCCAGATGTCTTATTGGTTATTATTCTGTGCTTCAACCAAGTTGACTCATTGATACAATACTTGCGCCAATCATCCGAGAATCATGGAATATTTGGAACAAGAGAACCAAGAGTTAAAGGACGAGATTGCTCGCTTGACTGCCATGATTAAGTCTGTTCTAGCTACTTAGAGTCAATCTTCTCCAACTCCTACAACTCCTCCTCCTCAGAGGACTTTTATTTCAGAAGTTGCTACTTCAATCGTGCTTGCCACTTAGTTTGCTCCTGCTATGCCTGTCAGATTCCCATGGTGAATACTGCCAAACTTTGTGCCTGAAGGGTTTGCCCCTACTTTTGCTTCCATGCCGACATCTAGCCCAGTCAGGTTTGTTCCGCCTATGGTTGTTCACACTTTGCCTCATGATGAGGACACCATCTACTATTCTGAGCCGTCTGAGGGTTCGGATATCGACGCAAACTGATAATGATCAATTATTGATTCAATACTTCTAAGACAGTTTGACTGGTGCCGCTCCGAGGTGGTACATGGGGTTGGATAGTGCATGTGTTCACACATTCAATGATTTGGGTGAGGCTTTCGTGAAGCAGTATAAGTACAATGTGGATATGACACCAGATAGGGACCAGTTGAGGTCGATGTCTCAAAAGGACAAAGAGACATTTAAAGAGTATGCCTAAAGATGGAGAGAGCTAGCTCCTCATATCAACCCTCCGTTGGAAGAAAAGGAGATAACCAAGATTTTTCTCAAGACCCTGAGGTCGTTTTACTACGAGTGAATGATCGTTAGTGCCCCTAGTGACTTTACCGAAATGGTAAATATGGGGATGAGATTAGAAGAAGGTGTCTGTCAGGATGGTTGTCTAAGGAAGAGGTATCATCAAGTAAGAAGTATGGTAACACTTTCGCTAGGAAGAAAGAAGGAGAAACCAATGCAGTATTAGTAGGGAGGCAAATGAGGCCTCATGTCAGAAGAAGTCTCCAACCACGTCAACACCATTATCTTGTATCATCTATTATTCTAGTATTTTCCAATGATCATTCAATGCCAGCTCAACAACAACGTCACTAACAGTAACAACAAATAACAAACAACTACAACCACAACACCAATAATATTCAACAACAACAACAAAACTTTGAGAGGAAGAAGGTCTCTTTCGACCTGTTTCCTTTGACTTATGGTGAGTTATACCCGTCTTTGGTTCTCAAGAACCTACTTCAACCATGAAATTCACCGCAAATTCCAGAACCACTTTCATGGTGGTATAAGCCAGAACTCCGTTGTGCCTTTCACCAAGGAGCTCCCGGCCATGATATTGAGAATTGATACCCGTTGAAATACGAGGTCCAGAAGTTAGTGAAAAGTGGTATGGTGTCCTTTGAGGACCGCACGTCAAATGTTAAAGCCAACCCATTGCCTACTCATTGTAATCCCTCTGTTGGTAGATGGTTATCCCGGGGAGTTCAAGATCTATGACGTCTGCTTCATCAGAAGATCCTTAGTGACGATGCATAAGGACATTGATCAGTGCATTTTGGATGCACGTTCTTCCATGTTTATACTTAAGCATTTCTTCGGTTTGCTTTGATTATTTTTATGTTTTAATGTGTTTTCATAATTTATGTTATTTTTGCACTTATTTAATTTTCAGCATTAGCAGCTTTCGTGAGAAAAGTCATTTCTTGAGCTAGGAGTATCGGATTGAAACGTGCTACCAATCGATGGAAAGCTAAGAAAAAGATCTACAACTTTAGTTCAGAAGTCGAGAGCTGAATCAGTCTGTAGCAGGGCCAGAAAAGTCGTTGAAGTTGCAACATTAGTTTTATTTAAGTTTTGAGTCATTAGTTTTGGGCTTGGGTTATGTTTTCGATCCAGTTGGGTTGTAAACCAAATTCCTTGTTTTCCATATACCTAGCAGCCGCATAACATGAGGATTATCACTATTCACGAAATACTTGAAAGCTTTGGCAAGAATTCTCATGAAGAACTAATCGATCTAAACAATTTGCTGTATTCGGGTTCCGATACCTTGAGATTTTAGTAATTCTTATTCAGGTTTTTTATTCCTTTCAATATTAATATATGTATTTAGTTTGCTTAATCCAATTTACATATGTTATATTGATTTAATCCGATTGATTGTGTGATCCTAACTATAGTCAGGATTTCGTTTGCTTATTTCGTTATCGAGTCCGTTTAATTCATGTTTGCTTGATTCATGAAACTTAATCCCGTTTGCTTAATTCGGATAATAGGAACATACAACTTATACTATCAATTGCGCTTGTCAGTTGATATTATAATCGAATAGGAATAGTTAATCTGCGGTTGGAATTACGATAGTCGATGATAGGCAAAGACCGAATCAGTAAATTATTGTTATAGCTTATTTCAACAATCACTTATTTTAATCTATTTTTTTAATTGAATCCTAAACCAACCAAAACCCCATTAATCTTTACTATCATTGGTTAATTCATCCAAGAATCCTAGTGAGAACGATAATCCGAGTCAATTTGTCGCTAACTACGTTTTGTCAAAAATACTCTTTTTTGATCCGCGCGCGACAGCGGATCAAATTGGCGCCCATTGCCTTTGAGGACCGCACGTCAAATGTTAAAGCCAACCCATTGCCTACTCATGGTCATCCCTCTGTTGGTAGATGGTTATCCCGGGGAGTTCAAGATCTATGACGTCTGCTTCATTAGAAGATCCTTGGTGACGATGCATAAGGACATCTATATGGTGAGTGATTGTGAGCATGACCATGATGGTTGTGCAATTTGCAGTGTTAATCCCCGAGGGTGTATAATTGTCAAAAGAGACATCCAAAGGTTGATGGATGAAGGTATGATCCAGATTTATTCAGTCATGTCACTTGGGTGACAATGTGAATGTAATTGCTCCTATGTTCAAGACCCCGGAGAGGGTAGTAATTCAGTTTGATAGCAGCAGTGACAACGTCAACAAATCTATATAGTCGTTGGTAATACGGTTAGTGGGTCCAGTCCTATATGCATCCGATAGAATTGTTCCCTATTAGTTAATACTACTATGTTGGAGAATGGTCAAGAGGTTTTGTTGCCTACGACTAGTTCTGTTGTGAACATTGCTGATGTTATGAAGGTGACCCATAATGGTCTTGTTTTTGGTCTTGTTTTCTCGAAGGATGTCGAGGATGTTGGTAGGAAGGTTGATGTACCCACAGTGAATCTGGTTAGTGCTCCAAAGTGTCAGTCTGGTGAATCCAGCAGTTTGAAACCTAGTGATGATGATGATGAGGTGCTTCGTTTGATTAAGAAGAGAGAATTCAATGTGGTGGAGCAGCTGCTCCAAACTCTTTCCAAAATTCAGTGTTGCCTCTGCTCATGAATTCTAAAGTGCACAGAGAAGCATTACAAAAAGTATTAGAGAAAACTTATATGGAACATGATGTAACAATAGATCAGTTTAACCATATTGTGGCTAACATCACTTCCTTCATAAATCTGAGCTTTTGTGATGAAGAATTTCCTGAGGAAGGCAGAAATCCCAACCTAGCATTGCATATATCAATTACCTGCAAGGAGGATGCATTGTCCAATATTTTGGTTGATACCGGTTCTTTAATGAATGTACTCCCAAAATCAACTTTGTCCAGATTATCATATCAAGGAACTCCGATGAGATACAATGGCGTGATCGTCAAAGCTTTTGATGGTTCTCGCAAGACTGTTATTGGTGAGGTGGACCTTCCAGTGAAGATAGGTCCGAGTGATTTCCAAATTAATTTCCATGTAATGGATAGATGAGGCGGGAGATGTTACGTCAGCTCTGCATCAGAAACTGAAATTCGTGAAGAATAGAAAGCTTGTCATCATGGGTGGAGAGAAAGCTTTGTTAGTGAGTCATCTCTCGTCTTTCCCATATGTTGAAGTAGAGGATGATATTTCAACTCCATTCCAAGCTCTATCTATTGATGAATAAAAGAGAGTTGGGGCACCTATGTCCTCTTTTAAAGGCGCTCAGAAGATTGTTGAAGATGGTAATTTTGATCAGTGGGGCCGGATGGTAGAGGTCGCCGAAAACAAGAATCGTCTGGTTTGGGATTTCAGCAAGGTTTGTTTGTGGTCAAAGTTGAAGATGTACAACCTAGTTTCCATAGCAGAGGGTATATTCATGGTAATGAGCAACACTCAAATGCAGTGATGGAGGGTAATGAAGATGAAGACTACACCAATTTTGTGACGTATGGAAAATCTTGCAACAATTGGATTGATGTCGATGTTCTAGTTATTGTTCATCCCTCTAAGTAATTTTTTTAATCATTTTTTAGAAAATCCTTCTCCTATGCCTAAGGGAGAAATGAACATTGTCAAGAATTTTTCAATTTGATCATTAATAAAATGCAATTATATTCATCCACATCTATGATGTTTTAGTTTTAGTTTTTGCTTTTCTGAAAATGGTAATCATAAAAAACATAAATAAATAAATAATAATTTTCCATCTTCATAATATTTGGTCACAATTCACTTCTCTAAAATCAAAATATCAAATCATTAAGCAGGTTGGTTTCTAAACCCATTGAATACAATGATCCTACTCCTTATCTAAACTTTGAATTCCCTTTGTTTGAGGTAGAGGAAGAAAGTGATGGAGAATTGTCTGGTGAGTTGTCTCGTCTACTTGAGCACGAGGAAAAAGCCATTCGGTCATTTGAAGAGCAGATTGAGTTAGTCAACTTGGGTTCCGAGGATGATGTGAAGGAAGTCAAGATTGGATCTCGACTGTGTCCTGAGGTTAAGAAGAGGTTGATTGATCTTCTCCTAGAATAATCATATCTGTTTGCTTGGTCCTATCAAGACATGCCTGGTTTGGATTCTGAGCTTGTGGAGCATAGATTGTCGTTGAAACCAGAATGTCGTCAGTCAAGCAGAAGTTGAGGAGGACTCATCCTGATATGGAAGTAAAGATCAAAGAAGAAGTGCAAAAGCAGATCGATGTCGGTTTCCTTGTTACTGCTGAGTATCCGTAGTGGCTTGCCAACATTGTTCTTGTTCCTAAAAAGGATGGAAAAGTCTGTATGTGTGTCGATTATAGAGATTTAAACAAAGCTAGTCCAAAACATGATTTCCATCTTTCACACATTTATATGTTGGTAGACAATACAACTAAATTCAAAGTCTTTTCATTTATGGATGGACTTTCCGGATATAATTAGATCAAAATGGCAGCCGATGATATGGAGAATACCACATTCATTACACCATGGGGATTATTCTGTTATAGAGTGATGCCTTTCGGTTTAAAGAATGCTGGTGCAACTTACCAGAGAGCTATGACCACTCTTTTTCATGATATGATGCATAAAGAGATCGAAGTCTATGTTGATGATATGATTGCTAAATCCGGTGATGAAGAAGAGCTTGTTGAACACTTGTTGAAGTTATTCCAGCGTTTGAGGAAGTACAAACTCCGCTTGAATCCTAATAAATGTACATTTGGTGTTCGTTCTGGTAAGTTGCTAGGCTTTATTATCAGTGAGAAGGGTATTGAAGTTGATCCAGCTAAGGTCAAAGCAATACAAGAAATTCCTGCGCCCAAAACCGAGAAGAAAGTCAGAGGTTTTCTTGGCCGCTTGAATTATATCTCAAGATTCATTTCACACATTACTGGCACATGTGCACCAATTTTCAAGCTTCTTCGGGAAGATCAGTCTTGTGATTGGACCAAAGATTTCCAGAAAGCTTTTGACAGTATCAAAGAGTATCTGCTTGAGCCTCCAATTCTGTCTCTGCCTGTGGAAGGAAGACCATTGATCATGTATTTGATTGTTCTTGACGAAAGTATGGGTTGTGTTCTTGGTCAGCAAGATGAAACTGGAAAGAAAGAGTATGTTATTTACTACCTCAGTAAGAAAGTCAACGACTGTGAGACTCGATATTCTATGTTAGAAAAAACTTTTTGTGCATTGGCGTTGGCTGCTAAGCGTCTGCACCAGTATATGTTGAATCATACCACTTGGTTGATATCCAAAATGGATTCAATCAAGTATATTTTTTGGAGAAGTCTGCTTTAACTGGTAGGATTGCCTGTTGGAAGATGTTATTATCAGAATATGATATCGAATACCGGTCTCATAAAGCGATTAAAGGTGGTGTCTTGGATGACTATTTGGCTCACCAACCAATTGAAGATTATCAGTTAGTGCATTATTACTTCCCTGATGAAGAGATTTTGTACTTGAAGATGAAAGATTATGATGAACCATTGCTTTAAGAAGGACCAGAACCTGGTTCTCGTTGGGGAATGGTATTTGACGGAGCTGTTAGTCAGTATGGTAATGACGATGGGGAAGTGATTATTACTCCTCAGGGCACTCATTTTCCATTTACAGCTAGATTGACTTTCAAGTGTACAAATAACATGGCTGAGTACAAACAACCATGGTATTTTGATATCAAATGTTTCCTCCAAAGTCAGATTTACCCGTCTGGGGAATCTTTGAAAGATAAGAAGACTTTAAGAAGATTAGATGAAATTTTTTACATAAATGGTGATGTGATTTACAAGAGAAACTTCGATATGGTTATGCTCAGATGCGTGGATAGACACGAAGCAGACTTATTAATGACAAAAGTCCATGAAGGTTCCTTTAGTACTCACTTCAATCGACATGATATGGCTAAGAAGATATTGAGAGCAGGTTAGTATTGGCTGACAATGGAATCTGACTGTTGCAATTAGTGAAGAAATGCCACAAGTGTCATATATATGCACATAAGATTCATGTTCCTCCGACACTGTTCAATGTCATTTCCTCTCTATGGCCCTTCTCCATGTGGGGAATTGATATGATTGGCATGATTGAGCCAAAAGCTTCAAGCGAACATCGTTTCATTTTAGTGGCTATCGACTACTTCACAAAGTTGGTTGAAGCGGCATCGTATGCGAATGTGACTAAACAAGTTGTTGTGAGGTTTATCAAGAAACAGATTATATACCGATATGGTGTGCCAAGTAAGATCATTACTGATAATGGATAAAACATGAATAATAATATGGTGGAACCTCATTACAAAGACTTCAAGATTGCACATCATAATTCTTCTCCTTACATACCTAAGATGAATTAGGTTGTTGAAGCTGCAAACAAGAACATCAAGAAGATCATCCAGAAAATGGGTGTGACGTACAAGGATTGGCATGAGATGCTCTCATTCGCTTTGCACAGGTATCGTACATACATCTGCACTCCAACAAGGGTAAACCCTTTCTCATTTGTTTATGGCATGGAAGTTGTGCTCCTGGTAGAGGTTGAGATCCCATCATTGCGTGTCTTGATGGAAGCCAAGTTGACAGAAGTTGAATGGTGTCAGACCAGGTATAATCAGTTGAAATTAATTGAAGAGAAGATTAACTGCCATGTGTCATGGTCAGTTATATCAGCAGAAAATGAAGAAAGCATTTGATAAGAAGGTCAGACCTCGTGTGTTCAGAGAAGGTGAGCTTGTGCTCAAGAAGATTCTATCTTTCGAACCAGATTCTAGGGGAAAATTGAATCCTAATTATGAAGGCCCATATGTTGTTAAGAGAGCCTTTTCAGGCTGTGCTTTGATTCTTTCAACTATGGATGGTAAAGAGTTCACGCGTTCTGTGAACGTTGATGCAGTCAAGAAATACTTTGCCTAAATAGAAAAGAACAACTCGGTAAGTTGAATACCCGAAAGGGAGGCTTGGGAAAAAATGAGCGTCTCGGTGGACTGAAAATTTGAAAGGGAGATCCATGCAAAAGTTAGAGGCATAAAAAAAAATTATCCTGATAAATTGAGTACCCCACCTTGGGGAAATTTATGCAAAAATTAGGGATTATGACAAGTAACTACAAGCTGTTGATCTCTAGTCTTGAAGAATTTCTTGTTCTCAATGTTTGGTCCTGATTCATCTTCAACCAAAGCCAAGAGCATAGTTGGATATTGAAATTTGTAGAATTATTAGTGATCATTGTATTCAATGTAGCCTTTTTCTATGTAAATTACCATTTTTCAACTTTTGTAAAGATCTATGGAGTCTTGTCATTTACAGACTACCATCCTATTAAATAAAATTAAGCTTTTTATCCAATTGTTTCTACTCTTATTTATTCAGCTAAATAGAATTAAATTTTATTGTGATCATTTTTGAAATTAAGGTTTTAAAATAAAAATTAAGTTTTCTTAAATAATAAAAGCAATTAGTGTTTAAAGAGCAATCAATTTCATTTAAGGGATGTCCACAACGGTCCGAGAATAGGTAAGCCCTAAAATGCGAAGCATTGATTGGTTTTTCCCCAAGAAGTTAGTGTGATCTCTATTTTTTTCCCCAACAGCTTTTCAATCTCCTGCCGAGTTTTGTTGGTTTCCCCAACTGAGTTTGTAATTGCCTCCCTCCAGTTGTAGGTGCATTATTGTTGCAGGTTGCATAGATTCGGCAAAATTTTATTGCCCTGCAAGTCGCCATCAGAGTTATCCCTGAACCCTGTTAGCCCTGACTCTTGAGAAGTATTTTTGATCCTCTGCAAGGTTGTCTCCTATTTGATATGGTGTTGACCTAAAATTCCCCACAGAGTTGATAATGCAGATTTTCGGCAAATCTTTTTCCTTTTCCCCAACAATAGTTGAGCCTTTGAGGTCGTTGATTCTTGTTCATTCCTTTGCAACCTTTTTCTCTCCAACAGACGCTTCCCTCCTGGGAGGATTGGCTGAGTACTGTATTGATGATGCAGACCAGTGACATTTGTATCATTTGTGATCGTTTTGTCAGCATAATCATCAGATATACATATACATATACATATACATTCATAGATTTCATTATTGCATTGGTAATGCACTTTTTGATTCATTATTTCTTTGATCCTCAGCTATGGTGGTGACCTTCCCCCCCCCCCCCCCCCCCATGTAGATTTGGTATGTTTGTTCTCTTTCAATTATAGAGTGTCATCCCATTAAGTAGAAAGAATTGAACCTTTCTCATTTCCCCACTAAGTTATTTCCTCGTGGATGATTGTTATTTTAGCTTCCTCCCTAATTGATTATCTTGATAAAATCACTCCCCCTGAGTTATATCCTCATTGGGTTGAGTCTTTGATTGACCGTTTCATTCTAGATCTTACCCAGATAGATGCTTTGGGTCCCCTGAGAGTATATTACATAAGAATTGGTAATATTCTTCTCAATTTGCAAATATTTCACTTCTGCCCCAATATCCAGCAAAAGTAACCGTTTTCTCCCCAGCTGATTCGTTTTCACGTCTCCTGAGAAGTTTATCCTGGATATGTTCATCCTAACCGGTGACAGGTATTTTCTTCCCCTGTTTAAGTCTATTCTTGATATGTTCATCTTAACCGATGACGAATATTCTCATTTTGGTATTCTACCCAGTATAAAGGTAGTTAAAATCCCTATTTTGTTCCCTAGAAAGTTAATCCTTGATATGTCCATCCTAACCGATGACAAATTTCCTCTTATTTGCGATTTTTTGCCTAGTAACCGGTAGTTGTAAAACCTGCTTCCCCTCAGAGCCTATCCTTGATCTATTCATCTTAACCTATGATGGATACTCTCTTCCCGATATTTTATCCAGTAACCGATATATATAATTCCTACTTTTTTAGGCAGTTTATCCTTGATATGTTTATCCTAACCGATAACGGATATTCTTCCTAATGTTCCCAGGTGAGTCTATCCTTTATATGTTCATCCTAACTGATGACGAATATTCTTCTCTTTGAGTCTATCCTTGATATGTTCACTTTAAACAATGATGGATATTCTCTTTCCTTTGTAGTCTTCTACGCAGTAACTAGTATTTCTAAATACTATTTTTGATTTGGTTCTTTCCTCAGTGAGTCATCCTTGATATGTTTACCCTAACTTGTAACGGATGTCCACTCTGACAGATTATGTTATCTCCTTACCCAGTAACTGGTAATGGATAATATACTTATGTTACTCCTGTGTTGAAGATCATTTCTTCCCTAGTTAAGTTTGAGTGTGTATTTCCCTAGTGAGATCGTTGTTTCCTGCTTGGTTTGAGTATTTCGACTTTGTTCTGGTCTACTCGTTTCCCCGGCAGATGATCTTTTTATCCCCGGCTGAGTCTTTCCATGGATTTATTTTCGTGGAACCCCTCGAGTCCCCCGACAATTTTAAAGTCGTAGCCTGGCCTACACACAACCTTTTCCCCCCAAAGTCTCTGTCTCCCTAGTGAGTTTTCCTTACGGAATTCATTTTACTCCTGTAGAATTTCAGTCTCTCCGGATTCTTTTCCTTTGTGGCAACATTGTCCCCATAAAGATTATTTTAACATTCATATCATATTCATCATGACGTCTCTTAGGGACCAAATTTTTTTTCTATATGTTGTTATTTAAGTCCATTCTACTGAGTTGATGCGAAGATTTTAACCTTCATCTCCTTAGATAGAACATCCTTAAATAGGGGTAGCTATAAGATCCCTCATGCTATCTCATCATATGCATTAGCATTGGGATCACACCTTGGCATCATCCTTACCCCTCATTCATTGGGTTTGCATTGGGAGAGATTACCAAGCATATTTTATTGTATCATACTTCATATTTATTTGTTTACTAACCAAAATACCAAAAATATGTCATTTGTATAGTTTAACTCTTTTGTAGGTAGTGTGTATGCTCACATATGCTCTATCAAGCTCATATCTCGGGTTTAAGACCCTCAATGCAAGGAGCTCAATCAAGAATTGGTCTACATTGGCTCTAAGTATCATATATGGATCCCCATGATCTTCACATATCATTTTGATCAATAAATCATCAAGAGTTTCGAGTTGGTTTGCCTTGGAAACCCTAATTCATCTAGGTATCTGCTGTGACTTCTTCAACATGTTTCTTTACCAATTGATCAAATATTTCAAGGGATACTTTACATTACATCATATTATGCATATATTATCCTCCATGAGTCCCAAAAGTTAAGAGAATGTCAAGCTAGCAAGATGGTTCATGGAGGTTGACCAGAGGAAGTCAACTAATCAAAATTGGGGTTCCCTAGACCCTATTTCCTACAATTTTTGCCATATGGAAATGATTCCAAGACACACGTTACTCTAAATTACATTCCAAACAACTTTCATATGGAAGTATAGAGCTATTTATGCTTGGAAAATCATTTTTTATGGTGAACGATTATAGGTCATTTTGTCTAAACCCTAATTTGAAGGTCAACTTCCCTAGATCATAGCATGCTCAATTTTAATGAGATGAAAGCCATTCAAATTGAATTATCTAATTCAATATTTCTATATCACCTTTTATGTTTGGAGGAAGTTCATATTCAACTTTCAAATGCATGTGCCAAGAGGAAACGTTATAGGTCATTTTGGCCAATACCATTGAACAAGTGATTTTCCTCAACTTCAAAAATGCATAACTCCTTAATTCTTATTCCAAATGAGTTCAAATTTGTGGCCAATTTGAAGGAATTTGAGATATATACAACTTTGATGAAGGAATTTTTCTCATTTGAAGTCCACAGAAAAAGTTATTCAACGTGGAATAAGTGAACATATGGCTTGATACTTAGAATTGTTTTTAATATGTTTGATTTTCCAAACTTTCACCTCAAAATTTATCATGAACCAAGCTTTAAAAGAAAAAGTGTTCAACATGAAAGTTGTTCCTCTTGATCTATCGTTTCCAAAAAGTCCAAAATCATATCATTTGGACAAAGTATGAGGCACTTGCACATGGGTTAAAGTTGAAGGACCCTTTGGATGATTTCAAGTTCCACTTTTCATACACGAATGCATGGCTTGACAACATGATTTCAGCATTTCTTACACTCAATTTTGGACCTAAGTGCATCACTTGACGGGCCTAATACACGCCCACAGAAGCATGCAAAAGAGATTTTCAAACTTTTGCCAAAAATGGAAGTGTGCAATTATCAATCTCATGGCCTATAAATAGGACCTCTCTTGCTCAGAAATAAGGACCCTGGCGCACATGCTTTGATTCTGCAACCCTAACCCTCACCATTAAAGGATAAGCTTGAAGATTTTCTTTGAAATCGAGTTTCAAATCTCCCACTACTTTGAGATTGAAACTCCAAGAATCCACGCCTTTCTTTGATCCATTTCTACTCTATCAAGCATCTGAAGCAAGGCCAAGTATAACTGTGAGCAAGATCGGGCAAATCTGAAGCTTCATTGAAGGTGATTTTCCATATTTTCCCCTCTTCGATCCTCTCTTGTTTCTTCATTATTCTTGTTGATCTTTGGTTGTATGAAATCCTACCAATGTAGGCAGCAAGATTGAGTTACTTAGAGGTCAAATTGAAGAAACTCAGATCATGACCCTCAAAATTCAACTCCCTATATCTTCCTATATACTTGGAGTTAGACAAAGTTGAGGCCAGATTGGAGCTCCTGAGCATTTTTTCTTTAAATCCATGTCTTGCTTTTTCATTTGGTGATGGTTAAAGGTGGACCAGTTCGGTGAGGTCCACCGGAGAAGAAGACCGAAGCTCTGGCTCCGGCAATGTGTTGGCAAGGCTCTGAACCACATGATCCATTTAAAATGTTTTAATCCAGAGCGTTGGTTGTGATTACCACATGTGTTGCGTAGTTGACTAGAGATCACATGGAACGCGCGCTTTGGACCATTTGATTTTCCACCTAAATTAATGTGGGAAATTAGATGGTCCACGTATTTTTGAATTTTTGAATTTTCATTTTAATTGCTTTATTTTCATTAATTCATATTAATTTTAATATTGATCCAAAAAATATGGGACTTTCACAAAAAAAAAATCAAATATTTCTCTCTTTAATTTTCTGAATGAAAATTATTTTTTGGATCAATATTAATATTTTTCATGATTTAATTGTGTTTGTGCATATTTAATTGTGTTTCATATCCCAAAACTAATGAATGATTTTAATTTGATAAAATTCCTCCCATGACCAATTTGTGTTTATCTCATATCCCCTCCCTCTTCATCTTCAATCCCATTCTATCCCGTCCATTCCACTGACCAATGATATCTCTATATCCTAAGGCTAATTGGTTCATAAACCCATACAAGTATGGATGAGATTAGGTCCACATTTTTTCCATTTTCTTTTTAAGTGTGGTATGTTTTAGGAGTGTGGTTCATTATACCATATCTCTAACATGCATTAAGATTAAAATTTATATTGACCGACCTCATATAGTTGTAACTTCTACATAAGTCCAATTATGATTGCTTAACATAGCGCTAAATTTTGACCCAAAAGCATAGAATTCTAGTAAGTGAGATTGTATATCTCCCCCCTTTCATGGTATTATGTGGAAACTTGACATTTTTTCCTTCCTTTGGAATATGTCTTGGTTCAAGGATCCATGCTTGTGAATAGAGGATTGAGTATTCTCCAAAGAATGACTTAAACAATAAAAAGCAAAAAACTCCCCTAACTTCTAATCAACTAACATTTGACTAACTTTTAATTTCAAGCCATTTACTTTTATACACTTTAAATTCAAGCCTTTTATCATTTTCCATTATTCATATCATTTAAATTGTTTATGTTTATGTCATTTGTGCTTTGCTCACTTGAGCCATATATATATTGTGATTGTATATACTTGTTTGTGTATATTGTTTATGTTTGTGGTCTTTTTGACTTCAAGATACTTAATAAACAACAAAAACCATAATAAAATGTTTGTGTGGACTGTTGGATTTGATCTGAGACTTGGACTTAGAATTAGGCAACATTCCCTATGAAAAGGACTTGGCCAATGCCAACATTTCTCAAACCAAGTGCTTGTGAATTGAACTTTCATCTGATGCAAGTGTTGAGACCCATTTGAGTTCATTTGCTACCTGGTCTTGATGCAAATGTTACTTTGAACCTGTCTCTAATGCCTTATTTTGAGCCATTCAAGGAGTATGTCATCTGATACATGGGAGCTTAAGAAGAATACTATGAAGTTGCTAGCTTGGATGTGGCTATCTTTATTTGATGCCTTTGCTCTTCATCTTGCTATTTGCGTGTTGATATTTATTGATTCTGAAGTCCAAGGGAAAATTTGTTTTCTATATGACATTCTTATCTATTTGATTGCATCCCATTGGTCAAACCTTTTCAACTCTTAACTTTTACATATTTGCTTATGATTAGTCTCTCCATCTCCTCCCACTTCTTAAATTTCAAATATCTCCCTCTTTTCAAAAATCTTCTTTGCTTGTGACTTCCAAACTTAAACTTTATTGCAAATTAGAAACTTTGGCCTTATGACATTGTATTTTCAAACTCTTTTTCTTAATCAAACTTGTAAATGAATCTAATTATATTAACTTAAAGTTTCAAACTTAAATTTTGTTAAAAGCAATTCACTCAGTTTGAAATTAATACCACGAACTACGAAGTTTTGATCCCTCATTTTATGTTGGTACGTGTCGCATTACGCGAAAAACCGGTGGGAAAAGAAAACAACAGAGCCGCCACCGTGTGTTATTTATCCCAAAAGAGGGAAAGGAAACACTTGAAGTAAACCTGGGAAAGACATGGTCTCGCGACCAGAGATGGATGGGATCGGGAGTCTGTTATGCGAAGGGAAGGTATTAGCACCCCTATGCATCCGTCGTACTCGACGGGATCCACGCTCAAAAAGAAAGGATAAGGTTGCTAGAAACTGCTCACAAACTGCACAAGGCTGGAAGGAAAACACAGAAAGACAAAAGAAACGGGACTCGACAGGTTATCGCATCCTGGGCCTACGTAGTCTGTCAGGCACAGACATCAGAGTCGACGTAGTTCGGGACAGGGGAAACGTGCTCGCTAGGATGTCGCATCCTATGCATACGTATCTTCTCTGACCGGAGAAGAATCAGAGCACCCGTAGCTCGGCTAACGCACGCCGTACAAAACAAACACAGGAAACCGACTGCCAATCGCTGGACTTACGTCAGACTCCACACAAACAGGCAAACATGGAAACCGAATGCCAATCGCTGGACTTACATCAGACTCTGAACCAACAAACACACACACAGGAAACCAACTGCCAATCGCTGAGCTTATGTCAGACTCCAACACACACAGTGGTAGAAAAAGAAAAAGGGCACCCGGAGAGATCAACTCATCTCCTGCCTACGTACCTCATCTGGTATGAGGATCAGGGCGACGTAGTTCCCCTAAACAGGGAAAGAACTTCTATCCTAACCAGAGACAAAGGGAGACACAAACTACTAGGGAGACTACGACTCGAGCCTAGAAGTTGTCATGCATACGATCCCTATGTTAAGGTTTCTATCCTAACTTGCACAGGAAGCAAGCTAACCTAAACAGCACAAGCAATCATAAACACAAAGGCAAGCACACACACTATATACAAACAGATGGGCTCACACAAGGCTAGGCTTTAGTCAAGGGGTCATGTCAACCTCGACAAACAAGCCATTGGAAAAGGGTATGATTAGCTCTTAACCCTAACATTGAGAGTTAGGGTGAAGCAGATGAAATGGGAAGTGAGGGTAAGACCTCACAGCTCTTATCCCTGGCCTGGGAGAGCTTGACTCACAATAGAAAGTGTGGGAGTTCAGAATGTAGGAACTCTCCTCCACAGATGACTGACACAACAAGATCTTGGGTTCTTGTTCACAATGCATCAACACCTGGTGTGTGAGCAAAGTGAATGGCACAACTGAATAGTAGGGGATGGATTACACATCCCTTTTATCTGCCAATTGCCTCTAAAGAGGTCTTTTCCTGCTTGGCACAATATTAAACAAACACAAGCATTGCCTCTTAAGGAGGGCTTCAGACAGGTGCTTGCCCACATAACAGGACAGGTCTTCCAGACTACATGAAGTCAGAAGAATTATACCTCAGTGGTAAGCAAACCACAAGCTAGCAAAGCAAGTTCAAAATGAACTCAAAGCAACTTAGGTACCTGTGAAAAAATCTAAACCAATCAGTTCAACTGTACAGACAAACAATCAACAGTTAGTATCACACAGACAGATAAGGCATCAGGCAACAATGAGCAAGGCACAAGCACAAGTGAATTTGTTCTCAAAGCCTACAAAACAACACAATGTTAGCCAACATAAACAAATAATAAGGTTTAAATCAATGAGCCACTCCAATCATGGCAATGTGCATCTGAACCTGAAATCACAACTCAAATGATAAGTCCAAACCACTAGGTCAAAGCCTAGGGTCAAAAGAGGATCAAAAATCCAAAATAGAAGCTCAAACTTGGCTTGAAGCATGTTTAATCAGTCAAGAATAAGTCCTAAAAAGAACCAAATCATAATCACTAAGCAAGTTCATTTACCAAGCATGTGAAGTCAATGACCAATTCAAGGCATCCAAATGGTCAACATGAATGAAAAATCTCAATCAAAACAGAAATGATTCCAAAAAATATGGAAAAAATCATGAGCAATCTAGACATCCATAACATACATCACACAAAAACTCAGAAGTATTGGACATCATTAGGCATGGCAATCACATTGTACAAAACAGACAACCAAATGTGTGACACAAATTGTCACACCAAGTCAGCACAATCACAAAACAGAATAGGTGCATGGGAAAAATGTCAAACCAAGGCCAAAATGTTCATCAACATGTCTAGAAACTACACACAAAATTTCAGAGTCATTGGATAAGAAACAAGCATTTTATGATGAAAGGAACAAGGCAATATCATAAATGGACACATGTTCAATCACCCTAGGACAAATCAATTTTTAAGCCAGGCACAATTTTGAAATTTATGATCATAAAAAAGTAGACAGGATAAGGAACGCATAGCAAAAAATTGGGATCAAATTGGTGCAATTTTCAATTTATAATGATTTTTGGAAGTTTGGAAAAATTTGAAAATGTAAGTGAAGCAAGGCATGGCAAAATGGGAGGGAAAGGTGAAAAATGCATGGCAATTTGAAAAAGTCCCTCAGCCAGGATCGAACCTGGCGCAAATTCAAATCTGGCGCCTAACATCAAAACGGCAGCGTATTGACACAAAAACCCTAAGCCTGGCGCGCTTCCAGATTCGTAGCTAATTCAAAATTTCGTAGCAAATCACATGCAGATTTCGTTGCAAAACCCTAGCCAAGTCCTAGCAGTTTCTGGAAACGCATGAAGCTCATAGGTTGATGATGAAGATCATGATGATCTTCATACGCATTTTCCAGATTTCAAGAAAAATGTCCAGAAATCATTAAAACCTATACCAATCGGTTCCTCATCTCATGTACATGCAAGATCAAGCATCATTTTGCATCAAAACATCATAATAACTCCAGATCGAAGAAAAGAAAAAATGTCATCAAAACTTGAAATGCATGTAACTTTGTCAATACAACACCAATTCACTCAAAATTTGTATCAGAATCATCACCAAGCCATGATCTACACCAATATCCTAATGAATTTCAAAATTAGAGAGGTCGAATCCTGACCTCTTGAAGAACAGAAGTTGGAATCGTGTGCTTCCAAGCTCAGCTACAGCTCAAATCTCCTCCACAATGCCTATTGAAGTGATTGGTGATGAATTAGAGGTTCCAGTATGCACGAATCCAGCTCAAATTGCAAGCTCCATGGATGCTTCAAGCTTTGCCTCTGGCTCAATATGCCACGATTTGCCTTGATTCCACGTCCAAATCTTCTCAAAAACACCTCATGAGCATGAATCAAACAAGAGGAAATGCTTTTGTGTGAAGAATTTGCAAAAAAAATTGAGAGAAGAATTTTGATGATTTTTGGTTCTAGATCTGAAAAATGAAGCTCCTGACCAATACAGTTATGATTAACCATATATACCACATGCTAATGATGCTCAAATCATGTTTAGGCCAAATGCAAATGAGATTAGCAAGTTTGAAGGTGTATGTGCAAAATGTGTTTTTCACCTCATGCACCCCATGCATGCGTGAACAGTACTTATACAAGGCCCAAATCCACTTAAAATCAGTCCATGCACCCTTTGGAAATGGTTTGGTATGCATATGATCCACAAAAATGATTTTATGAATTTTTCTTCACAAATCTTCATGAATAAGCACATGCCCATGCAAAGGAAATTTATGCCATGTAATGATATGTTTGGAAAGTACATGTTATGAGGATCAAAATGCAAAAAGAACCACTCATTTTGGAGCTTTGGTTTAAAAGTTATGCCCATTTGAATTTTAAAACACACTTTGCCATGATTGGATCATATCTCCTCAACCACACATGAGAAATTCATGATCTTGGACTTTTTGGAAATGAGAGAGAAAGATCTTCAACTTTGATGTTGGACAAAATTTCATTTGAAGTTTTCTTGATGATGAAAAGTTGAGTTGAAGTTGGTCCAAAACCTTTCCATTTTTGGAAAGTTCAAATTATGGGTCACTTTCTATTTTGGGAAATTTTTGACTGGACCTCAAATTCTTCAATGTGAGTGTTTGAAATGTCAAATGAGACTTGTTTGAACATGAATGAATCATCTCTAACCACTTCCCACCTCCAAATCCACAGTTAACTTTGCAATTGACTTCTGTTGACTTTTATGGGTCTCAGATGATTTGCACATGCACTGATGAGTTCTGAACCTTCAACACTTGGCCAAATTGCTTCCAAATGATCCTTGGGTCATGTAAGCTCAAAGGAACCACCCTAGGGCTTTGATCTCATGGAGAATGCTCTTGTTGCCTTGCACAGTTGAATCTCCTGACCAGTCTTGCCTGATGAGATGCAGTGGACTATGCAGTATGAATGCAATGTTAATGACCTAAAAATGAAATGTATATACAAATGGGAGGTGCAAATTTGAGGTGCTACAGCTGCCCCTATTCAATCAACCGGGAACCTGAACGGATGAAAGCAACGGCTGTCAGACCTTCAAGGTACACAGGGATTGAATACCAAAGAACCGTAGAAATTTGCACTCTGCGGGGATCCAAGAACAGAAAGTTCACCAACGGCAACTTCCACTGGGATCTGATATTTGTCACTGGACCAGACAAGACGTTCACCAACGACTCCACTGGGGATTTTGATTTTTTTTCAGAAAAAAGGATCCACATCCAAACATCGAAAGATGATGAATGGGAAAGGGATACAACCAGACGTCAACGGACGAATGGGAAAAACTCAACGTTTATCGACACCAACGGAGAGGTGACCAGACATCAACGGATGACTGGGAAGACTCGACCAGACGTCAACAGACGAACGGGAGAAGCTCGACGTTTATCGACACCAACGGAGAGGTGACCAGACATCAACGGATGACCTGGGAAGAAGACTCGACCAGACGTCAACGGACGAACGGGAGAAGCTCGACGTTTATCGACACCGACGGAGAGGTGACCAGACATCAACAGATGAATGGAATAAAGGGATACAACCAGACGTCAACGGACGAATGGGAAAAACTCAACGTTTATCGACACCAACGGAGAGGTGACCAGACATCAACAGATGAATGGAAAAGGGATACAACCAGACGTCAACGGACGAATGGGAAAAACTCAATGTTTATCGACACCAACGGAGAGGTGACCAGACATCAACAGATGAATGGAAAAGGGATACAACCAGACGTCAACGGACGAATGGGAAAAACTCAACGTTTATCGACACCAACAGAGAGGTGACCAGACATCAACGGATGAATGGGAAAGAGATACAACCAGACGTCAACGGACGAATGGGAAAAACTCTACGTTTATCGACACAAATGGAGAGGTGACCAGACATCAACGGATGACTGGGAAGACTCGACCAGACGTCAACGGACGAATGGGAAAAACTCAACGTTTATCGACACCAACGGAGAGGTGACCAGACATCAACGGATGAATGGGAGAAGACTCAATGTTTACCGACATCGAAAGATGATGCGTTCAGAAGGGAAGCAAGACCAGACATTTACCGACGATTGGGAGAAAGACTCGACGTTTACCGACATCGAAAGATGATTTTTACCGACACCAAAAAAGGACGATCAGACATTTACCGATGACTGGAGTGAGACTCGATGTTTACCGACACCGAAACAATGGTGCGTACCGACACCAAAGAAAGGACGATCAGACATTTACCGATGACTGGAATGAGACTCGATGTTTATCGACACCGAAACAATGGTGCATACCGACACCAAAGAAGAACACACACGGGTGCTAACATGACACTTACTGGTATCACAGGGATGACATCTACATATGTCAAGGCAAGGTTAAACACTTGCTGGGGATCTCATTGGGGAGAATCAAGCTTTCCTTTCACTGCGGGTGAGGAAATAAACCTCTCTGGGGAATTATCAATCCTGAATGCTGTCAGGAGCAACTGTAGCAAATGTGCCGTACAGATGTTGAACAACGATCCGCCTCTGCCGGGGATATGGTCTGATTAGGTTTAACACATGAATGCATATGTTGGAATTTTTCTATGGCGTAATGCTCCATATTGAATGGAAATGCTACGCGTTTTGAAGATGCAATGATCACTACATGCAAGATGCAAAATGATGAAAACTCCCGCTGGGGATACAACCAATGCTCTCCTCTGCTGAGGATAGCAGCCAATCCACAGGTAGGATAAACTCTACTGGGGATAATTTTCACCGAACCTGATCCACTCGGGGAACTTGCTAGGGAAAGCCATCAATACAAACCTCTGCTGGGGAGATCTGCTAGGGGAAAACATTCACAACTCTGGTGGGGAAATTGCAGATCCGACCATGCTGGGGATCACAATACTTCATACCCGACTGCTGGGGAATAAAATACTCACTGACACCTCCGCTGGGGATACAACCCTTCCGACTCGGTGGGGATTACCGATCTTCAGACTAGCTGGGGATAAACTACTCAATGACACCTCCGCTGGGGATACGCCAACCTTCCGACTCGGTGGGGATACAATACCCTTTGTACCTGCTGCTGAGGAACACACTACCCACAGACGCCTCTGCCAGGGAAGAGCAGTTATAATAGCTTTCAGACTTGCTTGGGGAAACAGCCACTTCCAAGCCTACTGGGGAAACATCCTCAATTCTGCTGAAGAATCCCTAATCTGGAATATGTCGGGTAGACAAGTCCTGAACTTGCTTCATATGCAGGGGAAGATCCCCACCCTTTCACACTACTGGACAGTGCTGACAACATCCCTGAACAAACCATGGCTTATCTGCTTCAGCCAGGAACCAAAGGTGATAACCTGCAACCAACAAGACAAACGTGCCCCAGGGGATTGCATGGACAAGATACACCCAAGTGTACTCAACATTCAAAATGATTTTCAAATGTTTTATCTTTCTGCACGTTATTGTCTAGCCTTCATGTTTTTATATGCAATGTTTATCAAAAATTCGGACATTTTTGCAAACAAAATAGTAAAAATAAAAACAAGAGAGCAATTTATCTGAATAACGACTTTTATTGATTGAAAAATGAGCCTGAAAAGGCAAATACATCAGGAAGCAATTCCTAGAAAGAGGTAATTGCGCACAAAAGGAAAAATCTATCCTAATGGCAATGTGAATACGGCATCCACTATTTCCCAATTCTGTTATGACTCACAGATCATCAATTTCTCCCCAAATTCCTTGCTTTCTGAGAAGAATGACTGGATCGATCACATCTTTCGAGATGGTAGACACTGAAGCGCGATGAAGTACAGATAACTCAGACTGTAGTCTTCGCTTTAATCCCTCTTTTGCCTGGATCGCCCTTTCGGGTTTTCAATCCACCGGGATACCCATTTTTGCCTAAGCCGCCCTTGCGGGTTTTCGACTTACCGGGTGTACAAATTCTTTTCATTCTTTATCCCTAACTTTTGCCCGAACCTTTTTCTTTTTTTTTTGGTTCGCCGGGATGCCCTTTTTTGCTTGGACTCTTTTATTCTTTCTGTCCAGCGGGTCAATTTATGCGAAGTATTTTTTGACTACATCTGAGTTGACAGGGGACGGAAAATCTTCACCATCCTTAGTTGTAAGCATCAAGGCTCCACCGGAGAAAACCTTCTTAACAACATATGGACCTTCATGATTAGGAGTCCATTTGCCCCTGTTATCTGTACCGGGAGGAAGGATCCTCTTCAAAACTAAATCACCAGTCTGATAGCTTTGAGGACGCACTTTCTGATCAAAGGCTCTCTTCATCCTTCTCTGATACAACTGCCCATGGCACACAGCTGCTAACCGTCTCTCTTCGATAAGGCTTAACTCATTAAACCTTGTTCGAATCCACTCAGCTTCATCAAGCTTGACATCCAGCAGGACTCTCAGAGAAGGAATCTCCACTTTAACAAGTAGGACAACTTCCATACCATACACAAGGGAGTAAGGGGTTGCCCCGGTCGACGTATGTACTGAAGTACGGTACCCATGCAAGGCGAAAGGCAACATCTCATGCCAATCCTTGTACGTCACGACCATCTTCTGCACAATCTTCTTAATGGTCTTGTTTGCCGCCTCTACAGCACCATTCATCTTTGGTCTGTAAGGAGAAGAATTGTGATGTTCAATCTTGAAATCTTTACAAAGCTCTTTCATCATCTTGTTACTGAGATTCGAACCATTATCAGTGATGATTTTCTCAGGAACCCCATAACGACATATGATTTCCTTCTTGATAAACCGGGCAACCACTTGTTTGGTAACGTTGGCATAGGAAGCTGCTTCCACCCACTTGGTGAAGTAATCAATCGCAACCAGGATGAAACGATGTCCATTAGAAGCAGTAGGCTCAATCTTCCCAATCATATTAATGCCCCACATCGCGAACGGCCAAGGCGAATTCATGACATTCAGAGGGCTTGGTGGTACATGCACCTTATCAGCATAGATATGACATTTATGGCATTTCCGAGCGTACTTGAAACAATCGGATTCCATAGTCATCCAGTAATAACCGGCTCTCAACAATTTCTTCGACATTGCATGACCACCAGCATGGGTACCAAAAGATCCTTCATGCACTTCTTGCATCAACATGTCCGCTTCGTGTCTATCCACGCATCTGAGCAGAACCATGTCAAAGTTACTCTTGTACAACACATCATCCTAATTCAAGTAAAAGCTTCCAGCTAGCCTTCTCAGGATTTTCTTGTCATTCTTTGACGCTCCTTCAGGATACTCCTGACTCTTGAGGAAGTTCTTGATATCATAATACCACGGCTTCTCATCAATAACAGACTCGGCTGCAAACACATACGCAGGCCTCTCGAGTCGATTCACTGCAACATGTGGCACATGATTCCACCAATGAACTTTGATCATAGAAGACAAAGTAGCCATGGCATCAGCCATCTGATTCTCGTCTCGGGGGACATGATACAGTTTCACCTTCTTGAAGAATCTCTGTAAGGAATCAAATGCGGCTGATTGGTATTCCAATCTCTATTGACCTAGTTAATCACTAGAGCGGAATCCCCATATATGTCCAGAGTTTTGATCCTTAGATCAATGGCTTCTTCTATCCCCATGATACAAGCTTCATACTCAGCCTCGTTGTTGGTTACATCAAAAGTCAGTCTAGCAGAAAAAGGTATATGAGAACCTTTTGGATTGATAAGCACTGCCCCAACACCGTTGCCATTCACATTCACAACGCCATCAAACATCAATGTCCACTTGTCATCAGGATCCGGTCCTTCCTCGACAAGAGGCTCTTCACAATCTTTCATCTTAAGATACATGATGTCTTCTTCAGGGAACTCAAACATCATCGGCTGATAAGCATCAATTGGTTGCTCGGCAAGGTAGTCTGATAGAATACTACCTTTGATGGCCTTCTGCGACGTGTACTGGATATCATACTCTGTTAAGATCATCTGCCAACGGGCAATACGTCCGGTGAGAGCCGGCTTCTCAAAGATGTATTTCACTGGATCCATTTTAGAAATCAACAAGGTAGTATGGTTCAACATATACTGCCTCAGCCGGCGAGCAACCCAGGCCAAAGCATAGCAAGTTTTCTCAAGCTGTGAATATTTGATTTCACAGTCGGTAAACTTTTTGCTAAGGTAGTATATGGCATGCTCTTTTCGACCAGACTCATCAAGCTGTCCCAATACACACCCCATCGAGTTCTCAGTCACTGACAAGTACATTATTAGAGGCCTCCCAGGAACTAGAGGTATAAGGATTGGAGGTTTCTGTAAATATTCTTTTATCTTGTCAAAAGCTTTTTGACAGTCATCATTTCACCTGATTGCTTGATTCTTTCTTAGCAATTTGAATATCGGTTCACACGTGGCAGTTAGGTGAGATACAAACCGTGCAATGTAGTTCAATCTCCCTAAAAACCCACGAACCTGCTTTTCAGTTTTTGGTTCAGGCATCTCTTGTATAGCTTTTACTTTTGCTGGATCAACCTCAATCCCCTTCTCACTGACAATGAAACCCAACAGCTTACCGGATCTCACACCAAACGTACACTTGTTTGGATTCAGCCTCAGTTTGAATTTTCTCAGTCTGTCAAACAATTTCTGCAAATTTACCAGGTGCTCCTCTTCTGTTTGCGACTTCGCAATCATATCATCCACGTACACTTCAATCTCTTTGTGCATCATGTCATGAAAGAGAGTCGTCATAGCCCTCTGATAGGTAGCACCGACATTCTTCAGCCCAAATGGCATCACCTTATAGCAGAACATGCCCCAAGGTGTAATGAATGTCGTCTTTTCCATGTCCTCTAGCGCCATCTTGATCTGATTATAACCAGAGAATCCATCCATGAAAGAGAAAACCGAGGATTGAGCCGTATTATCAACCAATACATCAATGTGAGGTAATGGGAAATCATCTTTCGGACTCGCTCTGTTCAAATCCCGGTAATCGACACACATTCTGACTTTACCGTCCTTCTTCGGCACGGGAACGATGTTGGCCACCCACGGGGGATAAGTAGTCACTGACAGAAAACCCGCATCCAACTGCTTCTGAACCTCTTCCTTGATCTTAACCGCCATATCCGGACTAGTTCTGCGAAGCTTCTGCTTGACTGAAGGACAATCTTCTCTGAGAGGTAGCCTATGCACCACAATATCTGTATCCAACCCAGGCATATCTTGATACGACCAGGCAAATATCTCCACATACTCTCTCAGCATCTCAATCAACCTTCTCTTGACATTTTCCTTCAAAGCAGCCCCGATCTTGATCTCTCTTCTGGCGTCCTCAGTACCCAGGTTAATAATCTCCAACTCCTCCTGATGAGGTTGGATGACCCTTTCCTCCTACTTCAATAATCTGACAAGTTCTTTAGGGAGTTCACAGTCTTCCTCACTCTCCTCTTCAGCTTGGTAGATGGGATTATTGAAATCATACTGAGCCATAACAGAACTGTTCATAGTGGGATCCGTAAGATCAATTCTGCATGTTTAATGCTTTATTTTAGAAAAAGAGTTCAAGAAAGTCACAAAAACAAAAACATTGCCATTTTTATTTTTTTGAAAATGAAAATAAAACAGAAAGACAGGGATCACAAAATTGTTTGCAAAACGTCCTTTATTAATGATTTCATTGGAAAAACATGATGAGGCCCTACAATGAACCACTACGCCTTGGGCAGAACGTAGGGTTTTGTGCAAAATGAAAAACAAAAGAAAATTACTCTGTTTGAAGAGTAACTTGGACCACTTCTTCTGCTGTCCAATTGTGGATCGTCTCCCCTGGTGCACACGGGCGAACCCAGTTGTTCAGATCACAATCACTGTCACAGTCTTCACTACCAGCTACAAAGACGTCACCATGATTCATCAGCCCAACGCTGGTAAAGGAACTCGGCCCTTTCTGCTCAATCTGCTCTGATTGCAGAGGTAAATAACCAATACCAAACTTGTCTTCTTTAACGGGCAGGTCCACCATCTTGCCCCAGCCTTCTGCATTGCCCGAGTTAACAACCTCCATAGCCTGCTTGTATGATGCGATTGAGGCACTTGGCTTCTTCTGCTCAGCAAAAGCCACCCTCTCAAGAGCAACGGTCTCAAATGCCTGGCACAGAGTTTCATGGATCTCACCATCCACCTCCACATATTTGAAAGAGGATAAATGACTCACCAGAATGTCCTCCTCGCCGCACACAGTCACAATCTGACCGTTCCAAACATACTTCAGCTTCTGATGGAGAGTTGACGAAACTGCCCCAGCCCCATGTATCCAGGGACGCCCCAAAAGACAACTATATGTTGGCTGAATATCCATCACATAGAAGACAATACTGAACACCTCCGGGCCAATCTTCACAGGCAATGTGACTTCACCAAAAACAGACCGTTTGGATCCATCAAATGCACGAACAATGAGATCACTGGGAGTGAGGATAACCCCTTCAACATCAATCTTGCTCAAAGTCTTCTTGGGCAACACGTTCAAAGACGAGCCAGTATCCACCAACACATGTGACAATATTGCGCCTTTGCACTCCATAGTGATATGCAGGGCCTTGTTATGGTTACGACCTTCAGGTGTCAGATCCAAATCTGTGAACCCCAAACCATGCCTCGTGCTCACATTAGCAATAACACCCTCCAACTGATTGACAGAGATCTCCTGAGGCACGTAAGCCATATTCAACATCTTCAGCAAAGCGTTACGGTGTGCCTCAGAGCACAACAATAGGGACAGAATAGAGATTTTGGACGGAGTTTGATTCAACTGATCTACAATCTTGTAGTCACTCTTCTTAATAATCTTCATAAACTCCTCCACATCTTTCTCAAACGAGCCCTCAGGCGCCTCCTTCTGAACAGGTTCTTCCTCAACCACAACCTGCTTACCTTTTGCTTTGGCGAGAGCCTCAGCATTGTTGTCTCTCAAAGGCTGCGGTGCGAACAGACGACCACTCCTTGTGAAACCTCCGGGACCCCCTACATTGTCCACCACCGGACCAACAGTTGCAGGAACTCTACTTGGCAAACCAATTGTCACTGGAGACTGATTAACTGGCCGGATCTGACTTTTAGCCCTTCTGTTATTATGGTAAGCGTTGTCATACTTCCACGGCACCGCCCTACTGTTCTCAACAGCCCTTCTACCAGACACATCAATCGTAGTAGGAGCACTAACAGTTACCGGAGCAGATATAGTAACAGGAGTTCCAACAGTTGTAGAAGCACTAACAATTCTCTGGCCACGTCCCTCAGACGGTTTGAAATAAATGGTGACGGTTGACACCACCCCACGTTCTTTCAAGGCCCTAGCAAACTGTAAACAGCCCTCGTCCATCAAACCCTGGATACCAGTCCTCAACTGTAGACAACCATTCTCGAATTCAGCACAGTCTGAACAACCCTGATCACAGCCCGGGAATACTCCCCCATCCAACAGACGACCCTTTACAACCAACAGCGAAGTCTGAACATCATAAACATTGACTACCAAGTCCACAGCTTCTCCATCTTCCACATTGTTCACCCTATGCGCACCATGCTGAGGCATAGGATTGTTCACAACATTAGGCACAGGAGCAAAATTGATTGTTTTGGCGTCAATTAAGTCCTGGACCTTATGATGAAAAGCCCGACAATTCTCAATATGGTGCCCCGGTGCACCGGAATGGAAGTCACAACGAACGTTGGCATCATACCCCGGTGGTATCTTCGTCACCGGACCCATAGTGCACAATTCAACAAACCCTAATCTGAGCAATTCGGGCAGCAATTCAGCATATGTCATCGGCAATGGGTCGAAACGTCGATCCGACATCCTTTGTCTTGGCTGAAACGAACGTTGCTGTTGTTGTTGTTGTGGTGGTGGTGGTGGTGCTCTTTGTTGTTGTTGTTGTCGTGGTTGAGGTGCTGGAATAGTTACTGCAGCAACCTGGCGATATTTCCCTCTTTTCACATTTCTACGATGTTGCACCGCATTAGTTTCACCCTCCCTTCTTCGAGGTGCCCCAGCAAATGGCTTCTTTGAAGATGAGGAACCAGCATCCTGAATCTTTCCAGCTTTAATGAGGCTCTCTGTCCTCTCTCCACAAATCACAACGTCAGAGAAACTACCGAATGGGCAACTCCCCATCCGGTCCATAAACACTCCTTGTAACGTCCCAATGAACATATCGGTCAACTCCTTCTCCAGCATCGGAGGTTGCACCCTTGCAGCTAATTCCCGCCATCTCTGGGCGTACTCTTTGAAACTCTCTCCAGATTTCTGACATAGGCTCTGCAACTGAGTCTGGCTCGGAGCCATGTCCATATTATGTTTGTATTGCCTTAGAAAGGCTTCACCCAGATCCCTCCAACTTCTGATGGATTCTCTTTTCAGCTCCATGTACCAGTCCAAGGAAGCTCCAGACAAGCTATCCTGGAAAAAATACATCCACATCTTCTCATCGTCCGTGTAGGCAGAGATCTTTCTGAAATAGGCCTGCACATGGGTGCGAGGACAAGAAGTACCGTTGTATTTATCAAAAGATGGCGCCTTGAACTTGTAAGGAATTCTCAATCCTTCCACCAAGCCCGTATTTGTAACATCAAACCCCAAAGAGTTCTGACACTCCATGGCTCTGATCTTCTCAGCTAAGGCATCAACTCTCCTATCCCTTTCGTCAGTTCTTCCCACGACTTCATCATCCTCACTGAAGAGAGTAAACATATCCTCCTGCCTATCAACCAACGGAGCAGGATGGCGAACTGGAGCACGGGTTGCTCTGACATTAGCAGTTTCTGGAGCAATAGGTTGACCGTTAATTCTGATACCCCTCAACTCATCACCCACAGCATAATCATTGACAGGGACGGTGGCAGCAGCAGTAACTTGGTTATTAACAGGGACCCCCTCTGGAAAAGCATGGTTGACCGGTGGAATTGCAGCTTCTTGTCTCTGAACTAAGGCTCGAAGTTCTTCTTGACCTTGCGCAACTCCTTGCATCATATGCATGAACTGGGCCATGTTAGCCCTCATCTCTGCTAACTCAGCTTGCACTTGATCCATTTTCCTCTGGTGGTTCAACCTTGTAGAGTAGCGGTGCGGACGATGATCAACAATCCTGCCTGAAACAGGAACCAGAATGAGAAGTCTCGCTCAAGAACACCTGTAATGCAAAATGATACGTGTATGATGCTAATGATGCGTATGATGCACATGATATGTTCATTCCTCAGGCATTCAAGATCCTAATTCATCTTTCAAGAAATGGCAACCTGCAACAATGAACAACACAGAAGCAGACTACACAGGATAATGAGCACGAAGTGAAACATCAACAACCTCATCTATAGATGTGAGCAACAAGAGTCATACAACAGTATTCAGACAAAGACACAAATGATCAGCATACAACAATGAACCCCATCCAACAAGCCTGGAGGTGATTCTCATCATAAACAACAGATACAAGCTAGGAAAGATGCCCTCCAGGAATGAGAGTCTTTAGGTACTGGCATTGGTCTATCAACAGGTTGCACTCTGAACAGTCAGGCAGAGGAGTGATCTTCTCCTTCAGTTGTCTTCTAAGCTCTACAACTTCTCCTCCAAGCTGGCTCTCTGATGCACGTCTCAAGTCTACCTCCTTCTTCAATTGGATGTCTTTGTCTCTCAGCTGCTTTTCCAAGTCTCTTATCTTCTTCTGATAACTAGCCTCAGCTCTCTGCAACCTCAAGCACTCCCGGTGTTCTTCATTCAACAAGGTCTCCATCTCCTCATAGGATCTCTTCTTGCCCTTCAATCTACTAGCATCTTCACCCTGCATGCCTTTGAGTTGATGAGCCAAGTTCAACTTATCAGCTTTGGCTTTGTAAAGCTCCATCTGGGTATCTTGCTCCTTCTCTTTCAACCGACGATTCTCCATCAAGGCTTTCTTGTAGTGCTCAGCAGGCACACTCTCAGCAAGGATCAAAGGTGGTTGCTCTTGCAATGACTCCATCCTATCATAGGGTAACAACAAAGTCTCGACTCTCTTCTTGACCCAATCGATGTAATCAGGCATAACAACTGGGAACTTCTTCCCTAACACAGCTCCATCCTTGACACCAATAGTCTTCCAAGCTCTTCTTACTTGCTCCAATCTAGCAGGGTCACTCCGCTTCTCAAAATACACACTTTCAACTATCTCAGCATCTAGTGGTCTTCCATTCATCACAAACCCCAACTGGCGAAGAGAAAGAACCGGGTTGTAATTGATGCAACCCTTAGTCCCTACAAGTGGTACATTACGAAACTCTCCACAACTCATGATGACATTACGCACATCCATCCGGTAAGATTGCCACCTGATATCATAGGAGGTGAGAGACATAATCCTCTGAGTCCACTTATGAGTACTCTGAGTATCCACAAAAGGTCCACTGACTGGCAGAAGAGACAAGAACCATCTGAGCAACAATGGGAGACAGCATCTGATAGCTCCACTCTTACCATGCCTACTGTGAATAGCATAGTAAGTGTCAGCTAACAATGTAGGAACCGGGTTTCCTCCAAGGAAAATAGTGATAGCAGCTAGATCCACAAAATTAGGCATACTCGGGAACAAGACAATCCCATAAATCATGATAGCCAACTGAGCATGAAAAGCTTCCCAACTTCCCTTCTTTGCTTCTTCTTTCTCCATTCTCAACAGGAACTTCAAAGGTAAACCCACAGCATCACCACTGGATTTCCAATTGTCACTTACTTCCTTGATACTCAAATAAAGAGCTCTGGCAATGACTCTGAAATCAACCTCCTTTGGAACATCCAAGAAAGGCACCTGGTATCTGATCGGGACATTCATCAGGATAGAATACTCTTCAAGAGTGGGAGCTAACTGATAGTCCTGGAAAGTGAAACAATGGAGCTCTGGGTCATAGAACTGTAGAAGAGTCTGCAACGACACTGGATCTACCACCATCCTCAACAGTGTCAACAGATCCCCATACTGATCAACAAACACCTTCTGATTACCGCCGGTCACAAAGTTGCTCAACTCTATCAAAGACGTCAATGGCTCACGGTGAAAATTGTAGGTGTAAGTCTTTCCTTTTTTTTATTGCATTATATTTTTGAAATAAATATGTTATGATGCAAATGATGCAAACACGACTGGTCGGTTGTGTGTTACGGAGCACAGGTTCAAAGCTTCGGCTTGAATTCGGAACCATAAAGTCATCTGAGACCCATACTGCAGAACCAAGTCACCAACAGAACCCAAGAGTCACCAACAAGTCACCAACGAGTCACCAACAAGTCACCAACGGTACCTGTAATAATGATCATTCCCTCCCCACTCACGGGTGTCGTCTAGGCCAGGGTAAAGTCAAGAGAAACGCAGGATAAACAACCCTTTCATAGAATATCATCATGTGCACACCCGATGTATGCACCGATAATACCCCATCAGGATCTGAACTGCTCGTGATATCAAGTTCCGCTAGGTGGCGCAATACCACCCGCTTCCCAAGAATCACTCTAATCCTAGGTGTCCTAAAGCTCACTCATAGCCTGGGTATTGGGCCTTTTACCTCTTGTAACTCCCACCCCAGAGAAAGACAAACACACAGCCAACACAGATGAAAGTATGATGAATGCAAACATAAATGCAAACATAAATAAATGAATGCAATAAATGAAACAGTAAAGCAACCAAACCCTATCCTAAAGAGCGCTAGGAGTGACTCGCTTAGGGAAGATGGACCAGCAAAAGGTCAACTTCTTATATCCCCAGCAGAGTCGCCAGCTGTCGCATTACGCGAAAAACCGGCGGGAAAAGAAAACAACAGAGCCGCCACCGTGTGTTATTTATCCCAAAAGAGGGAAAGGAAACGCTCGAAGTAAACCTGGGAAAGACATGGTCTCGCGACCAGAGATGGATGGGATCGGGAGTCGGTTATGCGAAGGGAAGGTATTAGCACCCCTACGCATCCGTCGTACTCGACGGGATCCACGCTCAGAAAGAAAGGATAAGGTTGCTAGAAACTGCTCACAAACTGCACAAGGCTGGAAGGAAAACACAGAAAGACAAAAGAAACGGGACTCGGCAGGTTATCGCATCCTGGGCCTACGTAGTCTGTCAGGCACAGACATCAGAGTCGACGTAGTTCGGGACAGGGGAAACGTGCTCGCTAGGATGTCGCATCCTATGCATATGTATCTTCTCTGACCGGAGAAGAATCAGAGCACCCGTAGCTCGGCTAACGCACGCCAAATAAAACAAACACAGGAAACCGACTGCCAATCGCTGGACTTACGTCAGACTCCACACAAACAGGCAAACATGGAAACCGAATGGCAATCGCTGGACTTACATCAGACTCCGAACCAACAAACACACACACAGGAAACCAACTGCCAATCGCTGGGCTTATGTCAGACTCCAACACACACACAGGGGTAGAAAAAGAAAAAGGGCGCCCGGAGAGATCAACTCATCTCCTGCCTACGTACCTCATCTGGTATGAGGATCAGGGCGACGTAGTTCCCCTAAACAGGGAAAGAACTTCTATCCTAACCAGAGACAAATGGAGACATAAACTACTAGGGAGACTACGACTCGAGCCTAGAAGTTGTCATGCATACGATCCCTATGTTAAGGTTTTTATCCTAACTTGCACAGGAAGCAAGCTAACTAAACAGCACAAGCAATCATAAACACAAAGGCAAGCACACACACTATATGCAAACAGATGGGCTCACACAAGGCTAGGCTTTAGTCAAGGGGTCATGTCAACCTCGACAAATAAGCCATTGGAAAAGGGTATGATTAGCTCTTAACCCTAAAATTGAGAGTTAGGGTGAAGCAGATGAAATGGGAAGTGAGGGTAAGACCTCACAGCTCTTATCCCTGGCCTGAGAGAGCTTGACTCACAATAGAAAGTGTGGGAGTTCAGAATGTAGGAACCCTCCTCCACAGATGACTGACACAACAAGATCTTGGGTTCTTGTTCACAATGCATTAACACCTGGTGTGTGAGCAAAGTGAATGGCACAACTGAATAGCAGGGGATGGATTACACATCCCTTTTATCTGCCAATTTCCTCTAAAGAGGTCTTTTCCTGCTTGGCACAACATTAAACAAACACAAGCATTGCCTCTTAAGGAGGGCTTCAGACAGGTGCCTGCCCACATAACAGGACAGGTCTTCCAGACTACATGAAGTCAGAAGAATTATACCTCAGTGGTAAGCAAACCACAAGCTAGCAAAGCAAGTTCAAAATGAACTCAAAGCAACTTAGGTACCTGTGAAAAAATCTAAACCAATCAGTTCAACTGTACAGACAAACAATCAACAGTTAGTATCACACAGACAGATAAGGCATCAGGCAACAATGAGCAAGGCACAAGCACAAGTGAATTTGTTCTCAAAGCCTACAAAACAACACAATGTTAGCCAACATAAACAAATAATAAGGTTTAAATGAATGAGCCACTCCATTCATGGCAATGTGCATCTGAACCTGAAATCACAACTCAAATGATAAGTCCAAACCACTAGGTCAAAGCCTAGGGTCAAAAGAGGATCAAAAATCCAAAACAGAAGCTCAAACTTGGCATGAAGCATGTTTAATCACTCAAGAATAAGTCCTAAAAAGAACCAAATCATAATCACTAAGCAAGTTCATTTACCAAGCATGTGAAGTCAATGACCAATTCAAGGCATCCAAATGGTCAACATGAATGAAAAATCTCAATCAAAACAGAAATGATTCCAAAAAATCTGGAAAAAATCATGAGCAATCTAGACATCCATAACATACATCACACAAAAAATCAGAAGCATTGGACATCATTAGGCATGGCAATCACATTGTACAAAACAGACAACCAAATGTGTGACACAAATTGTCACACCAAGTTAGCACAATCACAAAACAGAATAGGTGCATGGGAAAAATGTCAAACCAAGGCCAAAACATTCATCAACCTGTCTAGAAACTACACAAAAAATTTCAGAGTCATTGGAGAAGAAACAAGCATTTTATGATGAAAGGAACAAGGGAATATCATAAATGGACACATGTTCAATCACCCTAGGACAAATCAATTTTTAAGCCAGGCACAATTTTGCAATTTATGATCATAAAAAAGTAGACAGGATAAGGAACGCATAGCAAAAAATTGGGATCAAATTGGTGCAATTTTCAATTTATAATGATTTTTGAAAGTTTGGAAAAATTTGAAAATGTAAGTGAAGCAAGGCATGGAAAAATGGGAGGGAAAGGTGAAAAATGCATGGCAATTTGAAAAAGTCCCTCAGCCAGGATCGAACCTGGCGCAAATTTAAATTTGGCGCCTAACATCAAAACGACAGCGTATTGACACAAAAACCCTAAGCCTGGCGCGCTTCCAGATTCGTAGCTAATTCAAAATTTCGTAGCAAATCACATGCAGATTTCGTTGCAAAACCCTAGCCAAGTCCTAGCAGTTTCTGGAAACGCATGAAGCTCATAGGTTGATGATGAAGATCATGATGATCTTCATACGCATTTTCCAGATTTCAAGAAAAATGTCCAGAAATCATTAAAACCTATACCAATCGGTTCATCATCTCATGTACATGCAAGATCAAGCATCATTTTGCATCAAAACATCATAATAACTCCAGATCGAAGAAAAGAAAAAATGTCATCAAAACATGAAATGCATGTAACTTTGTCAATACAGCACCAATTCACTCAAAATTTGTATCAGAATCATCACCAAGCCATGATCTACACCAATATCCTAATGAATTTCAAAATTAGAGAGGTCGAATCCTGACCTCTTGAAGAACAGAAGTTGGAATCGTGTGCTTCCAAGCTCAGCTACAACTCAAATCTCCTCCACAATGCCTATTGAAGTGATTGGTGATGAATTAGAGGTTCCAGTATGCACGAATCCAACTCAAATTGCAAGCTCCATGGATGCTTCAAGCTTTGCCTCTGGCTCAATATGCCACGATTTGCCTTGATTCCACGTCCAAGTCTTCTCAAAAACACCTCATGAGCATGAATCAAACAAGAGGAAATGCTTTTGTGTGAAGAATTTGCAAAAAAAATTGAGAGAAGAATTTTGATGATTTTTGGTTCTAGATCTGAAAAATGAAGCTTCTGACCAATACAGTTATGATTAACCATATATACCACATGCTAATGATGCTCAAATCATGTTTAGGCCAAATGCAAATGAGATTAGCAAGTTTGAAGGTGTATGTGCAAAATGTGTTTTTCACCTCATGCACCCCATGCATGCGTGAACAGTACTTATACAAGGCCCAAATCCACTTAAAATCAGTCCATGCACCCTTTGGAAATGGTTTGGTATGCATATGATCCACAAAAATGATTTTATGAAATTTTCTTCACAAATCTTCATGAATAAGCACATGCCCATGCAAAGGAAATTTATGCCATGTAATGATATGCTTGGAAAGTACATGTTATGAGGATCAAAATGCAAAAAGAACCACTCATTTTGGAGCTTTGGTTTAAAAGTTATGCCCATTTGAATTTTAAAACACACTTTGCCATGATTGGATCATATCTCCTCAACCACACATGAGAAATTCATGATATTGGACTTTTTGGAAATGGGAGAGAAAGATCTTCAACTTTCATGTTGGACAAAATTCTATTTGAAGCTTTCTTGATGAGATAAACTTGAGTTGAAGTTGGTCCAAAACCTTTCCATTTTTGGAAAGTTCAAATTATGGGTCACTTTCTATTTTGGGAAATTTTTGACTGGACCTCAAATTCTTCAATGTGAGTGTTTGAAATGTCAAATGAGACTTGTTTGAACATGAATGAATCATCTCTAACCACTTCCCACCTCCAAATCCACAGTTGACTTTGCAATTGACTTCTGTTGACTTTTATGGGTCTCAGATGATTTGCACATGCACTGATGAGTTCTGAACCTTCAACACTTGGCCAAATTGCTTCCAAATGATCCTTGGGTCATGTAAGCTCAAAGGAACCACCCTAGGGCTTTGATCTCATGGAGAATGCTCTTGTTGCCTTGCACAGTTGAATCTCCTGACCAGTCTTGCCTGATGAGATGCAGTGGACTATGCAGTATGAATGCAATGTTAATGACCTAAAAATGAAATGTATATACAAATGGGAGGTGCAAATTTGAGGTGCTACAGCTGCCCTTATTCAATCAACCGGGAACCTGAACGGATGAAATCAACGGCTGTCAGACCTTCAAGGTACACAGGGATTGAATACCAAAGAACCGTAGAAATTTGCACTCTGCGGGGATCCAAGAACAGAAAGTTCACCAACGGCAACTTCCACTTGGGTCTGATATTTGTCACTGGACCAGACAAGACATTCACCAACAACTCCACTGGGGATTTTGATTTTTTTTCAGAAAAAAGGATCCACATCCAGACATCGAAAGATGATGAATGGGAAAGGGATACAACCAGACGTCAACGGACGAATGGGAAAAACTCAACGTTTATCGACACCAACGGAGAGGTGACCAGACATCAACGGATGACTGGGAAGACTCGACCAGACGTCAACGGACGAACGGGAGAAGCTCGACGTTTATCGACACCAACGGAGAGGTGACCAGACATCAACGGATGACCTGGGAAGAAGACTCGACCAGACGTAAACGGACGAACGGGAGAAGCTCGACGTTTATCGACACCGACGGAGAGGTGACCAGACATCAACAGATGAATGGAATAAAGGGATACAACCAGACGTCAATGGACGAATGGGAAAAACTCAACGTTTATCGACACCAACGGAGAGGTGACCAGACATCAACAGATGAATGGGAAAGGGATACAACCAGACGTCAACGGACGAATGGGAAAAACTCAACGTTTATCGACACCAACGGAGAGGTGACCAGACATCAACAGATGAATGGAAAAGGGATACAACCAGACGTCAACGGACGAATGGGAAAAACTCAACGTTTATCGACACCAACGGAGAGGTGACCAGACATCAACGGATGAATGGGAAAGGGATACAACCAGACGTCAACGGACGAATGGGAAAAACTCAACGTTTATCGACACCAACGGAGAGGTGACCAGACATCAACGGATGATTGGGAAGACTCGACCAGACGTCAACGGACGAATGGGAAAAACTCAACGTTTATCGACACCAACGGAGAGGTGACCAGACATCAACGGATGAATGGGAGAAGACTCGATGTTTACCGACATCGAAAGATGATGCGTTTAGAAGTGAAGCAAGACCAGACATTTACCGATGACTAGGAGAAAGACTCGACGTTTACCGACATCGAAAGATGATGTTTACCGACACCAAAAAAGGACGATCAGACATTTACCGATGACTAGAGTGAGACTCGATGTTTACCGACACCGAAACAATGATGCGTACTGACACCAAAGAAAGGACGATCAGACATTTACCGATGACTGGAATGAGACTCGATGTTTACCGACACCGAAACAATGGTGCGTACCGACACCAAAGAAGAACACACACGGGTGCTAACATGACACTTACTGGTATCACAGCGATGACATCTACATATGTCAAGGCAAGGCTAAACACTTGCTGGGGAAGAGCAGTTATAATAGCTTTCAGACTTGCTTGGGGAAACAGCCACTTCCAAGCCTACTGGGGAAACATCCTCAATTCTGCTGAGGAATCCCTAATCTGGAATATGCCGGGTAGACAAGTCCTGAACTTGCTTCATATGCTAGGGAAGATCCCCACCCTTTCACACTACTGGACAGTGCTGACAACATCCCTGAACAAACCATGGCTTATCTGCTTCAGCCAGGAACCAAAGGTGATAACCTGCAACCAACAAGACAAACGTGCCCCAGGGGATTGCATGGACAAGATACACCCAAGTGTACTCAACATTCAAAATGATTTTCAAATGTTTTATCTTTTTGCACGTTATTGTGTAGCCTTCATGTTTTTATATGCAATGTTTATCAAAAATTCGGACGTTTTTGCAAACAAAATAGTAAAAATAAAAACAAGAGAGCAATTTATCTGAATAATGACTTTTATTGATTGAAAAATGAGCTTGAAAAGGCAAATACATCAGGAAGCAATTCCTAGAAAGAGGTAATTGCGCACAAAAGGAAAAATCTATCCTAATGGCAATGTGAATACGGCATCCACTATTTCCCAATTCTGTTATGACTCACAGATCATCAATTTCTCCCCAAATTCCTTGCTTTCTGAGAAGAATAACTGGATCGATCACATCTTTCGAGATGGTAGACACTGAAGCGCGATGAAGTACAGATAACTCAGACTGTAGTCTTCTCTTTAATCCCTCTTTTGCTTGGATCGCCCATTCGGGTTTTCAATCCACCGGGATACCCATTTTTGCCTAAGCCGCCCTTGGGGGTTTTCGACTTACCGGGTGTACAAGTTCTTTTCATTCATTATCCCTAACTTTTGCCCGAACCTTTTTCTTTTTTTTCGGTTCACCGGGATGCCCTTTTTTGCCTGGACTCTTTTATTCTTTCTGTCCAGCGGGTCAATTTATACGAAGTATTTTTTGACTACATCTGAGTTAACAGGGGACGGAAAATCTTCACCATCCATAGTTGTAAGCATCAAGGCTCCACCGGAGAAAACCATCTTAACAACATATGAACCTTCATGATTAGGAGTCCATTTGCCCCTGTTATCTGTACCGGGAGGAAGAATCCTCTTCAAAACTAAATCACCAGTCTGATAGCTTCGAGGACGCACTTTCTGATCAAAGGCTCTCTTCATCCTTCTCTGATACAACTGCCCATGGCACATAGCTGCTAACCGTCTCTCTTCGATAAGGCTTAACTCATTAAACCTTGTTCGAATCCACTCAGCTTCATCAAGCTTGACATCCAGCAGGACTCTCAGAGAAGGAATCTCCACTTCAACAGGTAGGACAACTTCCATACCATACACAAGGGAGTAAGGGGTTGCCCCGGTCGACGTACGTACTGAAGTACGGTACCCATGCAAGGCGAAAGGCAGCATCTCATGCCAATCCTTGTACGTCACGACCATCTTCTGCACAATCTTCTTAATGTTCTTGTTTGCCGCCTCTACAGCACCATTCATCTTTGGTCTGTAAGGAGAAGAATTGTGATGTTCAATCTTAAAATCTTTACAAAGCTCTTTCATCATCTTGTTATTGAGATTCGAACCATTATCAGTGATGATTTTCTCAGGAACCCCATAACGACAGATGATTTCCTTCTTGATAAACCGGGCAACCACTTGTTTGGTAACGTTGGCATAGGAAGCTGCTTCCACCCACTTGGTGAAGTAATCAATCGCAACCAGGATGAAACGATGTCCATTAGAAGCAGTAGGCTCAATCTTCCCAATCATATCAATGCCCCACATCGCGAACGACCAAGGCGAATTCATGACATTCAGAGGGCTTGGTGGTACATGCACCTTATCAGCATAGATCTGACATTTATGGCATTTCCGAGCGTACTTGAAACAATCGGATTCCATAGTCATCCAGTAATAACCGGCTCTCAACAATTTCTTGGACATTGCATGACCACCAGCATGGGTACCAAAAGATCCTTCATGCACTTCTTGCATCACCATGTCCGCTTCGTGTCTATCCACGCATCTGAGCAGAACCATGTCAAAGTTCCTCTTGTACAACACATCATCCTGATTCAAGTAAAAGCTTCCAGCTAGCCTTCTCAGGATTTTCTTGTCATTCTTTGACGCTCCTTCAGGATACTCTTGGCTCTTGAGGAAGTTCTTGATATCATAATACCACGGCTTCTCATCAATAACAGACTCGGCTGCAAACACATACGCAGGCCTCTCGAGTCGATTCACTACAACATGTGGCACATGATTCCACCAATGAACTTTGATCATAGAAGACAAAGTAGCCAAGGCATCAGCTATCTGATTCTCGTCTCGGGGGACATGATACAGTTTCACCTTCTTGAAGAATGTCAGGATCCTTCTGGTATAATCTCTGTAAGGAATCAAATGCGGCTGATTGGTATTCCAATCTCCATTGACCTGGTTAATCACTAGAGCGGAATCCCCATATATGTCCAGAGTTTTGATCCTTAGATCAATGGCTTCTTCTATCCCCATGATACAAGCTTGATACTCAGTCTCGTTGTGGGTTACATCAAAAGTCTGTCTGGCAGAAAAAGGTATATAAGCACCTTTTGGATTGATAAGCACTGCCCCAACACCGTTGCCATTCACATTCACAGCCCCATCAAACATCAATGTCCACTTGTCATCAGGACCCGAACAATCTTTCATTTTAAGATACATGATGTCTTCATCAGGGAACGCAAACATCATCGGCTGATAATCATCAATTGGTTGCTCGGCAAGGTAGTCTGACAGAATACTACCTTTGATGGCCTTCTGCGACGTGTACTGGATATCATACTCTGTTAAGATCATCTGCCAACGGGCAACACGTTCGGTGAGAGCCGGCTTCTCAAAGATGTATTTCACTGGATCCATTTTAGAAATAAAAAAGGTAGTATGGTTCAACATATACTGCCTCAGCCGACGAGCAGCCCAGGCCAAAGCACAACAAGTTTTCTCAAGCTGTGAATATTTGATTTCACAGTCGGTAAACTTTTTGCTAAGGTAGTATATGGCATGCTCTTTTCGACCAGACTCGTCATGTTGTCCCAATACACACCCCATCGAGTTCTCAGTCACTGACAAGTACATTATCAGAGGCCTCCCAGGAACTGGAGGTATAAGGATTGGAGGTTTCTGTAAATATTCTTTTATCTTGTCAAAAGCTTTTTGACAGTCATCATTCCACCTGATTGCTTGATTCTTTCTTAGCAATTTGAATATCGGTTCACACGTGGCAGTTAGGTGAGATACAAACCGTGCAATGTAGTTCAATCTCCCTAAAAACCCACGAACCTGCTTTTCAGTTTTTGGTTCAGGCATCTCTTGTATAGCTTTTACTTTTGCTGGATCAACCTCAATCCCCTTCTCACTGACAATGAAACCCAACAGCTTACTGGATCTCACACCAAACGTACACTTGTTTGGATTCAGCCTCAGTTTGAATTTTCTCAGTCTGTCAAACAATTTCTGCAAATTTACCAGGTGCTCCTCTTCTGTTTGCGACTTCACAATCATATCATCCACGTACACTTCAATTTCTTTGTGCATCATGTCATGAAAGAGAGTCGTCATAGCCCTCTGATAGGTAGCACCGGCATTCTTCAGCCCAAATGGCATCACCTTATAGCAGAATGTGCCCTAAGGTGTAATGAATGTCGTCTTTTCCATGTCCTCTGGCGCCATCTTGATCTGATTATAACCAGAGAATCCATCCATGAAAGATAAAACCGAGGATTGAGCCGTATTATCAACCAATACATCAATGTGAGGTAATGGGAAATCATCTTTCGGACTCGCTCTGTTCAAATCCCGGTAATCGACACACATTCTGACTTTACCGTCCTTCTTCGGCACGGGAACGATGTTGGCCACCCACGGGGGATAAGTAGTCACTGACAGAAAACTCGCATCCAACTGCTTCTGAACCTCTTCCTTGATCTTAACCGCCATATCCGAGCTAGTTCTGCGAAGCTTCTGCTTGACTGAAGGACAATCTTCTATGAGAGGTAGCCTATGCCCCACAATATCTGTATCCAACCCAGGCATATCTTGATACGACCAGGCGAATATCTCCACATACTCTCTCAGCATCTCAATCAACCTTCTCTTGACATTTTCCTTCAAAGCAGCCCCGATCTTGATCTCTCTTCTGGCGTCCTCAGTACCCAGGTTAATAATCTCCAACTCCTCCTGATGAGGTTGGATGACCCTTTCCTCCTACTTCAATAATCTGACCAGTTCTTTAGGGAGTTCACAGTCTTCCTCACTCTCCTCTTCAGCTTGGTAGATGGGATTATTGAAATCATACTGAGCCATAACAGAACTGTTCATAGTGGGATCCGTAAGATCAATTTTGCATGTTTAATGCTTTCTTTTAGAAAAAGAGTTCAAGAAAGTCACAAAAACAAAAACATTGCCATTTTTATTTTTTTGAAAATGAAAATAAAACAGAAAGACAGGGATCACAAAATTGTTTGCAAAACGTCCTTTATTAATGATTTCATTGGAAAAACATGATGAGGCCCTACAATGAACCACTACACCTTGGGCAGAACGTAGGGTTTTGTGCAAAATGAAAAACAAAAGAAAATTACTCTGTTTGAAGAGTAACTTGGACCACTTCTTCTGCTGTCCAATTGTTGATCGTCTCCCCTGGTGCACACGGGCGAACCCAGTTGTTCAGATCACAATCACTGTCACAGTCTTCACTACCAGCTACAAAGACGTCACCATGATTCATCAGCCCAACGCTGGTAAAGGAACTCGGCCCTTTCTGCTCAATCTGCTCTGATTGCAGAGGTAGATAACCAATACCGAACTTGTCTTCTTTAACGGGCAGGTCCAACATCTTGCCCCAGCCTTCTGCATTGCCCGAGTTAACAACCTCCATAGCCTGCTTGTATGATGCGATTGAGGCACTTGGCTTCTTCTGCTCAGCAAAAGCCACCCTTTCAAGAGCAACGGTCTCAAATGCCTGGCACAGAGTTTCATGGATCTCACCATCCACCTCCACATATTTGAAAGAGGATAAATGACTCACCAGAATGTCCTCCTCGCCGCACACAGTCATAATCTGACCGTTCCAAACATACTTCAACTTCTGATGGAGAGTTGACGAAACTGCCCCAGCCCCATGTATCCAGGGACGCCCCAAAAGACAACTATATGTTGGCTGAATATCCATCACATAGAAGACAATACTGAACACCTCCGGGCCAATCTTCACAGGCAATGTGACTTCACCAAAAACAGACCGTTTGGATCCATCAAATGCACGAACAATGAGATCACTGGGAGTGAGGATAACCCCTTCAACATCAATCTTGCTCAAAGTCTTCTTGGGCAACACGTTCAAAGACGAGCCAGTATCCACCAACACATGTGACAATATTGCGCCTTTGCACTCCATAGTGATATGCAGGGCCTTGTTATGGTTACGACCTTCAGGTGTCAGATCCAAATCTGTGAACCCCAAACCATGCCTCGTGCTCACATTAGCAATAACACCCTCCAACTGATTGACAGAGATCTCCTGAGGCACGTAAGCCATATTCAACATCTTCAGCAAAGCGTTACGGTGTGCCTCAGAGCACAACAATAGGGACAGAATAGAGATTTTGGACGGAGTTTGATTCAACTGATCTACAATCTTGTAGTCACTCTTCTTAATAATCTTCATAAACTCCTCCACATCTTTCTCAAACGAGCCCTCAGGCGCCTCCTTCTGAACAGGTTCTTCCTCAACCACAACCTGCTTACCTTTTGCTTTGGCGAGAGCCTCAGCATTGTTATCTCTCAAAGGCTGCGGTGCGAACAGACGACCACTCCTTGTGAAACCTCCGGGACCCCCTACATTGTCCACCACCGGACCAACAGTTGCAGGAACTCTACTTGGCAAACCAATTGTCACTGGAGACTGATTAACTGGCCGGATCTGACTTCCACGGCACAACCCTACTGTTCTCAACAGCCCTTCTACCAGACACAACAATCGTAGTAGGAGCACTAACAGTTACCGGAGCAGATATAGTAACAGGAGTTCCAACAGTTGTAGAAGCACTAACAATTCTCTGGCCACGTCCCTCGGACGGTTTGAAATAAATGGTGACGGTTGACACCACCCCACGTTCTTTCAAGGCCCTAGCAAACTGTAAGTAGCCCTCGTCCATCAAACCATGGATACCAGTCCTCAACTGCAGACAACCATTCTCGGATTCAGCACAGTCTGAACAGCCCTGATCACAGCCCGGGAATACTCCCCCATCCAACAGATGACCCTTCACAACCAACAGCGAAGTCTGAACATCATCAACGTTGACTACCAAGTCCACAGCTTCTCCATCTTCTACATTGTTCACCCTATGCGCACCATGCTGAGGCATAGGATTGTTCACAACATTAGGCACAGAAGCAAAATTGATTATTTTGGCGTCAATTAAGTCCTGGACCTTATGATGAAAAGCCCGACAATTCTCAATATGGTGCCCCGGTGCACCGGAATGGAAGTCACAACGAACGTTGGCATCATACCCCGGTGGTATCTTCGTCACCGGACCCATAGTGCACAATTCAACAAACCCTAATCTAAGCAATTCGGGCAGCAATTCAGCATATGTCATCGGCAACGGATCGAAACGTCGATCCGGCATCCTTTGTCTTGGTTGAAACGAACGTTGTTGTTGTTGTTGTTGTGGTGGTGGTGGTGGTGCTCTTTGTTGTTGCTGTTGTCGTGGTTGAGGTGCTGGAATAGTTACTGCAGCAACCTGGCGATATTGCCCTCTGTTCATATTTCTACGATGTTGCACCGCATTAGTTTCACCCTTCCTTCTTCGAGGTGCCCCAGCAAATTGCTTGTTTGAAGATGAGGAACCAGCATCCTGAATCTTTCCAGCTTTAATGAGGCTCTCTATCCTCTCTCCACAAATCACAACGTCAGAGAAACTACCGAATGGGCAACTCCCCATCCGGTCCATAAACACTCCTTATAACGTCCCAATGAACATATCGGTCAACTCCTTCTCCAGCATCGGAGGTTGCACCCTTGCAGCTAATTCCCGCCATCTCTGGGCGTACTCTTTGAAACTATCTCCAGATTTCTGCCATAGGCTCTGCAACTGAGTCCGGCTCGGAGCCATGTCCATATTATGTTTGTATTGCCTCAGAAAGGCTTCACCGAGATCCCTCCAACTTCTGATGGATTCTCTTTTCAGCTCCATGTACCAGTCCAAGGAAGCTCCAGACAAGCTATCCTGGAAAAAATACATCCACATCTTCTCATCGTCCGTGTAGGCAGAGATCTTTCTGAAATAGGCCTGCACATGGGTGCGAGGACAAGAAGTACCGTTGTATTTATCAAAAGATGGCTGTAGTACCTCAAATTTGCACCCTACCTTGTGTACCTTCGCTTCATATTAGGTCATAGCATAACATAGGCCACTGCATAACATTGCATTGTCCATTTGCCCAAGTGCAAGCTCAGGTGAAGAATTAGGTCAAACTGGTCAGGAGATCAGGTCAAACAAGCAAGCACGTGCTATTTTCATTGGAACAAAGCCCTATGGTTGATTTATCAAGTTCATATGGTCTAAGGATCATTTTGAAGTGGTTTGGCCAAAGATTGGATGATCAAAGCTCAATAGTCAAACTGAATTTCAGCTGGAACCATAGAAAGTCAACTGTGGTCAACTGTGCCTGATTTTATGGATTGGAAGGTGTGAGATGGTTTGAAAGGCCTCATTCATGTCCATACAAGTCTCATTTGACATATCAAAGACCAAGGGTGAGGATTTGAAGGTCAGACAAGAAGTTTCCAAAAATAGCAGGTGACTTGTAATTTCAGCTGCCCAAAATGGAAAGTTTTTCTCCCCAAAATTACTTCATCATACAAGCTTAAAATGGAATTTTGTCCAACATGAATGTTGAAGATCTTGATCTCACCATTTCAAAAAGTCCAAGAACTTGAAATTCCCATGTGTGGTTGGCAAGATATGGTCCATTCATTTTCCAAAAATGTCCAAATTCAAAGTGGCATAACTTTCACATGGAATGGCCAAATTGGATGGTTTTTCTCTGAGCAAACCACATTTGATGTGTACTTTAGTAATCCATCATCACATTTTTCCAAAAGCCTTCACATGAAAAGGTCATTTTTCAAGTGTACCAATTAAAAAGCAAGGGCAAAATGGTCCAAATCTCAAAATACTTGGAATTTTCTCATGGGACTTTTTCCAACACTTCCAAAATATCATTTAGAACTTGCTTGAACCAAGTTTGGACAGAAAAATTGGTTGCATCATGAAAGGGCATTTTGGCCACACACTTGAAAATGCACTTAACACTAATCATCTCCATTTTGCTAATCATGATTAATTTTGGATTAAGGCATTGGTATATATTGTTAATTGTAACCGTTTTCCATAATCACTAATCATTTCTTCAGATCCAAACAGAAAATCTCAAGAATTCTCTCATTTTTCACATTTTGCACACATACTTTTTCTTCATTGTTCATTAAGATTTCACTATTGTTTGTACTATTTCTTTGAAGAATCATCATCTACAGGTGCATCTAGAGTTCTGTTCGGAGGAATTGAAGCAAGAACCGTGCCAATTACAAACTGTTGCAATTTCACTCTTCAATGGAAGTTGCAGATTTCTCCATGATCGTGCCTTGTTGAGCTGAGCTTTCTTCATCAATCATCTTCCAGAGCAAGATTCTACATCTGTTTTCGTGAATTGGAGCAAAACAAGCAAGGATTCCACAGCTGCCATCATCCAAGGTTGGAATTCAACTCTAACCATTTTCAAAATTGAGATATGGCATTTGTAGATCTTCTAATGTAGAACACTGTGCAATTTGTAGAATTAAGTTTCATCAATTATTGAGAGAGAAATCGCGTTTGAAAGTTTTGGTGTAAAACCTATTTTGGATCGATCCGGTTTATACAGTAGGGATTAGGAAATTTCGTTTGCATATTGTTAACGTACGTGCTTAGACGGTTCTATCCATGTATCATTTGCCAAGTTTGGTTGAGAAATGTCCATAACCGAATCTGGAGACGAAGAACAACGAGGAAGCTCGCGATTTCTGGAAAAATTCGCTGTTTGATCCATTGCCTTTGCCTTCCGTTTGAATTGGTTGTTTCCCGCCGCGCTGAACGAATCATAGGGTGACACCGCATTAATGAAGCTGCGTCGTTTTAGGTCCTGGCTCCGTGAATTACAATTTTGCCACTGCTAACTAATTAATCCATAATTCATTTAAATAATTATTTCAGTATTTCATTTAACTTCAAAAAATCAAAACAAATCCAATTTTAATCCAATTTGCATGGGAATTTTTGTGTTGGATTCCAAATTGTCTCTAGTTTTTTATAGGCATGGTAGTCCAAGTTGTGCTTGGTGATTTTGCTGACTTTTCCTATTGCCTTTGACTTGTGTGCATTTTGTGTATGTTTCACCATTTAATTCATAAAATGATCATGCATTATCCAAAATGAATGAAATTTAACATTCTTGTTCTTGACTCTCTTCTGGTGATTTTTATGTATAGTTTGTGAATTTTGGATTTATGGTTTGCAAGATATGATGTGTTCAAGTTGAGTGTGACAATGTGTGTCACACTATGTTATGTTGTGTTCATGAATTTTGTTTCCATACTTATGCTTTTCCAAATGCTCCCAATTTTTGCATGTGATATCATCTGTATGTCTAGTTTTTCCATGATTGTTTATAGGAATTGTTGAACCATTTCCTATTTGATTGGGATTTTTGCTTGCTGTTTAGACATTTTAGGGTTTTGCTTGAGTGATTGCCTTCCATGCCTTGTGAAATGCTCATACCTTATTATATGAAGATGAAATTTGATGGAGTGATTCCTAACATGTTTGAGTTCACTTTGGCTTTGGTCCCATTCATTTCTTAATTGTTCTCACTGTTTTGCATTTGATTGAAGTTGATGCTTATTTTGCTACCATGTGTTGGCTTGCTTGGATTTCTGCTGACTTCCTGATTTTCATTGACCTACTTCCTCTTGTCCAAATGGCATGAAAATTGATATGTAGTTCTTTGAATGTGTCCTGTTTAGGCTGGAATCTTTGTGGAATTTATTGAGCTGTTTAGGTATTTGTTTGAGTGTGACCATTCTGTTTGCTCATATGTGGTTCACAATTGCCTAGTTTGACTTAAATTGTGCATGAAATGAATCTAGTGCATAGTTTAGATGTGAGACCAATTGGATTCTCTTTGTATTTGATTTATCTTGATTTTGATCATGTTTCACTTGCTGTTTTGACTTTTTTACTTCCTTTTGACCCTAGGCTTGTCCTAGTGGTCTTGTATCTCATGTTTGAATGTGATTTTCAGGTTAAGAAGCAAAATACCTTAAGGAGGTGGATTCACATTTGGTTGAGTTGTCTCATTTGATATTGTAAACTAACTTGTTTTGTTTTGTAGGATGTTTGGCTCCCTTGAATTGACTTGCACTTTGGTGCATTGGATTGTGTTTGTCTGTGTATAGCTAATTGTGAACCATTTGCTGTTTAATTCTGTGATTGGTATACTGATGATATTTGATTGATTTCAGGTACATTAGTTGCTAATATTGCTTTGCCTTGCTTGATAAGCAATTTGCACTGAGGTATAACATTCTTGTCTCCATGTAGTCTGGAAGACCTGGCCTGTTACTTGGCCAGGCGCCTGTTTGAAGTCCTCCTTAAGAGGCAATGTTTGTGATTGTTTACATTTGTCCCCAAGCAGGTAAAGACCTCAATGAGGCAATTGGCGGATATAAGAGATATGCAATCTATCTCCCGCTATTCTGTTGAGTCGTCCCTCTGCTCACACCACTGTGTTGATGCATTGGGACACAAACCCAAGATCTTGTACAATGTACAGTTGTGTCAGAGTCTTGAGTGTAGAAGGGTTCCTCCTTTCTGAACCCACACTCCTTTGTCTGAAGCTCTCCCTGACCAGGGATAAGAGCTGTGAAGTCTTATCTTCACTCACCTTTCATCAGCTTCACCTTAGCCCCTCAATGGCAAGGTTAAGAGCTAACACCACCCCTGTACAGATGACTTGCTCTTGTAGTCTTACCCTTTGATTGAGCCCTTTTGTGTGCATATAGTGTGTGCTACTTGTGAATGCTTGATTTACTGCCTGTGTTGAATAGGATAGGCTTGCTTCCTGTGCAAGTTAGCTAGAAACCTTGACTTAGGGATGAATTTGCATGATAACATCTAGGCTCGAGTCGTAGTCTCCCTAGTTGTGTCTCCCTCTGTTATCTGGTTAGGCTAGTCCTGTGTCCCTTCGTAGGGGAACTACGTCGCCCTGATCCTCATACCAGATGAGGTACGTAGGCAGGAGATGAGCAGATCTCTCCGGGCGCCTGTGTCTTTGTTTTGTGTTGTTGTGTGCTTGGAAGCTGATGTAAGTCCATCGAGTGGCATTCGGGTTCTAGTGTGGGTTTGTTGGTTCGGATGCTGATGTAAGTCCAGTGATTGGCATTCGGGCTCCACGTTTGCCTTCTTGTGCGTGTTTTGGTTCGGATGCTGATGTAAGTCCAGTGATTGGCATTCAGGCTCCACGTTTGCCTCCTTGTGTGAGTTTTGGTTCGGATGCTGATGTAAGCCCAGTGATTGGCATTCAGGCTCCACGTTTGCCTTTGCCTGTGTTTGTTTGTGTGCGTGTTAGCCGAGCTACGAATGGTCTGATTCTCCTTCGTCCAAAGGAGATACGTATGCATAGGATGCGACATCCTAGCGAGCATGTGTTGTTTCCCCAGTCTGAACTACTTTGGCTCTGATGTCTATGCTTGATAGACTAAGTAGGCCCAGGATGCGATATCCTGCCGAGTTAGTTTTGTTTGTTTCTTGTGTCTCTTTCAGCCAGTGTTTGTGTGTCTGTGAGCAGTATTTTAGCAACCATTTTTCCTTCCTATTGTGCGTGGATCCCGTCGAGTACGACGGATGCGTAGGGGTGCTAATACCTTCCCTTCGCATAACCGACTCCCGATCCCATTCTCTTTGGTCGCGAGACCATGCTTTTTCCAGGTTTACTCTGAGCGTTTCCTTTCCCTCTTTTGGGATAAATAACGCACGGTGGCGGCTCTGTTGTTCTTGTCTTCCCGCCGGTTTTTCGCGTAATGCGACAATGGCGCCTTGAACTTGTAAGGAATTCTCAATCCTTCCACCAAGCCCATATTTGTAACATCAAACCCCAAAGAGTTCTGACACTCCATGGCTCTGATCTTCTCAGCTAAGGCATCAACTCTCCTATCCCTTTCGTCAGTTCTTCCCATGACTTCATCATCCTCACTGAGGAGAGTAAACATATCCTCCTGCCTATCAACCAACGGAGCGGGATGGCAAACTGGAGCACGGTTTGCTCTGACATTAGCAATTTCTGGAGCAATAGGTTGACCGTTAATTCTGATACCCCTCAACTCATCACCCACAGCATAATCATTGACAGGGACGGTGGCAGCAGCAATAACTTGGTTATTAACAGGGACCCCTGTAGCACCTCAAATTTGCACCTATCATTGTACATACCATTTCATATTAGGTCATAGCATATCATGACCCATTGCATAGCATTGCATTGTCCCCAGTTGCCTCAAGAGCAAGCAAGTCAAGAATTAGGTCAAACTGATCAGGAGGTCAGTCAACCAATCAAGCAATGTTGTTTCTCAAGGGGCCAAGGCCCTAGGGTTTGTCCAACAAGTTCACATTACTTGGAGGTCCATTTGAAGTGTTTAAGTCAAGGGCTGGATGTTCAGAAGTCATCCGTTCATGCACAGTCAGTCAGAAACCCTAGAAAGTCAAAGTCAGTCATTTGCAGTGGATGGTGGCCATTCTTGCAGAATTTGGGCACCATGATCAATCATCAAAGGTTCATATATCTTGGGACATCATTTGAAGTCAAGGTCTCAAGGGATTAGGGTTTGGAATTCATCAGAAGTGCTTCAGTCATCCAAAACCCTAGAAAAGTCAAACTTGGTCAACTGTGGATTTAATCAGTGACTTGATGGATGGAATTGATTTGAAGGAGCTCATTCATGTCTATATAAGCCTCACGTATCATGCCAAACCTCATCATGGAAGAATTTGAAGCCAATCAGAAAATTTCCAAAAATAGAAAGTGGACCTGTAATTTTAACTGCCAAAAATGGAAACTTCTTGATCCTCAACTTACATCATGATACAAGCTTCAAATGAATTTTTGCCCAACATGAAAATTGAAGATCTTGTTCTCTCATTTTCAAAAAGTCCAAGAACTACCAAATCCCATGAATGGTTTGCAAGATATGATCATTTCATTTTCACATTTTTATGAACTTCAAATGGCCATATCTCATGATTCCTTTGGCCAAATTTGATGGGGTTTTTTTCTACAAACTCCATTTAATCCCCTCTTTCCAAAAATTCATTCATCATTCACCAAAACCTTGCCAATCAAAATGGCATTTTTTGACTTATCTCATTTAAAATTCAAGTTTGACCAATGGTTGACTTTTTTGATTTATCCATTTTCAGCATAATTGGCCATTTGGAAATTGTTTTAATTGTCATTTGAGACTTGCCAAGGCCCAGAATTCGTGCAGCTTGCTACCACATACCACCCTTTTGGCCAAAAGTGCAAACTTAGCAAATTGGTTAAAATGAGCAAAGTTTGGTTAGTACATGATTAGCATTGCCTAAACAGATGTATATAAGATATTTTCTGTCCATTCTCCAACCCTAGAAGCAGCTGCAAACAGATAGAAATTCTCTCTTTTCTCAAATCACCATTTACACACCTTTGCATTTTTCTGCCAAAATTCTCAAAGAGCTCGAACCACACTTGTTTCCATCATCACTTGGCCAGCATTTGAAAGCATTTTAAAGCATCAAAACTCAACTGGAAGCGGTTTTCATCCAACTGTTATTCCAAAGCTCAGCCATGGCAGATGGAGTTTCGAGCAAAGACAAGCTACACTGAGCCAAGGCATCTTCACCAGTCATCCTTTGGAGAACTTTTGCTCATCTGTTTAAGCTCATAACAGCCAAAACATCACTGCATATCAGATTTCTTCAAGAATAAGTAAGTTTTCGATTCACTTGTTTCTCAAATCCATGCCACGCTTAGTGTAGATCTATCCATGCTGAGCTTCATGATGTGTTTGTTTTCGAAAATGGTCAAGTATTCGAGAAGTTATGCTGCTTTCAAGTTTGATGATGTTTATTTGTTTTGCTCGATTCATGATTGTTAATGTGTTTTAAGGAAAATGAATGATGGATTCTTGATGTGCGTGATATACTGATTCGAATGCCATGTCTAATTTCCATTTCTGGGCACATTTTGATTTTCACGATTTGAACATGATGAAGTTGATGAACACACACACGGTCACTGTTCAAAACCCTAGCCATTTTTCCAGAAACTTGTTTTCACGTGTATTTCCTGGCTTTGGTACTGTTTCATTGGATGCGGACCAATCACAACATTTCCTGGTCACCCCTTAAACACGGTCGTTTTGCTAAATGAGCTTCAAAGTTACCAATGTGCCATCCGCTTCCTAATTATTTCAATTTAATCCATTTAATTTCAATAAACATTTCATTTGATCATCAATATTTGCAAAAATCATATCTTGTTCATTTCAATTCCAATTTTCATGGGGTTTTTTGCATCATGTCCTGTTTGATGTCTAGTTTTTTGTCACGATTTTTAATAAATTTTCTGATCATTGGTATTTAAATGGCCTTAGGGTTTGTGTAAAGTGACCAAAAATGATACATGTTGCCAAAACCATTGTGAAATGACCATGTTACATCCATTTGAGTTGAAATTTTTTGTGCATAATCTATACTCATTCATGTTTATTTTGGTGTAAATTTCATGATTTTATCATATGTGGATTGAGAGATTTGATTTTTTGAAGTAAGGTGTTACATTTGGTGTCACACCATGAATGTGCATTTCCATGAATTTTAATGACATACTTCCTGACCTCCAAATGATCCAAATTTTTGCATAAGCCTTCTCTCATATGTCTAGTTTATGTGTGAATTTTCTGGGATTTATTTGAACTATTTTCCATTTGTTTGAGATTTTTCTTCCCTGCCTAGTCAATTGTTGACTTTATGTGACATACCTTGCCATATCATTTGGGAAATTCTCATACCTTATTGTATGATCATGAAATTTTGCATGTGCATACTAGACATCTCAAGCTTTACATTGGTGTTGATCCCATTCATTTCTCATCTGTTTTCATTTAGTTATGATTTTTTGAAGTTGACCCATGTTTGTTTGACTCCTTTGTGCTTACTTGAAATTGTGTTGACTTCTTGATTTTAATTGGCTGCTTTCCACTTATCCAAATGCAACGAATTTTGGCATGCTTACCATGATAGGTTTTAGGATTGAACATGAATTATTTGGTGATTTTTGAATTTATTTGAGTTGACTTTTGATGCAAGTTATTCTGTTGACTTCTTTGTGCTTTCATTTGCCATACCTTGCTTTCTTTGGTTTGTGAATTAATGATGATGCATGATATGAATGTGAACCCAATTGGAATTGCTTCTTGATTGATTGAATTTGATTTTGATTGAATATGGTTTGCTGTTTTGACTTTCTCATTCTCTTTTGACCCTAGGCTTGCCCTAGTGGTCCAGTTACTTACTGTTGAGTTTGTGTTTTCAGGTTGAGCACCAAATGACCATTGAGATCACTTTCATTTGTTTGAGCTTGCTTGTTTACATATGAGCTAACCTTTGTTTTGTAGGCGGCTTGACTCATGTATTTGAGTCTTATGCTTTGCACAGTTGATCATCTGTTTTGTCTGTGGATTCCATTCCTTTTGATTTGACTGTTGAACTGTTTACTGATTAGTTTGACTTTTTCAGGTACTCTTAGTTGCTTAAGTTCTTTGAACTTGCTTTGCTTTGCTTTTTAGCAACTTGCTTGAGGTATAATTCCTTTTTCTTCATGTAGTCTGGAGACCCGGCCTGTTATTTGGCCGGGCAAACTGTCTGAAGTCCTCCTTAAGAGGCAATGCTTGTGTATGTTTAATTTGTCCTTGTACAGAGTCAAAGACCTCCTAAGTGAAGAGGCAATTGGCAGAACCAAGGGATAAGCAACCTATCCCCTGCTATTCAGTGTGTCTTCTGTTTTGCTCACACCACTGTGTTGATGCATTACAGATAAAAACCCAAAGATCTTGTGCAATTGCACAGTTGAGTCAGTATCTAATGTGTAGAAGGGTTCCCACTTTCTGAACCCACACATTCTTGTCAAATGCTCTCCCAGGCCAGGGATAGAAGCAATGAGGCACACCCCTCATCTCCTTTCATCTGCTTCACCTTAGCCTCTCAATGGCAAGGTTAAGAGCGACATTTACCTATTACAGTGGACTTTCATAGTCAAACCCTCTTGTGTGAGCCTCTTGTGTGCATATAGTGTGTGCTTCATGTGATTGTATTTGCTTGCTTTGCCTCTTAGGTTTAGCTTAGACTTGCTCTTGTGCAAGATAGGTTTAGTTTAGACTAATCCTTGTTTGCTTTCGCCCTCGTTGCGATCGAGCCTTTTCCTTTCTCTCGCCCTCGTTGCGATCGAGACTATTCTCTTCTCTCGCCCTCGTTGCGATCGAGACTTTCCCTTTCTCTTGCCCTAGTTGCAATCGAGATCCTTTTTCCCTCTGTAGCCGAACTACGGCAACTCTGATTCTCATGTTCAGATGAGATACGTAGGCACGAGATGCGATGTCTTGTCGAGTTTGACTAACAACTAACGCTAATTCTCTTCTCTCGCCCTCGTTGCGATTGAGACCTTTCTTTTCTCTCGCCCTCGTTGCGATTGAGACCTCCCCTTTCTCTTGCCCTAGTTGCAATCGAGACCCTTGCTTCCTGTGCAAGCCGTGTCTAGGATAGGTTGGCCCTCGTGCCATTTAGCTAGAAACCTTAACTTAGGGTTGACTTTGCATGACAACATCTAGGCTCGAGTCGTAGTCTCCCTAGAGTTGTGTCTCCCTCTGTTATCTGGTTAGGCTAGATCCTTGTCCCTGCGTAGGGGAACTACATCGCCCTGATCTTCATACCAGATGAAGTATGTAGGTAGGAGATTGAGCTGATCTCTCCGGGCGCCCTTTTTCTTTTTCACCCCTTTGTGTCTTAACCACCCTTGTGTGTGTTCTGGTTGGAGTCCGACATAAGTCCAGCGATTGGCAGTTGGTTTCCTGCGTGTGTTTGTTGGTTCGGATGCTGATGTAAGTCCAGTGATTGGCATTCAGGCTCCACGTTTGCCTTTGTGTGTTTGTTTGTGTGCGTGTCAGCCGAGCTACGAATGCTCTGATTCTTCTCTCGTCCGAGAAGATACGTATGCATAGGATGCGATATCCTAGCGAGCATGTGTCGTTTCCCCAGTCCGAACTACTTCGACTCTGATGTCTATGCCTGATAGACTAAGTAGGCCCAGGATGCGACATCCTGCCGAGTCAGTTTCAGTCAGTCTCTTTTGTCTCTTTCAGCCAGTGTGTGTGAGTTTGAGCAGTGTTTAGCAACCAATATTCCTTCCTAGTGTGCGTGGATCCCGTAGAGTACTACGGATGCGTAGGGGTGCTAATACCTTCCCTTCGCATAACCGACTCCCGAACCCATTCTCTTTGGTCGCGAGACCATGTCTTTTCCCAGGTTTACTTCGAGCGTTTCCTTTCCCTCTTTTGGGATAAATAACGCACGGTGACGGCTCTGTTGTGTCTTTCTTTTCCCGCCGGTTTTTCGCGTAATGCGACAGCTGGCGACTCTGCTGGGGACATAGAGAAGTTGACCTGTGCTGGTCCGTCTTCCCTAAGCGAGTCTCTCCTAGCGCTCTCTAGGTTAGGGTTTTGGTTGTTGTTTGCTGTTTGACTTATTGCATTCATGTTATTTATTGTTTGCATTTATTGTTTGCATTTATGTTTGCATGCATCATACTGTCATTGAGCTGTCTCCTGTGCAGGTGGTTCCTCTGTTTTGGGGTGGGTGTTCTGAGTGGGGCCCAATACCCAGGCCTGAGTATACACCTAGGATTAGCGTGGTCTCATGTATCTTCACATGTTGTACGACATGATGAGGAGACATGTCACCACAGCCGGACGAGGTTCATTTGAGAGAGTTCTTCCGGGTGGAGTTATTCCGCTTAGGTCGGATTATCTCTTATGAGCTGTTGACTTCGGTGACCGTTCTTTCCCGGATATTTGGTTTAGACGATCTTAAGAGAGCTACAACGGCACACCCGAGAGGGCAAACCCGTTGAGTATCTTTGCCCGATTGTCGAGACCATTGTCCGCCTTAGGATGACCTTGTTAGAATTCACTTGTGAGGGGAGGGTTTGATTCCTGCAAGTACAATTTCTGCCAGTGATGCTGTGTTGATGATCTTGAGTCGGATTTATGGATCGTTATTCCTGGACGCCGGAGGTTTGACCTTGGTATTGATCAGAGGGTTCCGTTTATTTCGGATCCCTGGGCTGAATTTGAGGGTACTCGCTCAGATGGCGACTCAGTTCTCCAGACATGGGTTCAGATGCCAGCTCCTCAGATGACTTTGGGGTTTCAGATGGTTCCTCAGATGCCAGTTCCTGCCAGTCTTGGCTCCATCATTTGCATCATAGCATGTTTATTTTCCAAAAAATAGTAATGCATGAAAATGAAAAAAAGTTAACTCGCATACTCATATCCTTTTCAGGATCATTCATGATAAAATAGCATTCGCATCATATGCATATCATACACATATCATCCTTGCATTACAGACATGCTTGGGAGTGACTTCTCACTTTGGGTTTTGACTGAGACAGGATTGTTGATCACCGTCCGCACCACGACCAGACTCAATCATCAGAAGAAGTATGGATCAAGTTCAGACCGAGCTAGCTGAGATGAGGGCGAACATGGCCCAGTTCATGAACATGATGCAAGGGGTCGTTCAGGGGCAAGAGGAGCTGCGTGCCTTAGCCCAGAGACAGGAAGTTGTGATTCCAACTGCCAACCGTGCTTCACCAGTGGGTGTTCCTGTGGATGATAATGTTGCTGTTGTCGCTCCCGCCAGTAACTTTGATGGGGTTGATGAGTTGGGGGGCATCAGAATCAATGGACAACCTCTTGCTGCAGAGGTCAATGTCAGAGCTACCCGGGCTCCGATTCGTCATCCAGCTCCGTTTGTCAACCAACAAGAGGACTTGTTCACGTTGCTGAGTGAGGAAGATGAAGTGGTCAGAATGGAGGATAGGGATCGTAAAGTGGATGCTCTTGCTGAGAAAATCCGGGCCATGGAGTGTCAGAACTCACTTGGGTTTGATGTGACCGACATGGGTCTGGTGGAAGGGTTGAGGATCCCCTACAAGTTCAAGGCACCTTCATTCGAAAAGTACAACGGTACCTCCTGTCCTCGCACCCACGTGCAGGCTTACTTCAGGAAGATCTCTGCTTACACTGACGATGAGAAAATGTGGATGTATTTTTTCCAAGATAGTCTATCTGGGGCATCTTTGGACTGGTACATGGAGTTGAAGCGAGAATCAGTCAGAAGCTGGAAAGATTTGGGTGAGGCCTTCCTAAGGCAATACAAGCACAACATGGACATGGCGCCGAGCCGAACTCAGTTACAAAGCTTGTATCAGAAAGATAAGGAAAGTTTCAAAGAGTATGCTCAGAGATGGCGTGAGCTAGCCGCTAGAGTGCAACCTCCGATGTTGGAGAGAGAGCTGACTGACATGTTCATTGGGACCTTGCAAGGTGTGTTCATGGATCGCTTGGGAAGTTGCCCGTTCAGCAGCTTTTCTGATGTTGTTGTCTGTGGGGAGAGAACTGAAAGCCTTATCAAAGCAGGAAGGATACAAGATCCTGGCTCTTCAAACTCTTCAAATTCTAAGAAGCTACACTCTGGGGTACCCAGAAGGGGAGAGGATGAAACAAATGCTGTGCACCGTCGAAGGAGTGCGAACAGAGGACCATATCGTCAGGTCGCCGCTGTGACTATTCCAGCAACTCAACCTCAACAGCAACAGAGAAGACCAGCTCAGCAGCCTCAGCGTCCACAACGTCATCCTCAGCAGCAGGCTTACCAGCCTCCCATTGATAATCAAGCTGGTACAAGTAATGAGAGGAAGAAGATCATTTTTGATCCAATCCCCATGTCCTACGCCGAACTGTATCCCACTCTGATAGAGCGGAACTTGATCACTCCCAGAGACCCGCCGCCCATACCCGTCAACCCTCGGTGGTGGTATAGGCCTGAACAGCATTGTGTGTATCACTCGGGTGCTCCTGGTCATGACGTGGATAGTTGTTTCCAGCTGAAGATGAAGGTTCAAGACCTTGTGAGGTCAGGTATTCTGATCTTGGAGGACTTAGGTCCCAATGCTAATCCAGTTTGAAGATAACAAGTCCTGGGCTGGCGCCGACTTTTCTTCAGAAGGGTTGTTCGGAAAGCAGAAGCTGCTGATGCAAGAAATACTGACAGTTGTCGTCCCCGATGGGATCTATCACAATTGGGTCACTGTGGGCTTTCCGACAGTTGTTCATAAGTCTTTGTAATAATCACTTTGTTTAAAAACCCTTCTCCCATGCCAAAAGGAGAAGTGATGGCATTGTTGGCAACATTTTGTGCAATGATATTTTCATTCAAATAAATTCATGTTAAACATTTGTTTTTCCATTTGTTTTCCCTTTTCGCTTTTTGCATGAAATTGGTGATCACAAAAAACCTTTAAAAACAAGAATAAAAGCAATCTTTTCATCTGCATAACGATTGTCTTGTTTGTTTTTCAAAGAGCTTTTCATATCAAAATCTTTATGCAGGTTGTTTCTCAAACCCATTGAACATAATGATCGGACGTCATCTCCCAATTTTGAATTCCCTGTATTCGAAGCGGACGAAGACGATATTGAAGGGATTCCTGACGAGATTTCCCAACTTCTTGAGCAAGAAAAGAAGATCACTCAGCTGCATCTCGAGGATCAGCAGAACAGCCAACTGGGGCATTATCAAAAAAAAGAAGAAAAAAAAAGAAAAAAAGAAAGAGGAGGGTGCAAAATCAAAAAAAAAAAAAAGAAATCAAAAGAAATCAAATCAAAAGCAAAATCAAAAGCAAAATCAAAAGAAAACAAAAAAAGATAGCACCCTCAAAGTCCCAAGTTGACTGATGCTGAATTCAAGCAAAAACAAAAGATCAACTGCCATGCTTTATGGTCAGAAAGCATTTGACAAGAAGATCAAGCCTCGTGTGTTCCGAGGGACCTTGTGCTCAAGAAAGTCTTGTCTTTCGTGCCCGATTCCAGGGGCAAGTGAACTCCAAGCTATGAAAGTCCATATGTTTTCAAAAGAGCCTCTTCAGGCAGTGCTTTGACACTTACAGCAATGGATGAAGAAGTTCACTCGTCCTGTGAATTCCGATGCAGTCAAGAAATACTTCGCCTAAAACAAAGAAAAAAAGCAAAAGCTTGCTAAGTCGAACACCCCAAAGGGCGACTTAGGCAAAAAGGAGCGTCTCGGTGGATTGAAAACCCGAAAGGGCGATCCAGGCAAAAGTTAGAGACATTGAAAAAAAAAAAAAAGAATTTGCATCCCGCTAGATTGATCACCTCACACTGGGGCAATCTAGGCAAAAATTAGGGATTTGGCAAGTAACTGCATCTTGACAAGACTGTGCTGTACATCTGTCATCCGTCAGGGATTCTCGATCCGTCGTCGACTGAAGCTTTGAATACATCGAAAATTCAGAATGGTAGAGGAAAGGTCATTATGTTCAATGTAGCCCTCTCCATTATATATCACCGATTTCAAACTTGTACAAATCTATGGAGTCTCGCCCTTTGCAGACTACCATTCCATCACATCAATTTGAGCTTTTAGCCAATTATTTGCACTCTTATTTGTTTCAACTCAACAAACGTTTTGCATGTTTTAATTGATAAAGTATCATTGTTTTCAAAATAAACAAATTTTTCAAAAAAAACTGTTCTTAAACAAAGTGAACGTTCACGATGATGGAAGGATACTTAGGAGACCCACAGTGCTCTCCCGGGGGTGGTATGATTACCAACAGGTAAGACAATTGTTCGTATCTCGAGCATGACTGTATCTTTGTCCTGCAGAACCTCGTATGGTCTCTCCTCAGTGAAGTTGCCCGATGCAGTGTTGTTTGAAGTTGTTCATCTTCATGTTCCCGGCAGTACAGATTCTTCCTCCAAATCCCTGTTAGCTCTATTGTGGGGCATCCCCAGTAGAGTGCTGTTTGAGCCCTATCGTGGGGCATCCCCAGCAAATTTGCTGTTTCGGACATTATTGTGGGGCAGCTCCCCTAGCAGAGTGTTTACTGAAGACTTCAACTTTCGCCTCTCCAGCAGGGCAGTCTTCCTCTCCACCAGCATGGGTGCTTTTCTTTGAAGATTCAGTATTCGGTGGATTGACATCCCAGTAATCCGGCATTCTCTCAGATAGATCCCTCAGTGGAGTTGTTGGCATGATGAGCTTTATCAATGCCTATGTATCCTCATCAGAGATCTGGTTGCTTCTTGGTATCCCTGATTTCCAGCATAAGTTGTTGTGGCGCATCCGCCTGTATGTTGAACTCTGTTCTCCGGTTGTGACCGACGATCCCTCCGGAAGCCTCTTATGGCTCTTCCTCCCCTGCAGGATAAGTGTTCCCTGATATCCCAGTCCCCAGTGGATTTTCTTGGCTCTATGGTGACTTTGGTTTTCTCTCCGGACGGTTGATTCCCGGACCTGCGTGTTGAGCATGTCTGTTTCTCAGCATTCATCATACATTCATCATGCATAATGCATACATGCATAATCATAGCATTTGGATACTCATGTTGCAGCTGTCGCCGGGTATTTGTTGATTGTTACCTCCTGCTATTTGTTGATACGAATCTCTCCAGTAGATTTTCCTCTAGCAGATATGGGTGTGTCTGATCTCTCCATGTAGAGCCAACCCCTTAAGCAGAAAGTGTCTACCATTTCCTTCTGCACTCCCCACTGAGATACCTCCTCGTGGATGACGGTTGTTTCCGTTCCCTCCCTACACGGGATGGGTTTTCCCTATTGAGTTCTTTCCTCATTAGGATGAGTCCTGTTTCAGTCTGCCTTTTTGGATCGATCCTGAATTGGCTTCCTATTGGCTGTCTCTTGTGCTTCCCTGGGGCATAAATGAATAGTCGCTCACTAACCGGCACTCATTCATCTTATCCTCAGCGGAATTTGTTGGCCTCTACCTACAAACCGGTAGTTGTAAGTCCTATCTTTATGGTTTTCTACCCACAAGCTGGTAGTTGTAAAATCCCACGTTCTCCCCTTGTTGGAGATAACCCTTTGTGCTCATCCCGATGATGACTGGTTACTTTTCCATTGGCCTCTACCTACAAACCGGTAGTTGTAAGTCCTATCTTTGTGGTTTTCTACCCACAAGCTGGTAGTTGTAAAATCCCACGTTCTCCCCTTGTTGGAGATAACCCTTTGTGCTCATCCCGATGATGACTGGTTACTTTTCCATTGGCCTCTACCTACAAACCGGTAGTTGTAAGTCCTATCTTTGTGGTTTTCTACCCACAAGCTGGTAGTTGTAAAATCCCACGTTCTCCCCTTGTTGGAGATAACCCTTTGTGCTCATCCCGATGATGACTGGTTACTTTTCCATTGGCTTCTACCTACAAACCGGTAGCTGTAAGTCCTATCTTTGTGGTTTTCTACCCACTAGCTGGTAGTTGTAAAATCCCACTTTCATCCCCTTGTTGGAGTTAACCCTTTGTGCTCATCCCGATGATGACTGGTTACTTTTCCGTGGTTTTCTGCCTACAAACCGGTAGATGTAATCCCCTCTTTGTGGTATTAATGGTCTTGTCCCCTTTGGATACTTGCCTTGATCAAGCAGTATTGTCCCCATTGGGTCGTCCCCTTCTTTTTGGATACTTGCTCCGAGTAAGCAACTTTATCCTCTTTGGATTGGTCATCTTTGCATACCTAGTCCTGGTACCGATGCCTTTCTTTTCGGTCGATTATTCATTTAACAACCTACAACCCGGTTATGGATAATCTTCCATGCGAGGTTATTATCTACGTTTTGACGGCTATAGATAATATATCTCATGCACTCTTTGGTCAATCTTTCGATTGTTATCACCAGCAGAGTAAGATTCGTATTCCTTGTGGAATCGAATGTTCATCCTTTAACAAGTTTGCCTTTGCTCTCTTCAGGATGATGACGGTCGATTATTCATCTAACAACCTACAACCCGGTTATGGATAATCTTCCATGCGAGGTTATTATCTACGTTTTGACGGCTATAGATAATATATCTCATGCACTCTTTGGTCAATCTTTCGATTGGTATCACCAGCAGAGTAAGATTCGTATTCCCTGTGGAATCGGATGTTCATCCTTTAACAAAGTTTGCCTTTGCTCTCTTCAGGATGATGACGGTCGATTATTCATCTAACAACCTACAACCCGGTTATGGATAATCTTCCATGCGAGGTTATTATCTACGTTTTGACGGCTATAGATAATATATCTCATGCACTCTTTGGTCAATCTTTCGATTGGTATCACCAGCAGAGTAAGATTCGTATTCCCTGTGGAATCGGATGTTCATCCTTTAACAAAGTTTGCCTTTGCTCTCTTCAGGATGTCTTCGGTCGATTATTCATTTAACAACCTACAACCCGGTTATGGATAATCTTCCATGCGAGGTTATTATCTACGTTCTGACGGCTATAGATAATATGTCTCATGCGCTCTTGGGTCGAAGTCGTCCTCCCCAGTCGAGTAAGATTCGTATTTCTTGTGGAATCGAATGTCCATCCTTTAACAAGACTGCTTTTCTAGCCCTCTTTAAGATGTTGAGTGTTTTGGAACACAAACCAATTCACGCTTTGGCACTCAGGCCAATTTTCCGGTATTCAGACCGAAGAAGTTTCCGACGATCAGGTCGATGTACTTATGTTTTTCCGGTATTCAGACCGAAGGAGTTTCCGACGATCAGGTCGATGTACTCATGGCACTCAGGCCAATTTTCCGGTATTCAGACCGAAGAAGTTTCCGACGATCAGGTCGATGTACTTATGTTTTTCCGGTATTCAGACCGAAGGAGTTTCCGACGATCAGGTCGATGTACTCATGGCACTCAGGCCAATTTTCTGGTATTCAGACTGAAGAAGTTTCCGACGATCAGGTCGATGTACTTATGTTTTTCCAGTGTTCAGACCGAAGGAGTTTCCGACGATCAGGTCGATGTACTCATAGCGTCCAGGCCAATTTCCGATGTTTCAGATCAACATCAAATCTCTCATATCCCGATGCTCAGTATTCAGACTGACTTATGGCGCTCAAGCCATGGCTATCCCTGTGTTACCATTTATTTTGGTATCCAGGTCGATGTTTCTGTTTCGGTATTCAGGCCGATTTCCTTTTTTCCGTCCCAGACGGATTGTTCTTTCCAGACTGTTTCTTTGCCGATCCTGACAGGCATTCTTGCATTATATCCAGTCGGTGCAAATTTCTACGGTTCTTTTGTATTCAATCCCTGTTTACCCTGAAAGTCTGACAGCCATTGCTATCATCCGTTCGGGTTCCCAGCTGATTGAATAGGGGCAGCTGTAGCACCTCAAATTTGCACCTATCATTGTACATACCATTTCATATTAGGTCATAGCATATCATGACCCATTGCATAGCATTGCATTGTCCCCAGTTGCCTCAAGAGCAAGCAAGTCAAGAATTAGGTCAAACTGATCAGGAGGTCAGTCAACCAATCAAGCAAGGTTGTTTCTCAAGGGGCCAAGGCCCTAGGGTTTGTCCAACAAGTTCACATTACTTGGAGGTCCATTTGAAGTGTTTAAGTCAAGGGCTGGATGTTCAGAAGTCATCCGTTCATGCACAGTCAGTCAGAAACCCTAGAAAGTCAAAGTCAGTCATTTGCAGTGGATGGTGGCCATTCTTGCAGAATTTGGGCACCATGATCAATCATCAAAGGTTCATATATCTTGGGACATAATTTGAAGTCAAGGTCTCAAGGGATTAGGGTTTGGAATTCATCAGAAGTGCTTCAGTCATCCAAAACCCTAGAAAAGTCAAACTTGGTCAACTGTGGATTTAATCAGTGACTTGATGGATGGAATTGATTTGAAGGAGCTCATTCATGTCTATATAAGCCTCATGTATCATGCCAAACCTCATCATGGAAGAATTTGAAGCCAATCAGAAAATTTCCAAAAATAGAAAGTGGACCTGTAATTTTAACTGCCAAAAATGGAAACTTCTTGATCCTCAACTTACATCACGATACAAGCTTCAAATGAATTTTTGCCCAACATGAAAATTGAAGATCTTGTTCTCTCATTTTCAAAAAGTCCAAGAACTCCCAAATCCCATGAATGGTTTGCAAGATATGATCATTTCATTTTCACATTTTTATGAACTTCAAATGGCCATATCTCATGATTCCTTTGGCCAAATTTGATGGGGTTTTTTTCTACAAACTCCGTTTAATCCCCTCTTTCCAAAAATTCATTCATCATTCACCAAAACCTTGCCAATCAAAATGGCATTTTTTGACTTATCTCATTTAAAATTCAAGTTTGACCAATGGTTGACTTTTTTGATTTATCCATTTTCAGCATAATTGGCCATTTGGAAATTGTTTTAATTGTCATTTGAGACTTGCCAAGGCCCAGAATTCGTGCAGCTTGCTACCACATACCACCCTTTTGGCCAAAAGTGCAAACTTAGCAAATTGGTTAAAATGAGCAAAGTTTGGTTAGTACATGATTAGCATTGCCTAAACAGATGTATATAAGATATTTTCTGTCCATTCTCCAACCCTAGAAGCAGCTGCAAACAGATAGAAATTCTCTCTTTTCTCAAATCACCATTTACACACCTTTGCATTTTTCTGCCAAAATTCTCAAAGAGCTCGAACCACACTTGTTTCCATCATCACTTGGCCAGCATTTGAAAGCATTTTAAAGCATCAAAACTCAACTGGAAGCGGTTTTCATCCAACTGTTATTCCAAAGCTCAGCCATGGCAGATGGAGTTTCGAGCAAAGACAAGCTACACTGAGCCAAGGCATCTTCACCAGTCATCCTTTGGAGAACTTTTGCTCATCTGTTTAAGCTCATAACAGCCAAAACATCACTGCATATCAGATTTCTTCAAGAATAAGTAAGTTTTCGATTCACTTGTTTCTCAAATCCATGCCACGCTTAGTGTAGATCTATCCATGCTGAGCTTCATGATGTGTTTGTTTTCGAAAATGGTCAAGTATTCGAGAAGTTATGCTGCTTTCAAGTTTGATGATGTTTATTTGTTTTGCTCGATTCATGATTGTTAATGTGTTTTAAGGAAAATGAATGATGGATTCTTGATGTGTGTGATATACTGATTCGAATGCCATGTCTAATTTCCATTTCTGGGCACATTTTGATTTTCACGATTTGAACATGATGAAGTTGATGAACACACACACGGTCACTGTTCAAAACCCTAGCCATTTTTCCAGAAACTTGTTTTCACGTGTATTTCCTGGCTTTGGTACTGTTTCATTGGATGCGGACCAATCACAACATTTCCTGGTCACCCCTTAAACACGGTCGTTTTGCTAAATGAGCTTCAAAATTACCAATGTGCCATCCGCTTCCTAATTATTTCAATTTAATCCATTTAATTTCAATAAACATTTCATTTGATCATCAATATTTGCAAAAATCATATCTTGTTCATTTCAATTCCAATTTTCATGGGGTTTTTTGCATCATGTCCTGTTTGATGTCTAGTTTTTTGTCACGATTTTTAATAAATTTTCTGATCATTGGTATTTAAATGGCCTTAGGGTTTGTGTAAAGTGACCAAAAATGATACATGTTGCCAAAACCATTGTGAAATGACCATGTTACATCCATTTGAGTTGAAATTTTTTGTGCATAATCTATACTCATTCATGTTTATTTTGGTGTAAATTTCATGATTTTATCATATGTGGATTGAGAGCTTTGATTTTTTGAAGTAAGGTGTTACATTTGGTGTCACACCATGAATGTGCATTTCCATGAATTTTAATGACATACTTCCTGACCTCCAAATGATCCAAATTTTTGCATAAGCCTTCTCTCATATGTCTAGTTTATGTGTGAATTTTCTGGGATTTATTTGAACTATTTTCCATTTGTTTGAGATTTTTCTTCCCTGCCTAGTCAATTGTTGACTTTATGTGACATACCTTGCCATATCATTTGGGAAATTCTCATACCTTATTGTATGATCATGAAATTTTGCATGTGCATACTAGACATCTCAAGCTTTACATTGGTGTTGATCCCATTCATTTCTCATCTGTTTTCATTTAGTTATGATTTTTTGAAGTTGACCCATGTTTGTTTGACTCCTTTGTGCTTACTTGAAATTGTGTTGACTTCTTGATTTTAATTGGCTGCTTTCCACTTATCCAAATGCAACGAATTTTGGCATGCTTACCATGATAGGTTTTAGGATTGAACATGAATTATTTGGTGATTTTTGAATTTATTTGAGTTGACTTTTGATGCAAGTTATTCTGTTGACTTCTTTGTGCTTTCATTTGCCATACCTTGCTTTCTTTGGTTTGTGAATTAATGATGATGCATGATATGAATGTGAACCCAATTGGAATTGCTTCTTGATTGATTGAATTTGATTTTGATTGAATATGGTTTGCTGTTTTGACTTTCTCATTCTCTTTTGACCCTAGGCTTGCCCTAGTGGTCCAGTTACTTACTGTTGAGTTTGTGTTTTCAGGTTGAGCACCAAATGACCATTGAGATCACTTTCATTTGTTTGAGCTTGCTTGTTTACATATGAGCTAACCTTTGTTTTGTAGGCGGCTTGACTCATGTATTTGAGTCTTATGCTTTGCACAGTTGATCATCTGTTTTGTCTGTGGATTCCATTCCTTTTGATTTGACTGTTGAACTGTTTACTGATTAGTTTGACTTTTTCAGGTACTCTTAGTTGCTTAAGTTCTTTGAACTTGCTTTGCTTTGCTTTTTAGCAACTTGCTTGAGGTATAATTCCTTTTTCTTCATGTAGTCTGGAGACCCGGCCTGTTATTTGGCCGGGCAAACTGTCTGAAGTCCTCCTTAAGAGGCAATGCTTGTGTATGTTTAATTTGTCCTTGTACAGAGTCAAAGACCTCCTAAGTGAAGAGGCAATTGGCAGAACCAAGGGATAAGCAACCTATCCCCTGCTATTCAGTGTGTCTTCTGTTTTGCTCACACCACTGTGTTGATGCATTACAGATAAAAACCCAAAGATCTTGTGCAATTGCACAGTTGAGTCAGTATCTAATGTGTAGAAGGGTTCCCACTTTCTGAACCCACACATTCTTGTCAAATGCTCTCCCAGGCCAGGGATAGAAGCAATGAGGCACACCCCTCATCTCCTTTCATCTGCTTCACCTTAGCCTCTCAATGGCAAGGTTAAGAGCGACATTTACCTATTACAGTGGACTTTCATAGTCAAACCCTCTTGTGTGAGCCTCTTGTGTGCATATAGTGTGTGCTTCATGTGATTGTATTTGCTTGCTTTGCCTCTTAGGTTTAGCTTAGACTTGCTCTTGTGCAAGATAGGTTTAGTTTAGACTAATCCTTGTTTGCTTTCGCCCTCGTTGCGATCGAGCCTTTTCCTTTCTCTCGCCCTCGTTGCGATCGAGACTATTCTCTTCTCTCGCCCTCGTTGCGATCGAGACTTTCCCTTTCTCTTGCCCTAGTTGCAATCGAGATCCTTTTTCCCTCTGTAGCCGAACTACGGCAACTCTGATTCTCATGTTCAGATGAGATACGTAGGCACGAGATGCGATGTCTTGTCGAGTTTGACTAACAACTAACGCTAATTCTCTTCTCTCGCCCTCGTTGCGATTGAGACCTTTCTTTTCTCTCGCCCTCGTTGCGATTGAGACCTCCCCTTTCTCTTGCCCTAGTTGCAATCGAGACCCTTGCTTCCTGTGCAAGCCGTGTCTAGGATAGGTTGGCCCTCGTGCCATTTAGCTAGAAACCTTAACTTAGGGTTGACTTTGCATGACAACATCTAGGCTCGAGTCGTAGTCTCCCTAGAGTTGTGTCTCCCTCTGTTATCTGGTTAGGCTAGATCCTTGTCCCTGCGTAGGGGAACTACATCGCCCTGATCTTCATACCAGATGAAGTATGTAGGCAGGAGATTGAGCTGATCTCTCCGGGTGCCCTTTTTCTTTTTCACCCCTTTGTGTCTTAACCACCCTTGTGTGTGTTCTGGTTGGAGTCCGACATAAGTCCAGCGATTGGCAGTTGGTTTCCTGCGTGTGTTTGTTGGTTCGGATGCTGATGTAAGTCCAGTGATTGGCATTCAGGCTCCACGTTTGCCTTTGTGTGTTTGTTTGTGTGCGTGTCAGCCGAGCTACGAATGCTCTGATTCTTCTCTCGTCCGAGAAGATACGTATGCATAGGATGCGATATCCTAGCGAGCATGTGTCGTTTCCCCAGTCCGAACTACTTCGACTCTGATGTCTATGCCTGATAGACTAAGTAGGCCCAGGATGCGACATCCTGCCGAGTCAGTTTCAGTCAGTCTCTTTTGTCTCTTTCAGCCAGTGTGTGTGAGTTTGAGCAGTGTTTAGCAACCAATATTCCTTCCTAGTGTGCGTGGATCCCGTAGAGTACTACGGATGCGTAGGGGTGCTAATACCTTCCCTTCGCATAACCGACTCCCGAACCCATTCTCTTTGGTCGCGAGACCATATCTTTTCCCAGGTTTACTTCGAGCGTTTCCTTTCCCTCTTTTGGGATAAATAACGCACGGTGGCGGCTCTGTTGTTTCTTTCTTTTCCCGCCGGTTTTTCGCGTAATGCGACAACCCCCTCTGGCAAAGCATGGTTGACCGGTGGAATTGCAGCTTCTTGTCTCTGAACTAGGGCTCGAAGTTCTTCTTGACCTTGCGCAACCCCTTGCATCATATGCATGAACTGGGCCATGTTAGCCCTCATCTCTGCTAACTCAGCATGCACTTGATCCATTTTCCTCTGTTGATTCAACCTTGTAGAGTAGCAGTGCGTACGATGATCAGCAATCCTGCCTGAAACAGGAACTAGAATGAGAAGTCTCGCTCAAGAACACCTGTAATGCAAAATGATATGTGTATGATGCTAATGATGCGTATGATGTACATGATATGTTCATTCCTCAGGCATTCAAGATCCTAATTCATCTTTCAAGAAATGGCAACCTGCAACAATGAACAACACAGAAGCAGACTACACAGGATAATGAGCACGAAGTGAAACATCAACAACCTCATCTATAGATGTGAGCAACAAGAGTCATACAACAGTATTCAGACAAAGACACAAATGATCAGCATACAACAATGAACCCCATCCAACAAGCCTGGAGGTGATTCTCATCATAAACAACAGATACAAGCTAGGAAAGATGCCCTCCAGGAATGAGAGTCTTTAGGTACTGGCACTGGTCTATCAACAGGTTGCACTCTGAACAGTCAGGCAGAGGAGTGATCTTCTCCTTCAGTTGTCTTCTAAGCTCTACAACTTCTCCTCCAAGCTGGCTCTCTGATGCACGTCTCAAGTCTACCTCCTTCTTCAATTGGATGTCTTTGTCTCTCAACTGCTTTTCCAAGTCTCTTATCTTCTTCTGATAACTAGCCTCAGCTCTCTGCAACCTCAAGCACTCCCAGTGTTCTTCATTCCACAAGGTCTCCATCTCCTCATAGGATCTCTTCTTGCCCTTCAATCTACTAGCATCTTCACCCTGCATGCCTTTGAGTTGATGAGCCAAGTTCAACTTATCAGCTTTGGCTTTGTAAAGCTCCATCTAGGTATCTTGCTCCTTCTCTTTCAATCGACGATTCTCCATTAAGGCTTGCTTGTAGTGCTCAGCAGGCACACTCTCAGCTAGGATCAAAGGTGGTTGCTCTTGCAATGACTCCATCCTATCATAGGGTAACAACAAAGTCTCGACTCTCTTCTTGACCCAATCGATGTAATCAGGCATAGCAACTGCGAACTTCTTCCCTAACACAGCTCCATCCTTGACACCAATAGTCTTCCAAGCTCTTCCTACTTGCTCCAATCTAGCAGGGTCACTCCGCTTCTCAAAATACACACTTTCAGCTATCTCAGCATCTAGTGGTCTCCCATTCATCACAAACCCCAAGTGGCGAAGAGAAAGAACCGGGTTGTAATTGATGCAACCCTTAGTCCCTACAAGTGGTACATTACGAAACTCTCCACAACTCATGATGACATTACGCACATCCATCCGGTAAGATTGCCACCTGATATCATAGGAGGTGAGAGACATAATCCTCTGAGTCCACTTATGAGTACTCTGAGTATCCACAAAAGGTCCACTGACTGGCAGAAGAGCCAAGAACCATCTGAGCAACAATGGGAGACAGCATCTGATAGCTCCACTCTTACCATGCCTACTGTGAATAACATAGTAAGTGTCAGCTAACAATGTAGGAACCGAGTTTCCTCCAAGGAAAATAGTGATAGCAGCAAGATCCACAAAATTAGGCATACTCGGGAACAAGACAATCCCATAAATCATGATAGCCAACTGAGCATGAAAAGCTTCCCAACTTCCCTTCTTTGCTTCTTCTTTCGCCATTCTCAACAGGAACTTCAAAGGTAAACCCACAACATCACCACTGGATTTCCAATTGTCACTTACTTCCTTGATACTCAAATAAAGAGCTCTGGCAATGACTCTGAAATCAACCTCCTTTGGAACATCCAAGAAAGGCACCTGGTATCTGATCGAGACATTCATCAGGATAGAATACTCTTCAAGAGTGGGAGCTAACTGATAGTTCTGGAAAGTGAAACAACGGAACTCTGGGTCATAGAACTGTAGAAGAGTCTGCAACGGCACTGGATCTACCACCATCCTCAACAGTGTCAACAGATCCCCATACTGATCAACAAACACCTTCTGATTACCGCCGGTCACAAAGTTGCTCAACTCTATCAAATACGTCAATGGCTCACGGTGAAAACTGTAGGTGCAAGTCTTCCTCTTCAACTCTGGAACGGATGCCATCTCTCACAGTGAATAGACTCCTGAATGAACCTGAGAAATGATATGCATGCAGAGATTAGTTTTTTTCTTTTCTTTCCTTTTTTTTATTGCATTATTTTTTTTGAAATAAAAATGCTATGATGCAAATGATGCAAACATGACTGGTCGGCTGTGTGTTACGGAGCACAGGTTCAAAGCTTCGGCTTGAATTCGGAACCATAAAGTCATCTGAGACCCATACTGGAGAACCAAGTCACCAACAGAACCCAAGAGTCACCAACAAGTCACCAACGAGTCACCAACAAGTCACCAACGGTACCTGTAATAATGATCATTCCCTCCCCACTCACGGGTGTCGTCTAGGCCAGGGTAAAGTCAAGAGAAACGCAGGATAAACAACCCTTTCATAGAATATCATCATGTGCACACCCGATGTATGCACCGATAATACCCCATCAGGATCTGAACTGCTTGTGATATCAAGTTCCGCTAGGTGGCGCAATACCACCCGCTTCCCAAGAATCACTCTAATCCTAGGTGTCCTAAAGCTCACTCATAGCCTGGGTATTGGGCCTTTTACCTCTTGTAACTCCCACCCCAGAGAAAGACAAACACACAGCCAGCACAGATGAAAGTATGATGAATGCAAACATAAATGCAAACATAAATAAATGAATGCAATAAATGAAACAGTAAAGCAACCAAACCCTATCCTAAAGAGCGCTAGGAGTGACTCGCTTAGGGAAGACGGACCAGCAAAAGGTCAACTTCTTATATCCCTAGCAGAGTCGCCAGCTGTCGCATTACACGTAAAACCGGTGGGAAAAGAAAACAACAGAGCCACCACCGTGCGTTATTTATCCCAAAAGAGGGAAAGGAAACACTCGAAGTAAATCTGGGAAAGACATGGTCTCGCGACCAGAGATGGATGGGATCGGGAGTCGGTTATGCGAAGGGAAGGTATTAGCACCCCTACGCATTCGTTGTACTCGACGGGATCCATGCTCAGAAAGAAAGGATAAGGTTGCTAGAAACTGCTCACAAACTGCACAAGGCTGGAAGGAAAACACAGAAAGACAAAAGAAACGGGACTCGGCAGGTTATCGCATCCTGGGCCTACGTAGTCTGTCAGGCACAGACATCAGAGTCGACGTAGTTCGGGACAGGGGAAACATGCTCGCTAGGATGTCGCATCCTATGCATACGTATCTTCTCTGACCGGAGAAGAATCAGAGCACCCGTAGCTCGGCTAACGCACGCCAAACAAAACAAACACAGGAAACCGACTGCCAATCGCTGGACTTACGTCAGACTCCACACAAACAGGCAAACACGGAAACCGAATGCCAATCGCTGGACTTACATCAGACTCCGAACCAACAAACACACACACAGGAAACCAACTGCCAATCGCTGGGCTTATGTCAGACTCCAACACACACACAGGGGTAGAAAAAGAAAAAGGGCGCCCGGAGAGATCAGCTCATCTCCTGCCTACGTACCTCATCTGGTATAAGGATCAGGGCGACGTAGTTCCCCTAAACAGGGAAAGAACTTCTATCCTAACCAGAGACAAAGGGAGACACAAACTACTAGGGAGACTACGACTTGAGCCTAGAAGTTGTCATGCATACGATCCCTATTTTAAGGTTTCTATCCTAACTTGCACAGGAAGCAAGCTAACCTAAACAACACAAGCAATCATAAACACAAAGGCAAGCACACACACTATATGCAAACAGATGGGCTCACACAAGGCTAGGCTTTAGTCAAGGGGTCATGTCAACCTCGACAAACAAGCCACTGGAAAAGGGTATGATTAGCTCTTAACCCTAACATTGAGAGTTAGGGTGAAGCAGATGAAATGGGAAGTGAGGGTAAGACCTCACAGCTCTTATCCCTGGCCTGGGAGAGCTTGACTCACAGTAGAAAGTGTGGGAGTTCAGAATGTAGGAACCCTCCTCCACAGATGACTGACACAACAAGATCTTGGGTTCTTGTTCACAATGCATCAACACCTGGTGTGTGAGCAAAGTGAATGGCACAACTGAATAACAGGGGATGGATTACACATCCCTTTTATCTGCCAATTGCCTCTAAAGAGGTCTTTTCCTGCTTGGCACAACATTAAACAAACACAAGCATTGCCTCTTAAGGAGGGCTTCAGACAGGTGCCTGCCCACATAACAGGACAGGTCTTCCAGACTACATGAAGTCAGAAGAATTATACCTCAGTGGTAAGCAAACCACAAGCTAGCAAAGCAAGTTCAAAATGAACTCAAAGCAACTTAGGTACCTGTGAAAAAATCTAAACCAATCAGTTCAACTGTACAGACAAACAATCAACAGTTAGTATCACACAGACAGATAAGGCATCAGGCAACAATGAGCAAGGCACAAGCACAAGTGAATTTGTTCTCAAAGCCTTCAAAACAACACAATGTTAGCCAACATAAACAAATAATAAGGTTTAAATGAATGAGCCACTCCAATCATGGCAATGTGCATCTGAACCTGAAATCACAACTCAAATGATAAGTCCAAACCACTAGGTCAAAGCCTAGGGTCAAAAGAGGATCAAAAATCCAAAATAGAAGCTCAAACTTGGCATGAAGCATGTTTAATCACTCAAGAATAAGTCCTAAAAAGAACCAAATCATAATCACTAAGCAAGTTCATTTACCAAGCATGTGAAGTCAATGACCAATTCAAGGCATCCAAATGGTCAACATGAATGAAAAATCTCAATCAAAACAGAAATGATTCCAAAAAATCTGGAAAAAATCATGAGCAATCTAGACATCCATAATATATATCACACAAAAAATTAGAAGCATTGGACATCATTAGGCATGGCAATCACATTGTACAAAACAGACAACCAAATGTGTGACACAAATTGTCACACCAAGTTAGCACAATCACAAAACAGAATAGGTGCATGGGAAAAATGTCAAACCAAGGCCAAAATGTTCATCAACATGTCTAGAAACTACACACAAAATTTCAGAGTCATTGGATAAGAAACAAGCATTTTATGATGAAAGGAACAAGGCAATATCATAAATGGACACATGTTCAATCACCCTAGGACAAATCAATTTTTAATCTAGGCACAATTTTGCTATTTATGATCATAAAAAAGTAGACAGGATAAGGAACGCATAGCAAAAAATTGGGATCAAATTGGTGCAATTTTCAATTTATAATGATTTTTGGAAGTTTGGAAAAATTTGAAAATGTAAGTGAAGCAAGGCATGGCAAAATGGGAGGGAAAGGTGAAAAATGCATGGCAATTTGAAAAAGTCCCTCAGCCAGGATCGAACCTGGCGCAAATTCAAATCTGGCGCCTAACATCAAAACGGCAGCGTATTGACACAAAAACCCTAAGCCTGGCGCGCTTCCAGATTCGTAGCTAATTCAAAATTTCGTAGCAAATCACATGCAGATTTCGTTGCAAAACCCTAGCCAAGTCCTAGCAGTTTCTGGAAACGCATGAAGCTCATAGGTTGATGATGAAGATCATGATGATCTTCATACGCATTTTCCAGATTTCAAAAAAAATGTCCAGAAATCATTAAAACCTATACCAATCGGTTCCTTATCTCATGTACATGCAAGATCAAGCATCATTTTGCATCAAAACATCATAATAACTCCAGATCGAAGAAAAGAAAAAATGTCATCAAAACTTGAAATGCATGTAACTTTGTCAATACAACACCAATTCACTCAAAATTTGTATCAGAATCATCACCAAGCCATGATCTACACCAATATCCTAATGAATTTCAAAATTAGAGAGGTCGAATCCTGACCTCTTGAAGAACAGAAGTTGGAATCGTGTGCTTCCAAGCTCAGCTAAAGCTCAAATCTCCTCCACAATGCCTATTGAAGTGATTGGTGATGAATTAGAGGTTCCAGTATGCACGAATCCAGCTCAAATTGCAAGCTCCATGGATGCTTCAAGCTTTGCCTCTGGCTCAATATGCCACGATTTGCCTTGATTCCACGTCCAAATCTTCTCAAAAACACCTCATGAGCATGAATCAAACAAGAGGAAATGCTTTTGTGTGAAGAATTTGCAAAAAAAATTGAGAGAAGAATTTTGATGATTTTTTGTTCTAGATCTGAAAAATGAAGCTCCTGACCAATACAGTTATGATTAACCATATATACCACATGCTAATGATGCTCAAATCATGTTTAGGCCAAATGCAAATGAGATTAGCAAGTTTGAAGGTGTATGTGCAAAATGTGTTTTTCACCTCATGCACCCCATGCATGCGTGAACAGTACTTATACAAGGCCCAAATCCACTTAAAATCAGTCCATGCACCCTTTGGAAATGGTTTGGTATGCATATGATCCACAAAAATGATTTTATGAAATTTTCTTCACAAATCTTCGTGAATAAGCACATGCCCATGCAAAGGAAATTTATGCCATGTAATTATATGCTTGGAAAGTACATGTTATGAGGATCAAAATGCAAAAAGAACCACTCATTTTGGAGCTCTGGTTTAAAAGTTATGTCCATTTGAATTTTAAAACACACTTTGTCATGATTGGATCATATCTCCTCAACCACACATGAGAATTTCATGATCTTAGACTTTTTGGAAATGGGAGAGAAAGATCTTCAACTTTCATGTTGGACAAAATTTCATTTGAAGCTTTCTTGATGATGTAAAGTTGAGTTGAAGTCGGTCCAAAACCTTTCCATTTTTGGAAAGTTCAAATTATGGGTCACTTTCTATTTTGGGAAATTTTTGACTGGACCTCAAATTCTTCAATGTGAGTCTTTGAAATGTCAAATGAGACTTGTTTGAACATGAATGAATCATCTCTAACCACTTCCCACCTCTAAATCCACAGTTGACTTTGCAATTGACTTCTGTTGACTTTTATGGGTCTCAGATGATTTGCACATGCACTGATGAGTTCTGAACCTTCAACACTTGGCCAAATTTCTTCCAAATGATCCTTGGGTCATGTAAGCTCAAAGGAACCACCCTAGGGCTTTGATCTCATGGAGAATGCTCTTGTTTCCTTGCACAGTTGAATCTCCTGACCAGTCTTGCCTGATGAGATGCAGTGGACTATGTAGTATGAATGCAATGTTATTGACCTAAAAATGAAATGTATATACAAATGGGAGGTGCAAATTTGAGGTGTTACAGTATGTAGGCACAAGTCTGAAGGTCTTGTCAAACACAAACATATAATTAATGAATTATGTTCTCATCCACACACTCTATTTATTGCAAACATCTTTTATACCAAAACACATACTCACATAAAAAAGGGCTCCCTAGGAGTACCTAGGACACTTTAAGGTGCTAACACCGTCCCTCTATGTAACAAACCCCATTACCTATAATCTCTGGCATTTTATTAGTTTTGATTTGAAAACTTCTTATCTTTGGGTTTTGTTCATACCTTTCCCTTTTCCTTTGGAAACTATAAAAGAGCGGTGGGGACTCTGGTTTTATTAATGTTAAGTTTATCCATAGCTTAATGGTCATGATTTTACCGCTACAGTAAGGATCAAAGCATCTCCTGAAAAGGCTCTCTTGACAACATATGGGCCTTCGTAATTAAGAGTCCATTTTCCCTTAGAATCTGGTTTGAAAGATAAAATCTTCTTAAGCACAAGGTCGCCTTCTCTGAACACGCAAGGTCTGACCTTCTTATCAAATGCTTTCTTCATTCTCTGCTGGTATAACTGAACATGAAAAATAGAGGTTAACCTCTTTTCTTCAATCAAATTCAGCTGACCCTATCTGGTCTGGCACCATTCAGCTTTTGTTAACCGTGCTTCCATTAGGACACGTAATGATGGGATCTCAACCTCTACCGGGAGCAGAGCTTCCATGCCATACATAAGGGAGAAAGGGGTTGCCCCTGTTGAAGTGTGAATGGATGTATGGTACCCTTGCAAAGAAAATGGGAGCATTTCATGCCAATCTTTGTAGGTTATAATCATCTTCTGAATGATCTTCTTAATGTTCTTGTTCGCAACTTCAAAAGCCCCATTCATCTTGGGTCTGTAGGGAGAAGAATTATGATGTGCAATCTTGAAGGCTTTACAAAGGGCTTCCACCATATTATTGTTCAAGTTCGATCCATTATTAGTAATTATCTTGCTTGGCACACCATTACGGCATATAATCTAATCCTTGATAAACCTCACAATAACTTGCTTGGTTACATTTTCATACGATGTCGCTTCAACCCACTTTGTAAAGTAATCAATAGCCACCAAAATGAAATGATATCCATTCGAAGCTTTGGGCTCAATCATACCAATCATATTAATTACCCACATGGAGAAGGGTCATGGAGAGGAAATGACATTTAGTAGTGTCGGTGGAACGCGAAGCTTATCTACATAAATTTGACACTTATGGCATTTCTTCACAAACTTGCAACAGTCAGCTTCAATTGTCAGCCAATAGTAACATGCTCTCAACATCTTCTTAGCCATAGCATGTCCATTGGAATAAGTACCAAAGGAACCTTCACGGACTTCAGTCATTAACTGGTATGCTTTGGGTCTATCCATACATCTGAGCCGAACCATATCGAAGTTTCTCTTGTACAACACATCACAATTTAGGTAGAAGTTGTCAGCTAATCTTCTCAAAGTCTTCTTATCTTTCAAAGATGCCAGAAGTGGGTAAATCTGACTTTGCAAAAAACACTTGATATCAAAATACCACGACCATTCATCTTTGATCTCTTCAACAACAAACACATGAGTTAGCCTATGGAATTGCAAGATATACATCACCAAATAAGAATTGAACGTGCAGATTGGATGTTAATGGATCATGCATGGCAATTGGAATGATTTTCATAAAATGCATTATTTCATTGAAGCCTTCGAAAATGCCATGTCCAAAATCCAAATGCAACCTTATGAGTAATGGTTGGAGATCTTATTGCATAAGGAACTAATGTTATGTTGATCAAAACTTCATTTGGGCCTTGGGAATTAATGAAATTTGAGCTTGAAGTGTAGGGTGCAAAACATTCATATGTGAAATTTCCAAATTTGGCCAATGTTCAAGCCCCTCTGTCTCAATGATGCAAGCTCCAAATGACAAACTCTTCAACACGAAAGTTGTAGATCTTTTAAAGACAAACAATTTGGACTCACATTTTGCATCATTTGGATTTTTGATGTAGAAGTTATGGGCACTTGAAGTTGGACTTTTTCACATTTCAATGCATTTGGCCCAAACTGACCTATAATGTTTTGCATTATCACATGTATTTCTTTTGAGATTTTGCAATTTTTATCAACATAAAATTTTAAGTAGACACATTAAGCTTTCCAATTCATTAAGTATCACCTCAAAATCATGAAAAATGAATGAGTTATGTTCTTGGGAAGTTGATCCAAAATTAGGGTTTCAGTCAAAATGACCTATAATGTCTTGGAATGGATGATGACCTTCCAAGCTTCAAATCAATTTTTTATGAACATGAAAGTTATTCATATTGTCCTTAAGAACATGTTTTCTCTTAGGGTCATCTCCATTTGACCAATACATAAAAAGTTAGGTCTTAGTGTATTTCAAAATAGTCAGATGAATTGACTGATCAACTTCTCAAGTCCACACCTCATATCTTGATGAATGGATGATTGAGGACACTCAAATGAGTTCAAATATTCATGAAATGATGAATTAAAGAACTTCCGTTGATTATTTTTGACCAGGGTTTGAGGTTGCTTCATGAGCAAGGCACAGTTGATGAGCAGATGAATTAGGGTTTCCTTGGGAAACAAGCCTCAAACCCCTTGACTTGCTTTGATCAAAATGATAGGAAAAGCCATCGCCATGTTTGCTTTCATCTCCTATTGACCATATCAATGTACATAGGATCTCCTAGAAGCTTTTAGACCTTGTGACTGCTCAAGCTACAAACAACAGATGTTAGTGATATATTTTTGTGCTTTTGGTTAGTAAATAAAATGAGAAAAGCAATAATATAAAATTCAAGCGTTCTTGGTGATCTCTGTAGCGGGGTATTCGTTACCATTAGAGATATTGACTAAATCCAAGGTAAACCATACAAGTCGAGTCGCCACCGCACTTCTATTTATCCAAAGGAATGGTTAGAAAACGAACAAAAACCTAAAAGTTTTATCGAATCAAAAACTAGTAAAAATGTCAAAGATCTGGGTAAGGTTATGCAATGGGAAGGTTTTAAGCACCCAAAACATCCTAGGTACTCCTAGGGAGCCCTTTCCATACTTGTTGTAAGGTTGGTATTTTGTGAAAAAATTATTTGTGCAAACATGATTGAAGAGATGAGAAAGGAATATACAAGTTTAATTACATTTTTGTGTTTGGATGGATGAACCCATTGCCTACGTACCATCTTAAAAAGATTAGGATCAAAACCTCGTAGTTCGGGGTAAAAATTTCAAAATGAGTTGGTGAATTGATTGGTCCAAAAGCCTTAAGGTCTTTTGTTATCCAAGGGAGAAAACTCAACCTAAAACCACAAGTCCACCATGTGAGGATAGCTTCAACATGCTAGTGAGGGGTTAACCCTATAATAAGCATGGAAGACTCATTGTCCATCACTAAGGATATAGGTGAGTATTACATCTACCTCAAGGATAACTCAAACCTAATAGCTAAAGGTTATGAAAAGTTTTGATTAAGTGGCCATTGAAACCACAAAAGTATTTGAATGGGTTATATTTACCAATGGAAAGTATTTACAAAAATATGGTCAAGGTGAACTTAAAGATTCAATTCAAAATAAGTATTATGAAAAGAAAGGTTTGAAAATAAAAAGCATAAGGCTTAGGTTTCTAATGTTGAAAACAAGTGTTAAATGTTTGCACAAAAGTTTTGGCTTGGGTTAGAGTGGGGAGAAGAAGAAGAATGGCTAAAGTCCTAATCATACAAGAGGTAAGAGATAAGAAGCAAGACCACAAATGGAGTTCCTCTCTTGAGATCATATTGATGATCCAAGTAGCTCCCATCCTTTGGAATAAGCAATCACATAAGCATAAACTCAAGCAATCAACAATCAAATGAACTCTTGGAAAACTTCTCAATGTATCTTGGATCTCTCTCTCTTAGAAGCTCATGGTAATGGTTCCTCAAATTGGATCAAGTTGGAATCCCTAGCACAAGAACGCACACATTAAAAAGTTCCATAATGCAAACAAAGAACCGACAAGAGGGAGTTTAGAATTTGGTCCTTTCAATATTCATATACAAGTTTTAAGCATTCTAAAGGCATGAGGCCTAGTTGCTCTTTGACACTTAAGCATTCTAAAGGCATGAGGCCTAGTTGCTCTTCAAAATCCATTAGCTTGGGTAAGGTCCTAATATCTAAGTCCTTTTGTCCATTTCTTTTGATTTAGTCCACAACAATTAAAACACAAACACAATGATATATACACAATTATGTGCTCAAGTGAGCAAAAGGCAAATTGCATTAACATAAACATGTGCTCAAATGAGCAAAGGGAAAAGCAAATAAAGAATATGTACAAGGATAATAAATTGCATAAAAGTAAAGTGCTAGAAGTAAATGTTAGTGGTTAATGGTTAGTAGTTAGTGTGCCATAAGGCAAATTTAGCGCTATGTTAAGCAATCGTAATTGGACTTATGTAGAAGTCACAACTATCTGAGGCCAGTCAATAATAATGTAGGCAACAACACAAGTTAGAAGTCTTGATTAGTGAACCAAGTTCCAACAACTTGCCATGCCAAAAGAAAAGGAGAATTAATCTTGTATTGGTTTAAGCCTTTTGCATGATTTAGGAAGCAATCTATCCTTAATGCAAAGCCATTCACTTGATCAATTGATCAAGATGAATTAGATTTGAATCAAGGAAGATTAAACCTCCCTAATCAATGTTAACTTATCAACCTTTAGCTCATTGATCAAAAAGAAAAAGATGAAGAAGAAGAAGATGGATAAAGAAAATAAAGTGCATTAAATGAAATGGAATGTACCAATCAACAAGTGTTGACCAATGACATTGAGGATCATGGTCAAACAATCAAAAACAGAAGTGAGATGAAGATTGGAGGTCAAGAAATGAACAAAATATTTTTAGGCATTTTTAATATTCAAAATAAACTTGAATTAAAATATTAAAGAAAGGTCAAACTTCAAAATCACTTCAAATCAACTTTGAAAAGTCCGAGTGATTTATCCTAAGTTCAATAAGGTCAAACAAAGTTTGACAAAAAATTTCAGCATTTTTAAAAGTCAGAAACTATTTTTAATCAATTAAAAATGAATAAAAATAACCTAATTGAACTAAAATCTCAAATAAATCTCAAATCAATTAAAAAATTGATGAGAATATTTTTCATAGATCCATCATCATTCAAATAGGTTGAGAAAATATTTTTGTATTTTTTGAATATCAAAAACTATTTAAAATGAATTAAAAATAACCAGAAAAGAGAAAATTCATAAAAAATATCAAATGATGAAAGAAAAAATATTAAAAATCATTTTTAGAAACTAGAATTAAAATGAGAAATAATGCAATTGGTCCCATATTTTTTGGAATTAAAATGGAAGAGTTATGAACTTTTGAAGTTAAATGAAATAAAAGAAATAAAATGGAAATTATGAAAATCAGAAAAAACCACAGCGCTTGGATGGAACCTCATTAATTGACGTGTCCAATCTGATGGTCATGAAGCGCGCGCGTACCAAAGGCTTAAGTCAAACGCGTCACACAATGTATTTAAAAAAGTCATAACAAACAAAGGTCATGATTCAATCTGGGAAATAGATCAAACGGTCCACATGTGATATGGCAACAGGGACGGTGGCCAGCGCCACCGTCTTCTCCGGTGAGGGCAAAAAAACACAGAGGTTCAAATGATCACTAAAATGGACGATCTAGGCATCAATCGAAAGAGGAAGTGATGTACATCACTCCTATACCACTCACTTCCACTCTAGATTCCTATTAAGAGAGAAATCAGAGATGGAAGCTTGATGGTGTTTATCATGAACTTGCTTGATTTCAAAAATTGAGCATACAACAATGATGCCTCTATAGAGAGGACTTCAGACAACACAATATCAAGGCCAACAGATCAAAGAATAAGGAGTTTCGAAGAAAAAACCAGTTGATGCACACCTCTGAATTATGAAGGTTTGAGTCGCTTTCCTTGGTTCCTTTTGCAAAACAGAACTTCAATGGATCAGATGATGAAGGTTTAGGAACTTTAGATCTGAAGATTCAACCAAATTCAATTGAATTTCAGATCTGAAATGTTTGAAGAAAATGGATTTAGTTCCTTTGGTATGGTTGGGAATTCACTCTTGCAGCATTTCAGGCGCCCTTAGGTTGAGTTTTGAAGTGAGCAATGCCTTCTATTTATAGCCACAACTGATGTAAAGTCATGAAGAACTCGTGTGCATGAGAATTGGGTCCTCCATGCATGGGCCTGTACAGGCGCATGTGAGGCCGAAAACCTGGTGCAAATGGATGCTGAGCTTGTTTGGAGGAGGTTTGGACGTGTGATTTGCAAGGCAATGGCTTGTGCATGAAGTTTCAACATGAATACCATAATTGTGCCTAAATGTTCACCTCTTCGAAAATCCCAATTAGAAAATCCAAACATAAGCATGTGGGTAATGGTTGGAAAGGTCTTGACATAAGTAACAAATGTTATGTTGAACAAAAACTCATTTGAAGTGTAGAAATTTATGAAAACAGGCCATGAAGTTCATAGTACAAAACATGCCTTTGAGAATTTTGTCAAAATGAAACCAACTTCAAGCCCCTCTGTTTTGATGATGAAATCCTCAAATGAAAAAACCTCCAACATCAAAGTTGTAGATCATTTCAAGAAAATCAAAATGGACTTAAATTTTGCATCATTTGTATTTTTGATGAAGGCGTTATGGGAACTTGAAGTTGGACTTTTTTGCCTTTCAATGCATTTGGTCCAAAGTGACCTATAATGTTTTGCATTATCACATGTATTTCCTTTGGGATTATGAAATTTTTGTTCAACACAACATTTTAAGTAGACTTCTTAAGCTTTCCAATTCAATTGATCCCACCTCAAAATCATGAAAAATGAATGATTTATGTTCTTGGGAAGTTGACCTAAAATTAGGGTTTTAGTCAAAATGACCTATAATGTCTTGGAATGGAAGATGACCTTCCAAGCTTCAAATAAATTTTTGATGAACATGAAAGTTGTTCATATTGTCCTTAAGAACATGTTTTCTCTTGGGGTCATCTCCATTTGACCAACACATAAAAAGTTAGGTCTCAGTGCATTTCAAAATAGTCAGATGAATTGACTGATCAACTTTTCAAGTCCACATCTCATATCTTGATGAATTGATGATTGAGGACACTCAAATAAGTTCAGATATGCATGAAATTATGAATTAAAGAACTTACCTTGATTTTATTTGACCATGGGTTGAGGTTGCTTCATGAGCAAGGCATAGTTGATGAACAGATGAATTAGGGTTTCCTTGAGAAACAAACCTCAAACCCTTTGACTTGCTTTGGTCAAAATGATGAATTGAGATACTAGGGAGACATATTTGATGGATGAGAGATTTGGGAACCATTCCCATGCTTGCTTTCATCTTCTCTTGGCCATATCTTTGCACATAGGATCTCCTAGAAGCTTTTGACCTTATGATTGCTCAAGCTACAAACAAGAAATGTTAGTGACATATTTTTGTGCTTTTGATTAACAAATAAGAATAAGAAAAGCAAATAATATACAATTCAAGCATGCTTGGTGATCTCAAACTACTCACAACAGGTCCCACCCAAAGGCAAAGGGGACCAAAGTGCTTATGATCCTTGAGGCTTTGCACATGCTATGTTATGATGCTATGAGGGATCTTAGGGCCAAAATTGGGGTCTTACAATCTCAAACCACTCACAAGATGTCCCAACCCAAAGGCAAAGGGAACCAAGATGCTTATGATCCTTGAGGTTATGCAAATGCCATGTTATGATGCCATGAGGGATCTTGGGGCCAAAATTAGGGTCTTACAGTGGGGTATCCTAAAGAAACAAGAGGGTAGTATTTCTGAAATCCTTCTGAGGGCAAAGTGTTTGTCGCTCGAATTGGAGTTTTCCTAGAAAAGGATTTTATTTCCAAAGGAATCAGTGGGAGGAAATTAGAGATTGAAGAAATTCAAGAATCACAAAGCATTGATACACCTATGGAGGAATTAGAGCAGGAAACACAAGTAGTTGTGTAAGAGCAACCTGCTCAAGTAGAACAAGACCAGCGTAGGTCAGGTAGGATACGTTACCTACCTGAGAGATATGGATATCTCATAACTGATCAAGGTAATATATTACTCATGGATGAAGAACGAAGATGAGCCTTGTGTCTATAACAAGGTTAGTGGAAGCATGATCGGTTTCCTGGTATTATATGTAGATGACATATTACTCATTGGAAACAATCTCCCTACCCTGCAACAAGTAAAGTCTTGGTTGGGGAAATGCTTTTTTATGAAGGACCTAGGTGAAACAGCTTATATATTAGGAATCAGAATCTATAGAGAAAGATCACAAAACTGCTTGGCCTAAGTCAGAGTACATACATAGACAAAGTGCTGAGACGCTTTAATATGCATGATTCCAATGGTTATGTGTTTTGCTTAAACGGTGGCGCTGTAAGCTGGAAAAGTTTAAAGCAAGATACAGTTACTGATTCTACAACCGAGGTCGAGTATATTGCTGCCTCAAGTGCAGCAAAGGAAGTTGTTTGGATCAAAAAGTTCATTAGTGAACTTGGCATAGTTCCTAGCATTGTGGATCCCATTGGTATCTATTGTGATAGCAATGGTGCTATCGCACAAGCTAAGGAGCCTAGATCTCACCAACGATCCAAACACATACTTATGCGTTATCACCTCATTCGAGAGATATAGGATAGAAAAGATGTGAAAATATGCAGAGTACCTACACTTTGTAGCGGGGTATTCGTTACCTTTAGATTTATTGACTAAATCAAAAGTAAACATACAATTCGAGTCGCCACCGCACTTCTATTTATCCAAAGGAAAGGTTAGAAAGCGAACAAAAACCGAGAAGTTTTATCAAATCAAAAACTAAGAAAAATGTCAGAGATCTGGGTAAGGGGGTTGGTTATGCAATGGAAAGGTTTTAAGCACCCAAAACATCCTTAGTACTCTAAAGGAGCCCTTTTCACCAATGTTGTAAGGTAGGTTGGTATTTGTGAAAATATTTATGCAAACATGATTGGGGATATGAGAAAAGAATATACAGTTTATTTACAATTTTGTGTTTGAATGGATAAACCCATTGCCTACATACCATCTTAAAAAAGATTAGGATCAAAACCTCATAGTTCGGGGTAAAAATCTCAAAAGAAGTTGGTGAATTGATTGGTCCAAAAGCCTTAAGGTCTTTTGTTATCAAAGGGAGAAAACTCAACCTAAAACCACAAATCCACCATGTGAGGATAGCTTCAACATGCTAGTGAGGGGTTAACCTTATAATAAGCATGAAAGTCTTATAGTCCATCACTAAGGATGTAAGTGAGTATTATATCAACCTCTAGGATAACTCAAACCTAATAGCTAATGTTTATGTAAAGTTTTGGCAACAGTGGCCATTGAAACCACAAAACAATTGAGTGAGTTGTATTTACAAATGAAAAGTATTCATAAAGTAAGGTCAAAGTTTACTTAAGGATTCAATTCAAAATAAGTGTTATGAAAAGAGTTTGAAAAATCAAAATCATAGTGCGTAGGTTTCTAATTTTTGAAGACAATGTTAATGTTTGCACAAAAGTTTGGCTTGGGTTAGAGTGGGGAGAAGAAGAGAATGGCTAAATCGTATACATGCAAAGATGAAGGAAGAGAAATAAAACCATATTGGAGTTCCCTTCTTGAGATCATATTGATGATCCAAGATGCTCCCATCCTTTGGAATTAGCAAGCAATAAGCATATAACTCAAGCAATCAATCAAATAACAATCAAGCTCCTAGGAATCTTCCAATTGGCTTTTGTATCTCTCACTTTGGATGCTCATGACAATGGTTCTTCTAATTGGCAAGTTTGGGATCCCTAGCACACAAGAACACAAAATAAAAAAGTTCCACAATACAAATAAAGAATGGACAAGAGTGAGTTTAGAATTAGGATCCTTTCAAGTTCATCTTCAAGATTAAGCATTCTAAAGGCATGAGACCTAGTTGCTCTTTGACAATTTTAGCACTCTAAAGGCATGGGGCCTAGTTGCTCTTCAAACTCCATTAGCATAGGTAAGGTCCTAAAATCTAAGTCCTTTGTCCATTTGCATTGGGTTCAAACAAAACAAAACAAGCACAATAATATATACACAATAATGTGCTCAAGTGAGCAAAAGGCAAATTGAATTATCATAAACATGAGCTCAAGTGAGCAAAGGCCAAAAGCAAATGAAATAATGTGCAAGAAATTAAATTTCATAAAAGTAAATCGAAAGAATTAAATAATTGAATTAAAAGTTAGTGTTAGTAGTTAGGGTTAGTGTGCCATAAGGAACTTTAGCGCTATGTTAAGCAATCGTAAGTGGACTAATGTAGTAGTCACACCTATCTGAGGTCGATCAATAAAACTATAGGCAAAAAACACAACTCACACAAGTCCTTAATGCCGAAATAATGTAGTAGTCACACCTATCTGAGACCATGACTAGTAAGCCAAGCTCCTACAACTTGCCATGCCAAAATAAAAGAAGAATGATCTTGTATTGATTTAGGTTTTTTACTTGACCAAGAAGCAACCTATCCTTAATGCAAAGCAATTCACTTGATCTTTGATCAAGATGAATTTGATTTGAATCAAGGAAGGTTAAGCCTCTCATATGCAAGGCTAACCACCAATCTTTATCTCATTGATCAAAAAGAAAGAAAGAAGAGGAAGAAGAAGAAATGGAAATGTACATAAATGGAATTCAAATGAAATAAACAACACACATTGATCAAACATGAATCGAATCAAAGTCAATCAATGGTAAACAGAAGCAAGACGAAGCTTAGAACTCAAGAAACAAATAAAATATTTTTGTTATTTTTGAGAATTAAAATAATACTTGAATTAAAATAAACAAATAAAGGTCAAACTTCAAATTCATTTCAAATCAACTTGGAAAAGTCCAAATGGATCATCCTAACTTCAACAAGGTCAAACAAAGTTTGACAAAAAATTTCAGCATTTTTGGAAACCAGAAACTAATTTTAAACAATTAAAAATGAAGAAAATATAACATAATTGTACTAAAATCTCAAATAAATCTCAAATCAATTAAGAAATTGATGAGAATATTTTTCATAGATTCATCATCATTCAAAGATGTTAAGAAAATATTTTTTCATTTTTTGAATATTGGAAACTATTTTAAATGAATAAAAAATAACCAGAAAAGAGAAAATTCACAAAAAAATTTAAATGAACTCATAAAAAATATTAAAAATCATTTTCAGAAACTAGAATTAAAAAGGGAAATAATGCAATTGGTCCCATATTTTTTGAATTTAAAATGAAAGAGTTTTGAATTTTTGAATTAAAAGGAAATAAAAGAAAATAAAATGAAATTCAGAAATTAAGAAAAAACCTGGCGCGTTGGATCTGATTCATTAAATGATGTGGCACATCATATGGCTGTAAAGCGCACGCTCACTAAAGGCCTTGGTCAAATGAAAAACACGAAGCATTTAAAAAAGTCATAAGAATCAAAGGTCATGATTCAATCTGGAAACACCAACCAACAGTCCAGATGCAATCTGGAGTGGGGGACGGTGGTGTACACCACGGTCTTCTCCGGGGAGCAAGCCAGTTCCAGTCAGAGTTGGATGTCTCAAAAAGTTCACCAAAATGCACGATCCTCATATCATTGGAAAGCTGGGGTGATGTACATCACCCCTGTGCCATTGGTTTCTACTCTAGACTCTCATAGAAGGAGAAATCAGAGATAGAAAATTATGGAGTTCAAACTGAACTTGATGAATTCATGAAATTAAATGCACAAATCAATTGCCTCTTATGAAAGGACTTCAGAGGAACCAACAAACACAAGAAATGAGCAAGATCCAGGAAGATTCGAATGGAAAAAGTTTGAACAACAACCTTGGAAGTGCAGCTTTACAAGGCACGATCTCTTCCAACTCTTTGATGCAGTGTGATCTTGAGATGGCAAAGTAGCTAGGCTTAGGAATTGAAGCTCAATAATCAACCAAGGAAGTTAAAAATTGAACTGAAAAATTGAAGAAGAAAACTCAAAATTCCTTTAGGTGAAGGGAGGGATTTCAATTCTACAGAGTGTTAGGCGCCTTAAGGTTGGAAATGAATGAAGCCAGGCACCTGTATTTATAGCATGAGATGATGCAAACCTTGCCAAACTCGTGTGCATGTGGAATGAGGGCCTCCATGCATGGGGCTGTACAGGCGCATGTGAGGCCCAAAATCCATTGCAAATGCAAGTTGAAGTGTAATGGATTAGGTTTGGACGTGCAGTTTTGATTACATTGGCTTGTGCACAATGTTTTGATATGGTTTCCATAAATGCACACAAACTTTCACCTCTTCGAAAATGCACTTTGCCAAATTGAAACATGGCCATGTGGGTAATGGTTGGAAAGGTCTTGACATGAGGAACAATTGTTATGTTGAACAAAGATCCATTTAGAGTTGGGAAAATTTTACCAAAATGGACCAACTTCAAGCCCTTCTCTTTAAATGATTCAAGCCTCAAATGACAAAACCTTTAACATAAAAGTTGTATATCTGTTCAAGAAAATCAATTTGGAATTAAATTTTGAATCATTTGGATTTTTGATGAGAAGGTTATGGGCACTTGAAGTTGGACTTTTTCACATTTCAATGACTTTGGTCCAAAGTGACCTATAATGTTTTGTATTATCACATGCATTTCTTTTATGATTTTGAATTTTTGTCCAACATAACAATTGAAGTAGACATATTAAAATTTCCAATGAATTTTATCCCACCTCAAACTCATGAAAAATGAGTGAGTTACGTCCTTGGGATATTGACCCAAAATTAGGGTTTCCGTCAAAATGACCTATAATGTTTTGAAATGGATGATGATCTTCCAAGATTCAAATCAATTTTCGATGAACATGAAAGTTGTTCATATGGTTCATAAGAAAAAGTTTTCCCTTGGGGTCATCTTCATTTAACAAACACATTAAAAGTTAGGTCTCAATGGATTTCAAAATAGTTAGATGAATTGACTAATCAGCTTCTCAAGTCCAAACTTCAAATCTTAATGAATTGATGATTGAGGACACTCAAATGGCTCATATATGCATAAAATGATGAGTTAAAGAACTTACCTTGATTGTATTTGATCATGGGTTGAGGTTGCTTCATGAGCAAGGCATAGTTGATGCACAGTTGAATTAGGGTTTCCTTGGGAAACAATTCTCAAGCCATTTGGTTTATCTTGACCAAATTGACAAATTGAGATACTTGGGAGGCATATATGATGATTGAGACCTTTGGGAACCATTGTCATGCTTTCTTTCTTTTTTCATCTGGCCACATCATTGAGCATAGGGGCCTTCTAGGAGCCTTGGGTCACATGCTTGCTCAAGCTACAAGCAAACGATGTTAGTGACATATTTTTGTGCTTTTCCTTAGTAAAAAAAATGAGAAAAGCAACAATGTACAATTCAAGCATGCTTGGTGGTCTCAAACCAACTCACACAAGTCCCACCCTAGGTTTAAGGAGCTAAGATGCTATGATCATTGAGGCAAATGCAATGTGGAACGATATGATGCCATGAGGGATATTAGGGTCAAAATTAAGGTCTTACACACTTGACAATATTGCTGACCCACTGACAAAGCCTTTTGCGCAGCAGAAGCATGATGATCATACTAGATCTATGGGCATTAGGGGTATGCCTGATTGGCTCTAGTGCTAGTGGGAGATTGATGGTGTAAGCCCTAAAGGCCAATACTTTTGGTACTTGTATTGAATTATTTATTAATAATAAAAGGCTTTTTCTTTATTACGTTTGTTTAATAAAGTCCCTTGAATAGCTAGTCCGTTTAATGTATCAAGTGTGACTTGATCATGAGATCACATTAAACATAAGGACACTATTCTTAAAGTATCCGTAGTCGAGCTTTATTGTGAAGTGGGATAACATTAAAGCATTAAAACTATTATGTATATAGACTGATGATCACATCTCATGGATCATGGATAAGGAGTTATCAAGTCTTAAACATAGGTATGAATATTAAGAGTAATATTTATACTGGATTGACCCGCTATGAGAATACTATATAGAAACCTATGCAAAGTGTCCTAAGTTATTCTCATGGTGATAATGGTGTATACCACCCTTCGACCTGAAACTGCTATGGACCCTAGATGTAGAGTCGAGCGCTTTATTGTTGATCAAACGTTGTCCATAATTGGATAACCATAAAGACAGTTGATGGGTACTCCACGAAGCATGTTGAGGGACATGAGTGACCTAGATGGAATTTTCCCATCCTGCATAACAAGATAAATATTTATGGGCCCAATATTGAACTGGACGAGGATGCACGGTCTATGCCTTGTGTTCAATATAGACATAAGGGCAAAAGGGTAATTATACACATAAGTATTATCACAGAAGGATTTGTCAGATCACATGACATTTTCGTGTCTTGGGTAGCAGTGATGTGTTGCTAGATATCGCTCACTGTTTATTATGTTAAATACGTGATCTAATATAATTGCCAATGCCGCGAAAACCTACAGGGTCACACACAAAGGACGGATTGATGAGAGATAGAGTAACTAAGGAACACCGTAAGGTACGGTGTACTCAATTAGAATACGAAATATGGTAAGGTACTACACGCTTAAGTGATTTTGGCATATTATAAAATATAGGCCACTTACACTTAAGTGGGCTTTTTAGCTTGAAGCCCACACAAGTGGTTCTATAAATAGAACCCTTGTGCAGAAGCATTCATTGCGGTTACATTTTCATTTTCTATCTCTCTCTCTCTCTCTCTCTCTCTCTTACTCAAAGCCTTCATTCGTAGCAGCTAGCACTGAGATTGAAGGAATCCGTTCGTGTGGACTGAGTAGAGGCGTTGTCATCATTCAACGTTCGTGATCGCTCCGTAGATCTGCATCAAAGGTTTCAATCGTCACAAGAGGTAACCATTCTATCACTAATCATGACCGTTTGTAAGGATCACTAAAGGAAAAAAAATTAATTTCCGCTGTGTTTTGGATCGCTAATCTCCTTCACTCCTAACTAGGGCACAGACAAAATGACCTATAATGTTTCACCATAAAAAATGACTTTCCAAGAAAAACTAGTTGTTGATGCCAACATGAAATTTGTTTGGAATGTCATAAGGAGTAAAGTTTATCTTGGAATAATTTTCATATGACAAAAATTGTAGGAGATAGGTGTAGCGGTGTATTCGTCACTTTATGATTTATTGATTAAATCAAAAGCAAAGCATACAAAGAATCGAGTCGCCACCGCACTTTTATTTATCCTAAGGAATGGCTAAAAAGCGAACAAAAGCCTAAGAAGTTTTACACATAGAAAACTAATGAAAAGATCAGAGAATCTGGGTAAGGGGTAAATTACGAAATGGGAAGGTGTTAGGCACCCAAAACGTCCTAGGTACTCCTAGGGAGCCCTTTTCACACTTGTTGAATGAAATGTTATTTGTTATGAAATATTTATTGTGCAAACATGGATAGCAGGGATGAGAAAAGAATATACAAGTTATTATTTTTGTGTTTGAACGGATGAACCCGTTGCCTACGTACCTTTCCATGGAAGGTAAGGATCAAAACGCCGTAGTTCGGCTAAAAGATTTCCAAAATATGAGTGGGTTGATTTTAAAACAAAAAGCCCTAAGGTCTTTCGTTATCCACGGGAGAAAACTCAACCTTATGCAAACAACAAGTCCACCATGTGAGAAAAGCTTCAACTTGCTAGTGAGGGGTTAACCCTATAATAAGCAAGGAAGTCTTACAATTCAATCACTAAGGACAGAAGGTGAGATTAACATCAACCAACTAGGATAAATCAAACCTATGGCTAATGTATGAAAACTTATCAAGAATGGACAAAGCCACAAAACAATTGAATGAGTTGGATTAACCAATTAGAATTTATTCACAAAAGATGGTCAAAGTATGATTAGAATTTAATTCAAAGAAGTGTTAAGAAAATGAAGTTTGAAAAGTCAAAGGCTTAAAGCCTAGGTTTCTAATTTGAAAAGACATGAAAATGTTTGCACAATGGTTTTCAAGTTGGTATTAACATGCAGATGGAAGTTTAAAGAAACAAAAGGATGGAGGGTGAGGGAGTGTAAAACTTCTTATATGTTCACCTCTTGAAATCATATGGAAGATGATTCAAGTGATTCCTCTGGAATAGGCAACAATGCATATAACAAATAAGCAAAACAAATGGATACCGGATGCCAATTACTGGACTTATACCAATCTCCTAAAACAAAAACATGATACCGGATGCCAATCAATGGACTTATACCAATCTCACAAACAAACATGGATACCGGATACCAATCAATGGATTTACACCAATCTCCTAAAACAAAACAATGATACCAGATGCCAATCAATGGACCTACACTAGTCTCACACCATATCATTGGAACAACTGCCAAGTAATGGACTTATGCTTGTCTCCTCCATGGACAAAGCAAAAATGCTATAAAGCAAAGTTTATGAAATGATATACAAATGATGATGATAAATGCACTAAGGCACACTCAAGCAGATATGCACAGATGAATCAAGTAAGCAGAACAATCAATTCAGTTAGCACACACTATATATAAGCAATTAGGCTCAAGCAAGGTTAGACTTTACAGTCAACTAGAATGGGGTATGTTGTGCTCTTAACCTTAACATTGAGAGTTAAGGTGAAGCAGAAATGGAGATGAGGGGTGTGCCTCAAAGCTTCTATCCCTGGCCTAGGAGAGCTTTGAATAATAGAAGGTGTGGGAGTTCAGAAAGTTGGAACTCTCTCCACAAGTGAATGACTCTATAGATCTTGGGTTAATATCCACAATGCATCAACATGTAATGTGAGCAAAGGGATGACACACTGAATAGCAGGAGATGGATTACACATCTCTTTTATCTGCCAATTGCCTTATCAAAGGACTTTTCCTGCTTAGCACAAAAATAAACACACAAGAACATTGCCTCTTAAGGAGGGCTTCAGACAGGTGCCTGCCCAAGTAACAGGACAGGTCTTCCAGACTACATGAAGAAAAGAGGTATACCTAAGTGGTTAAGCAACCAAGCAAAAGCAAGTTCAAAGTGAACTTAAGCAACTTATGTACCTGTTGAAACATCAAACAAATCAGTATACAACTCAGACAATCAAACAACATCAATATCAACAATCAAACCCAATAAGCAAAGGCATAAACCACAAGTCAAGCTCAAATGAGTTAACAACCCTACAAAACACACAATGTTAGTAGTCAAAGGCAAACATCAAATGCTCAAGTGTTGAAGCATAATGAACCATATAACTTGGATGTTCAACCTGAAATCAAAGCTCAAACATGAGAAGCAAACCACTAGGTCAAAGCCTAGGGTCAAAGATGGAGAAAAAATTTAAAACAGAAGCTGAAAATTAACATGAATCAACTTCAAACACATCTTGAAACAATCCAAAACGTCTCACATCAATATCATATACCAAATGCATTTCACAAGCTAAACATGGCAAGGTATGCAAGTTGTGAGCACATTGAGACATCAGAGTGAACAAATGCACATAAATTCAAAAATGATTCAAATAATCTTGAGAAAATTCATGGATGAACAAAACATACAACATGATCAACACACCAAAAAATAGGGCAATTGGACATGATTAGGCATGGTAATAAAATTGTATAAGGCAAGGCAATCAAAACAAGCTCAAATAAGACACCAAATGACACATCAACTTAGCACAAGCCTAAAACAGAAATGAAACATGGTAAAAACCTCAAATCAAAGCCAAAACAATCTTCAACATGTCTAGAAACAATGTGTAAAATTTCACATCCATAGGATAAAGCACAAGCATTTCATGATCAAATGAAAATCAAGACTATTCAAAAGCTCACACATGGTAGTTCAAAAAGAAAAATCTCAATCAAATCCGAAATCAATCCAAAAATTCCAAGAAAAATCATGAGCATTCACAACATCCACAAGGAACATCATACAAAAAAATCACATCAATTGGAATTCATTTGGCATGGCAAATCAATTAATCAAGTTGGACAAGCAAAGGTGTGACACAAATTGTCACACCTACATTCACATGATCATAAAACAGAAACCACAAATGGTAAAAATGCAAACTCAACACCAAAATGTCCAGCCAAGAGTCTAGTTTCAACATGTCAAATTTCATAGGCATTGGATTAAAATTCAGCATTTCCCAAAAGATATGGCAAGCAAGGTACAAGAAGCATACATGTTCACAAACCCTAGGACCAATTATTTTCCAGCCATGCACAATTTATGAAAAAATAATCAAAAAAAAACTAGAGAGAAAAATTAAAAAAATGATAATGAAGCATGTACATGCAAAAATCCTCATATTTTTTGGATGTATTTTCAATTTAGTATGAATTTATGAAGTTGGAGAAAAATTAAAAAAATGATAATGAAGCATGTACATGAAATAGGAGGGAAAGAAAATAAGTGAGAAGCATTTTGAATTAATGCCATCAGCCAGAATCGAATGGAGGAACAATTTAAATGTAGCTGGCGCGCCAAATGAAACGACACCGTTTGGTGTCCAAACCCTAAACACATGCAAGGCCATAATCCGCAGGAAACAATGAAGAACACGCATCAAATTTCGCAGGTAATGGTATGAAGGGTGCAACAAAATCCGTAGGAAAAGTGCAGGTATGGAGATCATGCGAAGAACACGATGAAGATCATGAAGATCTTCATCCATTTTTTCCAGAAATTCTCAACATGTCCAGAAATCAAAAATGAGCACATCATTGTAAAGATCAAACATCACACAACAAGAATCAACAAGCATTTCATAAAAAAAAAACACAACACGCATGGATCGAAGCAAGAAAGAATCAACATCAAAACTTCAATTCATCGAATCTCACTCAATTTTGCACGAAATTACACGATTCAAAGCCTAAACTACTCAGCATCACAAGATCTATCATATTATGGCAATGAAAAGCAAGATTAGGAGATGCGATTTGTAACCTCTTGTAGAAGCAGAACTGGATTTTGTGTTGTTCAGACCTTGCAGTGCTCAAAATCTCCTCTACAATGCTTGTGAAGATGAATGGAAGGAAGATCAAAGCTCAATTGCACATGATTCAACAGAATTTTGGATTTGCCATAGATGCATCAAGCTTCATGAATGCTTCCATCTTGCACGAATTCCACTGATTCTATGGATGATCCTGCTCAAGATCAACTCAACAACAAGGATTAAGCAAGGAAATGAATTGAATATGAAGAAATTGGAAGAAAATTTTGAGAGAAAAAAAATGTGGAAAATTTCTAGATCTGAAAAATGAAGTGTTGTTAGCAGAAAATCTGTTAGGGTTTGCTATATATACTTCTTCTTAATCACTTCCCTAATCATGTTTAAGCAATTGGCAAAGTGGATTAGCAAAATAATGGTGTAAGTGCAAATTAGCAAATTCACCTCATGCATGAAAATGGCATGTGAACAGTACACGAGTTCAAGTTAATTTCACTTAAAGTGAATTTTTAAAATCATTGGAAATGGCAAAATGCTCAAATAATTCAACAATTTTAAATTTCAAGATTTCCCTCCAAAAATTCAAGAATTGGCAAATAATTATGTGATGACAAATGATGAAATGCAATGCAAGATTTTGAAATTAGAGGTCAAAATGAGAAATTAGCAAAAAGAACCACTTGAATTGGAGCTTTGGTTGAGAAGTTATGCACATTTGAAGTTCAATGTACACCTTGCCATGTTTTGATCATATCTCCTTAACCACACATGAGAAATTGATGATCTTGGACTTTTTGGAAATGGGAGAGAAATATCTACAACTTTCATGTTCAACAAAATTTCATTTGAAGCTCTCTTGGTGATGTAATTTGAAGTTGAAGTTAGATGAAAACCTTTCCATTTTTGGCAATTTTGAATTATAGGTCACTTTCTATTTTTGGAAAGTTTTGACCTGACTTTATTTTCTTCAATGTTGATGTTTGAAATGTCAAATGAGACTTATTTGAACATGAATGAAGTATTTCTAATCACTTCCCACCTCCAAATCCACAGTTGACTTGGCTGTTGACTTTCTAGGTCTTCAGTTGACCTGACAATGTTTTGATGAAATTCAAGCCTCTACCACTTGGGATTTTGATTCAAAATGATATCATAGCTCATATGAACTCTTGTGAATGATTGTGGTGTCCAAATTCTCAAGAATGGCCACCATCTATAGCTCAATGACTGCCTTTGACTGCTTTGACTGTTGATTGCTTCATCTGCAAGACAAGGGTTAGATGACATATTTTGGTACTTTTGGTTAGTGATGAAAAGAAAAGCAATGATATACAAATGAAAAACATGCTTGGTGATCAAGAAACACTCTCAAAAGGTAACCCACCCATAGGGAAGGAGGCAAGGTGCACAATGATCCTTGAGGCAATGATATGATATGATATGATACAATGAGGGATCTTAGGGACAAAATTGGGGTCTTACAATAGGGCTTGGGGAACCTCAGTTTTGACAAGTTGACTTTCTCTGGTCAACCTCTTTGAACCAACTTGGAAACTTGAAGTTATCTTGATCTTTGGGACTCATGGAGGATCATATATGCATAAGATGATGTTAAATGAAGTATCCCTTATTATTTTACCAAATGTTGAAGAAACTTGCTAAGGAAGTCACACAAGATACCCAGATGAATTAGGGTTTCCAAAGAAAACTAGCTTCAAACTCTTGATGAATTCTTGATCAAAATGACAAATGAAGACCATGAGGATCCGCATATGATGTTTAGAACCATTATGAAACATCTCTTCATTGATCTCATTGCCCTGAGGGTCTCAAACCCTATATGTGAGCTTGATGAGGAATTGATGGATGCACACACTACCTACAAAAGAAACAAAGCTATACATAGACATATTTTTGTATTTAGGTTAGTAAACAAGGAAAAATAAAGTATGATACAATCAAATGTGCTTGGTGATCTCTCCCAATGCAAACACAATGAATGAGGGATAAAGAGGATGCTAAGGTATGATTCCAAGGCCAATGCAAATGATGAGATAGCATGAGGGATCTTAGGGTCAAACTTGGGATCTTACACCTGGTATCTCCTAAAATTATAGAAGATGTTTTTGTGGGTAAGAAGGCAGAAGTTCCTAGCGTTGATTCGGTTAGTGCTCACACTTGTTAGTCTATAGAATCTAATAGGTTGAAGACTAACAATGATGACGAGGTATTGCGTCTGATTAAAAGAAGTGAATTCAACATTGTGGAGCAGTTCTTTCAAATGCTGTCAAAAATTTATGTGATGTCATTACTGATGAATTCTGAGGCACACAGGGAGGATTTGCATAGAGTATTGGGACAAGCTTACATGGAACACGATGTTACTATGGATCAGTTTGCCCACATTGTTGCCAACATCACTTCTTGTAATAACATAAGCTTTTGTGATGAAAAACTTCCTGAGGAAGGTAGAAATGACAAGTCGGCAATTCATATTTCAATGAACTATAAGGAGGACGCTCTGTCCAATGTGTTAGTTGATACTGCCTCATCATTGAATGTGTTTCCCAAGTCAACTCAAGCAAGGCTTTCTTATCAAGGTGCACCGTTGATGTACAGTGGCGTGGTGGTTAAAGCATTTCACGATTCTCAAAAAACTGTCATTGGATAAGTAGACCTTATAGTTAAGATAGGTTCGAGTGATTTTCATGGTCAGTTATATCAACAGAGAATGAAGAAAGCTTTTGATGAGAAGGTCAAGCCTCGTGTGTTTTGAGAAGGTGACCTCGTGCTCAAGAAGATTTTATCTTTCAAACCTGATGCTAGGGGAAAATGGACTTCTAATTATGAAGGCCCATTTGTTGTTAAGAGTGCCTTCTCGGGCGGTGCATTAATTCTTACAACTATGGATGGTGAGGAGTTCACGCGTCTTGTGAATGCCGATGCATGTAAGAAATACTTCGCCTAAAAAAAGGAAAAGAACAACTCACTAAGTTGAAAACCCCAACGGCGACTTAGGAAAAAATGACCGTCTCGGTGGATTGAAAACCCGAAAAGGCAATCTAGGAAAAAGTTAGAGACATAAAACAAAAAATTTATCCTAGTAGATTGAGTAACCCACCTTGGGGTAATCTAGGAAAAAAATAGGGATTATGGCCAGTAACTGCATTCGGCTGGTCCTGATTGTTGAAGCAGTTTTGAGCAGTCATTTGGTTCTGATTCGTCATTCTCAACTAAAGTCAAGCACATTGGATTTCGAAGTTGGTAGGGAGAGTGATCCGCGGTCGCTCGCGGATCAAAAACGAGTGGTTTTTGTAAATATGTAATATAGCGACAATGACTCGAAATATCGTCTCTCAAGGATTCTTGTGGGAAAATCAATAACAGTAATAAAATAAGGGGGTTTGGTTTAGGTTTCCGATAAAGAAAAAGCACTTAAAATAATTGATTACTGAAATAAGTTGTTGTGAAATAAGCGATTAAAGTAACGGATCCACTGCCTCGGTTCTTACTAATCATCGACCGATGAAAATACAATTTCCCAAGCGGGACTTCTATCCTATTTGATGAAAAAATCAGTCAACAAGCGTGGAAGATTTTATGAGAACATGTTCCTATTGCCGGATTAAGCATACGGTAAATGATAGAGCAAATTAAGAGTTAAGCAGAGTTAATCTACGATTAAAATTAGGAACACAGATCACTCAAATTAAATCAAATAGACTATATGATAATTGAGTTAAGCAAACAACAATCACATGATATAATTGAAAGGAATAGAAATTAAATTGTAAATATCATAACAATCTCAAAGTTTGAAACCTGAGTACAGTGAATCCGTCCAAAGAGGATTAGTTCTCCATGAGTTTTCAAGCTTCAACAATATTTTTTTTGCGTGAATAGTCCCCTGTGAACAGTACACACGTTCTCCTTAAAAAGATAAAAAAGTGGATCCGGTTCAAAACCCAACTGGGTCGAAAATATAACCCCAGGCCCACAACATGACCCAACACTAAAATAAAATTCTAATGCTGTAACTTGAAACGAAATTCTGGAATTTTGAGCTTCGAATCTGACTTCGACTCCAACACGAAAGTCGTAGCTCTCTCTCTTAGCTTTCCGGCGATTTTTAGAACGCCTCAAACGGATTCCCGGAATTCCAGTTATGATCGTTTCCGCGCAGACTGCTAAAGCTGAAAAATAAGTGCGAAAATTAAATTAAACTAAAAATAAAATAAAATATGAAAACATAATAAAATATAAAAATAAACAAAATAAAATAAAGAAATGCCTAAGTAAAAAGTAGGAGAATTGTGCATAAATATGCACTTATCAGAGAGTAGTGGTCATTGTATTCAATGTAGCCCTTTTCCATGTAAATTTCCATTTTCAAACTTTGTAAAGATCCATGGAGCCCCGCCATTTACGGACTACCATTCTTTTAAATAAAGTTGAGCTTTTATCCAATGATTTTTTATTCTTATTTGTTTCTGTTTTAAAATTGAATTTTTATGATGATAATTTTGAAATAAATAAATCAATGAACAATCACTTTTCCTAACAACAATAAGGCATTTACTTTAAGAATGATCAATTACAAAAAAGGAATGTCAACAGCAATCTCAAGGACGGTAAGCATTGATATGTGAAGCATTGTCAGTCTTCCCCGAGCAGCGGTTTGGTGACTTTACCTCCACAACAATTTTATTGTTCATCCCCAACATGATTGGTGGGTTTTCATCCTCGAAAGAGCTGATGTGTTGTTCCCTTTGCAATTCATCCTTCCACAGCTGAGGCGTTCATGTTTTTGCATTTCTCAGTTTGTGTATTGGTGAATTAACTCTGGATTATATTGGAACCTTTATTTGGTCTCTAGATCCCCAACGCCTTTATTTGTGTGTTGCATAGTTGTGACAGTTTCTCCCCTATGTGAGTCTACAGATCTAGTTGATATTTTGGTACCTTGGAATTGGTTTATTTCTCAATATCCAAGAAGAGTCTGATGACTATTACTTTCCTTATGAGGAAGTTTTTGCTGATCTTTGTATCCTCGTGTGGCCATTGATTCGTCCTGGCAGATCTTTGTATCCCTGGTGAATCCCTACAAAGATGTTTTTGGATGGAATCCCTAGTAGATCGTATGGTTCTACCCACTCACAACTTTACCTCTTATTGTGACTTGTGACCCCAGCAAAATTCCATTTTCTGATTGAAGATTTCTTCCTTCAGGCAGTATTTGGTTCCCCGCAGTAATGGCTTGTTGTTCTGATAAGGATCCTCAGAAGATCCCACTTTATGTGCAACACTTTAGGTTCTACGCATGTTCTTCATGCCTTTCCCGACCAGAGTTAACCTTTTATTTAGATTAATGTATTCTCATTCTCCCTTGAGTCGTGGTTGTGTTCCATCCCCGAGAATTGGATTTATTTTGAGTTAGGATTTACATCCTCGGTGATTTATTTTTATCCCTAGCAGGTTATCTAGTTGGTGTTTCCATCTTGTCGAGATTAGTCGAGTATCTAGTTGTGATGATTCGGATCTTCGTTATTTGTATCCTTTGTGCTCGTGTGTCAGCATAATCATATATATACTCATAGACATACATGCATAAAGCAAAGAGTCAGATATTTCATTGTGCATTTTTTGTCGCGTTGATCTTTCTTCTGATCCCTTGCTTCGGTGATATTATTTCCCCATGCAGATTTGGTGTGTTTGTCCTCCTTCAATTGTAGAGTATCGCCCCCTTAAGCAGAAAGAGTTTATCCTTTCTTCTTCCCCACTGAGTTATTTCCTCGTGGGTGATTATTATTTCAGTATCCTCACCATAGATGGATGTTCTTCCCTTCGAGTTTATCCTTGATATGTTCACTTTAACCATAGATGGATGTTCTCTCTTTGGTTTTCTACCCAGTAAAAGGTAGTTTCAAATTGTGTTTGGTTTCTTTTCCTAGTAGGGCATTCTTACCCAATAATCGATAATGAATATGCCTCATTACCCAATAACCGGTACTGGATGATATATCTCTTTTATTCCTATGTTGAAGTTTTTCTTCCCCGGTTGAGTTTCGGTTTGTATTTCTTTGTGAAATCGAATTTCTTTTTAGCTTGAGTATTTCAGCTTTGTTCTGATTTACTCTCATCCCCTGCAGGTTCTTTCTCCCCAGTCCGAGTTTTTCCATTGATTTATTTTCATGGAAAATCCCCTCGTGTTTATAGCACTTTTCAAGTTGTAGCCTGGCCTACACATAGCTTTTATCCCAGAGTCTGTCTCCCCAGTGATTTTTTCCTTATGGAATGCCTTGTACTCCTGAGGACTTTTAGTCTCTCCGGATTCTTTTCCTTTGTGGCCATATTGTAGCGGGGTTTTCGTTACCTTTAGGTTTATTGACTAAACCAAAAGTAAACATACAATTCGAGTCGCCACCGCACTTTTATTTGTCCAAAGGAAAGGCTAAAAAGCAAACAAAAGCCAAGGTAAGAAGTTTTATCAAATCAAAAACTAATAAAAATGTCAGAGATCTGGGTAAGGGGGTTGGTTATGAAATGGGGAGGTTTTACGCATCCAAAACATCCTTAGTACTCTAAGGGAACCCTTTTTGAAAATATGTGTTGTAGTATGGTATTTGTGAAAATATGTGCAAAAGATTGGACGGATGAGAAGAGAATAGATTTATATTTACAATTTTGTTGTTTGAATGGATGAACCCATTGCCTACGTACCATCACAAAGGTAGGATCAAAACCTCGTAGTTCGGGGTAAAAATCTCAAAAAAGATTGGTGAATTGATTTGATAAAAAGCCTTAAGGTCTTTTGTTATCTGTCGCTCCCCCTGGATTTCCCGAATCCAGGTACAAACGCGAAAAGAGTGGCGAGGAAGAAAGAGTAGAGTCGCCAGCTATGTACTTTTATCCTAAGAGAAGGGAAAGGTAGTACAGCATAACCAAGAGGGAACGGATAAAACAAAGTCTCGAACCACAGAAAACTGAGTAAGGGGGCGGTTACCTGAAGGGAAGGTTATCGCACCCTTTCACGTCTGTGGTACCCCACAGGATCCACGTTTGCTATTTATGTCTAAAGTGTGTGTATAAAAAGTCCAATATGCGATGCGAAAGAGAGAAAATCAAAGTAGGGAAAAGAAAGAGTTATTGCTCGCACAGGCCCTACCCTGCTGCATACGTATCTCAAGAAGGATTGAGAAACAGAGCATCGTAGCTCGGCTAACCTATTTTTGTTTGTTTTTGTGTTTTTTAGATGAACAACGTTACTACGCAATCTACCGGATGCTCGACCTTTGGAGACTTACTCACTTGTAGTAGAAGGAGTTAACGTGTTCTTAAGAAAATAAAATCAAAGAGTTTGTTTGTGTTTTAGGAATGCTCATGCAAAAAGGAAGTCCTAGACGAAGGAACCGTGCTACCAAATTGACATGCAAACGAGAGACTATACGAAGTCTAGCAATCCTATGGGTTGACGATCACACCATACAAAAAAACATATAGCACAAAGTAAACACACCAACAAGGGGGCTCAAACATACAGGGGTAGGGCTTTAGTCAAGAGGGGTCATATCAACCTCGACAAACAAGCCATGGAAAGGTAATCAAATGGGCTCTTAACCATTGACATTGAACGTCAAGGTGAGAAGATCAAAAGGTTAATGAGGATAAGACCTCATAGCTCTTAACCCTGGGCAGGGTGAGCTCATGATAAAGCATGGGGGTTCAGAAATATGGGACCCTCTCCACTGACTGACCGGACAAAAGATCTTGGGTTTTTGTTCTGAAGCATCGACACGTAGTGCGGGTATAAAGAACGACACACTGAATAACGGGGGATTGACTACTAATCCCTTTTATCCGTCAATTGCCTCTTCATGAAGGTCTTTAGCACTAGTGCCTCCTCTTGAAGGTCTTTGGGCACAAAAGTAAACACACAAAAACATTGCCTCCTATCGAGGTCTTCCAGCTAAGAAAGCGGTAAAATTATGGAAAGATGTAAAAGGGATCAAGAGAGCTACCACACGGATAAAGATCCGAAGTAATAACAACTAAAGAAGCAAGAAACCCAAAGATCTCTCAAGCTAGCACCATCAAAGAAAGCAAGTCAGCAAAGCAATCAGAATAAATCTCCAAATGGTATCCCACAAATAAAGTGGAATACCAAGCAAGCTATCTCTTCAAGAGTCATGTGAGCCCTCACAAAAACCCAACAAACAATTTAGAATAACAAGATAGGGTGCAATCAAGAGTTGCACCAAACAGAAGAATCATAGCAACAACAGTGTCAGGTAAACAGTGCACGGACGCAATAGAAAACATGTCATAACAAAGCATGAATGATGAAAGGAGGATACAATAGCACCAAGTCAGAAGTGACATCAATTCAATAAGTGTCTCAAGAACTCAATTCAACAAGATCAAAGCAAAAGCATTAAACATCCAAAGATGCATCAAAGTCAAACAAGTCAACATACAAGTTAAAAGTGCTTCAACTTCAACAATGAGTCATAAAAGGTAAAGGCATGAGGCAAAGGTCAAGGATTAGGCAATCAAATACACAAACAACACCAAATGACTCCTAAAATATCAATCAAAAGTCAATCATGTCCAAAGCGCCTTAAAATGCGACAAAAGCAATATAGACAAGTTCATGCAATCATGTGTCAAGATGAAATGAACATGGCAGCAAGGTATGCACATCATAAGCATGTCAAATGAGCTATGTAATCAATATGCAAACCTCCAAGTTCATATCATAAGCATAGAATCACTTTTGGACCAAAATCAAACAAAGTGTATCATGGAACTCTAATGCGTCTTTGGTGACCATTTCCCGAGAACTCAGTCGAGGCCTCTCCTCCGAGACGCGTTTATGTTAGCTCTGGTGGGTGCATTCTCGCTGCTCAACCCGAGGACCCCGAGACTGGGAACTTGCTATTAGGATGTCCTGTTGAGGGGAGTCAGCGGAGGTCTTTTATCCCGTAATAATGCCAAACCTTCAGTGGTAAACGTATTATTCTCGACTGAAGGGCTGAAGCGGACGAACTTCTGTTCTTAGAACCTACCAGTGAGGGGCGGGCTAAATTCAGGAAACCTTAACCTCCAACCAACCCGGTTTTCTGGAGCAGAGTTCTGATTTCGTATTATATTCCTCAGTGGTTTTCTCTTCAGACAGTACAACCTGACAGATGTTCAAGCGGATACAGCAATTCTGATTGACATGCCTTTGCATTGCATAACATCATCTGCATATTTGCATCCAACATCTCATGCTTAATCATTGGCAGGGTATTCCCTTTCAAAAGGGGGGTGCCTTAAAAAATGAATAAGCAGCGCATCGCATACCATGCATATTAACCCTTGTTTGTTTTGCAGGTGTCATCGCAGTGTCTAAGGTTTGTTCCCTGTTTCAGGCATTATTGGTCCCAGGCGAGTCCACAGGTACCCGACCAAGGAAAATCGTCTGCGACTAGCGATGGACCAGGTACAGAAAGAGTTGGCTGATATGCGTGAAAGGATGGATCAGTTCATGACATTGATGACTGGTATGGCAGAAGGCCAGGAAAAGCTGAGGGAATTGGTTGAGCAACCGAGGCCCGATCCAGAGGTGGAGATACCAAATGCTGAGGGAAACCCTGGTAACCCTGGGAACGCTGATAACCCTGTGAACACTGGTAACGCAGGTAACACAAATGCTGATGGAAACCCGGGTAATGTTTACAACACGGGGAATGTTGGAAATGGTATTGGCGGAAGGTACAATGTGAATCAAGGAATTTGGATTAACGGGCGCCCCGTTACCGAGGATTATTAGTATGATCAATTCTCTTTGCACGACGAAGCTCATGAGACCACTCGCCGTATGGATGAGCTTGCTGAGAAGCTCAAATCTTTGGAGTCTCAAAATTCCTTAGGTTTTGATGTCACAAATCTTGGTCTGGTTCAGGGAGTGAGGATTCCTCACAAGTTCAAACCCCCTACTTTTGAGAAATACAACAGGGCTTCTTGCCCACGCACTCATCTCCAATCTTATCTGGGAAGGTTGGGAGCTCACACGGAAGATGAAAAGATGTGGATGTACTATTTTGAAGACAGTCTAACTGGAGCTTCTCGTGAATGGTATTCTCATTTGTCTCGTACTACCATCAAGAGCTGGAAAGACTTGGCGGAGGCTTTTGTCAAACAATATCAATACAACTTGGACATGGCTCCAAATCGGACCTTGTTGCAAGGAATGTCTCAGACTGCCAAGGAGACCTTTAGAGAATATGCTCAACGTTGGAGACAAATTGCCGCGTCCGTCCAACCCCCTATGTCCGAAAGGGAGATGGCGGATATGTTCATGAACACTTTTCAAGGCAATTATATTGAGAGATTGGCTGTTTGCCCGTCAATCAGCTTTGCAGAGATAGTAATTACTGGAGAAAGAATCGAGAGTTTGTTGATGATGGGCCGAATTCAAGACAATAGTGCTTCCAGCTCATCAGGTCCCAAGAGACCGTTTGCTGGTAACGGTCAGCGAAGAAGAGAAGGCGAGACAAGCGTTGTGTACGTCGGCAGAGGCAGTGGCAGAGGACGCCCTAATTATTATCAAGATCAAGTGGCCGCAGTCACGATTCCAACACCTGCTCCTCAACAACAACAACAACCGCAGTATCATCCGCAACAGCAACCCAGGTACAACAATCAACAACAAAGAGGTAATCCGGGTCAGCAGAGACACTATCAACAACGTCCAAGGCAGACGAACCGGGTCATTGAGCCAATCCCAATGCCTTATTCTGTGTTACTTCCCAGGCTGATTGACCTGAATCTGGTTACGTTAAGAACGCTGGCCCCGCCAATCGATCCCAATAATTTGCCTAGGGGTTATGATGTCAACCCCAGATGTGCTTTTCACTCCAACGCACCTGGCCATACTATAGACAATTGCAAAGCTCTCCAGCTAAAGGTACAAGATTTGAGGGATGCCCAGGCTATCAATTTTTCTCCAGTGCCTAATGTTATCCAAAACCTGATGCCAGCCCACGGCGGGAAGAGGATTAATGTTGTTGATAGCGGGGCTTGAAAGGACAGATATTCCCGGGCTGTGGGGAAGAGTGCAGAATTTGTCAAGCTGCCGAGAACGGATGTGACAGTTTGAAAAGGGGTATTCAGCGACTGATAGATGAAGATTGTCTCCAGTTCGATCAGACCTGTCCGGTGAAGAATGATGTGTCGATAATCACGATTCATTTCACTCCTGAAGAAATATATGTTCCCGAGAGACCCGCTCCAACAACAATATATTTCCCAGAAAATTCAGCACCAATTATAATTTACTCTGACAACCCTCAACCGGTTTGGTTAGTCCGGTCACCATCACGGTGCCAGGACCTATTCCGTATGAGAAAGACAATGCTATCCGGTGGCACTATGGGGCTGATATCTACTGCCAGGGGCAGAAAGTTAACGATTAAGACATTGACATTGGTAGCTCCACTGTAGACAATGTTGGAGGGGTTGGTGGCTTCACTCGCAGTGGACGCCTATTTGCACCATCAACATTGCGCACGAATACTGAAGCTGAGGCAGCTGCCAAGGCTAAAGGAAAATAGGTAGCTCCTCCTAAGACCGAAGAGGTTACTACTGAGGAAGCTCCTCCTAAGACCGCATTCGAGAAGGCTTTACATATCACAAAGGGATGCAAAGGGGTGGTGCTTTCCCATGTTTTGGTTGATACAGGCTCTTCTCTGAATGTTCTTCCAAAGAAAGCCTTAATGAAGTTGGATTGCGAGGGCATCATCCTGAGACCAAGTAATTTAGTTGTGAGGGCCTTTGATGGCTCTAAGAGATCTGTCTTTGGCGAAGTTGAGTTGCCAGTTAAGATTGGACCGCAGGTGTTCAGGAGCACCTTTTGTGTGATGGATATCCAGCCTGCCTATAACTGTCTACTAGGACGGCCCTGGATTCATGCTGCCGGCGCTGTTACTTCTACTCTCCACCAGAAGCTCAAATATGAACTGGAAGGTCAGGTCTTCACTGTCTGTGGTGAAGAAGATATTTTTGTCAACCACCTGTCTACATTTAAGTATGTGGAGATGGATGGCGAGATGCATGAGATGCTGTGTCAGGGCTTTGAAGCCATAAACATCAGTGAGGTCGTGCCCGAAGTTGTCTCTTCACCTAAGTCCGAGAAGGTCGGAACTTCTATCTCTTCATACATGCAAGCTGTTGAAGTGGTTAAAGCTGGTAATGCCCAAGGCTGGGGCAAATTTGTGGAGCCAGTCATCAAAGAAGACAAGTTTGGATTGGGGTTTACTCTGGGGTCTCAGAAGAATGAAGCCGGTACTTTCTCCAGCGGGGGTTTGGTTTCTCCCCACATCATTAATGCTACAGATGAAGACAAGGCTGACAGCAACTGTGACTTAGATAGCTGGATTCGCCCGTGTGTCCCGGGAGAAAAGCTCAACAATTGGTCGTCTGAAAAAGTCGTCTGGGTTACTCTACTGAAAGAGTAATTTTTATTGTTTTCCTTTTATTACATGCATAATAAAGTCTTACACTTTGCCCAAGGTGTAATGACTCATCTGTAGGGCCATCCATTTAGTTACATTTCGCAATTATTTTCATCATCAATAAAGGACAGCTTTTGCAAACAATTTTGTGTTCTCTTTCTTTCAATTATTTTACTTTTACAAAAAATGGCGACGCTTCTTTTTCGTTTTTCTTTCCAAAAAAAAAATCTCTCGTTCTAAGGTAAAGCATGATCCTCCATCATAATCACCCGGATCTCACTGCTAACGACATTGCTATGGCCAAGTATGACTTCGACAATCTTATTTATCAAGTCGAAGAAGGGGTTGAGGAAGATCGTGAATTGCCTGAAGAGTTAGCCAGGTTGTTGAAACAGGAGGACCGAGCTATTACACCTCATCAGGAGGTGATTGTGACCGTCAACGTTTGTACCAAAGACGACAAGAAAGAGAAAGATCGGGGCCAGTCTACAGGCCGAGGTGAAAGAACAGTTGACCAGTTTGCTTCGTGAATACGTCGACATCTTTGCTTAGTCCTATCAAGATATGCCAGGTTTGGATACAGACATCGTTGTGCACAGGTTACCGTTGAATGAAGATATGCCGCCGGTGAAGCAGAAGTTACGCTGAACTCATCCTGACATGTACTTGACGGTGTTAGAAAGGTCAATGGGTTGTGTGCTCGGTCAGCATGACGAGTCAGGTCGAAAAGAGCATGCAATATACTACCTTAGCAAAAAAATTACCGACTGTGAACAAAGATACCCACTGCTCGAGAAAACTTGATGCACTTTGGCATGGGCTGCTCGCCGACTAAGACAGTATATGTTGACTCACACGACTCTATTGATATCAAAGATGGATCCAGTCAAGTATATTTTTGAAAAAAAACCAGCGCTTACCGGAAGGGTTGCTAGGTGGCAAATGATACTGACAGAGTATGACATCCAATACGCTTCACAAAAAGCCATCAAAGGAAGTGTCTTGTCAGACTATCTTGCAGAGCAACCGATTGATGATTACCAACCTATGAGGTTCGACTTTCCTGATGAAAACATCATGTTTCTCAAATCAAAAGATTGCGAGGAACCACTCCCGGAGGAGGGGCCTGACCCTGAATCCAAATGGATTATGATGTTTGATGGGGCGGTCAACGTCAATGGTCGCGGAGTTGGTGCAATGTTGATCACGCCGGAGGGGGTTCATTCCATTTTGCGCCAGAATAACTTTTCCCTACACCAACAATGAAGCCAAATACGAAGCTTGTATCCTAGGACTTGAGGAAGCCATCAACCTACGGATTAAAACCCTGGATGTATACGGGGATTCAACTTTGGTCATCAATCAAACCAACGGGAAATGGTATACACATCAGCCTCATTTTGTTCCTTACAGAGACTAGCAGCTATATGCCATGGCCAACTATATCAGAGACGGATGAAGAGAGTGTGTGATTAGAAAGTGCGCCCTCGGGAGTATCAAGTCGGTGAATTGGTACTCAAAGGAATTCTTCCTCCCAACACAGATTACAGGGGCAAATGGACACCGAACTATGAGGGTCCATACATGGTTAAAAGAGTTTTCTCTGGCGGAGCTTTGATGCTAACAACCATGGATGGCGAAGACTTCCCATCCCTTGTCAACTCAGACGCAGTTAAAAAATACTTCGCATAATTGACCCGCTGGACAAAATAAAGAGAGTCCAGGCAAAAAGGGGCATCCCGGCGAACCAAAAAAATAATAAAGAGGTTCGAGCAAAAATTAGGGATATAAAAATAAAAAAAAGTGTACACCCGGTGAGTTGAAAACCCGAAAGGGCGGCTCAGGCAAAAAAAGGGTATCTCGGTGGATTGAAAACCCAAAAGGGCGGTCCATGCAAAAGAGGGAATAAACGAATGACTGCAATCTGAGTTGATCCGTGTTATATCACCGTTTCATTCAATCCGACAATCTTCGAAGGTTAAAGACCGACTAATCATCCACTTCAGAAAGCAAGATGAGCAGAGCGTCTTGAGGACATACGAGCCATAGCAGCGTCGAAACTCAGTGGGACCCCGCTTCCACATTGCCATTAGGATAGTTTTCTTTTGTTCAATTTATAGCGATCGCCTCTTTTCAGGGATCAGCTTCCCGATGTACTCGCCTATTAGTGGCACAAACTTTTCCATCAATAAAAGTCAAATCATTCAGTTAAAAAGCCTCTTTATTTTTCATTTATCAGTTTGTTTGCAAAAAAAATGTCCGAATTTTTGATGAAACATATTGCATCTGAACATAATGGTGGCTTTTACAGATGATTTGCACAGGAAAATATTTAAAATTGCTTTGAATGTGCTTAACCCCGGACGGTGAAGTCAAACCGAGTAATTCCCCCGGGACATACGTGTGTGATTGCAGGTCACAGGAACCGGATGCCAAGTCATGAATCCTCATCCCCAAGCGGTTGACAAAGTCTTTCCTCAGCAGAGCATGTCCCCCAGTAGAGTTGCGCCTTGTATCCCCAGCAACAGCGGAGTAGTTGCATACCCAACAGGCAAGAGGGTGGTGTCCCCGGTAGTCATCTCATTCCCCAGCAGAATATTTTTAACAGATTTGTTCTGATCCTCAGCTTGAGGACAATTAGCAAGTTCATATCCCTAGCAAAGGTCGATTCCTACGACATTTCCCCAGGAAGTGCTTTCCCCGCAGACTCTCCTCACAGAGCCTCGCCAAACAAAATTCCCATAGTTGACACTCCCCCAGTAGGGTCAACTTTCCAGAGAGAGACGATTTATTTTTGGTGGCTCCCCGGTCCCGGCAGACGGATCATTCCCCACAAAGCATTCAAGGATTGATACAGCGATCCATTCCCTACCAGAGTTTGCTTCCCCAAGCAGATTTCTTTTTACACCATGCATAACATTTGCATTTGCATGCATATCATATCAAGCATACACATAAGCATACAGGTTCTTCAAAGCAGACTGAAGAATTACTTTACAACCGAAGTCACGAGATTCAGCCAGAGGATCTAGTGTGTGTGATCCAACATGAGGGTCATTTCGAAGATTCAGCCTGAGAATCGTTTTCCAAAGAGCCAGCCTGAGGTTCAATTTGAAGATTCAGCCAGAGAGTCGCCTATAAGCGTTATCTCCCCAGCAAGCTAGCTGGAGGAGTAGATTGACAGCTCAACAGAAAATCAACCTACAAGAGGATCTAGCCTGCGGATCGCAATTTAAAAAAAACACAAAGTCTAATTGAAGAGTCGTTGCAACATGTTCTAGCCTGAAGAATATGTACGAAGCCCAAAAAAGTGGAATATTCTCGAAGCTGCATATCTAACATGAAGATTGGGTGTAGGTTTCGAAAGAGGGTCAACCAGCGCATGCCTCAGATGCGAGATCCTGATGATGGGAATTTACCATCAAAACAAAGTAGATCTAGCCAGAAGATCGAAGTCAGGTCTAGCCCGAAGACCGGAAATAGATTCAGCCAGAGAATCAAAAAAAGAATAGATTCAGCCAGAGAATCGAAACAAAGAAAGTAGATCTAGCCAGAAGATCGAAGTAGATTCAGCCAGAGAATCAAAGCAGATCTAGCCATAAGATCGAACTAGGTCTAGCCAGAAGATCAAAGTCAGGTCTAGCCCGAAGACCGAAAATAGATTCAGCCAGAGAATAAAAAAAAAGAATAGATTCAGCCAGAGAATCGAAACAAAAAAAGTAGATCTAGCCAGAAGATCGAAGTAGATCTAGCCAGAAGATCGAAGTAGATCTAGCCAAAAGATCGAAGTCAGGTCTAGCCCGAAGACCGGAAATAGATTCAGCCAGAGAATCAAAACAAAGAAGATCTAGCCAGAAGATCAAAGTCATGTCTAGCCCGAAGACCAAAAATAGATTCAGCCAGAGAATCAAAATCGTATCTAGCCGGAGGATCAAAATTAATATCCAACCAGAGGACTAAATTGAGTATAGATTCAGCCAGAGGATCGAAACTCCAGATTAAGTCAGAAGACTGATTATGATTCAGCCAGAGGATCGGAAGAAAAATAAACAGCGCGGTGTATTTCAGCATTTTTGTGGTGTTCTCAGAGCGCAAATTTTCGGTCTGTCTTTGGTATTCAACCACAGCTCACCCTGTTTGTCTGATAAGTTGTTCGCTTTCATCCTGCTCGGGTAAGCTGATGATTGAATAGGGGCAACTGTAACACCCCAAAATTTGCCCTCCTCATTCATGCATTCATTTTTAGGTCATTTAACATTTCATATTGCATTTCATCATGTCAATCAGAATTAGATCCAAGAAGCTTGAATATCATCCAAGACACTTTGTGGGTCCTATCTGGGTGATCAGTCAACACAAGGGAATGGCTTGAGATACTTCCAACATGTTCAAATGGGGTCTATTCATCAGTCAAAACGTTAATCTTGAAGGAGCAAAAGTTTGTTCATGAGCTGTCATGCTGGCTAGGCGAGCAGAATGGGTCGCCTAGCGAGTCCCAAGAAAAGCCGCCAGAATCACCTACGCTCAGAGGAATTTCTTGAATTGTCATGCTCGCTAGGCAAAGCCCACGCGTTTAGAAAAAAAAACGAAAAAAAAAAAAAAAAAACGAAAAACGAAAAAATAAGTAAAATAATAAATAAATAAATAAAATATAACAGAAAAATCTTGGACTTGGACCTCTCTCATTTAAGCCCACAAAGCCACGAAATTAGGCTATATATTCTAGACTTCCATCTCCCAAAAAAACCCTGACCTAACCTGGGAAAAAGATAGTGAGAGAAGAGCTAACAGAGTTCAGAGCAACCTCCAGAGACTGAAGGGAACTCATCTGCAAAGAGCCAATTCCATCTCATATAAACCCTCAGATTGCTTTGCAAACTCAACCAGGCAATTCAATTTCATTCGATCTCTCCAATCAGGTTTGCCCTATTTCCACTACTTTATACTTTCAACCTGAAATTTTTGATACCCTTTTAATGCATTTGTTTGACAAGAGGTTTAGGCCTCCTACCCTTGGTTGCTTTTTGTGAGCTTTTTGTGAACCTTAATGGCATGATTCATATGACTCTATTATTTGGTGCAACTCTTGATTGCACCACATCTATTTCTCTAACCTGTTTGTTGAGTTTTTTTGTGAGGGCTCGCATGACTCCTGAAGAGATAGCCTGTTTGGTATTCCACTTTATTTGTGGGATACCACTGGGAGATTTATTCTGATTACCTGTGCTGACTTGCTTTCTTTGATGGTGCCAGCTTGAGAGATCTCCGGGTTTCTTATCTCTTTAGTTGCTGTTACTTCGGATCTTTATCCGTGCGGTACTTTTACATCTTTCCCGCATTTTACCGATTTCTTAGCTGGAAGACCTCGATAGGAGGCAATGTTTTCTTTTGTTTATTTAATTTTGTGCCCAAAGACCTCCCTGAAGAGGCAATTGACGGATAAAAGGGATTAGTAGTCAATCCCTCGTTATTCAGTGCGTCATTCTTTAAGATCACACTACATGTCGATGCTTCAGAACAAAAGTCCAAGATCTTTTGTCCGGTCAGTCAGTGGAGAGGGTTCCCTCTTTCTGAACCCCCAGGCCTTGTCATGAGCTCACCCCGTCCAGGGTTAAGAGCTATGAGGTCCTATCCTCATTACCCTTTTGATCTGCTCACCCTGACGTTCAATGTCAGTGGTTAAGAGCCCATTTGATTACCCCTCCATGGCTTGTTTGTCGAGGTTGATATGACCCCTCTTGACTAAAGCCCTACCCATGTATGTCTGAGCCCCCTGTCGGCAAGTTTACTTTATGCATATCAATTAGGTAGCGCGGTTCCTTCGTCTAGGACTGCCTTTTTGCATGAGCATCCCCAAACACCACCAACTCATTGATTTTTCTTCTCCTAAGAACATGTTTACTCCTTCTACTACAGGCGAGTAAGTCTCCAAAGGTCGAGCATCCGGTAGATTGCGTAGTAACGTCGTTCATCCAAAACCAACCCCGTAGTTAGCCGAACTACGTTTTGCTCTGATTCTCATTCCAGATGAGTTACGTAGGCATAAGATGCGATGTCTTACCGAGCACACTTCCCCTTAACCCATAGGTAGCCGAGCTACGAAGACTCTGATTCTCATATTCAGATGAGATACGTATGCAGTGGATGCGACATCCGTGCGAGTCATTTTCTTTTGACCCCCCTTTTAATAAATAACACATTAGATAAAACCACACCCTTTAGACAAGAACAACAAGAGTGGATCCCGTAGAGTACTACGGATGCGTAGGGGTGCTAATACCTTCCCTTCGCAAAACCGACTCCCGAACCCAAGATTTGGTTGCGAGACCTTGTCTTTTCCTTTCTGTTTTCCAGGTTTACTTCAAGCATTTCCTTTCCCCCTTTGGGATAAATAATGCACGGTGGAGAATTTCCAGGTTGCAACAGAGGGCAAATTTGAGGTGCTACAGCTGCCCCTATTCAATCAACTGTGAACCTGAACGGATGAAAGCAGCGGCTATCAGACTTTCAAGGTAAATAGGGATTGAATACCAAAAGAACCGGAAAATTTGCACTCTGTAGGTGACGAATCAAGGAAAGCGGGGCCATTTACCGATGGCGGCTTCAAAACAAAATTGATATTTACCGATATCAAAGAAAGCGAGGCCATGTACCGATGGCGGCTTCAAAATAAAACTGATATTTACCGATATCAAAGAAAGCGAGGCCATTTACCGATGGCGGCTTCAAAATAAATTGATATTTACCGATATCAAAGAAAGCGAGGCCATTTACCGATGGCGGCGTCAAAACAGATTTGATATTTACCGATATCAAGGAAAGCGAGGCCATTTACCGATGGCAGCGTCAAAACAGATTTGATATTTACCGATATCAAGGAAAGCGCTACAAGACCAGATATTTACCGATGACTGGGAAGGAACTCGATGTTTACCGACATCGAACAATGATGTTTATAAGTGAAACAAGACCAGACATTTACCGATGACTGGGAAGGAACTCGATGTTTACCCACATCGAACAAAGATGTTTACAGACACCAAGGAAAGAATACATTTGTGAAACGAAACCATTTACCGATGGCGAAAATGAAATACTCGATATTTATGGATAACGAAAACACACAGTTATTTAAATGACAAAACCATTTACCGATGGTTAACAAGCGGCTGATGTTTACCGACATCGAACAATGATGTTTACCGATACCAAAAAAAGGGAAAGGACACACACGGGTGTTGACAGAACGATTTTTTGTAGACACCAGTAGAGACATGCCATTTATTGATGGCCACCGATTGGAATTCGACATTTATCGACATCGAAAGATGATGTTCACCGACATCAAAGAAAAGCACAAACATTTACGGGGATCAACACGACACTTACCGGTATCGCAAGGATGATATTTACATATGTCAAAATAAGGCAGACACTTACTGGTGACTAAATCGGAAGAGAATCAAGCTTTCCTTTCACAGACTGGTGAGAAAATAAATCTCACTAGGATTATCGATTCTGAATGTTGCCAAGAGCAACTGCTGGAAAATGACTTTGATGTTGAAAAATGATCTGTCTCTTCTGGAGATATGATCCAATCTGGTTTAATACATGTATGCATATGTTTGAGTTTTCCATGGCGTAATGCTCCATACTGAATGGAAATGCTACGCGATTTGAGAATGCGAATGCAAATGATGATTACTACATGCAAGATGCAAAGGGAGGAAAACTCCTGCTGGGAAAGCAAATGATCACTTTACTGAGCACACAATTTCTGATTCGATCTTCCAACTCTGTGGGGACATACAACAATCCTGCTGAGGATACTTACTGGTCTGACATTCTCGGAACGGTAGAGAAACCAACTCAACTAGGGAGTCACTTGTTGGGAAAACACCAACCTCTCGACCATGCTGGGGAAACAAATTTTGAACTCGACATAAACGACCCAACTTCTTACACGACTGGACAGTGTTGAAACAACAGGGTCTTCCTTCGAACAAACTTTGGCTCATCTGCTTTAGCCATCAATCAAAGATAGTAACCTGCAAAACGGCAAGACATACATGCCCCAGGGGATCGTATGGACAAAATATACTCAAGTGTACTCAACATTCAAAATGATTTTCAGATGTTTTATCTTTCTGCACGTCATTGTCTAGCCTTCATGTTTTTAGATGCAATATTTATCCAAAATTCAGACTTTTTTTGCAAACAAAACAGTAGAAATAATAAAAAAAACAAGAGAGCAATTTGATTGAATAACGACTTTTATTGATTCAAAATGGCCTATAAAGGCAAATACATCAGGAAGCAATTCCTAGGAAGAGGTAATTGCGCCAAAAGAGAAAATAAACTATCCTATTGGCAATGTGAACACGGCATTCCACTATTTTCCATTTCTGTTATGACTCATAGATCTTCAATTTCCCCCAAATTATTTGCTTTCTAAGAAGAGTGATTGGACCGATCATATCCTTCAAGATGGTAGACACTGAAACGCGATGAAGTACAGATAAATCAGACTGTAGTCTTCGCTTTAATCCCTCTTTTTCCTGGACCGCCTTTTCAGGTTTTCAATCCACCGGGATACCCATTTTTTCCAAAGCCGCCTTTGCAGGTTTTCGACTTACCGGGTGTACATATTATTTTTATTCTTTATCCCTAACTTTTGCCCGAACCTTTTTCTTTTCTTTTTCTCTTGGTTCGCCGGATGCCCTTTTTTGCCTGGACTTTCTTTCTTTGTCCAGCGGGTCAGTTTATGCGAAGTATTTTTTGACTACATCTGAATTCACAGGAGACGGAAAATCTTCACCATCCATAGTTGTAAGCATCAAGGCTCCACCAAAAAAGACCTTTTTAACAACATATGGACCTTCATAATTCGGAGTCCACTTGCCCCTGTTATCTGTACCGGGAGGAAGGATCCTCTTCAAAACTAAGTCACCCATCTGATAGCTTCGAGGACGCACTTTCTGATCAAAGGCCTTCTTCATCCTTCTCTGATATAGTTGTCCATGGCACACAGCTGCTAATCGCTTTTCCTCAATTAAATTTAACTCATCAAACCTGGCTTGAACCCACTCAGCCTCGTCAAGTTTTACATCCATCAGCACCCTCAAAGAAGGGATTTCAACTTCTACTGGCAAGACTGCCTCCATGCCATACACAAGTGAAAACGGAGTTTCCCCGGTTGACGTACACACTGAGGTACGATACCCATGCCAAGAGAAAGCCAACATCTCATGCCAATCCTTGTACGTCACCACCATCTTTTGCACAATCTTCTTAATGTTCTTGTTTGCCGCCTCTACAGCACCATTCATCTTTGGTCTGTAAGGAGAAGAATTGTGGTGTTCGATCTTAAAGTCTTTGCAAAGCTCTTTCATCATCTTGTTATTGAGATTCGAACCATTATCAGTGATGATTCTCTCAGGAACCCCATAACGACAGATAATTTCTTTCTTAATGAATCGAGCAACCACTTGTCCGGTAACATTGGCATAGGAAGCTGCTTCCACCCATTTGGTAAAGTAATCAATCACGACTAGGATGAAACGATGTCCATTAGAAGTAGTAGGTTCAATCTTTCCAATCATATCAATGCCCCACATCGTGAATGGCCAAGGAGAATTCATAATATTCAGAGGGTTTGGTGGTACATGCACTTTATCTGCATAGATCTGACATTTGTGGCACTTCCGAGCGTATTTGAAACAATCAGATTCCATGGTTATCCAGTAATAACTGGCTCTTAACAACTTCTTGGCCATTGCATGACCACCAGCATAGGTACCGAAAGATCCCTCGTGTACTTCCTGCATTAACATGTCCGCTTCGTGTCTAACCACGCATCTGAGCAGAACCATGTCAAAGTTCCTCTTGTACAAAACATCGTCCTTGTTCAAGTAAAAGCTTCCAGCTAGCCTTCTCAGTGTCTTCTTGTCATTCTTTGACGCTTCTTCAGGATACTCTTGGCTTTTGAGGAAATTCTTAATATCATAAAACCAAGGCTTCTCATCAATAACAGACTCGGCTGCAAACACATACCCAGGCCTCTCGAGTCGATTCACAGCAACTTGTGGCACATGATTCTGCCAATGAACTTTAATCATGGAAGACAATATGGCTAAGGCATCAACCATTTGATTTTCATCTCGGGGTACATGATACAACTTTACTGTCTTGAAGAAAGTCAGGATCCTTCTAGTGTAATCTCTATAAGGAATCAAATGCGGCTGATGAGTATTCCAGTCTCCATTGACTTGGTTAATCACTAGAGCAGAATCTCCATAAATGTTAATAGTTTTGATGCTTAGATCAATGGCTTCCTCAATCCCCATGATACAGGCCTCATACTCAGCTTCGTTGTTGGTTACTTCAAAATTCAATCTGGCGGAAAAAGGTATGTGTGCACATTTAGGATCAATGAGTACTGCCCTAACACCATTTCCATTCACATTTACTGCCCTATCAAACATCAGTGTCCACTTGTCATCGGGATCCGGTCCTTCCTCGACAAGAGGCTCTTTACAATCTTTCATCTTTAAGTACATGATATCTTCATCGGGGAATTCAAACATGATCGGTTAATAGTCATCAATTGGTTGCTCAGCAAGGTAATCAGACAGAATACTACCCTTGATGGCCTTTTGCGACGTGTACTGGATATCATACTCTGTCAAAACCATCTACCAACGAGCCATTCGTCCGGTAAGAGCCAGCTTTTCAAAGATATACTTTACTGGGTCCATCTTAGAAATCAACAAGGTAGTATGGTTCAACATATATTGTCTTAGTCGGCGAGCAGCCCATGCCAAAGCGCAGCAAGTTTTCTCGAGCAGCGAATATCTTGTTTCATAGTCGGTAAACTTTTTGCTAAGGTAGTATATCGCATGCTCTTTTCGACCAGACTCGTCATGCTATCCCAATACACACCCCATCGAATTCTCTATTACTGAAAGGTACATTATCAGAGGCCTCCCAGGAACTGGAGGTATAAGAATTGGAGGTTTCTGCAAATATTCTTTTATCTTATCAAAAGCTTTTTGACAATCATTGTTCCACCTGATTGCTTGATCTTTTCTTAGCAATTTAAATATCGGTTCGCACGTAGCTGTTAGGTGAGATATGAACCGTGCAATGTAATTCAGCCTCCCTAAAAACCCACGGACCTGCTTTTCCGTTCTTAGTTCAGGCATTTCTTGAATAGTTTTTACTTTCGCTGGATCAACCTCAATCCCTTTCTCGCTGACAATGAAACCTAACAACTTTCCCGATCTCACTCCAAATGTACACTTGTTTGGATTCAGCCTCAGTTTGAACTTTCTCAATCTTTCAAACAACTTTTGCAAGTTTACCAAGTGCTCATCTTCTGTCTGAGACTTCGCAATCATATCATCCACGTACACTTCAATTTCTTTGGGCATCATGTCATGAAAGAGAGTCGTCATAGCTCTTTGGTAAGTAGCACCGGCGTTCTTCAACCCAAATGGCATTACTTTATAACAGAACATGCCCCAAGGTGTAATGAATGTCGTCTTCTCCATGTCTTCTGGCGCCATCTTGATCTGATTATAGCCAGAAAATCCATCCATGAAAGAGAAAACCAAGGACTGAGCAGTGTTATCGACCAATACATCAATGTGAGGTAATGGGAAGTCATCTTTCGGACTGGCTCTGTTTAAATCTTGGTAATCGACACACGTCCTGACTTTACCATCCTTCTTCGGCACGGGTACGATGTTGGCCATCCAAGGGGGATAATTGGTAACTGCTAGAAAACCTGCATCCAACTGTTTCTGAACCTCCTTTTTGATCTTGACAGCCATATCAGGACTAGTTCTGCGAAGCTTCTGCTTTACTGAAGGACAATCTTCTCTGAGAGGTAGCCTGTGCACCACAATATTTGTATCCAAACCAGGCATATCTTGATACGACCATGCGAATACATCCACATATTCTTGCAGCATTTCAATCATCCCTCTCTTGACCTTTTCCTCTAAAGCAGCCCCTATCTTATTCTCTTTCTTTGCGTCCTCAGTACCAAGGTTAATGACTTCCAACTCTTCCTGATGAGGTTGAATGACCCTTTCCTCCTGTTTCAATAGTTTGGCCAATTCTTTGGGGAGTTCACAATCTTCTTCACTCTCCTCCTCGGCTTGGTAAATGGGATTATCGAAGTCATACTGAGCCATAATAGAATTGTTTTTAATGGAATCCGCAAGATCAATTTTGCACGAGCGATGTTTCATGCTTTATTTTAGAAAAGAGTTCAAGGAAGTCACAAAAAAACATTGCCATTTTTATTGTTTTGGAAATGAAAGTAATAAAAACAGAAAGACAATGAACACAAATTTGATTGCAAAACGTCCTTTATTGATGATAATCATTGAAAATTTAAAACATGATGTGGCCCTACAATGAACCACTACGCCTTGGGCAGAGCGTAGGGTTTTCATGCAAAATGAAAAACAGAAGAAAATTACTCTGTCTGAAGAGTAACTTGGACTATTTCTTCAGCAGTCCAGTTGTTGATCTTCTCCCCTGGAGCACACGGGCGCACCCAATTATCCATATCACAATCACTGTCACCATCTTCATTGTCTGTTGTAAAGACATCCCCGTGATTCATCAATCCAGCACTAGTGAAAGTACACGGCCCTTTCTGATTCTGGACACCCTGCTCTGATGATTGAAAAGGCTGATAACCAATGCCAAACATGTCTTCTTTTACGGGCACATCAATCACCTTGCCCCAGCCTTCCGCGTTACCTGAATGAATGACCTCCAGAGCTTGTTTATATGACGTAATCGAGGTACCCGGTTTCTTCTGTTCAATAAAATCCACCTTCTCAATACTGACAGTCTCAAAAGCTTGACATAGAGTTTCATGAATTTCGCCATCCATCTCCACATATTTGAAGGAGGATAAATGGCTCACAAAGATGTCCTCTTCGCCACACACGGTCACAACTTGACCATCCCACACATATTTTAGCTTTTGGTGGAGAGTCGAAGAAAATTCTCCGGCTCCATGTATCCAGGGACGCCCCAACAGACAACTATATGCTGGTTGAATATCCATCACGTAGAAGACAATATTAAACACTTCCGGGCCGATCTTCACAGGCAACGTGGCTTCACCAAAAACTGATCGCTTGGATCCATCAAAAGCACGGACAACAAGATTACTTGGTGTGAGAACAACCCCTTTGACATCAAGCTTACTCAGGGCCTTTTTGGGCAGCACATTCAAAGAAGAACCGGTATCAACCAAAACATGCGACAAAACCGCGCCTTTGCATTCCATCGTGATATGCAGATCTCTATTGTGATTGCGACCCTCAGGTGTCAAGTCTAGATCCGTGAATCCCAAACCATGTCTCGTGTTAACATTTGCAATAACACCTTCAAGCTGGTTAACAGAAATCTCTTGAGGCACATAAGCCATATTCAACATTTTCAACAGGGCGTTACGATGTGCCTCGGAACACATCAACAGAGAGAGAATATAGATTTTTGACGGTGTCTGGTTCAACTGATCCACGATCTTGTAATCACTTTTCTTGATAATTCTCATAAATTCCTCCACGTCCTCCTCAAAAGAACTCTCGGGCACTTCCTTTCGCATTGGTTCTTCTTCAACTACAACTTATTTTCCTTTTGTTCTAGCAAGAGCCTCAGCATTGTTATCCTTCGGAACCTGTGGTGCAAACAAACGACCACTTCTCGTAAATCCTTCGGGTCCTCCCACATTACCCACAGCCGAACCAACTGTTACTGGAGTCTTATTTGAAGAACCAATCGTCACTGGAGTATGATTTACTGATCTGGTCTGATTCTCTGGTCTTCTATTTTTGCAAAAAGCATTATCATATTGCCACGGAATTGCTCTACTATTCTCAAAAAAGTCTTCCACTAGAAGCAGCAATGGTGGCAAGAGTACTGATAGTTACTGGAGCATTAATAATCACGGGAACACCAACAGTCACCGGAACAGATATGGTCACGGGCGCAACTACGGTCATAGGAGTACCAATAGTCACAGGCGCACTAATAGTTCTTAGAGCACGTACAGGACCTTCTGACTGTGTAAAGTAAATGGTAACAGTCGATACCTCTTCACGGTCTTTCACTACTCGATCAAACTGTAAACAACCTTCATTCATCAATTCCTGGATACCTTCTTTCAATTTCACACAGCCGTTTTCATGATTACCACAATCTGAACAGCTCTTGTCATATCCCGGGAATACTCCCCCTCTAAGCAGACGTTCCTTCACTACAAACAACGAAGTCTGAACATCATTAATGTCGACTACCAAGTTCAAATTTTCCCCATCTTCCACACCATTTACTCTAGGCCCTCCATGCTGAGGCATAGGATTATTCACCACATTCGGAGTAGGAGCAAAGTTAATCGTCTTGGCATCAATCAAATCTTGAACTTTATGGTGAAAAGCCCGACAGTTCTCGATGTGGTGCCCTGGCGCACCAGAATGAAAATCACAACGGACATTAGCATCATAACCAGCGGGAATCCTTGTTAATGGAGCCATAGTGCGAAGTTCAACAAACTTTAACCTGAGCAGTTCAGGGAGTAATTCAGGATAAGTCATTGGCAACGGATCAAAATGACGATCTGGCATTTTTTGTCTTGGTTGAAATTGGCGTTGTTGTTGTTGTTGTGGTTGTCCTCTTTGTTGTTGTTGAGGTTGGGTTGCTGGAATAGTCACAACAGCAACTTGACGGTATCGTTGTCCTCTGTTTCCACTACTCTTATTATGTATAGCATTTGTCTCACCCTCTCTGCTTCTGGGTGCCCCTGAAAATGGTTTCTTAGCACTTGAAGAACTTGAAGAACCAGGGTCTTGGATTTTTCCCGCTTTGATAAGACTTTCAGTCCTTTCTCCGCAAATCACAACATCCGAAAAACTACCAAATGGGCAACTTCCCATACGATCCATGAATACACCTTGCAGGGTTCCAATGAACATATCAGTTAATTCTCTCTCCAACATCGGAGGTTGTACTCTTGCAGCTAGTTCACGCCACCTCTGGGCATATTCCTTGAAACTCTCACCGGTCTTTTGAAACAAACTCTGCAACTGGGTTCTGCTCGGAGCCATGTCCATGTTATGCTTGTACTGCCTCAGAAAAGCTTCACCTAACTCTCTCCAGCTTCTGACAGATTCTTTTTTCAAGTCCATGTACCAATCCAAAGAGGCTCCAGACAAGCTGTCTTGGAAAAAGTACATCCACATTTTTTCATCATCAGTATAAGCGGATATCTTCCGGTAGTAAGCCTGCACATGAGTTCGGGGACAAGAAGTGCCATTGTACTTGTCGAAAGGTGGCGCTTTGAACTTGTACGGGATCCTCAACCCATCAACTAAACCCATGTTGGTAACATCAAAGCCCAAAGAATTCTGGAACTCCATGGCGCGAATCTTTTCAGCAAGGGCGTCAACCTTTCTATCTCTCTCTTCCGCCTTTCCAAATTCATCATCATCACTGAGAATAGTGAACATATCTTCTTGCTTGTCAACCAAATGAGAAGGATGGTGAATTGGAGCACGTGTCGCTCGAGCATTAGCAACCTCTGTAATGATGGGTTGTCCATTGATTCTAATACCATGCAATTCGTCACTAGTAGCATAGTTGTTGACAGGGCTGGTAGCAACAGCGGTGTCATTGACAGGGGTTCCTTCTGGCGGATTCTGATCGACAAGGGGAATCACAGTTTCTTGTCTTTGGGCCAAGGCTTGGAGTTCCTCTTGCCCTCGCACTACCCCTTGCATCATACTCATGAACTGGGCCATGTTGATCCTCATCTCTGCTAGCTCTGCTTGAACTTGATCCATGATCCTCTGTTGATTATGCCTTGTTGCGTAACGGTGCGGACGATACTCAGCAATCCTGCCTGAAACGGGAACAAGAATGAGAAATCCCCTTCAAGAACACCTGTAATGATGCAAGAATGATATGTGTATGATGCGTATGCTATGTTTTATCATTTCTCAGGTATTCAAGAGTCTCATCCACCTTTGAAAAATGGCAACCTGCACTCGTAAGTGGAACATAAATAACAAAGAAGAAACATACACTGGACGGCAAGCAAAAGTGAAACACCAATAATCTCATCCATAGACATAAGAAATAAGGTTCATACAAACATAGTTCAAGCAGAGATTTAGTTCATCAGTGTAGAACAAGGAATCCCATCCAACAATCCTAGAGGTGATTCTCAAAATAAACAACAAGACAAACTAGGGAAGTCGTCCTTCAGGAATGAGAGTCTTCAAATACTGGCACTGATCCATCAATCGGTCACACTCTGAATACTCAGGTAGAGGGGTGAGCTTCTCTTTCAATTGCACCCTGAAAAGTAAAGCAACGAAGCTCCGGATCATAGAACTGTAAAAGAGTCTGTAGAGGTACCGGATCAACCACCATCTTCAACAATGCCAAGATATCCCCATACTGATCATCAAAAACTTTCTGATTACGGTCGGTCACGAGATTACCCAATTCTTCCAAAGATGTCAACGGCTCACGGTAAAAGCTTTAGGTGCAAGTATTCCTCTTCAACTCTGGAATGGCAGCCATCTCTCGGTGTGAACAGACTCCTGAATAAACCTGAAAAATGATATGCATATGCGGGTTAACTTTTTTTCTTTTTTCATGCATTATTTTTTTGAAAATAAACATGCTATGATGCAAAATGATGAAACAATGGCTGGTTGGCTGTGTATCACGAGGCACGGGATCAAAACTTCCGCATGAATTCGGAACCGGGAACCAGAGAACACAGTCATCAACTTAGAATCCATACTTCAGAACCAACGGTCACCAACAAGAACCAAACAAAAGTCATCAACAGGACACGGTCACCAACAGAACAAGTCACCATCAGAACAAGTCACCATCAGTACCTATAAATGATTCATTCCCGCCCCACTCACGGGTGTAATCTAGGCCAGGGTAAGGTCAAGAGAAACGCAGGATAAATAATCCTTTCAAGAATATCATCATATGCACACCAGGTGTATGCAACGATAATACCCCATCAGAATCTGAACTGCTCGTGATACCATGTTCCGCTAAGTGGCGCCATACCACCCGCTTCCCATGAATCACTCTACTCCTAGGTGTCCTAAAGTGCACTCATAGCATGTGTATTGGGCCTTTTACCTCTTGTGACTCCCACCCAACAGCGAAACAGACACACAGCCAACACAGTATGCATGAAACAGTAAAGCGCACATAGGATGCAATGCAAGCAGATAAGTATGCAAAGCAATAAATAAATAACGCACAATAGACAATAAACAAACAAACGCTAGGAAAGGCCCACTAGGGAAAATAAATCTGCAGCAGAGTCGCCAGCTGTCGCTCCCCGGATTTCCCGAATCCAAGTACAAACGCGAAAAGAGTGGCGCGGAAGAAGAGTAGAGTCGCCAACTATGTATTTTTATCCCAAGAGGAGGGAAAGGTAGTGTCGCATTACGCGAAAAACCGGCGGGAAACGAAGACAACAGAGCCGCCACCGTGCATTATTTATCCCAAAAGAGGGAAAGGAAACGCTCAGAGTAAACCTGGAAAAAGCATGGTCTCGCGACCAAAGAGAATGGGATCGGGAGTCGGTTATGCGAAGGGAAGGTATTAGCACCCCTACGCATCCGTCGTACTCGACGGTATCCACGCACAAAAGAAAGGAAAATGGTTGCTAAAACGCTGCTCAAATAAACACACAGACACCGGCTGAAAGAGACACAAGAAAACAAACAAGACTGACTCGGCAGGATATCGCATCCTGGGCCTACTTAGTCTATCAAGCATAGACATCAGAGTCAAAGTAGTTCGGATTGGGAAAAACATGCTCGCTAGGATGTCGCATCCTATGCATACGTATCTTCTTGGACTAAGAAGAATCAGAGCATCCGTACCTCGGCTCACGCACACAAATAAAACAGACACAGGCAAACGTGGAATCCGAATGCCAATCGCTGGACTTACATCAGATTCTGAACCAAAATAACCCACATTGGAAACCAGATGCCACTTGATGGACTTATACCGGACTCCAAGCACACAACAAGAGGATATGGAATGCCAATCGCTGGGCTTACATCCATCTCCTGACACACACAAAGACGAAACAAAAAGAGCGCCCGGAGAGATCTGCTCATCTCCTGCCTACGTACCTCATCTGGTATGAGGATCAGGGCGACATAGTTCCCCTACGGAGGGACACAAGTCTAGCCTAACCAGATAACAGAGGGAGACACAACTAGGGAGACTAACTCGAGCCTAGATGTTATCATGCAAAGTCATCCCTAAGTCAAGGTTTCTAGCTAACTTGCACAGGGAGAAAGCCTATCTTAATCAGCACAAGCAACAAAGCAAACAATCACAAATAGCGCACACTATATGCACACCAAGTGAGGCTCAAACAAGGGTGAGGCTGCAAGAGCAAGCAATCTGTATCAGGGTGATGTTAGCTCTTAACCTTGACATTGAGAGTCAAGGTGAAGCCAGATGAAAGGTGAGTGAAGATTAGACTTCACAGCTCTTATCCCTGGCCAGGGAGAGCTTCAGACAATGAAGTGTGGGTTCAGAAAGTGGGAACCCTTCTACACTTATGACACGGACTCAATTGATCTTGGGTTAATGTCCACAAGGCATCAACATGTGATGTGAGCCAAGGGACGACTCAACAGAATAGCAGGAGGTGGACTACACACCTCTTGTGTCTGCCAATTGCCTTAACAAAGGTCTTTTCCTGCTTGGGGACAAAAATAAACAAGCACAAACATTGCCTCTTAAGGAGGACTTCAGACAGGTGCCTGGCCAAGTAACAGGCCAGGTCTTCCAGACTACATGGAGAAGAGATCATTATACCTCAATGCTCAAGCTAGCAAGAAAAGCACAATCAAGTTCACAAAGGAACTATAGCAACTAAGGTACCTGAAATCAATCCAATATAATCAGTACTCAGCTCAAACAATAAGCAAACAAACAATGGTCAACAGTTAACTATACAGTCAAACAACAGTTAATGCACAAAGGTGCAAGCCATAAGGCACAAACTCAAGTTTCAAAACCTACAAAACAAATTCCAAGTTAGTCATAAACAAGCTACAAGCCAACTCCAATTGAGTGCACATCATCAAGCATAAGCAATTGTGCTTTAAACCTGAAACAAATCTCAAATGTGAGAGCACAAACCACTAGTACAAGACTAGGGTCAAAAGGATATCAAAAAGTCAAAACAGAACATGAAACTTATCCAAAATCAAGATCAAACAATTAACAATCCAATCCAAGTAGTTTCACATTCATATCATTCATCATTATCATTTCATGAAGGAAAGAGCACAAAACATGCAATTTAGAACCTCAAAGGACCAAACAGAATGGCTTAACTCAAATCAGTACACAAACATTTCAATAAATCCCCAAAAAATTCATGATCAAACAGAATTCATAACATGACATACACACCAAATTTCAGCTCATTTGGACCAAAAGAAGCAAGTCAATGAAATTCATAAAGTCAACACAAGTTCATACAAGCTCATACAAAGCATCAAAACATGCATCCACTTCAATCACTCATAAAACAGAGACCAAGCATGATAAATGAATGGGACTAAAACCATGATAAACTTCAAAATGTCTAAAATACACATGCCAAATTTCAAATCCATCCAATTAATAACCAGAATTTCCCAAATCATATTAAAACATGTCTCACAAGAAGTCAACAATTGGTCAAGCAGGGGAGAAAATCTCAATCAAATTGAAAATGCACTCAACAAATCCACAAAAATTCACATGTATTCTCAGCATTCACAAGCATCCTTATGCAAAAATTCAAACCATTTTGAGTTCAATAAGCATAGAAAATAAAATCAAGAAGATGCACAAAGCATGGCATGGCATAAAATGTAACACCTCCAAAGATCATGTCATAACTCTCAATCCAGGAACTCAAAAATTACAAACCACATATCAAAATGCTCCTTAAGATGTCAAGATCATGCTTGTAAAGTTTCAAAATTTTCTTATTAGGCATCAAAATTTTATGAGCAAAATAGTGAGCATGGTGCATAAAAGGACATATCCAAACAAACCCTGAGCATTTTCAACATCCATCCGTGCACATGATAAGGAGAATGGCACAAAAAATTGCATCAAATTTGGATTAAATTTGGAAGAGTTATCATTTTTTGAATGCAAAAAGAAAATAAAAAAATGAAGGAATGATCATGGAAGAACATATGAACAATTGGAAGAAAAAATGCTAAGGCAAAATGAAGAAATGCACACACACGGAATCGAAGTGTGGCTTAGTTCATATGAGCGCGTTTTGGATTAAACGCTGCGTTCCAACTTATTACATGGCATATGGCTATTGGTTGCCTGGCGCGGTAAACACATATTCAAATGCAAAGCCAAGCAAAACGGGTCTACAAGCATTCTGGACATGTTCTTCAACATTCAAGCTGTTCTTCATTCCAGAAATTCGTCAAGAACAAATGTTCACAAAACATGGCAAACTATACATCATTGGAAGCGTCTAATCAAGCACATCAACAATATCAACATGATTTTTCTTAATTCTAACTATACAGCATGAATCGATCAAAGAAAATTTTGACATCACACATTCAAATCCAGATTTCTTCATCAATATTCAATGAAATTCAAAGCTACAAGTTGCATGATACTCTACGATCTAAGATCTACACAAGCCATATCACAATTTGGAGAATTAGAAAGTTTGAGATCCAACCTCTTGAAGATGCAGTTGCTCGATTTGGTGGTTTCAAGGTTCCAATTGCAAAAACAGATGTTGAATGATGCTTAGGAAGATGAATAGAGTAAGTCTTTTAGCTCAACACAGCTCCAGCTCCAAGAATTATCAAGATGCCATGTGAATGCTTGGATGCAACAGTTGCGATTCTTCAGGATTTGGCCACGATTTCCTTCAAACAGATGCTCAATATGCCTGCAAATGATGAATGGAACAAAAAGGAAGCAACAGGAATCAATGAATTCGATGAAAAAGTGAAAAAAAAATTGAGAGAGTTTTTGAGAGAATTTGATGAATTTTTCTGTTAGATCTGCAAAAATGAAAATGTGATTATGTGAAACAGTTACAATTAAGAACTTATATGATGTACTAATCACTTTTTTAATCAAGATTAAGCAAATTCAAGTGGATTAGCAAAATGGAGTTTTATGCTAAAATGGCCAAAATGACCTTTTCCAATTATAACCAATGCAACAGTAAAAGTGCAGCTGAAACAAGTCACATTTTCCATTTAGAATGTGTTGGAAAGGGTTTGAAGTGCAAATGACATGTATTTTTCAAATTGACTATTTTCCCACCAAAATGCAAAATGAACACTTGAAAAATGGACTTTTGCTATGATGATTTTTAATGAAATGTGATGATGCATCATGAAAGTTCATGTCAAATGTGGTTTTCTCAAAAAAGAATCACCCAATTTGGCCAAATGGTTCAAGAGTTATGGCACTTTGAAGTTCAACTTTTTCTGAAAATGATTTGATCATAACTTGCCAACCACACATGAGAAATGAGTGTTATTGGACATTTTGGAAAGGTGAGAGCAAGATATTCAATTTTCATGTTGGACAAAATTCCATTTGAAGCTTGTACGATGATGTAAATTTGAGGAGAAGAACTTTCCATTTTTGGCAGTTTCCAATTACAGGTCACCTGCTATTTTTGGCAACTTTTCATCTGACTTCAAATTCTTAAATCTTGATCTTTGATATGTCAAATGAAACTTGTATGGACATGAATGAAGCCTTTCAAACCATCTCCCACCTTCAAATCCTTGATTTCAGGCACAGTTGACCACAATTGACTTTCTAGGGTTTCAGATGAAATTCAGCTTGACTGATGACTTCTGAACATCCAATCTTTGATCAAACCACTTCAAAATGACCCCTAGGTCATATGAACTTGATGAACCAATCATAGGGCTTTGCTTCCTTGAGAAATGCACATGTTTGCTTGCTTGACTGATCTCGTGATCATCTTGACCTAATTTTGTCTGACGGTTTGCACTTGGGCAAAGGACAATGCAATGCTATGCAGTGGACCATGTTATCTTAATGACCTAATGATGAAAATGTATGTACAAAGGTAGGTGCAAATTTGAGGTGCTACAGCTGCCCCTATTCAATCAACTGGGAACCCGAACGGATGAGAGCAACGACTGTCAGACTTTCAGGGTAAACAGGGATTGAATACCGAAGAACCGTAGAAATTTGCACAATGCAGAGATCCACCAACGGAAACGTCCACTGGGATCTGATATTTATCACTGGGTATTTTTGATTTTCTTCTTCAGTGGATACAGTCACATCCAGACATCACACACGATGAATGGGAATAGGAATCACAACTAGATGCCAACGGACAACTAGGAAAAACTCAACGTTTACCAAGACCAACGGAGAGGTAACAGACATCAACGGATGACTGCGGGGAAACAAACACATGTCAGCGGACATAGTGGGAAAAACTCAACGTTTACCAAAACCAACGGAGAGGTAACTCTACTGGGGACGACCAGGAAAAACTCGACGTTTACCAAGACCAATGGAGAGGTAACCAGACATCAACGGACGACGGATGAACTGGGAAGACTCGACCAGACGTCGACGGACGAACGGGAGAAGCTCGACGTTTATTGACACCAACGGAGAAGGAGAAAACTCGACCAGACATCAACGGACGACGGATGAACTGGGAAGACTCGACCAGACGTCAACGGACGAACGGGAGAAGCTCGACGTTTATCGACACCAACGGAGAAGGAGAAAACTCGACCAGACATCAACGGACGATGGATGAACTGGAGAAGCTCGACGTTTATCGACACCAACGGAGAAGGAGAATCAACTAGGGACGACCAGGGAGAAGCCACTTCACTGAGGAAGGGTACAACAACCTGAAACCAAATAGGGCATCACTGACGACTCTACTAGGGATTCTGGCTGGGAATCAACCAGACATTAACGAATGACTGGGAATAGGGCATACAATCACACGTCGACAGACGAATGAGAAAAACTCAACGTTTATCGAAACCAACGGAGAGGTAGCTCAACTAGACGTCATCGGACGAATAGGAAAAACTCGACGTTTATTGAAACCAACGGAGAGGTAAATCCGCACGGGGAAAGAAACAACTAGACGTCATCGGACGAATAGGAAAAACTAGACGTTTATCGACACCAACGTAGAGGAGGACTCTGAGGGGAATCACCTGGTATTACTAAATGATCTGTGGGGAATAAGCAACTATACGTCAACGGACGCATAGAAAAAACTCGACGTTTACCGAAACCAACGGAGAGGTAACTCTGCGGGGAAGAAATACAACTGGTTATCAACGGATAACTAGGGAAAACTCGACGTTTATCGACACCAACGGAGAGGAGGACTCTTCTGGGGAGAGAGAACACAACCAAATCATCAACGGATGATCGGGAAAAACTCAACGTTTATCGAGACCAACGGAGAGGAGGAATGCTTCACTAGGGAAGGGTGACGACGTTACGAACATCGAAAGATGATGTTTATCGACACCAACGAAGACCAGACATTAATGAATGACTGGGAAAGCACCGAAAGATGGTGTTTACCGACACCAAGGAAATAACACACGCGGGTGTTGACAGGATACTGACATCTACATGTCAGGGCAAGGCTATACACTTGCAGAGGATCTCACTGGGGATCAAGGTCACGACAGCGAGCAAACAGGAAGGAACACCAAGGATACCAGGTTGTAGGTATGAAACGGGTGACCGACCAAAGCGTGAATTAGTTTGTGTTCCAAAACACTCAACATCCTGAAGAGGGCTAGAAAAGCAGTCTTGTTAAAGGATGGACATTCGGTTCCACAAGGAATACGAATCTTACTCAGTTGGGGAGGACAAAACTTCGACCCAAGAGCGCATGAGACATATTATCTATAACCGTCAAAACGTAGATAATACACTCACATGGAAGATTATCCATAACCGGGTTGTAGGTTGTTAAATGGATAAACGACCGACATCATCCTGAAGAGAGCGAAAGCAAACTTGTTAAAGGATGGACATTCGATTCCTCAAGGAATACGAATCTTACTCTGCTGGAGAAAACAATCAAAAGATTGACCAAAGAGTGCATGAGACATATTATCTATAGCCGTCAAAACGTAGATAATACGCTCGCATGGAAGATTATCCATAACCGGGTTGTAGGTTGTTAAATGGATAAATCGACCGAAAAGAAAGGCCTCAGGGTACCAGGACTAGGTATGCAAAGATGACCAATCAAAAGGGGATAAAGTTGCTTACTCAAAGCAAATATCCGAGAGGTGAAAGGAATATCAATACCGAGACTGGATAATGATAACCACAAAGAGGGGATTACATCTACCGGGTAGCAGGTAGAAAACCACGGAAAAGTAACCGTCATCGACTAGGATGAGCACAAAGGGTTAACTCCGCCAAGGGGAGAACGTGGAGTTTACATCTACCGGTTGACAAGTAGAAGACCACAAAGATAGGACTTACAACTACCGGTTTGTAGGTAGAGGCCACCATACAATCTGCTGAGAGACAGAGTGAGAAAAAAGGATTTACAACTACCGGGTAGAAGGTAGAAGACCGCAAAGGTAGGACTTACAACTGCTGGTTTGTAGGCAGAGGCCAACAAACAGTCTGCTGAGGATAAGATGAATGAGCGCCGGTTAGTGAGCAACTATTCATTTATACCATAAGGAAGCACAGGAGACAGCCCAAAGGAAGCCAATTTAGGATCGATCCAAAAAGGCATACTGAATCAAGACTCATCCTAATTGAGGAAAGAACTCAATAGGGAAAACCCATCCCGTTATGTAGGGAGGGAACAGAAACAACCGTCATCCACGAGGATATAACTTAGTGGGGATCGCAGAAGAAAATGACAGACATTTTCTGCTTAAGGGGTCACCTCTATATGGAAAGATCAGACACACCCACATCTGCTAGGGGAGAAACCACTGGGGGAGAAACAGGTTTTCCTTTCACCAACGGATGAGGAAATAAACCTCTCTGGCGGGTATCAATCCTGAATGCTGTCAGGAGCAACTGTAGCAAATGTGTCATACAGATGTTGAACGAGAATCCGCCTCTGCCGGGGATACGGTCTGGTGGGTAACACATGAATGCATATCTTTGAATTTTTCTATGGCGTAATGCTCCATATGGATGGAAATGCTATGCATTTGAGGATGCAATGATCACTATATGCAAAAATGCAAATGATGAAAACTCCGCTGGGGAGCCCAAAGATCAGATACTCCAACTCTGTGGGGAGACTCTGCTCGAAGAAATCTGCTTGAGGAAAACTCTGTCGGGGGAGCACCGACTTCTCACTCATGCTGGAGAACGGAGATACCAAGAATCAACCAGACCTCTGGTGAGAACAGATAGGCATTAATAACACTCATCATGCCAACAACTCTGCTGAGGATCTATCCGAGAAAATGACGGAGTACTGGGATGTCAATCCACCAAGTACCGAATCTTCCAAAGACAAGCACCCATGCCGGGGAGAAGAGAAGACTGCTCTGCTGGAGAGACGAAAGCTAAAGTCTTCAGTAAACACTCTGCTAGGGGAACTGCCCCACAACAGTATTTCAACAGCAACCTTGCTGGGGATGCCCCACAATATGGCTAACATGGACTTGGAGGAAGGATGTTGCACTGCCGGGGACATGAAGATGACCAACTTCAACCAACACTGCACTGAGCAACCTCGCTGAGGAGGAACCAAAAGAGGTTCTACAGGAAAGAGATACAGTTATGCTCGAGATACAAACACATGTCTTACCTGTTGGTAATCATACCACCCTTGGGAGAGCACTGCGGGTCGCCTAAGTATCCTTCCATCATTGTGAATGTTCACTTTGTCTAAGAACAATTTGTGAAAAATTTGTATTTTGAAAACAATGATACTTTATCAATTAAACATGCAAAACATTTGTTGAGTTGAAACAAAGAAGAGTGCAAACAATTGGATAAAAGCTCAAATTGATGTGATGGAATGGTAGTCTGCAAAGGGCGAGACTCCACAGATCTGTACAAGTTTGAAACTGGTGATATATATTGGAGAGGGCTACATTGAACATAATGACCTTTCCTCTACCATTCCGAATTTTCGATGTATTCAGAGCTTCAGTCGATGACGAATCGAGAATTCCTGGCGGATGACGGATGTAGAACACAGTCTTGTCAAGATGCAGTTACTTGCCAAATCCCTAATTTTTGCCTAGATTGCCCCAGTGTGAGATGCTCAATCTAGCGGGATGCAAATTCTTTTTCAATGTCTCTAACTTTTGCCTGGATCGCCCTTTCGGGTTTTCAATCCACCGAGACGCTCCTTTTTGCCTAAGTCGCCCTTTGGGGTGTTCGACTTAGCGAGCTGTTCTGCTTCTTTTTTTTTTGTTTTAGGCAGAGTATTTCTTGACTGCATCGGGAATTCACAGGACGAGTGAACTTTTCCATCCATTGTTGTAAGTGTCAAAGCACCGCCTGAAAAGGCTCTCTTGACAACATATGGACATTCATAGCTTGGGGTTCACTTGCCCCTGGACGAGCGCGAAAGACAAGACTTTCTTGAGCACAAGGTCACCTTCTCGGAACACACGAGGCTTGACCTTCTTATTGAATGCTTTCTTCACTTTCTGCTGATATGACTGACCATGACACATGGCAGTTAATCTCTTCTTTTCGATCGGATTCAGTTGGTCGTGACGACTCTGAATTCATTCAGCATCAGTCACCTTGGGACTTCGAGGGTGCTATTATTCTTTTGTTTCTTTCTTTCTTTTTCTTTCTTTTGATTTGGATTTCTTTTGATTTCTTTTGATTTTGCACCCTCCTCTCTTCTTCTTTTTTTGTCGTTTTGTTTTTTTTTTGTTTTTGAAATGCCCCAGTTGGCTGTTCTGCTGATTCTCGAGATGCAGCTGAGTGATCTTCTTTTCTTGCTCAAGAAGTCGGGAAATCTCGTCAGGAATCCTTTCAACATCATCTTCTTCCGCTTCGAATACAGGGAATTCAAAATTGGGAGATGAAGTCAGATCATTATGTTCAATGGGTCTAAGAAACAACCTGCATAAAGATTTTGATATGAAAAGCTTTTTGGAAAACAAACAAGACAATCGTTATGCAGATGAAAAGATTGCTTTTATTCTTGTTTTTTAGGGTTTTTTGTGATCACCAATTTCATGTAAAAAACGAAAAGAGAAAACAAATGGAAAAACAAATGTTTTAACATGCTTTTATTTGAATGAAAATATCATTGCACAAAATGTTGCCAACAATGTCATCACTTCTCCTTTTGGCATGGGAGAAGGGTTTTTAAACAAAGTGATTATTACTCTGACTTATGAATAACTGTAGGAACGCCCACAGTGACCCAATTGCGATAGATCCCACCAGGGATGACAAACGTCAGAATCCTTTGCACCAGCAGCTTCTGCTTTGAACAACCCGTTGTCGAAGACTTCAGAAAGAAAGCCACCGTCAGCCCGGGGCTTGTTATCTTCAAGCTTGATTAACCCTGGGACCTAAGTCCTCGAAGCTCAGAATCCCTGATCTGACAAGGTCTTGCACCTTCATCTTCAACTGAAAGCAGCTTTCCACATCATGACCAGGAGCACCCGAATGATACACGCAATGCTGATCAGGCTTATACCACCACCGAGGGTTGACGGGTATAGCCGGCGGGTCTCTGGGAGTAATCAAGTTCCGCTCTATCAAAGAGGGATACAGCTCTGTGTACGACATAGGGATCGGATCAAAAATGATCTTCCTTTCATTACTTGTATTGGCTTGATTACCATTGTGAGGCTGGTAAGCCTGCTGCTGAGGACGAGGTTGTTGATGCTGATATGGCTGAGCTGGCCTTCTCTGCTGTTGTTGAGTTTGAGTTGCTGGAATAGTCACAGCAGCAGCTTGACGATATTGTCCTCTGTTCACATTCCTCCGACGGTGCACAGTATTTGTTTCACCCTCTCCCCTTCTGGGTGCCCCAGAGGATGACTTCTTAGAACCGGAAGAACTTGAAGAGCCAGGATGGCGAACCGGAGCACGGGTTGCTCTGACATTAACAGTCTCTGCAGCAAGAGGCTGTTCACTGATTCTGATCCCCCTCAATTCATCACCCACGGCATAATCATTGACGAGAATAGTGACAACAGCATTTTCATGAACGGGTACACCCACTGGTGAAGCACGGTGGACTGGTGGAATCACGGCTTCCAGTCTCTGGGCTAAGGCACGCAGCTCCTCTTGCCCCTGAACAACTCCTTGCATCATTGTCATGAACTGGGCCATGTTTGCCCTCATCTCAGCCAACTCTGTCTGAACCTGATCCATACTTCTCTGATGATTGAGTCTGGTTGAGTACCGATGCGGTCGACGGTCAGCAATCCTGTCTCAGTCAGGAACCAAAGTGAGAAGTCCCTCCAAACATGTCCGTAATGCAAGAATGATATGTGCATGATATGCATGATGCGGATGCTATTTTATCATGAATGATCCTGATAAAGGATATGCGTATGCGAGTTAACTTTTTCGGTTTTTTCATGCATTATTTTTTTTTTTTGAAAAATAAACATGCTATGATGCAAATGATGCGGACATAAGTGGTCAGGCTGTGCGTCTCAAGGCACAGGATCGAAGCTTCGGCTCGAACCCGGAACCACAATTCATCTGAAACCCAAAGTCAACTGATAAACTGTCATCTGAACCCAATCTGAGAACCGAGTCACCATAAATCCGACTTGGGGAGTTCCGAAATAAACAGAACTGGAGATTACATCACTATCATCACAGGAACATCCACTGAACGGATGACAACCAGATCCTCTGAACCAGTACTCTCAAATTCAACCCGGGGATCCGAAATAAACGAAACTCGCTGATAAACCACGGACAGAACTCCGGCGTCCCAGAAATAACTGTCCATAATTCACAGTCACCATCAGTATCCAGAGTCACCAACAAGTCACCAACAAGTCAGCTACAGTACCTGTAAAAATGATCATTCCCTCCCCACTCACGGGTGTCATCTAGGCCAGGGTAAGGTCGAGAGAAACGCAGGATAAACAACCCTTTCAAGAATATCATCCTGTGCACACCCGATGTATGCACCGATAATACCCCATCAGAGTCTGAACTGCTCGTGATATCAATGTTCCGCTAGGTGGCGCATACCACCCGCTTCCCATGAATCAGTATATTCCTAGGTTTCCTAGATTTCACTCATAGCCTGGGTATTGGGCCTTTTACCTCGAGTAACTCCCACCCCAAACAGAGAAACAACACAGCACAGCCAACACAGATGAATATGAATGAATGCAAACATTAATGCACACAATAAATGCAAACAATAAATGCACATATATACAAATGAATGCAATAAATAAAGCAGCACAAAGCAACCAAAGCCCTAACCTAGAGAGCGCTAGGAGAGACTCGCTTAGGGAAGATGGACCAGCAAGAGGTCAACTTCTCTCTTAGTTCCCTAGTAGAGTCGCCAACTGTCGCATTACGCGAAAAACCGGCGGGAAACGAAGACAACAGAGCCGCCACCGTGCGTTATTTATCCCAAAAGAGGGAAAGGAAACGCTCAGAGTAAACCTGGAAAAAGCATGGTCTCGCGACCAAAGAGAATGGGATCGGGAGTCGGTTATGCGAAGGGAAGGTATTAGCACCCCAACGCATCCGTCATACTCGAAGGTATCCACACACAAAAGGAAGGAAAATGGTTGCTAAAACGCTGCTCAAATAAACACACAGACACTGGCTGAAAGAGACACAAGAAAACAAACAAGACTGACTCGGCAGGATATCGCATCCTGGGCCTACTTAGTCTATCAAGCATAGACATCAGATTCAAAGTAGTTCGGATTGGGAAAAACATGCTCGCTAGGATGTCGCATCCTATGCATACGTATCTTCTTGGACTAAGAAGAATCAGAGCATCCGTAGCTCGGCTCACGCACACAAACAAAACAGACACAGGCAAACGTGGAATCCGAATGCCAATCGCTGGATTTACATCAGATTCTAAACCAAAACAACCCACATTGGAAACCAGAGGCCACTTGATGGACTTATACCGGACTCCAAGCACACAACAAGAGGATATGGAATGCCAATCCCTGGGCTTACATCCATCTCCTGACACACACAAAGACGAAACAAAAAGAGCGTCCGGAGAGATCTGCTCATCTCCTGCCTACGTACCTCATCTGGTATGGGGATCAGGGCGACGTAGTTCCCCTATGGAGGGACACAAGTCTAGCCTAACCAGATAACAGAGGGAGACACAACTAGGGAGACTAACTCGAGCCTAGATGTTATCATGCAAAGTCATCCCTAAGTCAAGGTTTCTAGCTAACTTGCACAGGGAGCAAGCCTATCTTAATCAGCACAAACAACAAAGCAAACAATCACAAATAGCACACACTATATGCACACCAAGTGAGGCTCAAACAAGGGTGAGGCTGCAAGAGCAAGCCATCTGTATCAGGGTGATGTTAGCTCTTAACCTTGACATTGAGAGTCAAGGTGAAGCCAGATGAAAGGTGAGTGAAGATTAGACTTCACAGCTCTTATCCCTGGCCAGGGAGAGCTTCAGACAATAAAGTGTGGGTTCAGAAAGTGGGAACCCTTCTACACTTATGACACAGACTCAACTGATCTTGGGTTAATGTCCACAAGGCATCAACATGTGATGTGAGCCAAGGGACGACTCAACAGAATAGCAGGAGGTGGACTACACACCTCTTGTGTCTGCCAATTGCCTTAACAAAGGTCTTTTCCTGCTTGGGGACAAAAATAAACAAGCACAAACATTGCCTCTTAAGGAGGACTTCAGACAGGTGCCTGGCCAAGTAACAGGCCAGGTCTTCCAGACTACATGGAGAAGAGATCATTATACCTCAGTGCTCAAGCTAGCAAGCAAAGCACAATAAAGTTCACAAAGGAACTATAGCAACTAAGGTACCTGAAATCAATCCAATATAATTAGTACTCAGCTCAAACAATAAGCAAACAGACAATGGTCAACAGTTAACTATACAGTCAAACAACAGTTAATGCACAAAGGTGCAAGCCATAAGGCACAAAATCAAGTTTCAAAACCTACAAAACAATTTCCAAGTTAGTCATAAACAAGCTACAAGCCAACTCCAATTGATTGCACATCATCAAGCATAAGCAATTGTGCTTTAAACCTGAAACAAATCTCAAATGTGAGAGCACAAACCACTAGTACAAGACTAGGGTCAAAAGGATATCAAAAAGTCAAAACAGAACATGAAACTTATCCAAAATCAAGATCAAACAATTAACAATCCAATCCAAGTGGTTTCACATTCATATCATTCATTATTATCATTTCATGAAGGAAAGAGCACAAAACATGCAATTTAGAACCTCAAAGGACCAAACAGAATGGCTCAACTCAAATCAGTACACAAACATTTCAATAAATCCCCAAAACATTCATGATCAAACAGAATTCATAACATGACATACACACCAAATTTCAGCTCATTTGGACCAAAGGAAGCAAGTCAATGAAATTCATAAAGTCAACACAAGTTCATACAAGCTCATACAAGGCATCAAAACATGCATCCACTTCAATCACTCATAAAACAGAGACCAAGCATGATAAATGAATGGGACTAAAACCATGATAAACTTCAAAATGTCTAAAATACACATGCCAAATTTCAAATCCATCCAATTAATAACCAGGATGTTCCAAATCATATAAAAACATGTCCCACAAGAAGTCAACAATTGGTCAAGCAGGGGAGAAAATCTCAATCAAATTGAAAATGCACTCAACAAATCCACAGAAATTCACATGTATTCTAAACATTCGCAAGCATCCTCATGCAAAAATTCAAACCATTTTGAGTTAAATAAGCATAGAAAATAAAATCAAGAAGATGCACAAAGCATGCCATAGCATAAAATGTAACACCTCCAAAGATAATGTCATAACTCTCAATCCAGGAACTCAAAAATTACAAACCACATATCAAAATACTCCTTAAGATGTCAAGATCATTCTTGAAAAGTTTCAAAAATTTCTTATTAGGCATCAAGATTTTATGAGCAAAATAGTGAGCATGGTGCATAAAAGGACATATCCAAACAAACCCTAAGCATTTTCAACATCCATCCGTGCACAAAATTATTAAAAATCACCATAAAATCCAGCACATGATAAGGAGAATGGCACAAAAAATTGCATCAAATTTGGATTAAATTTGGAAGAGTTATCATTTTTTGAATGCAAAAAGAAAATAAAAAAATGAAGGAATGATCATGGAAGAACATATGAACAATTGGAAGAAAAAATGCTAAGGCAAAATGAAGAAATGCACACACACGGAATCGAAGTGTGGCTTAGTTCATATGAGCGTGTTTTGGATTAAATGCTGCGTTCCAACTTATTACATGGCATATGGCTATTTGGCTGCCTGGCGCGGTAAACACATATTCAAATGCAAAGCCAAGCAAAACGGGTCTACAAGCATTCTGGACATGTTCTTCAACATTCAAGCTGTTCTTCATTCCAGAAATTCGTCAAGAACAAATGTTCACAAAACATGGCAAACTATACATCATTGGAAGCATCTAATCAAGCACATCAACAATATCAACATGATTTTTCTTAATTCTAACTATACAGCATGAATCGATCAAAGAAAATTTTGACATCACACATTCAAATCCAGATTTCTTCATCAATATTCAATGAAATTCAAAGCTACAAGTTGCATGATACTCTACGATCTAAGATCTACACAAGCCATATCACAATTTGGAGAATTAGAAAGTTTGAGATCCAACCTCTTGAAGATGCAGTTGCTCGATTTGGTGGTTTCAAGGTTCCAATTGCAAAAACAGATGTTGAATGATGCTTAGGAAGATGAATAGAGTAAGTCTTTTAGCTCAACACAGCTCCAGCTCCAAGAATTATCAAGATGCCATGTGAATGCTTGGATGCAACAGTTGCGATTCTTCAGGATTTGGCCACGATTTCCTTCAAACAGATGCTCAATATGCCTGCAAATGATGAATGGAACAAAAAGGAAGCAACAGGAATCAATGAATTCGATGAAAAAGTGAAAAAAAATTGAGAGAGTTTTTGAGAGAATTTGATGAATTTTTCTGTTAGATCTGCAAAAATGAAAATGTGATTATGTGAAACAGTTACAATTAAGAACTTATATGATGTACTAATCACTTTTTTAATCAAGATTAAGCAAATTCAAGTGGATTAGCAAAATGGAGTTTTATGCTAAAATGGCCAAAATGACCTTTTCCAATTATAACCAATGGAACAGTAAAAGTGCAGCTGAAACAAGTCACATTTTCCATTTAGAATGTGTTGGAAATGGTTTGAAGTGCAAATGACATGTATTTTTCAAATTGACTATTTTCCCACCAAAATGCAAAATGAACACTTGAAAAATGGACTTTTGCTATGATGATTTTTGATGAAATGTGATGATGCATCATGAAAGTTCATGTCAAATGTGGTTTGCTCAAAAAAGAATCACCCAATTTGGCCAAATGGTTCAAGAGTTATGGCACTTTGAAGTTCAACTTTTTCTGAAAATGATTTGATCATAACTTGTCAACCACACATGAGAAATGAGTGTTCTTGGACATTTTGGAAAGGTGAGAGCAAGATCTTCAACTTTCATGTTGGACAAAATTCCATTTGAAGCTTGGATGATGATGTAAATTTGAGGAGAAGAACTTTCCATTTTTGGCAGTTTCCAATTACAGGTCACCTGCTATTTTTTGCAACTTTTCATCTGACTTCAAATTCTTCAATCTTGATCTTTGATATGTCAAATGAAACTCTTATGGACATGAATGAAGCCTTTCAAACCATCTCCCACCTTCAAATCCTTAATTTCAGGCACAGTTGACCACAGTTGACTTTCTAGGGTTTCAGATGAAATTCAGCTTGACTGATGACTTCTGAACATCCAATCTTTGATCAAACCACTTCAAAATGACCCCTAGGTCATATGAACTTGATGAACCAATCATAGGGCTTTGCTTCCTTGAGAAATGCACATGTTTGCTTGCTTGACTGATCTCCTGATCATCTTGACCTAATTTTGTCTGATAGTTTGCACTTGGGCAAAGGACAATGCAATGCTATGCAATGGACCATGTTATGTTAATGACCTAATGATGAAAATGTATGTACAAAGGTAGGTGCAAATTTGAGGTGCTACAGGTATTACTGCATAACCAATAGGGAACGGATAAAACAACGTCTCGAACCAAAGAAAACAGAGTAAGGGGGCCGGTTACGTGAAGGGAAGGTTATCGCACCCCTTCATGTATGTGGAACTCCACAGGATCCACGCTTGCTATTTATGTCTAAAGTGTGTGTATAAAAGTCCTATATGTGATGCGAAAGAGAGAAAATCAAAGTAGGGAAAGGAAAGAGTTATTGCTCGCACAGGCCCTACCCTGCTGCATACGTATCTCAAGAAGGATTGAGAATCAGAGCACCGTAGCTCGGCTAGCCTATTTTTGTTTGTTTTGTGTTTTTTAGATGAACGACGTTACTACGCAATCTACCGGATGCTCGACCTTTGGAGACTTACTCGCCTGTAGTAGAAGGAGTTAACGTGTTCTTAAGAAAAGAAAATCAAAGAGTTTGTTTGTGTTTTAGGAATGCTCATGCAAAAAGGAAGTCCTAGACGAAGGAACCGTGCTACCTTAATTGACATGCAAACGAGAGACTATACGAAGCCTAGCAGTCCTATGGGGGAGACGATCACACCACACAAAAAAACATATAGCATAGAGTAAACACACCAACAAGTGGGCTCAAACATACATGGGTAGGGCTTTAGTGAAGAGGGGTCATATCAACCTCGACAAACAAGCCATGGAAAGGTAATCAAATGGGCTCTTAACCACTGACATTGAACGTCAGGGTGAGTAGATCAAAAGGGTAATGAGGGTAAGACCTCATAGCTCTTAACCCTGGACAGGGTGAACTCATGACAAAGCGTGGGGGTTCAGAAAGATGGAACCCTCTCCACTGACTGACCGGACAAAAGATCTTGGGCTTTTGTTCTGAAGCATCGACACGTAGTGCGAGCATAAAGAACAACACACTGAATAACGGGGAATTGACTACTAATCCCTTTTATCCGTCAATTGCCTCTTGGAGGTCTTTGGGCACAAAAGTAAACACACAAAACATTGCCTCCTATCGAGGTCTTCCAGCTTAGAAGGCGGTAAAATGCTGGAAAGATATAAAAGCGATAAAGAGATCTACCACACGGATAAATATACGAAGTAACAACAACTAAAGAAACAAGAAACCCAGAGATCTCTCAAGCTAGCACCATCAAAGAAAGCAAGTCAGCAAAGCAATCAGAATAAATCTCCAAATGGTATCTCACAAATAAAGTGGAATACCATGCAAGCTATCTCTTCAAGAGTCATGTGAGCCCTCACAAAAACTCAACAAACAAGTTAGAATAACAAGATGGGGTGCAATCAAGAGTTGCACCAAACAAAAGAATCATAGTAACAACAGTGTCAGGTAAACAGTGCACGAATGAAATAGAAAGCATGTCACAACAAAGCATGAATAATGAAAGGAGGATACAATAGCACCAAGTCAGAAGTGACATCAATTCAATAAGTGTCTCAAGAACTCAACTCAACAAGATCAAAGCAAAAGCACTAAACATCCAAAGATGCATCAAAATTAAACAAGTCAACATACAAGTTCAAAGTGCTTCAACTTCAACAATCAGTCATAAAAGGTAAAGGCATGAGGCAAGGGTCAAGGATTAGACAATAAAGCACACAAACAGAGCCAAATGACTCCTAAAATATCAATCAAAAGTCATTTAAATCCAACTTAGCAAAGTGAAAGTCAATCATGTCCAAAGCACCTCAAAATGCAACAAAAGCAATGTAGATAAGTTCATGCAATTATGTGTCAATATGAAATGAACATGGCAGCAAGGTATGCACATCATACACATGTCAAATGAGCTATGTAATCAATATGCAAACCTCCAAGTTCATATCATAAGCGTAGAATCACTTTTGGACCAAAATCAAACAAAGTGTATCATGAAACTCTAATGCGCCTTTCATGCTCAAATGAATGCAAAAGGGAGCTCATTATGAATAAATGCACAAAGACTTGATAGAAGCATCATAGAACTGGGGAGAACACATGTGCAAAGGCACCAAACCAGAATCAAAGTGTAACCTCATGAATCATGCTATTAAAGTTCACAAAAGTTCGCAAAATCAACCAAGGATAGGAGGCCTAAACCTCTTGTCAAACAAATGCATCAAAAGGGTATCAAAACTCAAAGTCAGGGGGCAAGGCTCCACACATCAAGATGTGACATACATACTAAAACATGTGCAAAAGTATTGGTTTCAACATTCAAAGGAAGTGGCACAAGTGCCTCATGCTAAGCAAGCATCAAAATAGGGACTAAAATGAAAACATAAACTTCAAAAATCCAAATCAAATCGAAAATGCATCCTAAATTCATGGGAATTTAACACAAGGTTCCACTAAGCCTATATAAGCATCATGCAAAAAATCAGGATCATCCAGATTCATTTGATATGAAAACAAAAATCGAGAAATTGAGAATGCAAAAACATGTCCTAAAATGCAACATTTTAAATTCATGTGTCAAACCCTAGCAAAATGACATAGAAAATAACCAAACCCGTTACCACATCTTACTATCATATATGAGGATGGTGTGTGAAAAAGCTTGGGTCAGGATGATTAAAAAATGGGATTTCATGAAGGTTTGAATGCAAATGGTCAAAAATGCACATAAATGAATCAGAAATTCATATTAAATTCCACGTGTCATGAAATAATTGGGCAATGGTACCAAAAAATCAAGGACTTATCAAGGATCACTCACAAAAACTTTCAGATTTTTTTAAGTATTTTTGCTATTTTTAAAAATTAAAATAAAACGGGATGAAATATGTACATGACATGTGACACATATGCAACAATATCAATTGGTCACACAAGTCACTTAAGTGACTAATAAAAATAAATAAAAACGAAAATCAGAAAAAATGTGGGTCTTTGGATCAAAAGAAAAGTCAAAGCGATCCAACGGCCGTGGGATCGTCTTCTTCCTCAAGACACTCCAGTCGTGAACAGTAACGCCGTTAGGATTCCGGCCACCCACGGCGGCGGCCTCCTCCACGCGCAGCCCAAAACTTCGTGAAAATGAGGCTACCCCCCCCCCCCTTAAACCATATGCTAGGAACTCAAAAATCCTATTAGTTTTTCATGAATCTTCACCAATCTCTCAAATCACAAACAACAAGTTTGAACATCAAAACTTTAAATCAAGATTTCTCACTCAATATTGCACCATTTTAAAAAGTAAACACATCTACATCATCACCATAGCATGTAGTTTCATTTAGGCATAAAAAATGAGCAAAATAAAAGAGTCGAAATTTGAGTTACCTAAAATGGCGCCTTTCGAAACTTCAGTATGGTGATGAGATAAGCTCCAGAATACCTCCCTTGAACTTCTATGAATGTTTGCTACCTTTGGTTGTGCTTGAAACGGTCTAGATCTTGAGATTCAAGAAGCAACCTCCATTAAAGCTCTGTTTAGAAACTGCTTGGAATGGCTCAAATTGTGGGTGATTTGTGATCCTTAGAGTGTGTAGATCAAGAATATGCTACTGGTTTTCATTTTCCATGGATGTATGGAGAGATTTGATGAGAATAAAGTATGAGATTATTTTTGGAAAGTCAGATTTTTAGTGTGTATGGAGGTAGCACGAATTAGGGTTTTGCTCAATGATATTTTTAGAGTTTATTCTCTGATTTTTGTGGCTTGGTGGGCTCAAATAAAAGTGTTTCAAGTCCATGATCATTTTGGCTATTTTTGGAAATGCCCCCCTTATTTGCACATGGACAACCTTGTTTAATGCATTAATCCTCTCTTGAGACTTGATTAATCATGATTATGTGAAAGAAATAACACAAAATGATGTTTAATGACAATATTGCAAAAGTGTAATTTTTGTGCATGCATGACTTTTCCACACATGTGGGAATGCATGGGCTCAAATTCCAAGGTGGATTTGGCCCAAAAAACAATGCTGAATAAATTCCCAATGATTGGCGCATGAGAATATTCCATGATGTCATCTTGTGTCCTTTTGACTTTTCATGAAAGAAAGCTTGAAAAATGACTTGCACCATTGATGAATCATGCAAAATTATAGGTCATTTTGCATGCCATTTGAAGTGTTTCTCAAAACAAAACTATAGCAAAAAGAGCCACACCAATTGGACCTGTCAACCTCAAGTTATGCCTTTTTAAAGCCTTCATGCACACTTCATCATTCAAGAACCATAACTCTTCAACCATTCATCATATGACCTTGAAATAGGACTTTTTGGAAAGGGGAAACAAAGATCTACAACTGTCATGTCTGAGAAAAAGTTCAAAAGCGCCCTTGCCTTTGATAATTTGCTTGGTACATCAGCAAGCTCGCTAGGCGAGTGAGGTAGCGAAGGGCTCGCTAGGCGAGCACTCAGCGAGGTTCCAGCGAACACTCCCAGACTTGGATAAAAGCATAGCTAGCACTTACTCGCTAGGCGAGCATCCAGCGAGCAGGTAGCAAGCAATTCCAGTAGCAACATCATCAAGGCTCGCTGGAGCGAAGGAGGAAACGTGGGCTTCGCTTAGCGAAGGATTGCTCGCCTAGCGAGCATGATAGCTCAGAAAGTTTTTTCTGGGCGCAGGTGCCTCTGGTGGCTTATTTTGGGGCTCACTAGGCGAAACATTCTACTCGCCTAGCGAGCATGACAGCTCATGAACCAGTCTTATAAGTAGCAGGGGCTACTTCTTGGAAAGGGGAGGCAAAGATCTACCACTTTCATGTTTTGAGAAAAAATACATTTGGAGCTTCCTTGGTGATGAAAAATCAAGTTGAAGCTAGGTCAAAATCCTTCCAAATTTGGAAACTTCACAATACAGATCATCTTTCCAAATTTGGTAACCTGTGCATTGGACCTTTGTTCCTTCAAGATTAATATTTTGAATGATGAATAGACCCCATTTGAACATGTTGGAAGTATCTCAAGTCATTCCCTAGCCATTTGACCCTCAGTTGACCAACTGTTGACTTTTGACTTCGCGGTTGAATTTTGAACTATACTGAGCCTATTAAGCTTGATCTTTTGAAGAAAACCTCTGAAAATGAAACCCTAGCTCCCAAGAGCTCTACACAACATCCATAAGACCTTCAAACCAAGAATGCATCTCAATCCTTGAGGAACCCTACTTTGACCTTGATACCTAGATGAATACAAACTTCTTTGAGGGTTGAGAAAAATCCTAGTTGATGCATAATTTCCCTTGTGTTGACTGATCATTCAGATAGAACCCACAAAGTGACTTGGATGATATCCAAACTTTTTGGAAGACAAACTCTTGGAGCTAATTCTAATTGACATGATGAAGTGCAATATGAAATGTTAAATGGCCTAAAAATGAATGCATGAATGAGGAGGGCAAATTTGAGGTGCTACACTAACGCCTGTGATTTTTTCTAATTTCTGAATTTCCATTTTATTTTCTTTTATTCCAATTATTTTTAAAAATTCATAACTTCTTTATTTGGAATCACAAAAATATGGGACCAATTGCAAAAAATTTTTCTTAAATTCTAGTTTCATAAAATGATTTTTAATCATTTTTGTGATTCCATTTAATATTTTTTGTGAATTATTTCATTTCTGATTGTTTTTAATTCATTTAAAATACTTTTTGATATTCAAAAATGCCAAAAATATTTTCTTAACATGTATGAATGATGATAAGTCTCTGAAAAATATTCTCATCAATTTCTTAATTGATTTGAGATTTATTTGAGATTTTAGTTCATATATGTTATTTTTCTCCAGTTTTTAATTGTTTAAAATTAGTTTCTGTTTTCAAAAAATGATGAGAAAATTTGTCAAACCTTTTTTGACCATGTTAGACTTATGATGATCCAATTGGACTTATCCAAGTTGATTTGAATTGGATTTGAAGTTTGACCTTTATTTGTTCATTTTATTTTATGTATTATTTTAATTCCAAAAAATACCAAAAATATGTTTGACCTTTCTTGACTTTCAATTTTGTGCATTCCATTTCTATCTTCTTCTTCTTCTTTTTCTTTTGACCAATGAGTTAATGATTTGAGGTTAGCCTTGACATATGATACGCTTAACCTTCTTTTATCCAAATCAAATTCATCTTGATCAAAGATCAAGTGAATTGCTTTGTGTCCAAGATAGGTTGCTTCTTGGTCAAGCAAAAAACCTAAAATCCATACAAGGTCATTCTTCTTTTCTTTTGGCATGGCAAGTTGTAGGAGCTTGGCTTACTAGTCATGGTCTCTAACTTGTGTTTATTTGCCTATAGTTTTATTGACCGGCCTCAGATAGGTGTGACTACTATATTAGTCCACTTACAATTTCTTAACATTGAGCTAAATTTCCTTATGGCACACTAACACTAACTACTAATGAATAACTTTTAATTCAAGCATTTAATTCTTGCAATTTACTTTAAGGCAATTTAATTTCTTGCTCATTTATTCATACTGTCTTTGCCCTTTGCTCACGTGAGCTCATGTTTATGTTTATGCCATTTGCCTTTTGCTCACTTGAGCACATTATTGTGTATATATTATTGCCTTGTGTTTGTTTTGTTTTGTTTTGTTTATGTGAACCAATGCAAAAGGAGAAAGGACTTAGAATTAGGACCTTACCTATGCTAAATGGAGTTTAAGAGCAACTAGGCATCATGCCTTTAGAAGGCTAAATATGTTGAAGAGCAACTAGGCCTCATGCCTTTAGAATGCTTAATCTTGAAAGTTGCATTGAAAGGACCCCTAATCTAAACTCTCTATTTGTCCATTCTTTCTATTTCATTGTGGAACTTTTTGATTTGTTTGTTCTTGTGTGATAGGGATCCTAAACTTGAGCTACTTAGAAGGACCATTGTCACGAGCATCTGAGTTGAGAAAGACAAATCCAAATTAGAAAATCCTAGGAGCTTGATTGAATATTTGCTTGATTGCTTGAGTTAATTGCTTATTGCTTTCTAATTCCAAAGGAAAGGAGCAACTTGGATCATCTTTATGATCTCAAGAAGGGAACTTCAAGGGTTTTATTTCTCTTCTCTCATCTTTGCATGTTTAGGACCTAGCCCTTCTCTTCTTCTCTCCACTCTAACCCAAGCCAAACTCATTTTGTGCAAACATTAACATTGTTTTCCAAATTAGAAACCTATGCATTATGCCTTTGATTTTTTCAAACTCTTTTCGTAATACTTATTTTGAATTGAAACTTAAGTCAACTTTGACTTCCTTTTGTGAATATTTATAATTGGTAAATCCAACTCATTTCAAATTCTTTTGTGGTTCCAATGACCACTTTTGTTAAACGTCTTTCATAAACACTAGCTATGAGGTTTGAGTTATCATAGTGGTTGATGTAAACCTCACCTTATCCTTAGTGATTAGACTATAAGTCTTCCATACTTATTATAGGGTGGATCCCTCACTAGTATGTTGAAGCTCTCCTCACATGGTGGATTGTGGTTTGACTTGAGTTTTCTCCCTTTGATAACAAAAGACCTTAAGGCTTTTGACCAATCAATTCACCAACTTATTTTGAGATTTTTTACCCCGAACTACGAGGTTTTGATCCTACCTTTGTGATGGTACGTGTAGCACCTCAAATTTGCCCTCCTCATTCATGCATTCATTTCATTTTTTAGGTCATTTATCATTCCATATTGCATTGCACCATGGCAGTCAGATTTGGCATCAAGAGAGTCCTTTGGACAAAAGAGCAAGTTTTTCCTTGAGATGAAGGCCACATGATTATTATAAAGAGCTTATATGAGCCAAGGTTCATTTTGAAGCAACTTTACCAAGTGGCAGAGGCCCAAATTCATCAGTACATTTTCAGGTCATCTGAGGACCATACCAGTCAACTGTGCAGTCAACTGAGGGCTGTGAGGTGGAGAAATGGTTGGAGACACTTCATTCATGTCCAAAAGAGGCTTATTCATCATGTCAAACATCTACCTTGATGATTTTGAAGTCAAATCAAAAGTTTCCAAAAATGGAAAGTGACTTGTAATTTCAAGTTTCCAAAAATGGCAAGTTTTTGGTTCACATTCAACTTAACTTTCCAACATCAAAGAAGCTTCAAATGAAATTTTGGTCAACATGAAAGTTGAAGATCTTTCTCTCCCATTTTTAAAAAGTCCAAGATCATGATCATCTGATGAATGGTTGAGAAGTTATGAGCAAAGGATCACAAAGTGTACATGGAAGTTCAACATGACATAACTTTTGATTCAAAACTCCAAATTGAACCACTCTTTTTGCAAAATGCTTGTCATGACCAATATTTTTCAAATCCATCATTGCATTGCATGAAATAAAATCACATGATCAAGTGTCCATGCATGAACATTTTGGAGGGAAAATGAAGAATTCAAATTTGGTTGATCACATGAGTCTAATTCCAATTCCATGTTGTTCATTGGATGATTTTGAGTGATTATGAAGCTTGCATGGCACTGTTCACGTGCACATTGCTCATGCCACCTCACATTTGCATTATTGGTCATACACCTCATTTCTCATTAAGTTTCCATTAGCCAAGCTTAATTTGGTTTAGCATGGTAATTAACACAGGGAATAAATAGATAATCCTAACTATTTTGCTCAGTTTTTAACACATTCTAGATCTAGAAATTGCATTTCCCTCCAAAAATTCTCTCAATGCAAACTTGAATTTTCTTCACATAACACATCAATATTATCGCATAATCATTTTCACAATGCATCATTGAGTATGAATCAAGGCTTGGTTTGAAGAAATTGGTGCAAAAACGTGCATACACAAAGCTTGAAGATGAAGATGGTGTTCTAAAATTTAGCAAGATCGAAACCATTTCAGCTGATATTTCGTGCATAAAGCTTCACCACGAGGTTGATAGAGGAGATCTGGAGCATTTGAGGCCTTGACCACACTATTTCATCACACTGCATAACAGGTTGGTGAAAATTCGAATCCCATTATTTGCCAATTCATTGCCATGATCTTGTAGTGCGTGCTCCACTGATGATTCTGATATGAATATTATTGATTTTGGTTGGATATTGAGTAAGTTATGTCAATTTAAAGTTTGTATGTTCAATTTGTTCTTGCTCGATCCACGAGATATATGATGATTTAGAGTGAATTAGGCATGGATTTGGAACGTACGTTACGAGACCTTTCGAATGGTGTGCTTTTTAGCAAAATCTGGAAAAATTTCATGGAGGACCACCGGCGTGTGACCGGAGAAGATGACCGGAATCACTATTCCGGCCATCTGGTCCAGCGCCTAGGGTTTTCAATAGGACGCGCTTGCAACCTTCAGTTCCACGGTTCGATTCTCTGGCCAGGCATTATTTTAAATTCATTTGCTTCCTCCTGTTGGAACGCAGCGTTTTGAACGCGCCTATGACCTCATCCACCACAAATCGATTCTTGGCCTGGCATTTGTTTCTTTTAATTTCACTTTAAGCGCACCTGTAGCCATAGAGACCTGAGTTCAATCCCTGGTGGAAGCATTTTCCAATTCTATTTAGTTTCCACATTTCATTTCATTTTTTACATGATGTTCATATTATTTCAATATTTCTCACCAACTTGCAAAAATCATAACAATTAGAAAACTTGTCCAAATTGAATGCAACTTTTTTCCACATGATTGTTGTGATGTCTATTATTTTTTGATGTCATTTGCTTGATTTTATTTTGGCTGGATTTTTAAATGTGTTTGTGTGATTGAAAATGGTGCAAATGTGACATGTGGTGCTAATTGATTTGTGAAATGCTCATATTTGATCCAAATTGCTTTGAAATTTGACATGCTCATTCATAACATGTAGCATGATCTTTTGGATTTTGCTTGGCATTTTTAGCACATTCCATTACTATTTTAGACACATGGACATATGTTGTAGCATTTGGTGTCACATTCTTGACCTTGCTTGTGTTCATTTTTCATACGCATGTCATTTGATATCTTCTGGTCCTAATTTTTTGCATGAGGCTTGTGTTTAACATGTTGATTTCACATAAAAAATTTCATGATCATTGGATTCATTTCTGTTTTAATGTGGATTTTTTATGTTTGATGTCCAAATATGATCACATTGTTTGCCTTTGCCTTATCTTGATTCATGTGATGGCTTTGCTTAGTGATTTGGCTTTGGTATTTTTTAGGACATGTTCTCATTTGATTGAATGCACTTCATGTGGAATATTAGCTTCTGTTTTGACTATTTGCTTTGCCTTTGACCTTAGTCTTTGCACTAGTGGTTTGTACTCACCAATTGAGCTTTGTATTTCAGGTTCAAGCATCTAGCTCTAATGGTTGATGTGGTCTCATTACTTGAGATGAAAGTTTGCTTTAATTACTAACTCTTTGATTGTGTTGTAGGTCCATTAATGTGATGAACTCCTTTGAGTGATTGCATTTGAGACTTACCTTGTGTATAACTGTTGGATGTTCCATTGTGTTGTCTGTTTGGTTTTCTGAATATAACATTGACTGTTTGGCTTTTGTACAGGTACATTAGTCGCTTTTAGCTCTTGCTTGAGCTTTGCTTTGGTTGTGGTTGACATACCACCTAGGTAACCACTCTTGTACTCCATGTAGTCTGGAAGCCCTGTCGTTTCTTTTGGCAGGCATTTGGCTGAAGTCCTCCTTAAGAGGCAATGACTGTGTTTGTTTATATTTGTGCTAAAGACCTCCTTGTTGAGGCATGTTACATGTTAAGACCTCAAGATGAGGCAATTGACAGATAAAAGGGATTAGCAATCAATCCCCTGTTAATCGTTGAGTCGTTCATTATGCTCGCACTACGTGCGGATGCTCTTGAACCTAACCCAAGATCTTTGTATAGAGTCAGTCAAGTGGAATAGGGTCCCTCATTCTGGATCCCCACGCTTTCTTTGATTCAAGCTCACCCAGGCCAGGGTTAAGAGCATGAGGTCTTATCCTCATTTCCTTTCATCAGCTTCACCCTAACTCTCAATGTTAGTGGTTAAGAGCTTCAAAGACACCCCTACAGTTTTGGCTTGTTTGTCGAGGTTGATATGACCCCTTGACTAAAGCCCAACCAACTTGTCTGAGCCTCTTGTTTGCATATAGAGTGTGTTGCTTGATTGCTTGTTTTCTTATTTGTGACTCTTTCATGTGTTTGCTTTTCATGCATGCCTGTTTGTTTGAGGAGTTAGATGTAAGACCATTGATTGGCTATCTGTTTCCTACTTTGTTTGAGGAGTTAGATGTAAGACCATTGATTGGCTATATGTTTCCTACTTTGTTTGAGGAGTTAGATGTAAGACCATTGATTGGCTATCTGTTTCCTGTTTTGCGGAGTTAGATGTAAGACCATTGATTGGCTTTCTGTTTCCCATTTGTTTTTGGAGTTGGATGTAAGCCCATTGATTGGCATTCCATTTCCAGTTTTTGTTCTCTTTTGAGACTTGCTTATAGTCTCCTCATAGGATTGCTAGACTTCGTATAGTCTCTCGTTTGCATGTCAATTAAGGTAGCACGGTTCCTTCATCTAGGACTTCCTTTCTTGCATGAGCATTCCTAAAACACAAACAAACTCTATCTTATTTTAAGGACACGTTAACTCCTTCTACTACAGGTGAGTAAGTCTCCAAAGGTCGAGCATCCGGTAGATTAGGTAGTAACGTCGTTCACCTAAAAAACACAAAACAAACAGAAACAGGTTAGCCGAGCTACGGTGCTCTGATTCTCAATCCTTCTTGAGATACGTATGCAGCAGGGTAGGGCCTGTGCGAGCAATAACTCTTTATTTTCCCTACTTTGATTTTATCTCTTTAGCAATGCATGTAGGACTTTTACACACTTTAGACATAAATAGCAAACGTGGATCCTGTGGAGTACCACAGACGTGAAGGGGTGCGATAACCTTCCCTTCACGTAACCGGCCCCCTTACTCAGTTTTCTTTGGTTTGAGACTTCGTTTTATCTGTTCCCTCTAGGTTATGCAGTACTACCTTTCCCTCCTCTTGGGATAAAAGTACATAGCTGGCGACTCTATCCTTTTCTTCTCGCCACTCTTTTTCGCGTTTGTACCTGGATTCGGGAAATCCTGAGGAGCGACAGCTGGCGACTCTGCTGGGGACTACAGAAGTTGACCTCTTGCTGGTCCATCTTCCCTAGCGGGCCTTTCCTAGCGTTTGTTTGTTTACTGTCTATTGTGTGTTGTTTATTTATTGCTTTGCATACTTATCTGCTTGCATTGTATCCTATGTGCGCTTTACTGTTTCATGCATACTGTGCTGGTTGTGTATCTGTTTCTCTGTTGGGTGGGAGTCATAAGAGGTAAAAGACCCAATACACAGGCTATGAGTGAACTTTAGGACACCTAGGAATAGAGTGATTCATGGGAAGCGGGTGGTATGGCGCCACTTAGCGGAACATGGTATCACGAGCAGTTCAGATTCTGATGGGGTATTATTGTTGCATACACCTGGTGTGCATATGATGATATTCTTGAAAGGATTGTTTATCCTGCGTTTCTCTTGACCTTACCTTGGCCTAGATGACACTCGTGAGTGGGGCGGGAATGAATCATTTATAGGTACTGATGTTGACTTGTTCTGTTGGTGACCGTGTCCTGTTGGTGACTCTTTGATGGTGACTATTGGTTCAGTTCTTGATCTGGGTCCTATTGATAAGTTGGATTTATGGAGTTATTTCTGACACGCCGGAGTTCTATCTGTGGTATTTATCAGCGGGTTCCGTTTATTTCGGATCCCCGGGTTGAATTTGAGGATACTTGTTCAGATGATCAGTGATTTACCTATGATGATGGTGATGTATCCTCCGGTTCCGTTTATTTCGGAACTCCCAAGTTGGACTTGTGGTTACTCGGTCCCTCAGATGGTTGGGATCAGTTCATAGACCGGAACTTCCGCACAGTTGATGTTCAGATGACTTGGAGGATGGCACTATGACTTGCATTCATGCATCTGCATCATTCCCATTTTGCATTCATCCGCATCTAACTCATGTCTATCCATACTCAGGGTACATTCTCTATTGAGATTTTGTTTGAGAGACATCCTGATGTCAGAATGTTATTGTCAAATTATTATCCGTCTCGATGAAGCCAGAATTGAAGGACAAAATGTTCCTCATACGGATAGACATTGTATTCATGCGTGAGTCATAATAACCTGTCTTCTGTTTTGCAGGTGTCAGTTTCTAACGTGTTTGGTTTTCTCAGGAATTATTGCTCGTGCACGCAGAATCATCGTCTGCACGTAGCTCGTCCGCACAGATACCCTGCCAGACGCAACAAACCCAGACTGAGGGATTCGTCCAACTCTGACATTCTCGAGCTGAAAGAGAAGATGAGTGAGTTGATCGATGCCATGCAAGGTTTCGCCCTGGGGCAGCGAGTGATCGCTGAAGAGGTAGATAAGGCCGAGGCTTTAGCCAGGGCAAAAGGAAAATAGGCGGCGAAGGAGATAGGTTTGGGATTTGCTACCAGTCAGACCAAGGCTCGTCTGGGCAGAATAGAGGACGTCGTCAACCGTTCACGTTCACCAGTGCTGGGATGCTAGATCCAGATCGCGTATGTGCGGTGGGTGAAGAGATCGACAGTGACTGCGAGCTCGATCGTTGGATAAAATCGTGCGTACCAGGGATGGAGGTCCAGAACTGGAAGGCCTAAAAGATCATCACTGTCACTCTACGTGAAGAGTAATATTTCTGTTTTTCAATTCTGTTTGCATGAAAGCCATGCGTTTTGCCCGAAACGTAATGGTTCATTGTAAGGGCCACCTCATGTGTTTCATTTTACAACATTTTGCATCATTAATAAATGGATGTTTTTTTTTATTAAAAGCGGTGTTCCCTGTTTTTCATTTATTTTTGCAGTTTAAAAAAAAATGGCAATGCTTGTTTTCATTTTCCTCCTTCCTTTTGATTCGTCTCGTCCCGACCTCAAAAGCAATGCATGAATCAAAATTCATGTAGATGCGATCATTCTCCGGATCTCATTGATAACAATCCTGTTACACCCCGATATGACTTCGACAATCCGATCTACCATGCCGAAGAAGAAGGCGAAGAAGATTGTGAACTGCCGGAGGAATTAGCCAGATTGTTGAAACAAGAGGAGAAGGTGATTCAGCCGCACCAGGAGCGAGTTGAGATTGTTAATCCAGGCACCGAGGAGGTCAGATTGGGGCCGCTTTGGAGGTAAGTGTCGAGAGCCGAAGAAGGATAGAAAAGTGAGGATGTGTGTGGACTACCGTGATCTGAACAGAGCTAACCCGAAAGATGATTTCTCATTACATCACGTCGATGTGTTGGCGGATAATACAGCTCAATTCTCGGTGTTTTCCTTCATGGATGGCTTTGGTGGCTATAATCAGATTAAAATGTCGCCAGATGATATGGGGAAAACAACGTTCAGCACACATGGGGCACTCTTTGCTATAGGGTGATGCCATTAGGTTTCAAGAACGTCGGTGCCACGTACCAAAGGGCTATGGTGACTTTGTTTCATGATATGATTCATCATGAAATTGAATGCTATGTTGATGACATGATAGCGAAGTCCCAAACAGAAGAGAGGCATCTGGTAGATCTGGCCAAGTTGTTTGACCGGTTGAGACAATTCAGACTGAGGTTGAATCCGAGTAAGTGCACTTTTGGAGTGCGGTCCGGTAAATTGTTGGGGTTTATTGTAAGCGAAAGAGGAATCGAGGTTGATCCTGCTAAAGTAAAAGCAATACAAGAAATGCCTGAACCGAGAACAGAAAAAGAGGTTCTTGGCTTCTTAGGTAGATTGAACTACATCTCACGGTTCATATCTCATCTAACAGCCACGTGTGAACCCATATTCAGTTTGTTGAGAAAAGATCAAACGGTCAGGTGGAATAATGATTGCCAAGCGGCATTTGAAAAGATAAAAGAATGTTTGTAGGAGCCTCCGATTCAGATGCCTCCTGTGGAGGGACGACCGTTAATTCTGTACTTGACGGTCCTCGAGGGGTCTATGGGGTGTGTACTGGGGCAGCATGACGAGTCTGGTCGAAAAGAGCATGCAATTTACTACCTTAGCAAAAAGTTTACCGACTGTGAAACAAGATATTCACTGCTCGAGAAAACTTGCTGTGCTTTAGTATGGGCTGCTCGCCGACTGAGACAGTATATGCTGGTTCATACCACTTTGTTGATTCCCAAGATGGATCTGATCAAGTATATATTTGAGAAGCCAGCATTGACCGGACAGGTTGCGAGATGGCAAATGATTTTGTCTGAATACGATATTCAGTATACCTCACAAAAAGCAATCAAGGGGAGTGTATTGCCTGATTACCTCGCCCAACAACCCATTGAGGATTATCAACCGATGAAGTTTGAATTCCCTGATGAGGACATCATGTTTCTCAAATCGAAAGATTGTGAGGAACCGATCCCGGAGGAGGGGCCTGACCCTGAATCCGAATGGATTCTGATGTTTGATGGGGCCGTTAACATGAATGGTAGTGGAGTTGGTGCCGTTTTGGTTACGCCGAAGGGATCCCACATTCTTTTTGCTGCCCGGCTAACATTTGAATACACCAACAACGTGGCTGAATACGAAGCTTGTATCCTGGGTATCGAACCTCGGTGCGTACATCTACTGGGGCAACGCCTTTCTCGCTGGTGTATGGGATGGAAGTTGTGCTACCAGTTGAGGTCCAAATCCCATCATGGAGAGTCCTGACGGATTTAAAGTTGAAAGAGGCTGAATGGATAAGGACTCGGTATGAAGAGTTGAGCCTAATTAAGAAAAAGAGGCTGGCGGCCATTTGTCATGGGCAGGTGTACCAGCAGCGAATGAAGCGGGCTTTTAACCGGAAGGTGCGACCTCGTGGGTGTCGTGTGGGAGATGAGGTGTTGAAAAGGATCCTTCCTCCTCAGAACGATCTTCGGGTGCAAGTGGACACCCAATCATGAATGCCCATTCGTGGTCAAGAAGGTTTTCTCTGGCAGAGCCTTGTTGTTGACGACCATGGATGGTGAGGATTTTCCATCCCCTGTGAATGCGGACGCAGTTAAAAAATACTTCGTATAAGAGACCCGCTGACGAAAAGAATAAAATAGTCCAGGCAAAAAAGGGCATCCCGGCGAACCGAAAAAAAAATGAAAAAGGTTCGGGCAAAAATTAGGGATAAAAAGAAAAAAAATTGTACAACCGGCAAGTCGAAAACCCCACAAGGGCGGCTTGGGCAAAAAAGGGTATCCCGGTGGACTGAAAACCCGGAAGGGCGGTCCAGGCAAAAGAGGGAATGAAAAGAACAACTGCGTCCAGCATGATCGTTTTGTACTTTGGTTAAGACACCTGGATAATCCCCAGCAGGGATCAATCGGAAGCGTCTTGTTCAGAAGGCAGAAAGCACGGAGAGTCTTGAGGACATATGGGGTGTAACCGAGTTGGAGCTCGATGAGATCACGAGTTCACATTTCCATTAGGATAGATTTTCCTTTTGTACGCAATTACCTCTTTTCAGGGATTGCTTCCTGTGTGTTGCTCAGTTACGAGCCACCTTTTTCAAATCAATAAAATGCATATTCAATCAAATAATTTTGTTTTTGTTTTCATTACCGCTTTGATTGCAAAAACATCCGTTTATTTTGATAAAGAATCTTTGCATTTTGAGACATGGAGATCCCTTCCAATGCATGTTCATAAGATTGAAAATCTGAAATCTTATTCGGAAGGTTGAGTGACCTAAGTTTCGAAATTCTGGCACGCCTGGGGCACGTTTTATCTGACGATCTCTTTTGCAGGTGCTATCGGTTATTCTCACTCACTTGCAGGTTGTGATATGAAGCCTTTCGGCAAAAGAATCCTTTGAAGTTCAATCAGGGATGAGGGATAGAAGAACGGTGAAAAGACGGCGAAAGAATGGCGACGATCCTAGAGGGTAATCAAGAAGACTCTTCAAAGTCCGAGGACTAGAGAGTTGGCCCGGATCTGAGGAGATCGTTTGTCTCGAAGTAGAGAGAAGTCGAGAATACAAGGTGATGAATCAGAAGAGACCGGATGAGTCTGGGAGCTCTCAAAAGTGGAAAATTGACGCCATGGTTAGATGGTGAATGCCAGCATTCGACGAGTCGACAAGTGTTCAATGTTAAAATTTCGTACCTCCCCAGCGGTTTGAGATTGTTATCTCCCCAGCGGGTCCGAGATCGGTGTTTCCTCGGCAGCCAGGTCTGAAGTTTGTTGTTTCCCCTAGCAGGGTTGAGAGTGTTATTTTCCCAGCAAAGTCTGAAGTTTGTTGTTTCCCCTAGCAGGGTTGAGAGTGTTATTTCCCCAGCAAGTCTGAAGGTTGTTGTTTCCCCAACGGAGGGGTGCGTTGGTAGTTTTTCCCCAGTGAAATCCCCAAGCAGATCGGGTTCGGTGGAGGTCTTCCCCAGTGAGGATTATCTTTCCCCCAGCAGCAGTGCTATTCCCCAGCATGATCGAGGGTTGGTGTTTTCCCAGCAGGCGACTCCCCAGTTGAGTTGGTTTCTCTATCGTTCCTAGAATGTCAAATCAGTAAGTATCCGCAACAGAATTGTTGTGTCTCCCCACAGAGTTGGAAGATCGAATCAGAATTGTGTGCTCAGCAAAGTGATCATTTGCTTTCCCAGCAGGAGTTTTCCTCCCTTTGCATCTTGCATATGATAATCATCATTTGCATTCGCATTCTCAAATCGCGTAGCATTTCCATTCAGTGTGGAGCATTACACCATAAAAAACTCAAACATATGCATACATGTGTTAAACCGGATTGGATCGTATCCCCAGCAGAGGCGGATTGTTTGTCAACGTCTCTATGGCACATTTGCAGCAGTTGCTCTTGGCAGCATTCAGAATCGGTAATCCCCAAAGAGATTTATTTCCTCACCCGTCTGTGAAAGGAAACTTTGATTCTCTCCCCAGCGTAGTCCCCGGCAAGTGTCTGCCTTGTTTTGACGTATGAGGATTTCATTCTTGCGATACCGGTAAGTGTCGTGCTGAACACCCGAGTGTGTTCTTTCCTTGGTGTCTCTGAACACCCGAGTGTGTTCTTTCCTTGGTGTCTCTGAACATCATTGTTCGATGTCGGTCAACATCGAGTTTTCTTCCCATTCTTCGGTAGATGTCTGGTCGTGGTTTCTTTCTTCCCATTCATCGGTAGATGTCTGGTCGTGGTTTCTTTCTTCCCATTCATCGGTAGATGTCTGGTCGTGGTTTCTTTCTTCCCATTCATCGGTAGATGTCTGGTCGTGGTTTCTTTCTTCCCATTCATCGGTAGATGTCTGGTCGTGGTTCCTTTCTTCCCATTCATCGGTAGATGTCTGGTCGTGGTTCCTTTCTTCCCAGTCATCGGTAGATGTCTGGTCGTGGTTCCTTTCTTCCCATTCATCGGTAGATGTCTGGTCGTGGTTTCTTTCTTCCCATTCATCGGTAGATGTCTGGTCGTGGTTTCTTTCTTTCCATTCATCGGTAGATGTCTGGTCGTGGTTCCTTTCTTCCCATTCGTCGGTAGATGTCTGGTCGTGGTTTCTTTCTTCCCATTCGTCGGTAGATGTCTGGTCGTGGTTCCTTTCTTCCCATTCATCGGTAGATGTCTGGTCGTGGTTTCTTTCTTCCCATTCATCGGTAGATGTCTGGTCGTGGTTTCTTTCTTCCCATTCATCGGTAGATGTCTGGTCGTGGTTTCTTTCTTCCCATTCATCGGTAGATGTCTGGTCGTGTTTTCTTTCTTCCCATTCATCGGTAGATGTCTGGTCGTGGTTCCTTTCTTCCCATTCATCGGTAGATGTCTGGTCGTGGTTCCTTTCTTCCCATTCATCGGTAGATGTCTGGTCGTGGTTCCTTTCTTCCCATTCATCGGTAGATGTCTGGTCGTGGTTTCTTTCTTCCCATTCATCAGGAGATGTCTGGTCGTGGTTTCTTTCTTCCCATTCATCGGTAGATGTCTGGACGTGGTTCCTTTCTTCCCATTCATCGGTAGATGTCTGGTCGTGGTTCCTTTCTTCCCATTCATCGGTAGATGTCTGGTCGTGGTTCCTTTCTTCCCATTCATCGGTAGATGTCTGGTCGTGTTTTCTTTCTTCCCATTCATCGGTAGATGTCTGGTCGTGGTTTCTTTCTTCCCATTCATCGGTAGATTTCTGGTCGTGGTTTCTTTCTTCCCAGTCATTGGTAAATGTCTGGTCGTGGTTTCTTTCTTCCCAATCATCGGTAGATGTCTGGTCGTGGCTCCTTTCTTCCCATTCATCGGTAGATGTCTGGTCGTGGTTTCTTTCTTCCCATTCATCGGTAGATGTCTGGTCGTGGTTCGTTTCTTCCCATTCATCGGTAAATGTCTGGTCGTGGTTTCTTTCTTCCCAGTCATCGGTAGATGTCTGGTCGTGGTTTCTTGCTTCCCAGTCATCGGTAAATGTCTGGTCGTGGTTCCTTTCTTCCCATTCATCGGTAGATGTCTGGTCGTGGTTTCTTTCTTCCGAGTCATCGGTAGATGTCTGGTCGTAGTTCCTTTCTTTGATAAATATCAATCCCTCCGTAGAGTCGTCGGTAAACGTCTGGTCTTGTTCCAGTTGTAAATATCTTTTTCCTCCCCAGTGGAAGCCACCATCGGTGAATGACCCCGCTTTCTTTGATTCGTCGCCTACAGAGTGCAAATTCTACGGTTCTTTTGGTGTTCAATCCTTGTTTACCTTGAAAGTCTGATAGCCGCTGCTTTCATCCGTTCAGGTTCACAGTTGATTGAATAGGGGCAGCTGTAGCACCTCAAATTTGCCCTCCCCATTCATGCATTCATTTCATTTTTTAGGTCATTTATCATTCCATATTGCATTGCACCATGGCAGTCAGAATTGGCATCAAGAGAGTCCTTTGGACAAAAGAGCAAGTTTTTCCTTGAGATGAAGGCCACATGATTATTCTAAAGAGCTTATATGAGCCAAGGTTCATTTTGAAGCAACTTTACCAAGTGGCAGAGGCCCAAATTCATCAGTACATTTTCAGGTCATCTGAGGACCATACCAGTCAACTGTGCAGTCAACTGAGGGCTATGAGGTGGAGAAATGGTTTGAGACACTTCATTCATGTCCAAAAGAGGCTTATTCATCATGTCAAACATCTACCTTGATGATTTTGAAGTCAAATCAAAAGTTTCCAAAAATGGAAAGTGACATGTAATTTCAAGTTTCCAAAAATGGCAAGTTTTTGGTTCACATTCAACTTAACTTTCCAACATCAAAGAAGCTTCAAATGAAATTTTGGTCAACATGAAAGTTGAAGATCTTTCTCTCCCATTTTTAAAAAGTCCAATATCATGATCATCTGATGAATGGTTGAGAAGTTATGAGCAAAGGATCACAAAGTGTACATGGAAGTTCAACATGGCATAACTTTTGATTCAAAACTCCAAATTGAACCACTCTTTTTGCAAAATGCTTGTCATGACCAATATTTTTCAAATCCATCATTGCATTGCATGAAATAAAATCACATGATCAAGTGTCCAGGCATGAACATTTTGGAGGGAAAATGAAGAATTCAAATTTGGTTGATCACATGAGTCTAGTTCCAATTCCATGTTGTTCATTGGATGATTTTGAGTGATTATGAAGCTTGCATGGCACTGTTCACGTGCACATTGCTCATGCCACCTCACATTTGCATTATTGGTCATACACCTCATTTCTCATTAAGTTTCCATTAGCCAAGCTTAATTTTGGTTTAGCATGGTAATTAACACAGGGTATAAATTGATAATCCTAACTGTTTTGCTCAGTTTTTTACACATTCTAGATCTAGAAATTGCATTTCCCTCCAAAACTTCTCTCAATGCAAACTTGAATTTTCTTCACATAACACATCAATATTATCGCATAATCATGTTCACAATGCATCATTGAGTATGAATCAAGGCTTGGTTTGAAGAAATTGGTGCAAAAACATGCATACACAAAGCTTGAAGATGAAGATGGTGTTCTGAAATTTAGCAAGATCCAAACCACTTCAGCTGATATTTCGTGCATAAAGCTTCACCACGAGGTTGATAGAGGAGATCTGGAGCATTTGAGGCCTTGAACACACTGTTTCATCACACTGCATAACAGGTTGGTGAAAATTCGAATTCCATTATTTGCCAATTCATTGCCATGATCTTGTAGTGCATGCTCCACTGATGATTCTGATATGAATATTATTGATTTTGGTTGGATATTGAGTAAGTTATGTCAATTTAAAGTTTGTATGTTCAATTTGTTCTTGCTCGATCGACAAGATATATGATGATTTAAAGTGAATTAGGCATGGATTTGGAACGTACGTTACGAGACCTTTCGAATGGTGTGCTTTTTAGCAAAATCTGGAAAATTTTCATGGAGGACCACCGGCGTGTGACCGGAGAAGATGACCGGAATCACTATTCCGGCCTTCTGGTCCAGCGCCTAGGGTTTTCAATAGGACGCACTTGCAACCTTCAGTTCCACGGTTCGACTCTCTGGCCAGGCTTTATTTTTAAATTCATTTGCTTCCTCCTGTTGGAACGCATCGTTTTGAACGTGCCTATGACCTCATCCACCACAGTTCGATTCTTGGCCTGGCGTTTGTTTCTTTTAATTTCACTTTAAGCGCACCTGTAGCCATAGAGACCTGAGTTCAATCCCTGGTGGAAGCATTTTCCAATTCTATTTAGTTTCCACATTTCATTTCATTTTTTACATGATGTTCATATAATTTCAATATTTCTCACCAATTTGCAAAAATCATAACAAATAGAAAACTTGTCCACATTGAATGCAACTTTTTTCCATATGATTATTGTGATGTCTATTATTTTTTGATGTCATTTTCCTGATTTTATTGTGGCTGGATTTTTAAATGTGTTTGTGTGATTGAACATGGTGCAAATGTGACATGTGGTGCTAATTGATTTGTGAAATGCTTATATTTGATCCAAATTGCTTTGAAATTTGACATGCTCATTTATAACATGTAACATGATCTTTTGGCATTTGCTTGACATTTTTAGCACATTCCATTACTGTTTTAGACACATGGACATATGTTGTAGCATTTGGTGTCACATTCTTGACCTTGCTTGTGTCCATTTTTCATACGCATGTCATTTGATATCTTTTGGTCCTAATTTTTTGCATGAGGCTTGTGTTTAACATTTTGATCTCACATAAAAAATTTCATGATCATTGGATTCATTTCTGTTTTAATGTGGATTTTTTATGTTTGATGTCCAAATATGATCACATTGTTTGCCTTTGCCTTATCTTGATTCATGTGATGGCTTTGCTTAGTGATTTGGCTTTGGTCCTTTTTAGTACATGTTCTCATTTGATTGAATGCACTTCATGTGGAATATTAGCTTCTGTTTTGACTATTTGCTTTGCCTTTGACCTTAGTCTTTGCACTAGTGGTTTGTACTCACCAATTGAGCTTTGTATTTCAGGTTCAAGCATCTAGCTCTAATGGTTGATGTGGTCTCATTACTTGAGATGCAAGTTTGCTTTAATTACTAACTCTTTGATTGTGTTGTAGGTCCATTAATGTGATGAACTCCTTTGAGTGATTGAATTTGAGACTTGCCTTGTGTATAACTGTTGGATGTTCCATTGTGTTGTCTGTTTGGTTTTCTGAATATAATATTGACTGTTTGGCTTTTGTACAGGTACATTAGTCGCTTTTAGCTCTTGCTTGAGCTTTGCTTTGGTTATGGTTGACATACCACCTAGGTAACCACTCTTGTACTCCATGTAGTCTGGAAGCCGTGTCGTTTCTTTTGGCAGGCATTTGGCTGAAGTCCTCCTTAAGAGGCAATGACTGTGTTTGTTTATATTTGTGCTAAAGACTTCCTTGTTGAGGCATGTTACATGTTGTCGCATTACGCGAAAAACCGGCGGGAAAACAAGACAACAGAGCCGCCACCGTGCGTTATTTATCCCAAAAGAGGGAAAGGAAACGCTCGAAGTAAACCTGGAAAAGACATGGTCTCGCGACCAAAGAAAATGGGATCGGGAGTCGGTTATGCGAAGGGAAGGTATTAGCACCCATATGCATCCTTCGTACTCGACGGGATCCACGCATAAAAGGAAGGAATATGGTTGCTAAACGCTGCTCAAAACATCACACACTGGCTGAAAGAGACACAGGAAGACAAAAGAAACTGAACTCGGCAGGATATCGCATCCTGGGCCTACGTAGTCTATCAGGCATAGACATCAGAGTCGACGTAGTTCGGAACTAGGGGAAAACGTGCTCGCTAGGATGTCGCATCCTATGCATACGTATCTTCTCTGACTGGAGAAGAATCAGAGCACTCGTAGCTCGGCTAACGCACGGAAACAAAACAGACACAGGAAATCGACTGCCAATCGCTGGACTTACGTCAAACTCCACACAAACACTCACCAAGGAAATCGACTGCCAATCGCTGGGCTTACGTCAGACTCCGATAAAGAAACTGGAAACCGAATGCCAATCGCTGGACTTACATCGGACTCCAACCAGAAAGGGAGAAACAACTCATACAAACAAAACAAAAGGGCGCCCGGAGAGATCAGCTCATCTCCTGCCTACGTACCTCATCTGGTATGAGGATCAGGGCGACGTAGTTCCCCTACGCAGGGACAAAGGACTAGCCTAACCAGATAACAAAGGGGAGACACAACTAGGGAGACTACGACTCGAGCCTAGATGTTATCATGCATATCATTCCTAAGTTAAGGTTGCTATCTAACTTGCACAGGAAGCAAGCTAACCTAAACATGACTTGCACAGGAAGCAAGCCAAACTGACCCTAACTTGCACAGGAAGCAAGCTAAACTAAAAAACACAAACACACAAGCACAAATAGCACACACTATATGCAATCAGTTGGCTCAAATCAAGGTTAGGTTTTAGTCAAGGGGTCATATCAACCTCGACAAACAAACCACTATAACAGGGTAATGTTAGCTCTTAACCCTAACATCGAGAGTTAGGGCGAAGCAGAGGAAATAGGAAGTGAGGGGTGTGCCTCACAGCTCTTATCCCTGGCCTGGGAGAGCTTAAGAAAAGAATGTGTGGGTTCAGAAGGTGGGAACCCTTCTACGCATATGACTGACACAATGTACAATGATCTTGGGTTAGTATCTGCAATGCATCAACACAGTGGTGTGAGCAGAGGGATGACTCAACTGAATAGCAGGAGATGGGTTGCACATCTCTTGTATCTGCCAATTGCCTTATCAAAGGTCTTTTCCTGCTTGGGGACAAAAATAAACAAGCACAAGCATTGCCTCTTAAGGAGGACTTCAGACAGGTGCCTGGCCAAGTAACAGGCCAGGTCTTCCAGACTACATGAAGAAGAGATGTTATACCTCAGTGCTTAAGCTATCAAGCAAAGCAAAAGAAAGTTCACAAGGGAACTATAGCAACTAAGGTACCTGAAAACAATCCAACATAATCAGTACACCATCCAAACAAAAGTCAAACAAACAATGGTCAACAATTAAATGTACAGTCAAACAACAATCAAGCAAAGCAATGCACAAAGGTGCAAGCCACAAGGCCTAGGTACAAGTCTCAAAACCTACAAAACAAACTCAAGTTTAGTCATAAACAAGCAATGGACCAACTCCAATTGAGTGCACATCATCAAGTATAAGCAATTGTGCTCTTTGACCTGAAACAAAGCTCAAACATTAAGCATTAACCACTAGGACAAGGCCTAGGGTCAAAATGGGAGCAATAAACCAAAACAGAACATGAAACTTATCAAAAATCAAGATCAATCAAATAAGAATCAAATCCAAGTGGTCTCACATTCATATCATCAACCAATATCATTTCATGAGGCAAAGAGTACAAAGCATGCAATTTGAAGCTCATAGAAGCAAACAGAATGACTCAATCCAAATGAACTCAAAAATATTTCAATAAATCCCCAAAAAATTCATGGTCAAACAGCATTCATAACATGATCTACACACCAAATTTAAATTCATTTGGACCAAGGGAAGCAAGTCAATTAAATTCATCAAGTCAAAACAAGTTCAAACAAGCTCATACAAGGCACCAAATCATGCATCAACTTCAAGCAATCATAAAACAGAAACCAAATATGATAAATGAATGAAACCAACGCCATGGCAAACTTCAAGATGTCTATAATACACATGCCAAATTTCAAGTCTATCCAATAAACAACAAGAATTTCACAAATCATATGAAATCATGACTCACAAAAGGTCCACAATTGGTCAAACAGGGGAGAAAATGTCAATCAAATTGGAAATGCACTCAAAAAATCCACAAAATTCATATTCAAACTTAACATCCAGAAGATTCAACTTACAAAAATTCAGATTATTTTGAGTTCATATAGCATGGTAACAAAAATCCACAAATTGGACAAGAAATGGTGTGACACACATTGTCACACCCATATTGATCATAGCACATCTCACAAACCAGAAATGATAAAATCACAAACTCTATACCAAAATGCTCCTAAAGGTGCCTAGTATAAGCATGCAAATTTTCAGCTCCATTGGATTAAGTATCATCATTTCATGATCAAAATAGCAAGTAAGGTGCATGAAAGAACACATGTGAACAAACCCTAGGCAATTTTAAAATCCAGGCGTGCACAATTTTGGTAAAAATCATCATAAAATAGTAGAGATCTTGGTGAAAACAATGGAAAAAATCTCATCTCATTTGGACAATCCATCAAGGAGATATGAATTTTGGAATGGAATGAAAAAATAAAAAACAAAGGACAAGGCATGGTATGAACACATGAGGAAAATGAATGAAAATGCCAAGGCCAAAATGTGAAACGCTGGAGACCAGTATCGAACCGTGTTCGAATTCGAACATGGCGCAACTTAAGTGAAACGCCGCGTTTCACTTAAGTCCAGTTGGCAATGGAAAATGCGCTCAGCCAATCAAAGTGACACGGTATGCACAGGTGGACCAATTCATGCGCTTAAACATAATAACACATGCAATGAGCGCGCAAGCAGATTAAACACGATCTAGAATGGAAAAAAATTAGGGTTCTTCACACATTCATCATGTTCATCAAAGATTTCCAGGTCATGAACATTTTTTCACAGAAATTGACAAACAACATACCATTAGCTTCATCTTCTAATGCACAACAACATGATAGCATTCATTAAACCTAATTCTAACTAACATGTCCATATCGAGTAGAAGAAGATTCACATCTCAAATTTAGATTCATGATAACTCATTCAATTCTCAATGAAAATTAAAACTATAAAGCTCAGCATACTCCTCATGGAACAATCTATCAAACACATAGCACAATTTCATGAATCAAGAGTATCGAATTCCCACCTCTATGAAGATGCAGATCTAGAATCGTGGTTGTTTGGCCTTGTAGTATGCAAACAGAAGTTCTTCAATGCTCAGGTTGATGAATGAGTGCAGAATCGAAGCTCAATGGTCTTGGATATAGCTCAAATCAGCAGCTGCTATTGATGGAGCTTGATGTAACAGTTCCAAAAGAGGCACGAAAACCTTGAATGCTTGCTTCCAAAACCTTCAATAATGCTTGTGGATGATGGAGCCAACAAAAATCAAGCAAGGTTTGTGAAGGAATTTGCAGAAAAGTGGAGAAAAAGTTTGAGAGCAAGAATGGAATTCGATATAGATCTGAGTACAAATGAAATGTTAATGTGTTTTCTGTTTTGATTATGCATATATACCATCTGTTAATGATCTTTGCTAATCAATATTAAGCCAAGCCAAAAAGATTAATGAATACAAGTGTTATGGCCAATTGGGAATTCACCCTCATGTGCATGGAGTGCATGCTACAGTACACGAAATTGGGCCTAAACACCCTCCAAATATGATTTAAGACCAATTGCAAGTGGTGTGAAGTGTGGAAAATGCATATTTTTGAAAGTCACTTTTTTCCTCCCTTTTCAAATTCAAGTCAAGTGAAAAAATGCCACTTTTATGTGATGATTTTTGATGAAATGTAATGAATGATTTGGATAGAGCATGTCAAATGGAGATTGTAGCAAAAAACCCCACTCAATTTGGCCAATTGGTGTGAAAGTTATCCCACTTTGAAGTTCAAAATATCCTGACAATGATTTGATCATAACTTGCCAACCACACATGATAAATGGATGTTCTTGGACTTTTTGGAAAGGTGAGAGCAAGATCTTCAACTTTCATGTTGGACAAAATTTCATTTGAAGCTTGTGTGATGATGTAAATTTGAGGAGAAAACCTTTCCATTTTTGGCAATTTCCAATTACAGGTCACTTACTATTTTTGGAAACTTTTCTTCTGACCTCAAATTCTTCAATGTTGATCTTTGTAATGTCAAATGAGACTTGTATGGACATGAATGAGGCCTCTCTAACCATCTCCCACCTTCAAATCCATGACTTCATGCACAGTTGACTTTGGTTGACTTTCTAGGGCTTCAGATGAAATTCAGCTTGACTGTTGAGCTTTGATCATCCAATCCTTGGCCAAACCTACTTCAAAATGATCCCTAGGTCATGTGAGCATGTTGAATCAACCATAGGGCTTTGCTTCAATAGGAATATGCACTTGCTTGCTTGCTTGACTGATCCTCCTAACCAATCTTGATTGATGAACTTGCACTTGGGCAAAGGACAATGCAATGCTACGCAGTGGACTATGTAATGTTAACGACCTAATCATGAAAATGTATGTACAAAATGGGAGGTGAAAATTTGAGGTGCTACACATGTTAAGACCTCAAGATGAGGCAATTGACAGATAAAAGGGATTAGCAATCAATCCCCTGTTAATCGTTGAGTCGTTCATTATGCTCGCACTACGTGCGGATGCTCTTGAACCTAACCCAAGATCTTTGTATAGAGTCAGTCAAGTGGAATAGGGTCCCTCATTCTGGATCCCCACGCTTTCTTTGATTCAAGCTCACCCAGGCCAGGGTTAAGAGCATGAGGTCTTATCCTCATTTCCTTTCATCAGCTTCACCCTAACTCTCAATGTTAGTGGTTAAGAGCTTCAAAGACACCCCTACAGTTTTGGCTTGTTTGTCGAGGTTGATATGACCCCTTGAATAAAGCCCAACCAACTTGTTTGAGCCTCTTGTTTGCATATAGAGTGTGTTGCTTGATTGCTTGTTTGCTTATTTATGACTCTTTCATGTGTTTGCTTTTCATGCATGCCTGTTTGTTTGAGGAGTTAGATGTAAGACCATTGATTGGCTATCTATTTCCTACTTTGTTTGAGGAGTTAGATGTAAGACCATTGATTGGCTATCTGTTTCCTACTTTGTTTGAGGAGTTAGATGTAAGACCATTGATTGGCTATCTGTTTCCTATTTTGCGGAGTTAGAGGTAAGACCATTGATTGGCTTCCTGTTTCCCATTTGTTTTTGGAGTTGGATGTAAGCCCATTGATTGGCATTCCATTTCCAGTTTTTGTTCTCTTTTGAGACTTGCTTATAGTCTCCCCATAGGATTGCTAGACTTCGTATTGTCTCTCGTTTGCATGTCAATTAAGGTAGCACGGTTCCTTCGTCTAAGACTTCCTTTCTTGCATGAGCATTCCTAAAACACAAACAAACTCTATCATCTTTTAAGGACACGTTAACTCCTTCTACTACAGGTGAGTAAGTCTCCAAAGGTCGAGCATCCGGTAGATTGTGTAGTAACGTCGTTCACCTAAAAAACACAAAACAAACAGAAACAGGTTAGCCGAGCTACGGTGCTCTGATTCTCAATCCTTCTTGAGATACATATGCAGCAGGGTAGGGCCTGTGCGAGCAATAACTCTTTATTTTCCCTACTTTGATTTTATCTCTTTCGCATTGCATGTAGGACTTTTACACACTTTAGACATAAATAGCGAACGTGGATCCTGTGGAGTACCACAGACGTGAAGGGGTGCGATAACCTTCCCTTCACGTAACCGGCCCCCTTACTCAGTTTTCTTTGGTTCGAAACTTCGTTTTATCCGTTCCCTCTAGGTTATGCAGTACTACCTTTCCCTCCTCTTGGGATAAAAGTACATAGCTGGCGACTCTATCCTTTTCTTCTCGCCACTCTTTTTCGCGTTTGTACCTGGATTCAGGAAATCCTGGGGAGCGACAGTACGTAGGCAATGGGTTTATCCATTCAAACAACAAAAATTGTAAATAATTTGTATATTCTTTTCTCATCTCCCCAATCATGTTTGCACAAATATTTTCACAAATACCAACCTATCATACAACATTTGTAAAAAGGGCTCCCTTAGAGTACTAAGGATGTTTTGGGTGCTTAAAACCTTCCAGTTGCATAACCAACCCCCTTACCCAGATCTCTGACATTTTTATTAGTTTTTGATTTTATAAAACTTCTTGGTTTTTGTTCTCTTTCTAACCTTTCATTTGGATAAATAGAAGTGCGGTGGCGACTCGAATTGTATGATTTACTTTTGATTTAGTCAATAAATCTAAAGGTAATGAATACCCCGCTACAGATACTATCAAAGGCCTTTTGGCAATCCTCGGTCCAATCATGACGCTGGTCTTTCCGGAGGAGCTTGAATATAGGCGCACATGTGGCAGTCATGTGGGATATAAATCTCGAAATGTAATTCAAGCGACCAAGAAAACCTCGAACTTGCTTCTCAGTCTTGGGCAGAGGCATCTCTTGTATTGCTTTGACCTTGGCAGGATCAACTTCAATACCTCTCTCATTGACAATAAAGCCCAATAACTTGCCGGAACGGGCTCGAAATATACACTTGTTCGGATTCAGGCGGAGTTTGTACTTCCTCAAACGCTGGAAAAGCTTCAACAAGTGTTCTACATGTTCAATTTCTGTTTTCGACTTTGCAATCATATCATCGACATACACCTCAATTTCCTTGTGCATCATATCATGAAACAAGGTAGTCATAGCGCGTTTATACGTGGCTCCGGCGCTCTTCAAACCGAAGGGCATCACTCGACAACAGAATGTTCCCCAAGGTGTGATGAATGTTGTCTTCTCCATATCCTCGGGTGCCATTTTAATTTGATTATAACCGGAAAATTCGTCCACAAATGAAAAGACATTGAATTTATCCGTATTGTCTACCAAGATATCAATGTGTGGTAGAGGAAAATCATCTTTCGGACTAGCTTTATTCAAGTCACGGTAATCCACACACATTCGGACTTTTCCATCTTTCTTAGGCACAAGCACAATATTGGCCACCCATTGAGGATATGTGGAAGTCACCAGAAACCCCACATCAATTTGCTTCTGAACTTCTTCTTTAATCTTTACTGCCATATCATGATGAGTACTCCTAAGCTTCTGCTTCACAGGCACACACTCAGGCTTCAATGGCAAGAAATGTTGCACAATATCAGTATCCAGACCGGGCATGTCTTCATATGACCAGGCAAAGACGTCGAAATATTCTCGTAGCAACTCAATCAACCCCTTCTTCACAGACTCTTCAAGGAGTGCCCCAATCTTCAGACCCCAAGTTGACTGTTTCCAGATTCTCAAGATATGGCTGAATGATCTTCTCTTCGTGCTCAAGCAGAAGGGTAATCTCATCAGGAATCTCTTCAACATCATCTTCTTTTGCCTCAAATACAGGGGACTCAAAGTTGGGAGATGGTGTTGGATCATTATGTTCAATGGGTTTGATTAACCTGCATAATGATTTTGAGTATAAAAGAGATTTCAGAATTCAAACAAGGCAAATCATTATGCAGATGAAAAGATTGATTTTATTTTCTTTTTAGGGTTTTATAGTGTTCACCAATTTCATGCAAAAAGGAAAAAGGAAAAATAATTTTGGAAAAACAAACATTTAACATGTGATTATTGAATGAATATCATTGTATTAATCAAATTATGCCAACAATGTCTTCACTTCTCCTTTTGGCATGGGAGAAGGGTTTTTGAACAAAATGAACTCATTACGTTGACTTGTGCATAACTGTTGGAATATCAACAGCGACTCAATTATTGTAGATCCCGCTAGGTATGACAAAGTTGCCAAGGTCTTCCTCTTCATCATCTTCAACAATGGCAGCAGCTTCCTGATCTTCAACAGTATGGATGAAACCTCCACTCTGGAACAACCCACGATCATTGGAAACACCAGAAGAATACCATATGCCATCTCGGGACTTGTTATCTTCCAACTTTATCATTTTCCCCAAACCAGTAGTTGCACCATGCTCAATGGCCAACTTTGCATCATTGTAGGAGACAAATGAAGAAAGTCCTTTCCTTGAAGGCTCAGCAATGGATAAGGCTTGGAATGGAGTCCCAACCTCATCCTCAGTATCCTCAGCATCATACTCATGAACTGGGCCATGTTGATCCTCATCTCTGCTAGCTCTGCTTGAACTTGATCCATGATCCTCTGTTGATTATGCCTTGTTGCGTAATGTTGCGGATAATACTCAGCAATCCTGCCTGAAACGGGAACAAGAATGAGAAATCCCCTTCAAGAACACCTGTAATGATGCAAGAATGATACGCGTATGATGCGTATGCTATGTTTTATCATTTCTCAGGTATTCAAGAGTCTCGTCCACCTTTGAAAAATGGCAACCTGCACCTGTAAGCGGAACATAAATAACAAAGAAGCAACATACACTGGACGGCAAGCAAAAGTGAAACACCAATAATCTCATCCATAGACATAAGAAATAAGGTTCATACAAACATAGTTCAAGCAGAGATTTAGTTCATCAGTGTAGAACAAGGAATCCCATCCAACAATCCTGGAGGGGATTCTCAAAATAAACAACAAGACAAACTAGGGAAGTCGTCCTTCAGGAATGAGAGTCTTCAAATACTGGCACTGATCCATCAATCGGTCACACTCTGAACACTCAGGTAGAGGGGTGAGCTTCTCTTTCAGTTGCACCCTGAAAAGTAAAGCAACGAAGCTCCGGATCATAGAACTGTAAAAGAGTCTGCAGAGGTACCGGATCAACCACCATCTTCAACAATGCCAAGATATCCCCATACTGATCATCAAAAACTTTCTGATTACGGTCGGTCACGAGATTACCCAATTCTTCCAAAGATGTCAACGGCTCACGGTAAAAGTTGTAGGTGCAAGTCTTCCTCTTCAACTCTAGAATGGCAACCATCTCTCGGTGTGAACAGACTCCTGAATAAACCTGAAAATGATATGCATATGCGGGTTAACTTTTTTTCTTTTTTCATGCATTATTTTTTTTGAAAATAAACATGCTATGATGCAAAATGATGAAAGAATGGCTGGTTGGCTGTGTATCACGAGGCACGGGATCAGAACTTCCGCATGAATTCGGAACCGGGAACCATAGAACACAGTCATCAACTTAGAATCCATACTTCAGAACCAACGGTCACCAACAAGAACCAAACAAAAGTCATCAACAGGACACGGTCACCAACAGAACAAGTCACCATCAGAACAAGTCACCATCAGTACCTGTAAATGATTCATTCCTGCCCCACTCACGGGTGTAATCTAGGTCAGGGTAAGGTCAAGATAAACGCAGGATAAACAATCCTTTCAAGAATATCATCATATGCACACCAGGTGTATGCAACGATAATACCCCATCGGAATCTGAACTGCTCGTGATACCATGTTCCGCTAAGTGGCGCCATACCACCCGCTTCCCATGAATCACTCTATTCCTAGGTGTCCTAAAGTTAACTCATAGCATGTGTATTGGGCCTTTTACCTCTTGTGACTCCCACCCAACAGCGAAACAGACACACAACCAGCACAGTATGCATGAAACAGTAAAGCGCACATAGGATGCAATGCAAGCAGATAAGTATGCAAAACAATAAATAAATAACACACAATAGACAATAAACAAACAAACGCTAGGAAAGGCCCACTAGGGAAAATAAATCTCCAGCAAAGTCGCCAGTTGTCGCTCCCTGGATTTCCCGAATCCAAGTACAAACGCGAAAAAAGTGGCGCGGAAGAAGAGTAGAGTCGCCAACTATGTATTTTTATCCCAAGAGGAGGGAAAGGTAGTACTGCATAACCAATAGGGAACGGATAAAACAAAGTCTCGAACCAAAGAAAACAGAGTAAGGGGGCCAGTTACGTGAAGGGAAGGTTATCGCACCCCTTCATGTATGTGGTACTCCACAGGATCCACGCTTGCTATTTATGTTTAAAGTGTGTGTATGAAAGTCCTATATGTGATGCGAAAGAAAGAAAATCAAAGTAGGGAAAGGAAAGAGTTATTGCTCGCACAGGCCCTACCCTGTTGCATATGTATCTCAAGAAGGATTGAGAATCAGAGCACCGTAGCTCGACTAGCCTATTTTTGTTTGTTTTGTGTTTTTTAGATGAACGACGTTACTACGCAATCTACCAGATGCTCGACCTTTGGAAACTTACTCACCTGTAGTATAAGGAGTTAACGTGTTCTTAAGAAAAGAAAATCAAAGAGTTTGTTTGTGTTTTAGGAATGCTCATGCAAAAAGGAAGTCCTAGACGAAGGAACCGTGCTACCTTAATTGACATGCAAACGAGAGACTATATGAAGCCTAGCAGTCCTATGGGGGAGACGATCACACCATAAAAAAAACATATAGCATAGAGTAAACACACCAACAAGTGGGCTCAAACATACATAGGTAGGGCTTTAGTCAAGAGGGGTCATATCAACCTCGACAAACAGGCCATGGAAAGGTAATCAAATGGGCTCTTAACCACTGACATTGAACGTCAGGGTGAGCAGATCAAAAGGGTAATGAGGGTAAGACCTCATAGCTCTTAACCCTAGACAGGGTGAACTCATGACAAAGCGTGGGGGTTCAGAAAGATGGAACCCTCTCCACTGACTGACCGGACAAAAGATCTTGGGCTTTTGTTCTGAAGCATCGACACATAGTGCGAGGATAAAGAACGACACACTGAATAACGGGGGATTGACTACTAATCCCTTTTATCTGTCAATTGCCTCTTGGAGGTCTTTGGGCACAAAAGTAAACACACAAAACATTGCCTCCTATCGAGGTTTTCCAGCTAAGAAAGCGGTAAAATGCTGGAAAGATATAAAAGGGATCAAGAGATCTACCACATGGATAAATATCCGAAGTAACAACAACTAAAGAAACAAGAAACCCAGAGATCTCTCAAGCTAGCACCATCAAAGAAAGCAAGTCAGCAAAGCAATCAGAATAAATCTCCAAATGGTATCTCACAAATAAAGTGGAATACCATGCAAGCTATCTCTTCAAGAGTCATGTGAGCCCTCACAAAAACTCAACAAACAAGTTATAATAACAAGATGGGGTGCAATCAAGAGTTGCACCAAACAAAAGAATCATAGTAACAACAGTGTCAGGTAAACAGTGCACGGATGCAATAGAAAGCATGTCACAACAAAGCATGAATAATGAAAGGAGGATACAATAGCACCAAGTCATAAGTGACATCAATTCAATAAGTGTCTCAAGAACTCAACTCAACAAGATCAAAGCAAAAGCACTAAACATCCAAAGATGCATCAAAATCAAACAAGTCAACATACAAGTTCAAAGTGCTTCAACTTCAACAATGAGTCATAAAAAGTAAAGGCATGAGGCAAGGGTCAAGGATTAGACAATCAAGCACACAAACAGAGCCAAATGACTCCTAAAATATCAATCAAAAGTCATTTAAATCCAACTTAGCAAAGTGAAAGTCAATCATGTCCAAAGCACCTCAAAATGCAACAAAAGCAATGTAGACAAGTTCATGCAATTATGTGTCAAGATGAAATGAACATGGCAGCAAGGTATGCACATCATACACATGTCAAATAAGCTATGTAATCAATATGCAAACCTCCAAGTTCATATCATAAGCGTAGAATCACTTTTGGACCAAAATCAAACAAAGTGTATCATGAAACTCTAATGCGCCTTTCATGCTCAAATGAATGCAAAAGGGAGCTCATTATGAATAAATGCACAAAGACTTGATAGAAGCATCATAGAATAGGGGAGAACACATGTGCAAAGGCACCAAACCAGAATCAAAGTGTAAACCTCATGAATCATGCTATTAAAGTTCACAAAAGTTCGCAAAAACAACCAAGGGTAGGAGGACTAAAATGCAGACATCAACTTCAAAAATCCAAATCAAATCGAAAATGCATCCTAAATTCATGGGAATTTAACACAAGGTTCCACTAATCATATATAAGCATCATGCAAAAAATCAGGAGCATCCAGATTCATTTGATATGAAAACAAAAATCGAGAAATTGAGAATGCAAAAACATGTCCTAAAATGCAACATTTTAAATTCATGTGTCAAACCCTAGCAAAATGACATAGAAAATAACCAAACAATTTACCACATCTTAGTATCATGTATGAGGATGGTGTGTGCAAAAGCTTGGGTCAGGATGATTAAAAAATGGGATTTCATGAAGGTTTGAATGCAAATGGTCAAAAATGCACATAAATGAATCAGAAATTCATATTAAATTCCACATGTCATGAAATAATTGGGTAATGGTACCAAAAAATCAAGGACATATCAGGGATCACTCACAAAAAATTTCAGATTTTGTTAAGTATTTTTGCTATTTTTAAAAAATAAATTAAAACGGGATGAAATATGTACATGACATGTGACACATATGCAACAATATCAATTGGTCACACAAGTCACTTAAGTGACTAATAAAAATAAATAAAAACGAAAATCAGAAAAAATGTGGGTCTTTGGATCAAAAGAAAAGTCAAAGCGATCCAACGGCCGTGGGATCGTCTTCTTCCTCAAGAAACTCCGGTCGTGAACAGTAACGCCGTTAGGATTCCGGCCACCCACGACGGCGGCCTCCTCCACGCGCGGCCCAAAACTTCGTGAAAATGAGGCTACCCCCCCCCCCTAAACCATATGCTAGGAACTCAAAAATCCTATTAGTTTTTCATGAATCTTCACCAATCTCTCAAATCACAAACAACAAGTTTCAACATCAAAACTTTAAATCAAGATTTCTCACTCAATATTGCACCATTTTAAAAAGTAAACACATCTACATCATCACCATAGCATGTAGTTTCATTTAGGCATAAAAAAAGAGCAAAATAAGAGAGTCGAAATTTGAGTTACCGAAAATGGCGCCTTCTGAAACTTCAGTATGGTGATGAGATAAGCTCCAGAATACCTCCCTTGAACTTCTATGAATGTTTGCTACCTTTGGTTGTGCTTGAAACGGTCCAGATCTTGAGATTCAAGAAGCAACCTTCATTAAAGCTCTGTTTAGAAACTGCTTGGAATGGCTCAAATTGTGGGTGATTTGTGATCCTTAGAGTGTGTAGATCAAGAATATGCTACTGGTTTTCATTTTCCATGGATGTATGGAGAGATTTGATGAGAATAAAGTATGAGATTATTTTTGGAAAGTCAGATTTTTAGTGTGTATGGAGGTAGCTCGAATTAGGGTTTTGCTCAATGATATTTTTAGAGTTTATTCTCTGATTTTTGTGGCTTGGTGGGCTCAAATGAAAGAGTTTCAAGTCCATGATCATTTTGGCTATTTTTGGAAATGCCCCCCTTATTTGCACATGGACAACCTTGTTTAATGCATTAATCCTCTCTTGAGACTTGATTAATCATGATTATGTGAAAGAAATAACACAAAATGATGTTTAATGACAATTTTGCAAAAGTGTAATTTTTGTGCATGCATGACTTTTCCACACATGTGGGAATGCATGGGCTCAAATTCCAAGGTGGATTTGGCCTAAAAAACAATGCTGAATAAATTCCCAATGATTGACACATGAGAAGATTCCATGATGTCATCTTGTGTCCTTTTGACTTTTCATGAAAGAAAGCTTGAAAAATGACTTGCACCATTGATGAATCATGCAAAATTATAGGTTATTTTGCATGCCATTTGAAGTGTTTCTCAAAACAAAACCATAGCAAAAAGAGCCACACCAATTGGACTTGTCAACCTCAAGTTATGCCTTTTTAAAGCCTTCATGCACATTTCATCATTCAAGAACCATAACTCTTCAACCATTTATCATATGACCTTGAAATAGGACTTTTTGGAAATGGGAGACAAAGATCTACAACTGTCATGTCTGAGAAAAAGTTCAAAAGCGCCCTTGCTTTTGATAATTTTCTTGGTATATCAGCAAGCTCGCTAAGCGAGTGAGGTAGCGAAGGGCTCGCTAGGCGAGCACTCAGCGAGGTTCCAGCGAATACTCCCAGACTTGGACAAAAGCATAGCTAGCACTTACTCGCTAGGCGAGCATCCAGCGAGCAGGTAGCGAGCAATTCCAGTAGCAACATCATCAAGGCTCGCTGGAGCGAAGGAGGAAGCGTGGGTTTCGCTTAGCGAAGGATTGCTCACCTAGAGAGCATGACAGCTCAGGAAGTTTCTTCTGGGCGCAGGTGCCTCTGGTGGCTTATTTTGGGGCTCACTAGGCGAACCATTCTGCTCGCCTAGCGAGCATGACAGCTCATGAATCAGTCTTATAAGTGTAACACCTCAAAATTTGCCCTCCTCTTCTTGGGACTAGTTTAGCACATTGCATTTCATATTTTAGGGCATTAGGCATTTCATTTTTTGCATATCATATGGAAATAAAGAAAGTCATCCTCCCAAGTCTTTTCAGAAGATGAAGAGGTTGCATGATTCAAGCCTGAGGGTTTCTATGGATTGATGATCTACCATCTGAGGGTTTTGCCTCTCATCAGGGATTCTTGTCTCTTCAAAGGTCTTGAGCATCATCTGGTTTGCAAGGATATATCACCATCATCATGGTTTATCATATTCAAGGGATTCATTATTCATTTCTCAAGTTCCTTTGGATTAGGGTTTTGACCTCTGGTCAACCCTAATCAATGCTTTCTTCCAATCAGGGTTTTCTCAAAGAGATGAGGTTATTTCTTGGGTTGAGGATCATATGGTTATCTCAAGGAGCTTACATGAGCTAGGGTTTCATTTTGGATCAATTTCACCAAGTGTTGGAGGCTCAAATTGATCAGGGCATTGCAGGGTCATCTGAAGACCTAAAAGTCAACTGTGCAATCAACTGAGGATTTTGAGGTGGGGAAGTGATTTGAAACACTTCATTCATGTTCAAAAGAGGTCCATTTGGCATTTCAAACATCTATCTTGAAGATTTTGAAGTCATGGCAAAAGTTTCCAAAAATGGAAAGTGACCTGTAATTAAAAGTTTCCAAAAATGGCAAGTTTTTGGTCCATATTCAACTTGATTTATCATCATCAAAGAAGCTTCATATGGATTTTTATTGAACATGAAATTTGTATATCTTTATCTTCTATTTTCAAAAAGTCCTATTTCATGATCATCTGATGATTGATTGAGAAGTTATGGCCAAAAGATCACAAAGTATGCATGGAAGTTCAACATGGCATAACTTTTGCTTCAAAACTCCAAATTGGTCCACTCTTTTTGCAAAATACTTCTTGTGACCAATACTTTCCAAATCAATCATTGCCTTGCATGGAAAAAGTTCATATGATCATGTGTTCATACATGTGCATTTTGGAGGGAAAATTCAGAATTTGAATTTGGATGATCATACAAGCCAATTAACACTTCCATCATGATTGTTGAATGATTTTAAGTGGATTTGCACCTTAACATGTTACTGTTCACGTGTGGATTAGCCATGCAAGCTCACTTTTGCATTTTTGCACTTCATTCCAATTCTCACTAATCCCAATTAACCAATGCCTAATCTTAATTTCAGTGTGATTAAGGAGGAGTATATAAGCCTAATGATAACTGTTTTTGCTCATAACAACACATTCTAGATCTGAAATTCACATTCCCTCCATTTTTCTCTCACTTTGATTTTCAAATTTCCTTATACAATTCCACAAAATTCTTGCATAATCTTGTTTATCATGAATCATTGAGTAGGAATCCACCTCTGGTTTGAAGAATTCTATCAAGATTCGTGCACACCAAGAGCTTGAACATGTTGATGGAAGCTTGAGATTTAGCTAGATCTAAGAGGTTTCAGTGGATGTTTGGTGCATAAAGCTTCACAGTAAGGTTGAGGAAGAAGATCTGGAAAGTTTGAGAGCTGTAGCACACGAATCCAATCACTACAACTTCAAGTAAGTGAAAATTCGAATCTCTCGTTTTGCCAAATTCTTGTGATAATCATGTAGATCTTGCTTCGTAGATGATGCTGATGTGTTTAGAATCGAATTTGGTTAAAAAATGAGGAAGTTATGTTGAATTAAAGTTTAGATCTAGGATTTTTCTTTGCTTCGATCCGTGAAATATAGAGAGAATTAGGAGATTTGGATTCCTCATAGAAAGACCTTTCGAACCATGTGCAATTTGCAAGTTTCTGGAAATTTTTTATGAGCCTTCACCGGAATGCAACCGGAGAAGACGACCGGAAACACTGTTCCGGCCGTCTGGTTCAGACCTTAGGGTTTGGCTTGAGCGCTTCATGAACCATGCTCACCTAAGTTCGAACCTAGCGCATGTTGTTTTTGATTTCCAATTGATTTTCCAATTGAGCGCTCCATGAACCCTTACTTCATCGGTTCGATCCTGGCCTCATGCAGTTTAGGATTTTATTTGGTTTTCTCATGGATCCTTGTCACCTGTGTTCGATTCCACGCTATTGCTTTTTCCTGAATTTCGCTTGTGAATATTCTCATTAACCTTCAACACTTGTGTTCGATTCTTGCCTAGCACATGTTTTCTAATTTAATTTTGAGCGCTTATTTGCCCTTGCTTACTTGTGTTCGAATCTGGCTTGGTGCATTTTTCAATTTCATTTCAAATATCATTTTCCATTTATTTCATGTTATTTCCTTTCATTTCATCAACTTTAAAAAATCATAAAAAATAGAAGACATGTCTAAATTGATCCAAACGTTTTTCCACATGCTTGTGTTGATGTCTATTATTTTTTGATGTTAATTTCCTGATTTTTATGCTGCTGGATTTTTAATTGTGATTGTTTGTTTGAACATGATGCCATGTTGATATGTTGCATTCATTTGATTGTGAAATGCTCATGGTTTATCCAATTGCCTTGAAATTTTGCATGCTTGATCCTAACATATGACATGATATTTTGGATTTTGTTTGGCATTTTTATCATTTGATACCACTGTTTTGGACACATGGACATGTAGTGTGACATTTGGTGAAACATTTTGTGCCTTACATTTGTGCATTTTCATTCATGTACCATTTGTTGTCTTCTGGACCTAATTTTTTACATGATGTATGTTCTTAACATGTTAAACTCATATAAAACTTTTCATGATCATTGCATACATTTCTGTTTTAATGTGAATTTTCTATTCTTGATGTCCAATTTTGATCACATTGCTTGCCTTTGCCTTATCTTGATTATTTGATGGCTTTTCCTTAGGAGTTGAGTTTGATCCTTTTGAGAACTCTTTCTTGTTTGATTGAATGTGCTTCATGTGAAATATTGACTTTTGTTTTGACTATTTGACTTGCCTTTGACCCTAGTCTCTGTACTAGTGGTTTGTACTTACCAATTGTGTTTTGTGTTTCAGGCTTGAGCATTTAACACTAATGGTTGATGTGATCTCATTACATGAGAGGCCATTTGCTTTGATCACTAACTCTTGTTATGTTGTAGGTCCATTGATGTGATGAACTCACTTGAGTGCTTGCATTTGTGACTTGCATTGTGTAGATATTGGAAAGTTCCACTGTTGTTGTCTGTTGTTTTTTTTCTGTCTGAGATATTGACTGTTTGGCTTTTGTACAGGTACATTAGTCGCTTTTAGCTCTTGCTTGAGCTTTGCTTTGGAGTGTGGTTGATACACCACTTAGGTAACCACTCTTTTACTCCATGTAGTCTGGAAGTCCTGCCACCTTTTTGGCAGGCATTTGGATGAAGTCCTCCTTATGAGGCAATGATTGTGATTTTTTACATTTGTGCTAAAGACCTCTAAATGAGGCATGTTACTTGTTAAGTCCTCCTAAGTGAAGAGGCAATTGACAGATAGAAGGGATTAGCAATCAATCCCCTGTTATTCGTTGAGTCGTTCATTATGCTCGCACTACGTGCTGATGCTCTTGAACATAACCCAAGATCTTTGTATAGAGTCAGTCAAGTAGAGTAGGGTCCCTCATTCTGGATCCCCACGCCTTCTTTGATTCAAGCTCACCAGGCCAGGGTTAAGAGCGTGAGGTCTCATCCTCAGTACCATTTTGATCTGCTCACCCTGACGTTCAATGTTAGTGGTTAAGAGCTCCTGTTTACCTTTGCATTCTGGCTTGTTTGTCGAGGTTAATATGACCCCTCTTGACTAAAGCCCACCTATTTGTCTGAGCCTCTTGTTTGTATATAGAGTGTGATGATTGCTGGTATGTTTATCTGCTTTCCACTTCTCACCTCCTTTTCTGTAGGAGTCGTACGATTAACTTCCAAGGAAGTTGAACGTATGTAGAGATAGACTTGAGTTGACTCGCTTCCTGTGTGAGTCAAACTCTTGTTAGAGACCTCAACCTATGGTTATGGATTGCATGACAACTATTAGGCTCGAGTCTAGTCTCCCTTTTAGTTGGTTGCTTCCCCTGGTCTTTGGTTAGGAGAGTGTTTCTCCCCTGTTTAGGGAACTACGTCGCCCTGATTCTCATACCAGATGAGATACGTAGGCAGGAGATCGTGCGAGGTCTCTCCGGGCACCCTTTTCCTTTTTTTGTGTGTGTTGTGTCAACCTTTCTGGTTGATCACCCTTTTTGTTCCTTTTGACGTCTCAGCGTCTCTTTGTGTTTGTGTGACAACTATTAGGCTCGAGTTCCAGACTCCCTATTAGTTTGTTAATCTGATAATCCTTTTCTCTAGTACGCTGGTTAGCGTTTGTTTTTGGCAGGAGTCGGATGTAAGTCCATATATTGGCATTCAGTTTCCTTGTTTATGTTGTTTATTTGGAGTTGGATGTAAGCCCATTTATTGGCATTCTGTTTCCTGTTGTGTGTTTCTTTTGACGTCTCAGCGTCTCTTTTGGTGTTTTGTTTCAGCGTGCGTTAGCCGAGCTACGAGTGCTCTTATTCTTCCTCTGGATAGAGAAGATACGTAGGCATAGGATGCGCTATCCTAGCGAGCATGTTTCCCATTCCTCCCGAACTACGTCGACTCTGATGTTTGTTTCTGACAAACTACGTAGGCCCAGGATGTGATCTCCTGCCGAGTCCCTTCCTCCATCTTCTTCCGCCTGTTTTTATTCCAGTGTGTGCATTTTCTTTGAGTAGTTTGTTAGCAACCTTATCCTATCCTTTTGAGCGTAGATCCCGTCGAGTATGACGGACGTGAGGGGTGCTAATACCTTCCCCTTGCGTAACCGACTCCCGTACCCTGTAATCTCTGGTCGTAAGACCATTCCTTTCCCTTTCTTAGGTTAGTCTTGCGCTTCCTTTCCGTCATAGGATGAATAGCGTCGGTGGCGGATCTGTATTTTTTCCCGCCGGTTGTTTTTCGCGTTGCGACAGCTGGCGACTCTGCTGGGGACTGAAGTTGACCTCTTACTGGTCCATCTTCCCTAAGCGAGTCAATCCTAGTGCTCTCTAGGGTAGTTTGGGTTGCTTTTACTGTTTTATTTATTGCATTTGTGATTATTATTTTGTGATTGTATATATTTGCATATATGTTTTCATTCATCATATTATCACTGTGCTGGATTCTAGACAGGTTGGTTCCTCTGATTTGGGGTGGGTGTTCTGAGTGGGGCTAAAACCCAGGCCCGAGTATACACCTAGGATTAGCGTGGTCTCATGTTGCCCCTCAAGTTAGGTCAACATGTTTTTGGCGACGTGACATACCACAGCCGGACGAGGTTCTTTTGAGAGAGCTTTTCCATTGTGGAGTATCCATTTTGGTTGGGTTACCTCTTTTGAGTTGTTGACTTCGGTGACCGTTCTTTCTCGGATCTTTGGTTTAGATGATCTTATGAGAGCTGCAATGGCACACCCGAAAGGGCAAACCCGTTGAGTATCTTGTCCGATTGTCGAGACCATTATCCGCCTTAGGATGACCTTATTAGAATTCACCTGTGAGGGGAGGGTTTGATTCTTACAGATACAGGTTCAGTTGGTGATTCTGTGATGGTGATTTTATAAGTCGGATTTATGGACATTTATTTCTGACACGCCGGAGTTCTGTCTGTGGTATTTATCAGTGGGGGTCCGTTTATTTCGGATTCCCTGGGTTGGATTTGGAGATACTTGGTCCGAGGATCTGGTAGCTATTTGTTTAGTGGACGTCCAGTGATGATGGTGATATATTCTTCAGGTTCCGTTTATTTCGGAACTCCCAAGTCGGATTTGTGGTTACTTAGTCCCTCAGATGGTTGTGATCGGTTCTGAGACCGAGGTCCAGTACGGTTGATGTTCAGATGACTTGGAGGATGGCACTTCGAATTGCATTCATGCATCTGCATCATTCCCATTTCGCATTCATCTGACCCATGTTTATCCACTCAGGGCACATTCTCGATTGAGATTCTGGTTGAGAGACATCCTTGTTCCAAGTAAAAGGACCGATTTAAAAAAAAATGATTGATGTCAGAATATTGTTTCGGATTATTATCCGTCTCAATGAAGCCAGAATCGAAGGACAGAATCTTCCTCATATGGATAGACATTGCATTCATGCATAATAACCTGTCTTCTATTTTGCAGGTGTCGGTTTCTAACTTGTTTGATTATCTGAGGAATCATTGCTCGTGCACGCAGAATCATCCCTTTGCACGTAGCTCGTCCACACAGATACCCTACCAGGCGCAACAAATCCAAACTGATGGATCCACCCAACGCTGACATTCTCGAGCTGAAAGAGAAGATGAGTGAGCTGATCAACGTCATGCAAGGGTTCGCCTTGGGGCAGAAGGCACTTGTTGAGAAGGTGGAGAAGCTTGAGCGGGCTTCGGTTGCCAATAGTGGCAATAATCAAGAGGGTGTCTCCAACAGTGGTCTTGGTGGTTCTAGGGATGGTGGTGATCCCAAAAAGAAGGCAACTACTGCTGGTGTAGTCCTCAACAATGGTGGTGGTTTTGGTTTCGCTGCAGGCGGTGGACCAGGTCCTATGGACAATAGTCTGAAGGGTAATCAGTTTCCTCCCTTCTTTGGGGTTGTGGAGGATAAAGAAGAAGATCAGTTCTCTGTGCTGAACGAGCAATTTGGTCAGTTTGGCGTCCAACCACCAAATAAAGAAATTCAGGTATTAGTAGAGAAGATCAGGGCTCTAGAAAGCCATACCTCTCCTGGGGTTGTCAACATGACGAACATGGGGCTGGTTGAGGGGATTGTGATCCCACAGAAGTTTAAAGTGCCCTCGTTTGATAAGTATAATGGGAGTTCTTGCCCGGAAACTCATCTCCAGGCCTTTGTCCGAAAGATATCTGCCTACACTATGGATCAGAAGCTCTGGATGTATTTCTTCCAGGATAGCTTATCTGGTGGGTCTCTGGAGTGGTATACTAAGTTGAGATCTTCAGATATTAAGAGCTGGCAGGATTTGGGAGATGCTTTCTTTAAATAGTACCAATTCAATGCTGACATGGCGCCTAGCCGTACCCAGTTGCAGGGTATGTCTCAGAAGCCAAATGAAGGGTTTAAAGAGTATGCACAAAGGTGAAGAGAATTAGCTGCCAGAGTTCAACCACCGTTGGTGGATCGGGAGATGTCTGATTTGTTCATGGGTACCCTTCAGGGGACTTTTGCTGAAAGGATGGTGGGATGTCCGGTTACCGGCTTTGCAGACATAGTAGTGGCTGGTGAGAGAATTGAAAGCTGGCTGAGAATGGGGAAAATACAGGAAAATGCTCCGTCATCTGGAGTAAAGAAGCCATTCGGTAACGGTCAGCGCAAGGAAGAGGGTGAATCGAGTGTTGTGTATGCCCAAAGGGGACACGGTAGGGATCATTACTACTAGCATATTGTTGCGGTAACGATTCCTGCTGGTAATCAATCTGTACCACGACAACAGTAGTCCCCTCAACAGAGAACACAGGGAGCTGGGTACCAAGTGAGAGGAAGGATGGCAGATGGTCAGTTTTATAGGCCACCCATGACGTATGCTCTTCTGTTGAAGAAGTTGAAGGATCTCGGGATGGTACAGTTGAGGACGTTAGCTCCGTTGAGACCAGACTAGAGGCCTGTAAGTTATGATGAGAACGTCAAGTGTGAATTCCACTCTGGTGCTCCCGAGCATAATGTTGAGAATTGTAAAGCTTTCAAGCATGTGGTCCAAGACTTGGTGGATTCCAAAGTCATCAATTTTGCACCATCGCCGAATATTATTGATAATCCCATGTCGACGCATGGTCAGATCGGGGTGAATGCAATTTCTGAGGATGCAATCCATATATGTGCGGTGGGTGAAGAAATTGACGGTGACTGCGAGTTTGATCAGTGGATAAAACCGTGCGTACCAGGGATGGAGATCCAGAACTGGAAGGCCGAAAAGATCATCACTGTCACTCTACGTGAAGAGTAAAATTTCTGTTTTTCAATTCTGTTTGCATGAAAGCCATACGTTTTGCCCAAAACGTAATGATTCATTGTGAGGGCCACCTCATGTGCATCATTTTGCAATGTTTTGAATCATTAATAAATGATGTTTTTCGCGTCAAAAGCGGTGTTCCCTGTTTTTCATTTATTTTTGCAGTTTAAAAACAAAATAAAAATGGCAATGGTTATTTTCATTTTTCTTTCAACTTGTCTCGTCTCGACTCTAGAGCAATGCATGAATCAACATTCATGCAGATGCGATCATTCGTCAGATCTCATTGATAACAATCCTGTTACACCCTCATATGACTTCGACAATCCGATCTATCATGCCGAAGAAGAAGGCGAAGAAGATTGTGAACTGCCGGAGGAATTAGCCAGGTTGTTGAAACAAGAGAAAAAGGTGATTCAACCGCACGAAGAGCAAGTTGAGGTTGTCAATCTGGGTACCGAAGAAGTTCAGAAAGAAGTGAAAATCGGGGCCGTTTTGGAGGTAAATGTCAAGAGCAGAATGGTAGCGCTGTTGAAAGAGTATGTTGATATCTTCGCCTGGTCTTAAGATATGCCAGGGTTGTATACCGATATTGTTGTGCACAGGTTGCCATTGAGAGAAGACTGTCCTCCAATGAAGCAGAAGTTGCGCAGAACTCGACCCGAGATGGCCATGAAAATCAAAGAGGGAGTTCAAAAGCAGTTGGATGATGGTTTCCTAGTTGTCACTAACTATCCGCCTTGGGTCGCAAACATTGTGCCGGTGCCGAAGAAGGATGGAAAAGTGAGGATGTGTGTGGACTACCGGGATTTGAACAGAGCTAGCCCGAAAGATAATTTCCCATTACCTCACATCGATGTGTTGGTAGATAATACAGCTCAATTCTCGGTGTTTTCCTTCATGGATGGCTTTTTTGGCTATAATCAAATTAAAATGTCGCCAGATGATATGGAGAAAACAACGTTCATCACACCGTGGGGCACTTTTTGCTATAAGGTGATGCCATTCGGTCTCAAGAATACCGGTGCCACGTATCAAAGAGCTACGGTGACTTTGTTTCATGATATGATTCATCATGAAATCGAACGTTATGTTGATGACATGATAGCAAAGTCCCAAACAGAAGAGGGGCATTTGGTAGATTTGGCCAAATTGTTTGACCGGTTGAGACAATTCAGATTGAGGTTGAATCCGAATAAGTGCACTTTCGGAGTGCGGTCCGGTAAGTTGTTGGGGTTTATTGTGAGCGAAAAAGGAATCGAGGTTGATCCTGCCAAAGTAAAAGCGATACAAGAAATGCCTGAACCGAGAACAGAAAAGGAGGTTCGTGGTTTCTTAGGTAGATTGAACTACATTTCACGGTTCATATCTCATCTAACAGCCACGTGTGAACCCATATTCAAGTTGTTGAGAAAAGATCAAACGGTCAGGTGGAATAATGATTGTCGAGCGGCATTTGAAAAAATAAAAGAATATTTGCAGGAGCCTCCGATTCTGATGCCTCCTGTGGAGGGACGACCGTTAATTCTGTACTTGACAGTCCTCGAGGGGTCTATGGGGTGTGTACTGGGGCAGCATGACAAGTCTGGTCGAAAAGAGCATGCAATTTACTACCTTAGCAAAAAGTTTACCGACTGTGAAACAAGATATTCACTGCTCGAGAAAACTTGTTGTGCTTTGGTGTGGGCTGCTCGCCGACTGAGACAGTATATGCTGGTTCATACCACTTTGTTGATTTCCAAGATGGATCCGATCAAGTATATATTTGAGAAGCCAGCATTGATCGGATGGGTTGCGAGATGGCAAATGATTTTGACTGAATACGATATTCAGTATACTTCTCAGAAAGCAATAAAGGGGAGTGTATTATCTGATTACCTCGCCCAGCAACCCATTGAGGATTATCAACCGATGAAATTTGAGTTCCCTGATGAGGACATCATGTTTTTCAAATCGGAAGATTGTGAGGAACCTATCCCGAAGGAGGGGCCTGACCCCGAATCCGAATGGATTCTGATGTTTGATGGGGCCGTTAGTGTGAATGGTCGTGACCTATAAGGATTGGCATGAGATGTTGTCGTTTGCATTGCACGGGTATCAAACCTCAGTGCGTATATCTACTGGGGCAACGCCATTCTCGCTTGCGTATGGGATGGAAGTTGGGATACCAGTTGAGGTCCAGATTTTGTCATTGAGAGTCGTGATGGACGTGAAATTGGAAGAGGCCGAATGGGTAAGGACTCGGTATGAAGAGTTAAGCTTGATTGAGGAAAAGAGGTTGGCGGCCATTTTGTCATGGGCAGTTGTACCAGCAGCGAATGAAGCATGCTTTTGACCGAAAGGTGCGACCTCGTGTGTATCATAAGGGAGATCTGGTGTTGAAAAGGATCCTTCCTCCTCAAAGCGATCGTCGGGGCAAGTGGACACCCAATTATGAAGGTCCATTCGTGGTCAAGAAGGTTTTCTCTGGTGGAGCCTTGTTGTTGACGACCATGGATGGCGAGGATTTTCCATCCCCTGTGAATGCGGACGCAGTTAAAAAATACTTCGTATAAGAGACCCGCTGGACGAAAAGAATAAAATATTCCAGGCAAAAATGGGCATCCCGGCGAACCGAAAAAAAAGTGAAAGAAGGTTCGGGCAAAAACTAGGGATAAAATAAAAAAAACTATACACCCGGCAAGTCGAAAACCCCACAAGGGCGGCTTGGGCAAAAAAGGGTATCTCGGTGGACTGAAAACCCGAAAGGGCGGTCCAGGAAAAAGAGGGAATGAAACGAACAACTGCGTCTAGTATGATCGTTTACACTGTGGATATGACAAATGGATAATCCCCGACCCAGATCGGTCGGAAGCGTCTTGTTCAGAAGGCAGAAAGCGCGGAGAGTCTTCAGGACATATGGGTTGTGACCGGGTTAAAACTCGATGAGATCACGGTTTCACATTGCCATTAGGATAGATTTTCCTTTTGTGCGCAATTACCTCTTTTCAGGGATTTCTTCCTGTGTATTGCTCAGTTACGAGCCACCATCTTTTTCAATCAATAAAATGCATATTCAGTCAAATAATTTTGTTTTTGTTTTCATTACCGCTTTGATTGCAAAAACATCCATTTATTTTGATAAAGAATCGTTGCATTTTGAGACGTAGGGGTCCCTTCCAATGCATGTTTATAGGATTGAGAACTTGAAATCTTATTCGGAAGGTTGAGTGACCTAGGTGTTGAAATTTTGGCACGCCTGGGGCACGTTTTATCTAACGATCTCTTTTGCAGGTACTGTTAGTTATTTTCACTCACTTGCATGTTGTGATGTGAAGCTTTCCAATGAAAGATCCCCAGTGGAGTCCAATCAGCGATAAAGCGTTGGAGAATGGCGTAAAGACATCAAGAGACGTGCGACGATCCTGGAGGATTAATCAAGAAGACTCTTCAAAGTCTGAAGAATTGGAAAGTTGATACAAATTTGAGGGGTTCGGTCTCCATAGAGTACGGATAAGTCGAGAATACAAGGTGGCGAATCAGAAAAGTCCAGATGAGTCTGGGAGCTCTCAAAAGTGGAAAGCTGACACTGTGGTTAAATAGTGAATGCCAGGGTTCGACGAGTCGACGGGCGTTCCGTGTCAAATACGCCGTATCTCCCTAGCAGGTTCGAGATCGGTGTTTCTTCGACAACTAGGTCTGAAGGTTACTGTTTCCCCTAGCAGGGTGAGATTGTTATTTCCCCAGCAGGTCTGAAGGTTGTTATTTCCCCAGCGGAGGTGTGTGTTGGTAGCTGTTTCCCCAGCGAAGTCCCCAAGCGGATCGGGTTCAGTGGAGGTCACCCTTAGTAAAGGTTGTCCTTTCCCCAACAACGGTGTTATCCCACGCAGGGTTGGAGATTGGAGAGATATCGGGTTCCTCAGCAGAATTGCTCGTGTCGTCCCTTGAGGGGGATATTTTTTATGCATTCATCATTTAGAGAAGCATATCATATTGCATAATTCATTGCGTAGCATTTCCATGGTTATGGAGCATTACGCTATAAAAATCATGCATCTGCATTGCAAGCATAAGCTAGTCTCAAGCTGTGGTTACCGTTTGAGAATTGGTTTTGCTGGTTGGAAGATTGGCATAAGCTAGTCTCAAGCCGTGGTTACCGTTTGAGAATTGGTTTTGCTGGTTGGTGAAGATGTTACTCTGAGGAATTCGGCATCGTGATTCTGAATCAACAGTATTCCCCAGTAGCGCGATATTGGAGGAAGAGTTTCCGTCGGGCGGAGATGGAAATGAAGATCGGAGAATGTTACGCGATCAGCGCGACTCAAGCCGTGGTTACCGTTTGAGAATTGGTTTTGCTGGTTGGTGAAGATGTTACTCTGAGGAATTCGGCATCGTGATTCTGAATCAACAGTATTCCCCAATAGTGCGATATTGGAGGAAAATTCCGTCGTGCGGAGATGGAAGTTGGAAGATGTTACTCTGAAGAGTTTGGCATCGTGACGTTGGATCAATAGTATTCCCCAGTAGCGCAATATTGGAGGAAGAGTTTCCGTCGGGCGGAGATGGAAATGAAGATCGGAGAACGTTACACGATCAGCACGACTCAAGTCGTGGTTACCGTTTGAGAGTTGGTTTAGCCGGTTGGTGAAGATGTTACTCTGAGGAGTTTGGCATCGTAATTTTGAATCAACAGTATTCCCTAGTAGCGCGATATTGGAGGAAGAGATTCCGTCGGGCGGAGATGGAAATGGAGTTCAGAGAACGTTACGCGATCAGCGCAAAAATCGAGGTTCAAATGGAGAAAAGGAAGTGCTGGGCATTTTCTGGAGAACGAGGTTCAAATGGAGAAAAGGAAGTGCTGGGCATTTTCTGGAGAACGAGGTTCAAGTGGAGAAAAGGAAGTGTTGGGCATTTTCTGGAGAACGAGGTTCAATTGGAGATTGGAGTTGAAGATGGTATCCGGGATGAGGTCCTCAGGATTGTCTTCTGATCATGTGTCACCTTAGACTTTGGCGAGGCCCAGAGAAGTCGTTATGGGTGTCTTCGAGAGAAGAAATGCACATGATTACCTTCCTGTTGTGAAGGTGTACTCTCTGATATGTCGCCATCAGAGTGGTGGTTGGTGTTATTTCCGGCGTTGCCAGAGGAATTAGCACGAGAGAATGGAGAACGGGGTTCAAATGGAGAAAAGGAGACGCAGAGTGTCTTCTGGAGAACGGGGTTCAAATGCAGAAAAGGAGACGCAGAGTGTCTTCTGGAGAACGGGGTTCAAATGGAGAAAAGGAGACACGGGGTGTTTTCTGGAGAACGGGGTTCACAATGACGATCGAGAGTTATTGTCAGGCGACTGGGGTTCAAATGGAGAATGAGGTTCATTGTTTGGCAGCAAGAATGACATGAAGTTGTCGGGGTTCAAATGCGGTGATCGGGGATCACTCGCGCGAAAAAAAATTGGGGTTCAAGGAAAAAAGAAAAAATTGAAGAAGTTTCGGGGTTAAAAAAAAAATCAAAAGAGTTATGGGGTTCAAGAAAAGCGGAAAAATATTAATAATTCCCAACGAAGCGCAAATTGTTCGTCTGTTCTTGGTATTCAACCACTCTTCACTCTGATCATCTGAAAGCCGAGGTTGTTCATATCGACAGGTTCACAATGGATTGAATAGGGGCAGCTGTAACACCTCAAAATTTGCCCTCCTCTTCTTAGGACTAGTTTAGCACATTGCATTTTATATTTTAGGGCATTAGGCATTTCATTTTTTGCATATCATATGGCAATAAAGAAAGTCATCCTCCCAAGTCTCTTCAGAAGATGGAGAGGTTGCATGATTCAAGCCTGAGGGTTTCTATGGATTGATGATCTACCATCTGAGGGTTTTGCCTCTCATCAGGGATTCTTGTCTCTTCAAAGGTCTTGAGCATCATCTGGTTTGCAAGGATATATCACCATCATCATGGTTTATCATATTCAAGGGATTCATTATTCATTTCTCAAGTTCCTTTGGATTAGGGTTTTGACCTCTGGTCAACCCTAATCAATGCTTTCTTCCAATCAGGGTTTTCTCAAAGAGATGAGGTTATTTATTGGGTTGAGGATCATATGGTTATCTCAAGGAGCTTACATGAGCTAGGGTTTCATTTTGGATCAATTTCACCAAGTGTTGGAGGCTCAAATATATCAGGGCATTGCAGGGTCATTTGAAGACCTAAAAGTTAACTGTGTAGTCAACTGAGGATTTTGAGGTGGGGAAGTGATTTGAAACACTTCATTCATGTTCAAAAGAGGTCCATTTGGCATTTCAAACATCTATCTTGAAGATTTTGAAGTCAGGGCAAAAGTTTCCAAAAATGGAAAGTGACCTGTAATTAAAAGTTTCCAAAAATGGCAAGTTTTTGGTCCACATTCAACTTGACTTATCATCATCAAAGAAGCTTCAAATGGATTTTTGTTGAACATGAAAGTTGTAAATCTTTCTCTCCCCTTTTCAAAAAGTCCTATTTCATGATCATCTGATGATTGATTGAGAAGTTATGGCCAAAAGATCACAAAGTATGCATGGAAGTTCAACATGGCATAACTTTTGCTTCAAAACTCCAAATTGGTCCACTCTTTTTGCAAAATACTTCTTGTGACCAATACTTTCCAAATCAATCATTGCCTTGCATGGAAAAAGTTCATATGATCATGTGTTCATACATGTGCATTTTGGAGGGAAAATTCATAATTTGAATTTGGATGATCATAAAGCCAATTAACACTTCCATCATGATTGTTGAATGATTTTAAGTGGATTTGCACCTTAACATGTTACTGTTCACGTGTGGATTAGCCATGCAATCTCACTTTTGCATTTTTGCACTTCATTCCAACTCTCACTAATCCCAATTAACCAATGCCTAATCTTAATTTCAGTGTGATTAAGGAGGAGTATATAAACCTAATGATAACTGTTTTTGCTCATAACAACACATTCTAGATCTGAAATTCACATTCCCTCCATTTTTCTCTCACTTTGATTTTCAAATTTCTTCATACAATTCCACAAAATTCTTGAATAATCTTGTTTATCATGCATCATTGAGTAGGAATCCACCTCTGGTTTGAAGAATTCTATCAAGATTCGTGCACACCAAGAGCTTGAACATGTTGATGGAAGCTTGAGATTTAGCTAGATCTAAGAGGTTTCAGTGGATGTTTGGTGCATAAAGCTTCACAGTAAGGTTGAGGAAGAAGATCTGGAAAGTTTGAGAGCTGTAGCACACGAATCCAATCACTGCAACTTCAAGTAAGTGAAAATTCGAATCTCTCGTTTTGCCAAATTCTTGTGATAATCATGTAGATCTTGCTTCGTAGATGATGCTGATGTGTTTAGAATAGAATTTGGTTAAAAAATGAGGAAGTTATGTTGAATTAAAGTTTAGATCTAGGATTTTTCTTTGCTTCGATCCGTGAAATATAGAGAGAATTAGGAGATTCGGATTGTAGATTTGGATTCCTCATAGAAAGACCTTTCGAACCATGTGCGATTTGCAAGTTTTTGGAAATTTTTGATGAGCCTTCACCGGAATGCAACCGGAGAAGACGACCGGAAACACTGTTTCGGTCGTCTGGTTCAGACCTTAGGGTTTGGCTTGAGCGCTTCATGAACCATGCTCACCTGAGTTCGAACCTAGTGCATGTTGTTTTTTATTTCCAATTGATTTTCCAATTGAGCGCTCCATGAACCCTTGCTTCATCGGTTCGATCCTGGCCTCATGCAGCTTAGGATTTTATTTGGTTTTCTCATGGATCCTTGTCACCTGTGTTCGATTCCACGCTATTGCTTTTTCCTGAATTTCGCTTGTGAATATTCTCATTAACCTTCAACACTTGTGTTCGATTCTTGCCTAGCGCATGTTTTCTGATTTAATTTTGAGCGCTTATTTTCCCTTGCTTACCTGTGTTCGAATCTGGCTTGGTGCATTTTTCAATTTCATTTCAAATATCATTTTGCATTTATTTCATGTTATTTCCTTTCATTTCATCAACTTTAAAAAATCATAAAAAATAGAAGACATGTCCAAATTGATCCTAACGTTTTTCCACATGCTTGTGTTGATGTCTATTATTTTTTGATGTTAATTTCCTGATTTTTGTGCTGCTGGACTTTTAATTGTGATTGTTTGTTTGAACATGATGCCATGTTGATATGTTGCATTCATTTGATTGTGAAATGCTCATGGTTTATCCAATTGCCTTGAAATTTTGCATGCTTGATCCTAACATGTGACATGATTTTTTGGATTTTGTTTGGCATTTTTATCATTTGATACCACTGTTTTGGACACATGGACATGTAGTGTGACATTTGGTGTAACATTTTGTGCCTTACATTTGTGCATTTTCATTCATGTACCATTTGTTGTCTTCTGGACCTAATTTTTTACATGATGTATGTTCTTAACATGTTAAACTCATATAAAACTTTTCATGATCATTGCATACATATCTGTTTTAATGTGAATTTTCTATTCTTGATGTCCAATTTTGATCACATTGCTTGCCTTTGCCTTATCTTGATTATTTGATGGCTTTGCCTTAGGATTTGAGTTTGATCCTTTTAAGGACTCTTTCTTGTTTGATTGAATGTGCTTCATGTGAAATATTGACTTCTATTTTGACTATTTGACTTGCCTTTGACCCTAGTCTTTGTACTAGTGGTTTGTACTTACCAATTGTGTTTTGTGTTTCAGGCTTGAGCATTTAACACTAATGGTTGATGTGATCTCATTACATGAGAGGCCATTTGCTTTGATCACTAACTCTTGTTGTGTTGTAGGTCCATTGATGTGATGAACTCACTTGCGTGCTTGCATTTGTGACTTGCATTGTGTAGATATTGGAAAGTTCCACTATTGTTGTCTGTTGTTTTTTTTTCTGTCTGAGATATTGACTGTTTGGCTTTTGTACAGGTACATTAGTCGCTTTTAGCTCTTGCTTGAGCTTTGCTTTGGAGTGTGGTTGATACACCACTTAGGTAACCACTCTTTTACTCCATGTAGTCTGGAAGTCCTGCCACCTTTTTGGCAGGCATTTGGCTGAAGTCCTCCTTATGAGGCAATGAATGTGATTGCTTACATTTGTGCTAAAGACCTCTAAATGAGGCATGTTACTTGTTAAGTCCTCCTAAGTGAAGAGGCAATTGACAGATAGAAGGGATTAGCAATCAATCCCCTGTTATTCGTTGAGTCGTTCAATATGCTCGCACTACGTGCTGATGCTCTTGAACATAACCCAAGATCTTTGTATAGAGTCAGTCAAGTGGAGTAGGGTCCCTCATTCTGGATCCCCACGCCTTCTTTGATTCAAGCTCACCCAGGCCAGGGTTAAGAGCGTGAGGTCTCATCCTCAGTACCATTTTGATCTGCTCACCCTGACGTTCAATGTCAGTGGTTAAGAGCTTCTGTTTACCTTTGCATTCTGACTTGTTTGTCGAGGTTGATATGACCCCTCTTGACTAAAGCCCACCTATTTGTCTGAGCCTCTTGTTTGTATATAGAGTGTGATGATTGCTGGTATGTTTATCTGCTTTCCACTTCTCACCTCCTTTTCTGTAGGAGTCGTACGATTAACATCCAAGGAAGTTGAACGTATGTAGAGATAGACTTGAGTTGACTCGCTTCCTGTGTGAGTCAAACTCTTGTTAGAGACCTCAACCTAGGGTTATGGATTGCATGACAACTATTAGGCTCGAGTCTAGTCTCCCTTTTAGTTGGTTGCTTCCCCTGGTCTCTGGTTAGGAGAGTGTTTTTCCCCTGTTTAGGGAACTACGTCGCCCTGATTCTCATACCAGATGAGATACGTAGGCAGGAGATCGTGCGAGGTCTCTCCGGGCACCCTTTTCCTTTTTTTGTGTGTGTTGTGTCAACCTTTCTGTTTGATCACCCTTTTTGTTCCTTTTGACGTCTCAGCATCTCTTTGTGTTTGTGTGACAACTATTAGGCTCGAGTTCCAGACTCCCTATTAGTTTGTTAATCTGATAATCCTTTTCTCTGGTACGCTGGTTAGCGTTTGTTTTTGGCATGAGTCGGATGTAAGTCCATATATTGGCATTCAGTTTCCTTGTTTATGTTGTTTGTTTGGAGTTAGATGTAAGCCCATTTATTGGCATTCCGTTTCCTGTTGTGTGTTTCTTTTGACGTCCCAGCGTCTCTTTTCGGTGTTTTGTTTCGGCGTGTGTTAGCCGAGCTACGAGTGCTCTGATTCTTCCTCTGGATAGAGAAGATACGTAGGCATAGGATGTGATATCCTAGCGAGCATGTTTCCCATTCCCCCCGAACTACGTCGACTCTGATGTTTGTTTCTGACAAACTACGTAGGCCCAGGATGCGATATCCTGCCGAGTCCCTTCCTCCATCTTCTTCCGCCTGTTTTTATTCCAGTGTGTGCATTTTCTTTGAGTAGTTTGTTAGCAACCTTATCCTATCCTTTTGAGCGTGGATCCCGTCGAGTACGACGGACGTGAGGGGTACTAATACCTTCCCCTTGCGTAACCGACTCCCGTACCCTGTAATCTCTGGTCATAAGACCATTCCTTTCCCTTTCTTAGGTTAGTCCTGCGCTTCCTTTCCGTCATAGGATGAATAGCGTCGGTGGCGGCTCTCTATTTTTTCCCGCCGGTTGTTTTTCGCGTTGCGACAATAAGTAGCAGGGGCTACTTTTTGGAAAGGGGAGGCAAAGATCTACCACTTTCATGTTCTGAGAAAAAATTCATTTGGAGCTTCCTTGGTGATGAAAAATTAAGTTGAAGCTAGGTCAAAATCCTTCCAAATTTGGAAACTTCACAATACAGGTCATCTTTCCAAATTTGGTAACCTGTGCACTGGACCTTTGTTCCTTCAAGATTAATGTTTTGAATGATGAATAGACCCCATTTGAACATGTTGGAAGTATCTCAAGTCATTCCCTAGCCATTTGACCCTCAGTTGACCAACAGTTGACTTTTGACTTCACGGTTGAATTTTGAACTATACTGAGCCTATTAAGCTTGATCTTTTGAAGAAAACCTTTGAAAATGAAACCCTAGCTCCCAAGAGCTCTGCACAACATCCATAAGACCTTCAAACCAAGAATACATCTCAATCCTTGAGGAACCCTACTTTGACCTTGATACCTAGATGAATACAAACTTCTTTGAGTGTTGAGAAAAATCCTAGTTGATGCATAATTTCCCTTGTGTTGACTGATCATTCAGATAGAACCCACAAAGTGACTTGGATGATATCCAAACTTCTTGGAAGACAAACTCTTGGAGCTAATTCTGATTGACATGATGAAATGCAACATGAAATGTTAAATGGCCTAAAAATGAATGCATGAATGAGGAGGGCAAATTTGAGGTGCTACACTAACGCCTGTGATTTTTTCTAATTTCTGAATTTCCATTTTATTTTCTTTTATTCCAATTATTTTAAAATATTCATAACTTCTTTATTTGGAATCACAAAAATATGGGATCAATTGCAAAAAAATTCTCTTAAATTCTAGTTTCATAAAATGATTTTTAATTATTTTTGTGATTCCATTTAATATTTTTTGTGAATTATTTCATTTCCGATTGTTTTTAATTCATTTAAAATACTTTTTGATATTCAAAAATGCCAAAAATATTTTCTTAACATGTATGAATGATGATAAGTCTCTGAAAAATATTCTCATCAATTTCTTAATTGATTTGAGATTTATTTGAGATTTTAGTTCATATATGTTATTTTTCTCCATTTTTTAATTGTTTAAAATTAGTTTCTGTTTTCAAAAAATGATGAGAAAAATTGTCAAACCTTTTTTGACCATGTTAGACTTACGATGATCCAATTGGACTTATCCAAGTTGATTTGAATTGGATTTGAAGTTTGACCTTTATTTGTTCATTTTATTTTATGTATTATTTTAATTCCAAAAAATACCAAAAATATGTTTGACCTTTCTTGACTTTCAATTTTGTGCATTCCATTTCTATCTTCTTCTTCTTCTTTTTCTTTTGACCAATGAGTTAATGATTTGAGGTTAGCCTTGACATATGATAGGCTTAACCTTCTTTGATCCAAATCAAATTCATCTTGATCAAAGATCAAGTGAATTGCTTTGTGTCCAAGATAGGTTGCTTCTTGGTCAAGCAAAAAACCTAAAATCCATACAAGGTCATTCTTCTTTTCTTTTGGCATGGCAAGTTGTAGGAGCTTGGCTTACTAGTCATGGTCTCTAACTTGTGTTTATTTGCCTATAGTTTTATTGACCGGCCTCAGATAGGTGTGACTACTATATTAGTCCACTTACGATTTCTTAACATAGAGCTAAATTGCCTTATGGCACACTAACACTAACTACTAATGAATAACTTTTAATTCAAGCATTTAATTCTTGCAATTTACTTTAAGGCAATTTAATTTCTTGCTCATTTATTCATATTGTCTTTGCCCTTTGCTCACGTGAGCTCATGTTTATGTTTATGCCATTTGCCTTTTGCTCACTTGAGCACATTATTGTGTATATATTATTGCCTTGTGTTTGTTTTGTTTTGTTTTGTTTATGTGAACCAATGCAAAAGGAGAAAGGACTTAGAATTAGGACCTTACCTATGATAAATGGAGTTTAAGAGCAACTAGGCATCATGCCTTTAGAAGGCTAAATATGTTGAAGAGCAACTAGGCCTCATGCCTTTAGAATGCTTAATCTTGAAAGTTGCATTGAAAGGACCCCTAATCTAAACTCTCTATTTGTCCATTCTTTCTATTTCATTGTGGAACTTTTTGATTTGTTTGTTCTTGTGTGATAGGGATCCTAAACTTGAGCTACTTAGAAGGACCATTGTCACGAGCATCTGAGTTGAGAAAGACAAATCCAAATTGGAAGATCCTAGGAGCTTGATTGAATATTTTCTTGATTGCTTGAGTTAATTTCTTATTGCTTTCTAAGTCCAAAGGAAAGGAGCAACTTGGATCATCTTTATGATCTCAAAAAGGGAACTCCGAGGGTTTTATTTCTCTTCTCTCATCTTTGCATGTTTAGGACCTAGCCCTTCTCTTCTTCTCTCCACTCTAACCCAAGCCAAACTCATTTTGTGCAAACATTAACATTGTTTTCCAAATTAGAAACCTAGGCATTATGCCTTTGATTTTTTCAAACTCTTTTCGTAATACTTATTTTGAATTGAACCTTAAGTCAACTTTGACTTCCTTTTGTGAATATTTATAATTGGTAAATCCAACTCATTTCAAATTCTTTTGTGGTTCCAATGACCACTTTTGTTAAATGTTTTTCATAAACATTAGCTATGAGGTTTGAGTTATCATAGTGGTTGATGTAAACCTCACCTTATCCTTAGTGATTAGACTATAAGTCTTCCATACTTATTATATGGTGGATCCCTCACTAGTATGTTGAAGCTCTCCTCACATGGTGGATTGTGGTTTAACTTGAGTTTTCTCCCTTTGATAACAAAAGACCTTAAGGCTTTTGACCAATCAATCCACCAACTTATTTTGAGATTTTTTACCCCGAACTACGAGGTTTTGATCCTACCTTTGTGATGGTACGTAGGCAATAGGTTTATCCATTCAAACAACAAAAATTGTAAATAATTTGTATATTCTTTTCTCATCTCCCCAATCATGTTTGCACAAATATTTTCACAAATACCAACCTATCATACAACATTTGTAAAAAGGGCTCCCTTAGAGTACTAAGGATGTTTTGGGTGCTTAAAACCTTCCCATTGCATAACCAACCCCCTTACCCAGATCTCTAACATTTTTATTAGTTTTTGATTTGATAAAACTTCTTGGTTTTTGTTCTCTTTCTAACCTTTCCTTTGGATAAATAGAAGTGCGGTGGCGACTCGAATTGTATGATTTACTTTTGATTTAGTCAATAAATCTAAAGGTAATGAATACCCCGCTACAGATACTATCAAAGGCCTTTTGGCAATCCTCGGTCCAATCATGACGCTGGTCTTTCCGGAGGAGCTTGAATATAGGCGCACATGTGGCAGTCATGTGGGATATAAATCTCGAAATGTAATTCAAGCGGCCAAGAAAACCTCGAACTTGCTTCTCAGTCTTGGGCGGAGGCATCTCTTGTATTGCTTTGACCTTGGCAGGATCAACTTCAATACCTCTCTCATTGACAATAAAGCCCAATAACTTGCCGGAACGGGCTCGAAATGTACACTTGTTCGGATTCAGGCGGAGTTTGTACTTCCTCAAACGCTGGAAAAGCTTCAACAAGTGTTTTACATGTTCAATTTCCGTTTTCGACTTTGCAATCATATCGTCAACATACACCTCAATTTCCTTGTGCATCATATCATGAAACAAGGTAGTCATAGCGCGTTTATACGTGGCTCCGATGTTCTTCAAACCGAAGGGCATCACTCGATAACAGAATGTTCCCCAAGGTGTAATGAATGTTGTCTTCTCCGTATCCTTGGGTGCCATTTTAATCTGATTATAACCGGAAAATTCGTCCACAAATGAAAAGACATTGAATTTATCCGTATTGTCTACCAAGATATCAATGTGTGGTAGAGGAAAATCATCTTTCAGACTAGCTTTATTCAAGTCACGGTAATCCACACACATTCGGACTTTTCCATCTTTCTTAGGCACAGGCACAATATTGGCCACCCATTGAGGATATGTGGAAGTCACCAGAAACCCCACATCAATTTGCTTTTGAACTTCTTCTTTAATCTTTACTGCCATATCATGATGAGTACTCCTAAGCTTCTGCTTCACAGGCACACACTCATGCTTCAATAGCAAGAAATGTTGCACAATATCAGTATCCAGACCGGGCATGTCTTCATATGACAAGGCAAAGACGTTGAAATATTCTCGTAGCAACTCAATCAACCCCTTCTTCACAGACTCTTTAAGGAGTGCCCCAATCTTCAGACCCCAAGTTGACTGTTTCCAGATTCTCAAGATATGGCTGAATGATCTTCTCTTCGTGCTCAAGCAGACGGGTAATCTCATCAGGAATCTCTTCAACATCATCTTCTTCTGCCTCAAATACAGGGGACTCAAAGTTGGGAGATGGTGTTGGATCATTATGTTCAATGGGTTTGATTAACCTGCATAATGATTTTGAGTATAAAAGAGATTTCAGAATTCAAACAAGGCAAATCATTATGCAGATGAAAAGATTGATTTTATTTTCTTTTTAGGGTTTTATAGTGATCACCAATTTCATGCAAAAAGGAAAAAGGAAAAATAATTTTGGAAAAACAAACATTTAACATGTGATTATTGAATGAATATCATTGTATTAATCAAATTATGCCAACAATGTCTTCACTTCTCCTTTTGGCATGGGAGAAGGGTTTTTGAACAAAATGAACTCATTACGTTGACTTGTGCATAACTGTTGGAATATCAACAGCGAATCAATTATTGTAGATCCCGCTAGGTATGACAAAGTTGACAAGGTCTTCCTCTTTATCATCTTCAACAATGGCAGCAGCTTCCTGATCTTCAACAGTATGGATGAAACCTCCACTCTGGAACAACCCACGATCATTGGAAACACCAGAAGAATACCATATGCCATCTCGAGACTTGTTATCTTCCAACTTTATCATTTTCCCCAAACCAGTAGCTGCACCATGCTCAATGGCCCACTTTGCATCATTGTAGGAGACAAATGAAGAAAGTCCTTTCCTTGAAGGCTCAACAATAGATAAGGCTTGGAATGGAGTCTCAAACTCATCCTCAGCATCAATATAGAAGAAGGAAGATAAATGACTGACCAAGAGAGCCTTCTCTCCCCCTATCACCACCAACTTCTTGTTCTTTATGAACTTCAACTTTTGGTGTAGGATGGATGTCACGGCGCCTGCCTCGTGTTTCCATGGTCTGCCAAGAAAACAGCTGTAAGACGGATAAATATCCATGACCTGGAAAGTGATTTGGAAATCAATAGGTCCAATATTAATCGGGAGTTCTAATTCGCCGATCACAGTTTTGCGCAATCCATCAAACGCCTTCATAACCACTCCACTCTGCCTCATGGGAGGCCTCTGGTATGAAAGTTTAGCAAGAGTGGATTTTGGCAACACATTAAATGATGATCCTATGTCCACCAACACATTGGACAAGGCATCATCCTTACAATTCATGGATATGTGTAGATCCAAATTATGGTCTTTTCCCTCCTCGGGAAGATCAGCATCACAGAAGCTCAAGTTGTTGCAAGCGATTATATTTGCAACAATGCTATCAAACTACTCTATTGTGACATCATGGTCCATGTATGCCACGTCCGACACCCTCTGCAAAGCTTCGCAGTGTGGCTCAAAATTCATCAACAAATATAAGACATATATCTTTGATGGAGTTTGTAGCAGCTGATCAACGACATTATATTCACTCCTTTTTATGAGCCTTAACATCTCCTCACTATCCTCTTTCAAAATTCCAGACTGGCCAACCAGGATAGGAGTGTGATTGTTCTTGACAGCAACAGGGTCAACAACAGGAACAGGATTATTTTGAGAAGAAGTCCCCACGGGACCGGCAGGATTAACAGCAGTTCTCTTCATGACATCTTCAGGGGATTTCGGCGGAGCCGAGAAAACACGACCACTACGGGTCAGACCACTGACGTCTGAGATGCTCACCACAGAAGTTGAAGGAAATGACACCTCCTTTCCATCCTCCAGCATAACTGCGTTATATCGGTAAGGAACAGCTTTGTCTGATATATACGGGACAGGGCCCGCTGGCTTTATTACAAGAGCTGGAGATACCTTCTTCTTGCTACCATCATACTTGACAACAACAAGCTCAGGAATTCTAAATATAGGGGAGATAACATCGACTTCATCCTCATTACGATTATGAAGTATCTCAATCATCCCTTGATCAATCATCTCTAGGATGTCCTTTCTTACTTGACGGCATCCTCTCTTATTGATAGTGCACACCTGGAACCTATCATGGTCATGCTCGTAGTGGTTGTGTTCACACAACAGTTTATGCATCTCGACCAAAGATTGCCTTATGTCATTCACATATAGGACTTTGTATTTACCAGGCCATCCCTGGACCATATTAGCAGTTGCTTTCCCATGCTCGGGCAATGGGTCCTTCTTCACGTTCGGACCTACGTCCTCAAAAAACAATATCCCACTTCTTACAAGGTCTTGCACCTTGGACTTCAATGGGTAACAGTTCTCCACGTCATGTCCGGGAGCACCGGAATGATATACACAATGAAGCTCGGGCTTGTACCACCACTGAGGGTTATTTGGTACGGCAGAAGGATCTCGTGGAGTTATCAGCTTCCTATCGATCAAGGAAGGATAAAGCTCAGTGTCGCATTACGCGAAAAACCGGCGGGAAACGAAAACAACAGAGCCGCCACCGTGCGTTATTTATCCCAAAAGAGGGAAAGGAAACGCTCGAAGTAAACCTGGAAAAGACATGGTCTCGCGACCAAAGAGAATGGGATCGGGAGTCGGTTATGCGAAGGGAAGGTATTAGCACCCCTACGCATCCGTCGTACTCGACGGGATCCACGCACAAAAGGAAGGATAAAGGTTGCTAAAAACACTGCTCAAACACAAACACACACTGGCTGAAAGAGACACAGAAACGACAAAAGAAACTAACTCGGCAGGATATCGCATCCTGGGCCTACGTAGTCTGTCAGACACAGACATCAGAGTCGACGTAGATCAGGACAAGGGGAAACGTGCTCGCTAGGATGTCGCATCCTATGCATACGTATCTTCTCGGACTAAAGAAGAATCAGAGCACTCGTAGCTCGGCTAACGCACGCCAAACAAAACCACATAGGAAATCGACTGCCAATCGCTGGACTTACGTCAAACTCCACACAAAAAGGCAAACATGGAAATCAGACTCCGAACCAAACATGGAAATCCGACTCCGAACCAAACACACACACACTGGAAACCAAATGCCAATTGCTGGACTTACATCGGACTCCAAGCACACAACAACAGGATACGGAATGCCAATCGCTGGTCTTACATCCATCTCCTAACACACACAAGACAAAACAAAAAGGGCGCCCGGAGAGATCAGCTCATCTCCTGCCTATGTACCTCATCTGGTATGAGGATCAGGGCGACGTAGTTCCCCTACGCAGGGACAAAGGACTAGCCTAACCAGAGACTGGGAAATGACAAACTAAAAGGGAGACTAACTCGAGCCTAATAGTTATCATGCAAATCCACCATGGTCCTAGGTTGAGGTTTCTAGCTAACTTGCACAGGGAGCAAGCTAAACCTAAACAGCACAGGCAAAGCAATCACACAGGTAGCACACACTATATACAAACAAAGTGGGCTCACGCAAGGTTAGGCTGTGAAACACAAGCCAACTGGAATCGGGTGATGTTAGCTCTTAACCCTAACATTGAGAGTTAGGGTGAAGCAGATGAAATGGAGATGAGGGGTGTGCCTCATAGCTCTTATCCCTGGCCTGGGAAAGCTTGACTCAAATAGAAGGTGTGGGAGTTCAGAAAGCAGGAACTCTTCTATCCACATGTGACTGACTCAACAAAGATCTTGGGTTAATATCCACAATGCGTCAACATGCAATGTGAGCAAAGGGATGACACACTGAATAGTAGGAGATGGACTACACATCTCTTTTATCTACCAATTGCCTAATCAAAGGTCTTTTCCTGCTTGGCACAAACTTAAACAAACACAAGCATTTCCTCTTAAGGAAGACTTCAGACAGGTGCCTACCCAAGTAACAGGGCAGGTCTTCCAGACTACATGAAGTCAGAGAAATTATACCTCAAATGGTTAAGCAACCAAGCAACAGCAAAAGCAAGTTCAAAAGAACTTAAGCAACTAATGTACCTGAAAACAATCTAACTCAGTCAGTACACAACTCAAAAAGTCAAACAGACAGACTAGTGGTCAACAGTCAACAGTAAACAATTAAACAGACAAGCATCAATGCACCAAGGCAAAGCACAAGCTCAACTCAAAGGAGCTAATCCACCTACAAGACAACTCAATGTTAATCAACATCAATCAAATAGGTAGCTCAAGCCAATGAACCAATTCCTCAAGGCCATATGCTTCTTGTCCTGAAAACATAACTCAACCATAAGCACAAACCACTAGGACAAGGCCTAGGGTCAAAGTGGGAGAAATAATCCAAAACAGAACATGAAAATTGGCATAAATCAAGCTCAATCAATTAAGAACAATATCCAAGTGGTCTCATGTCAATAGCATCAACCAAATTCATTTCACAAAGCACATAAGGCAAAGTATGCAAGTTGAAAGCTCATTGAAGCAAACAGAATGAACCAATCCACATCAACTCAAAAATGATTCAATAAATCTCAAGAAAAATCAATGCTACACAGCATACACCATAGGATCAACACACCAAAAATCAAGGCATTTGGGCAAGTAGAAGCATGGTAATTAAATTCATCAAGTCAAGGTAGGCACAAACAAGTTCAAATAGGACCACAATTGGTACATCAAATTCACACAAGCCTAAAACAGAATCCAAACATGATAAATGCCTCCAATCAATGCCACAATAAACTTCAAAGTGTCTATAAACAATGTGCAAAATTTCAAGATCATATGATAAACACCAAGCATTTCACAAATCATTGAAGTTCATGACTCTCAAAAAGTGCACAAATGGTCAACCAGAAGGAAAAATATCAAACAAATTAGTTATAAATCCAAAAAGTCCACAAAAATTCATGATCATTCCTAACAACCACAAGTAGCATCATGCAAAAAATCTCATCAATTGGCATTTAATTGGCATGGCAAATAAAATCAACAAGTTGAGCAAGCAATGGTGTGACACACATTGTCACACCTACCTTAACCAGATCATAACTCAACAACCAGAAATTAGAAAAATGCAAACTCTATACCAAAATGTCAATTAGGATGTCTAGTTTGAGCATGCAAAGTCTCAAGAGCATTGGATTAAAATCCATTATTTCACAAAGCATATGGCAAAGTAGGTACAAGATAGCACATGTATACACAATCCGTAAACAAAATTAAATTCCAACCGTGCACAATTTCTGGAAAAATTCTCATAAAATACTAGACATGATGAGGGACAAAGTGCAGAAAATCCCAGGCCAATTGGATCAATATTCAATGAGTTATGATTTTTTGAATGAATGAAAAAATTAAAAAAAACAAGATGAAGCATGTATGAACATGGATGGCATAAAATGAATAAAAGGCAAAGGCATTATTCGGAAAGGTTTCAGCAGGGAATCGAACCGTGCCAAGATTCAAACTGAGGCGCGCTACCAATGAAACTCACTGTTTCATTAAAGCCTAGGTGGCAAGGCTGCGCGCTCGTGACCAATCATTTAGCCACGCTGAACACACGTGGACCAGTACATGGATAATAACATGAAACCACATGCAGGAAGCGCTTATGAAGATCAAAGTGATTCTGGAAAACGAAACCCTAAGCTTCATACAATGTTCATCGTGTTCATATGCTCAAGAACATTCATGCATAGAAATTAAAACTGAATACACCATTGCACGCCTCTTTCATCATACATCACTAATCTACACTCAATTTAATCTAATTCTCATTAACATGCATGGATTGAGCAAGAGAACATTCACACATCAAACTTAGATTCAACCTAACTCACTCATCTCTTCATGAAAATCAATGAGACAAAGCCCAACATAATCAGGGATTAAAGATCTACAACATGCATATCATAATTTCATGAATTGAGAAACTTGAATTCTAACCTTCAAGCAAGTGCAGAAATGAAATCAGTGGATTCAGGCCTGGAAAATCAGAAACAGAACTTCTTCAACTCTTGGATGAATGAATGGATGAAGGATTGGAAGTTAATCGTGCTTGATAGTGCTGAAATCTTCAACTGCCATTGATGAGCATATGCTTCAATAGTCCTCAATTCAGCTAGAAATCCTTGAAACCTTGCTTCAATCTTGTTCAACTATGCTTGTGAATGATGATTCAACCAAGAACAAGGCAATGGATTTGAAGAAATTTGCAGAAAAAGTGAGAGAACCAAATTGTGAAGATTGTGCAAATAGATCTAGATCTGAAAATTTTGATGTGTTTCCTCCCAAAACAGTTATGATTATGCTATATATATGGTCTGTTAATGATTCTTGCTAATCATGATTAAGCCAAATGCCAAGGATTAGTGAAATTGAAGTGTAATGCCAAATTGTCCAATTCACCCCTCATGCATGAAATGAATGCTACAGTACACGAAATATGCTTCCAATTCACTTCAAATGCTCTTTTGGACCAAATGCACATGATTGGAAGTGAAAACAATGCATAGTTTTTGAATTTGGAATTTCCCTCCAAAATTCAAATGGAAAATCCAAAATTTTTGTAATGGAAATGCATGTTATGTGATGCATGAATTGGATAGTAGAGATCAAGAGAGAAATGTTCCAAAAAGAACCATCTCATTTGGCCTTTTTGTTCAAAAGTTATGCACTTGTGAAGTTCAAATTCCATTGACCATGATTGATCCATATCTTGCCAACCACACATGGGAAATTCATGTTCTTGGAATTTTTGAAAATGGGAGAACCAGATCTTAAACTTTCATGTTGGACAAAATTTCATTTGAAGCTTGCTTGATGATGTAAACTTGAGGAGAAAACCTTTCCATTTTTGGCAATTTTAAATTACAGGTCACTTACTATTTTTGGAAACTTTTCATCTGACCTCAAATTCTTCAATGTTGATGTTTGAAATGTCAAATGAGACTTGTATGGACATGAATGAGGCCTCTCTAACCATCTCCCACCTTCAAATCCATGATTGAAGGCACAGTTGACTTTGGTTGACTTTCTAGGGTTTCAGATGAATTGCATCTTGACTGATGATCTCTGAACATCCAATCTTTGGCCAAACCACTTCAAAATGATCCTTGGGTCACATGAACTCAATGAACCAACCCTAGGGCTTTGCTTCAATAGGGAATGCACTTGCTTGCTTGCACAACTGGATTTCCTGACCAGTCTTGACTGATGACTTGCACTTGGGGAATGGACAATGCAATGTTATGCAGTGGACAATGCTAATGTTAATGACCTAAGAATGAAAATGAATGTACAAAATGGGAGGTGCAAATTTGAGGTGCTACAGCTGCCCCTATTTAATCAACTGGGAACTCGGATGGATGAGAGCAACGGCTATCAGACCTTCAGGGTAAACAGGGATTGAATACCAAAGAACCGTAGAAATTTGCACAACTGCGGGGATCCAAGAAAGGAAAGTACACCAACGGATGCTTCCAATGGGATCTGATACTTATTACTGAGCCAGTCAAGATGTCCACCAATGACTTCACTGGGGATTTTGATTTCTCAAAGGTACAATACATCCAAACGTCAACGGACGAATGGGAAAAACTCAACGTTTATCGAGACCAACGGAGAGGTGAATAAACAAACTAGATGTCAACGGACAACTAGGAAAAACTCGACGTTTATCGAAACCAACGGAGAGGTGACCAGACATTAACGAATGAATGGGAAGACACGACCAGACGTCAACGGACGAACGGGAGAAGCTCGACGTTTATCGACACCAACGGAGAAGGAGAAACTCGACGTTTATCGACACCAACGGAGAAGGAGACTGTCGCATCACGCGAAAAACCGGCGGGAAAAGAAAGAACAACAGAGCCGCCACCGTGCGTTATTTATCCCAAAAGAGGGAAAGGAAACGCTCGAAGTAAACCTAGGAAAGATCATGGTCTCGCGACCAAAGAGAATGGGTTCGGGAGTCGGTTATGCGAAGGGAAGGTATTAGCACCCCTACGCATCCGTAGTACTCTACGGGATCCACGCACAAAAGGAAGGAAAATGGTTGCTAAAACACTGCTCAAACACACACACACTGGCTGAAGGAGACAAAAGAAACTGACTGAAACTGACTCGGCGGGATATCGTATCCTGGGCCTACTTAGTCTATCAGGCATAGACATCAGAGTCGAAGTAGTTCGGACCGGGGAAACGACACATGCTCGCTAGGATATCGCATCCTATGCATACGTATCTTCTCGGACGAGAGAAGAATCAGAGCATTCGTAGCTCGGCTGACACGCACACAAACAAAACAAGACAAAGGCAAACGTGGAGCCTGAATGCCAATCACTGGACTTACATCAGCATCCGAACCTAAACACACACAGGAGACCAACTGCCAATCGCTGGACTTATGTCGGACTCCAACCAGAACACACACAAGGGTGGTTAAGACACAAAGGGTTGAAAAAGAAAAAGGGCGCCCGGAGAGATCAGCTCAATCTCCTGCCTACATACTTCATCTGGTGTGAAGATCAGGGCGATGTAGTTCCCCTACGCAGGGACAAAGGATCTAGCCTAACCAGATAACAGAGGGAGACACAACTCTAGGGAGACTACGACTCGAGCCTAGATGTTGTCATGCAAAGTCAACCCTAAGTTAAGGTTTCTAGCTAAATGGCACGAGGGCCAACCTATCCTAATCAAGGCTTGCACAGGAAGCAAGGATCTCGATTGCAACTAGGGCAAGAGAAAGGGGAGGTCTCAATCGCAACGAGGGCGAGAAAAGAGAATTAGTGTTAGTTGTTAGTCAAACTCGGCAAGACATCGCGTCTCGTGCCTACGTATCTCATCTGAACATGAGAATCAGAGTTGCCGTAGTTCGGCTACGGAGGGAAAAAGGACTCGATTGCAACTAGGGCAAGAGAAAGGAAAAGTCTCGATCGCAACGAGGGCGAGAGAAAGGAAAAGGCTCGATCGCAACAAGGGCGAGAGAAAGGATCGCAACGAGGGCGAGAGCAAACAAGGATTACTCTAAACTAAACCTAACTTGCACAGGAAGCAAGTCTAAACTAGCCTAAGAAGCAAAGCAATCACAATCACAGATAGCACACACTATATACACACAAGAGGCTCACACAAGGGTTAGGTTTTAGTTGAGGGGTCATATCAACCTCAACAAACAAACCTCTTGAATGGGGTGAAGTGTGCTCTTAACCTTGCCATTGAGGGGCTAAGGTGAAGCAGATGAAAGGAGATGAGGGGTGTGCCTCATTGCTTCTATCCCTGGCCTGGGAGAGCATTTGACAAGAATGTGTGGGTTCAGAAAGTGGGAACCCTTCTACAAATTTGATACTGACTCAACTGTGCAATTGCACAAGATCTTGGGTTTTTATCTGAAATGCATCAACACAATGGTGTGAGCAAGACAGAAGACACACTGAATAGCAGGGGATAGGTTGCTTATCCCTTGGTTCTGCCAATTGCCTCTTCACTTAGGAGGTCTTTGACTCTATACAAGGACAATTTAAACATACACAAGCATTGCCTCTTAAGGAGGACTTCAGACAGTTTGCCCGACCAAATAACAGGCCGGGTCTCCAGACTACATGAAGTAAAAGAGATTATACCTCAAGCAAGTTGCTAAAAAGCAAAGCAAAGCAAGTTCAGAGAACTTAAGCAACTAAGGGTACCTGAAAGAGTCAAACTAATCAGTAAACATTTCACAAGTCAAAGCAAAAGGAATTGAATCCACAGACAAAACAGATGATCAATTGTGCAAAGCACAAGACTCAAACACATGAGTCAAACCTACAAAACAAAGTTTAGCATATGATATGTAACCACACTCAATCACATTTGTATGATCTTTGAAGCATTGGTGCTTAACCTGAAACAATGAGCTCAAACATAAGCCCAAAAGACCACTAGGACAAGCCTAGGGTCAAAAACAAAAGGGAAAGTCAAAACAGCAAACAATAGTCAACCAAAGTCAAGTTCAAACATTTAAGAAGCAAGCACAATTGGTTCCAAGTTTATATCATGCATCAACATCATTTTATAGACCAAAGAAGTCAAAACATGGCAAGAGGGAGCACACAAAAGGTCAACAGCAAGACCAAGCTCAAACCCAAACATAATCAATTCCAAAAATTATGAAATAATTCATACTCAATCACAATCCATAACATAGCATGCATATGAAATTTCAGCTCAATTGGATCATGGGAAGATAGTCAAATAAAATCAGGAAGTCAACACAATTCCAAGCATGCACAAAGGAGTCAACAAAACATGTGTCATCTTCAAAAAATCATAACAAAATGAAAACAGATGAGAAATGGATGGGATCAACACCAATGCAAAGCTCAAGATGTCTAGTATGCACATGTAAAATTTCATGATCATCCAATAAGGTATGAGAATTTCACAAAGGAAATGGCAAGATGTATCACACAAGTCAACATTTTGGTCAAACAGGGGATAAAATCTCAAACAATTTGTAAATGCCATAATTAATTCCAGGAAAATTCACACATCAACTAGACATATAAGAGATGGCTCATGCAAAATTTCAGATTAATTGGAAGCCAGGAAGCATGTGAACAAAAATCATGAACTTGCATATCATTGGTGTGACACAAATTGTCACACCTTACTTCAAAATTTTATATCTCACAAACCACATATGATAAATGCACAAACTTTAAACCAAAATGAACATGAATGAGTGTAGATTAACCACAAAAATTTTCAGGGTCATTGGATGCATCCTCACTATTTCACAAAAGAAATGGCAAAAGGTACAAATTAAGCATACATGTTAAGAAACCTAGAGCCATTTAAAATCCAGCCAACCAAAAATTCAATAAAAATCATGACAAAATACTAGACATTCATGTGAGCAAGATGCAAAAAATCTCATGATTTTTGGAGTTGAATTGAATGAGTTGTGAATTTTTAAAGATGTGTAACAAAAATGCAATAAAAATTGAAATAACCAATGATTTAATGAAAATAATCATGACCGAGTGGCATTGTGGTAATTATGGGGATCATTAAACAAAACGCTGCGTTTTAACGGGACACATGAAATGTTGTAATTGGTTGTTTCAATGTAACAGTAAACAGAACCAATCGATGCTCATGTTTTCTGGGTTCAAAACCCTTAGGGTTTATGCAACAACAACTCATATGTTCATCCTCATGCAGGCAACATCATGGCAAACAAATTCCACACAGAAACACACAAAGATCATGGCAATGCAACAGTAAATCCATCATGCAAACAGAACAAACAAACAGCCAAAAGCAACCAAAATTTCTGGGCAAACTTAGGGTTCATCTACTGCAGCAATCATCTTTAACATTCAAACATGGAAAAAAACAAATCGCCCAGAAATCGAAAGTGACCATACCAATAGAGCAAACAAACTTCAAACAACACAAATCCATCAACCAATGGTATCGAATCATACTGGATAACATGCATCGAGCAAAATCAGCAAAGAACAGCAAACTTCATTTCCAAATATTTCGCTCAATACTCACTCATTTCATGCGATTCAAGTTCCACAACAACCAGCAAGGCAAGAACGACACAAATCATAGCATCATTTGGAAAACAAAGAAATCGAAAAACTCACTTGATTGGAAGAAATTCGATGGAACAGTGTTGTGTTGAATGTTGTAAGCTCAAACAGATGGACACAATGCTTCCAAGAGGTATATGGTTGACTAACTTCAGCTCATTGATGCTTGGAAATACCCAGACCATGATCTGCCATTGTTGTATGCTTAGTGAAAACAGAACACGAAGAAGGCTGTGCAGATGATGAACTGTGTTTGAAAAAGGCTCCAGATGATGTCCAGATGATGGAGCAATGAAGAAAGGCTCGAGGGTTTGAAGCTTTTGGCCAGAAAATGCAAATCGTGCAAATTGGCAAAATGAGAGAGTGAGAATTTTCTGGTTTTGTTATAGCTGCTGCTCAGTCTCTAGGGTTGAGAAATGACAGAAAAATTCATTTATATTTGCTGTTTAAGGTTGCTTAATCATGTCCTAAACTTGGTTAGCTTAAATGAAGCTAAATGCAAAATTGCTAAGTTGAACCAAAGCACATGGAGGGTGTAAAGGTCTGCACGAAATGGGCTTGTAAACAGGCTGCAAATGACCTCCTAAACAGATCCCAATTGGCCAAAATGAGTAAAAATCAATATTTCAAAAAGTCAACTTTCTACCACACTTGAATTTAATAAAGTCAAGCTCAAAAATGGCATTTTGATTGGCAAGGTTTTGGTTCATGATGAATGCATTTTTGGAAAGAGGGGAACAAATGGAGCTTGTAGGAAAAAACCCCATCAAATTTGGCCTTGTGGTTCATGAGATATGGCTCTTTGAAGTTCATGAATTTGTGAAAATGAATTGATCATATCTTGACAACCATACATGGGATTTGGGAGTTCTTGGACTTTTTGAAAATGGGAGAACAAGATCTTCAACTTTCATGTTGGGCAAAAATTCATTTGAAGCTTGTATCATGATGCAGGTTGAGGATCAAGAAGTTTCCATTTTTGGCAGTTAAAATTACAGGTCCAGTTTCTATTTTTGGAAATTTTCTGATTGGCTTCAAATTCTTCAATGATGTCGATTGCCATGATATATGAGGCCTATTGGGACATGAATAAGCCTTCTCAAACCAAATCCATCCATCAAAACCACAAAATCAACCACAGTTGACCAACTTTGACTTTCTAGGGTTTTTGACTGTCTGTGCATGAACTGATGGCTTCTGAACATCCAACCCTTGACTTGAACACTTCAAATGGACCTCCAAGTCATGTGAACTTGTTGGACAAACCCTAGGGCCTTGGCTCCTTGAGAAACACCCTTGCTTGATTGGTTGACTGATCTCCTGATCAGTTTGACCTAATTCTTGACTTGCTTGCTCTTGAGGCAACTGGGGACAATGCAATGCTATGCAATGGATCATGATATGCTATGACCTAATATGAGATGGTATGTATAATGATAGGTGCAAATTTGAGGTGCTACAGAGACCAGACATCAACGGAGGACGGATGAACTGGGAAGACTCGACCAGACATCAACGGACGAAAGGGAGAAAGAAATACATCTAGATATCAACGGACAACTAGGAAAAACTCGACGTTTATCGAAACCAACGGAGAGGTAACAGACATCAACGGATGACTGGGGAGGACTCGACCAGACGTCAACGGACGAAATGGGAGAAAGCTCGACGTTTATCGACACCAACGGAGAAAGGTGACCAGACAGGACGTTTACCGACGACTCTACTGGGGAACTCTGACTGGGGATCGACCAGACTTTAATGAATGACTGGGGAATAGGATATACAATCAGACGTCAACGGACGAATGAGAAAAACTCGACGTCTATCGAAACCAACGGAGAGGTAACTCTGAGGGGAAGGGTACAACTATACGTCGACGGACGAATAGGAAAAACTCAACGTTTATCGAAACCAACATAGAGGTAACTCTTTGGGGAGAGAAAACTAGACGTCAACGGACGAATAGGAAAAAAACTCAACGTTTAACCAACGGAGAGGTAAACAAGACATCGACGGATGACCTGTGGGAAATACAACCAGATATCAACAGATAACTAGGAAAAACTCGACGTTTATCGAAACCAACGGAGAGGTAAACAGGACATCAAAGGATGACCTGGAAAGGAGATACAACTAGATATCAACGGATAACTAGGAAAAACTCGACGTTTATCGAAACCAACGGAGAGGTAAACAGGACATCAACGGATGGCCTAGAAAGGAGATACAACTAGATATCAACGGATAACTAGGAAAAACTCGACGTTTATCGAAACCAACGGAGAAGGTAAACAAGACATCAACGGATGACCTGGAAAGGACAAGAGGATGTGACGAACATCGAAAGATGATGTCTACGGACACCAAAAGAAAGGATCCACGTGGGGACAACCACGACACTCACGGGTACCGCAAGGATGACATCTACATATGTCAAGGCAAGGCTGAACACTTGCTGGGGGTCTCGCTGGGGGGAATCAACCTTCCTTCCACACATGGGTGAGGAAATAAACCTCTCTGGGGGGTATCAATCCTGAATGTGGTCAGTCAAGAGCAACTGTAGAAAATGTCGTACAGATGTTGAACAAAGATCCGCCTCTGTCGGGGATGTGGTCTGACTAGGTTTCAACACATGAATGCATATGTTTGAATTTTTCTATGGCGTAATGCTCCATATTGAATGGAAATGCTACGCGTTTTGAGGATGCAATGATTGCTACATGTAAAAATGCAAAAATGATGAACTCTGGCGGGGGAGCCAAATTGATCAGATACTCCAACTCTGCGGGGGGAATCTGACTGAGGAATACTCTGCGGGGAGAGCACCGACTTCTCACTCATGCTGGAGAAAGAAAAAATGTTGTTGGGGACAGGATCCCAATCCACCCGGGGACTCCGCTTGGGGAACAAACAATGCGACTTCGCTGAGGAACACAAGGCGACTTCACTGGGGAGAGTTGCCAATAGGTAGGATAAAATCTGCTTTGGGAAACAAATGCTACTCCGCTGGGGAAGACGCATCCAATCCACAGGTAGGAAAACTCATCCAACTCTGCTGGAGATAACTTCCACCGGACCTGATCCACTTGGGGAACTTGCTGGGGAAAGCCATCAACACAAGCCTCTGCTCGGGCGATCTGCTAGGGAGAGTAACTCTGTTGGGGATAACACACCACTCTGCTGAGGAGGAGTATAACTCTGGTGGGGAAAGTAATATACCAGACCACGCTGGAGAAAGACATCCACAACCCTGCTGGGGAAAAGCACACTCTAGTGAGGAAAGAATATATATCAGACCACGCCGGAGAAAGACATCCACAACCCTGCTGGGGATAAGCGCTCAAGACCATGCTGGGGAAATACTCGCTGGGGAATAAACCCACTTCCAGGCCTGCTGGGGGATAGGCAAATCTTAGATCTGTTGGGGATAGAAGGCACTATCCAAAGGCGTCTCTGCAGGGGAGAATAGCTCTGAAAGCTCTCATACCTGCTTGGGGAAACAACTGCTGTGGAATCGTCCTCACAGATGACAACCTGCAAAACAGCATAACATACAGGCCCCAGGGGTTGCATGGACAAGATACGCCCAAGTGTCCTCAACATTCAAAATGATTTTCAAATGTTTTATCTTTCAGCACGTTATTGTTTAGCCTTCATGTTTTTATATGCAATGTTTATCAAAAATTCGGACGTTTTTGCAAACAAAACAGCAAAAGTAAAAACAAGAGAGCTATTTATCTGAATAACGACTTTTATTGATTGAAAATGTGCCTGAAAAGGCAAATACATCAGAAAGCAATTCCTAGAAAGAGGTAATTGCGCACAAAAGGAAAAATCTATCCTAATGGCAATGTGAACACGGCATCCACTATTTCCCAATTCTGTTATAACTCACAGATCATCAGTTTTCCTCCCAACTCTTTGCTTTCTGAGAAGAATGACTGGACCGATCACATCTTTAGAGATGGCAGACGACGAAGCGTAATGAAGTACAGATAACTCAGACTGTAGTCTTCGCTTTAAATCCCTCTTTTGCCTGGATCGCCCTTGCGGGTTTTCAATCCACCGGGATACCCATTTTTGCCTAAGCCGCCCTTGCGGGTTTTCGACTTAGCGGGTGTACAAATTCTTTTCATTTTTATCCCTAATTTTTGCCCGAACCTTTTCTTTCTGTTTTTTTTTTTGGTTCGCCGGGATGCCCTTTTTTGCCTGGACTATTTTATTCTTTTTGTCCAGCGGGTCAATTTACGCGAAGTATTTTTTGACTACATCTGAGTTAACAGGGGACGGAAAATCTTCACCATCCATAGTTGTAAGCATCAAGGCTCCACCGGAGAAAACCTTCTTCACAACATATGGACCTTCATAATTAGGAGTCCACTTGCCCCTGTTATCTGTACCGGGAGGAAGGATCCTCTTCAAAACTAGATCACCAGTTTGATAGCTTCGAGGATGCACTTTCTGATCAAAGGCTCTCTTCATCCTTCTCTGATACAACTGCCCATGGCATACAGCTGCTAGCCGTCTCTCTTCGATAAGGCTCAACTCGTTAAACCTTGTTCGAATCCACTCGGCTTCATCAAGCTTGACATCCAGCAAAACTCTCAGAGAAGGGATCTCCACTTCAACAGGTAGGACTGCTTCCATACCATACACAAGGGAGTAAGGGGTTGCCCCGGTCGACGTACGTACTGAGGTACGGTACCCGTGCAAAGCGAAAGGCAGCATCTCATGCCAATCCTTGTACGTCACGACCATCTTCTGCACAATCTTCTTGATATTCTTGTTTGCCGCCTCTACAACACTGTTCATCTTCGGTCTGTAAGGAAAAGAATTGTGATGTTCAATCTTGAAATCTCTACAAAGCTCTTTCATCATCTTGTTATTGAGATTCGAACCATTATCAGTGATGATTCTCTCAGGAACCCCATAACGACAGATGATTTCCTTCTTGATGAACCGGGCAACCACTTGTTTGGTAACATTAGCATAGGAAGCTGCTTCCACCCACTTGGTGAAATAATCAATTGCAACCAGGATGAAGCGATGTCCATTCGAAGCAGTAGGCTCAATCTTCCCAATCATGTCAATGCCCCACATGGCGAACGGCCAAGGCGAATTCATGACATTCAGAGGGCTTGGTGGTACATGCACCTTATCAGCATAAATTTGACACTTATGGCACTTCCGAGCATACTTGAAACAATCGGATTCCATAGTCATCCAGTAATAACCGGCTCTCAACAATTTCTTCGACATTGCATGACCACCAACATGGGTACCGAACGAACCCTCATGCACTTCTTGCATTAACATGTCTGCTTCGTGTCTATCCACGCATCTGAGCAGGACCATGTCAAAGTTCCTCTTATACAGCACATCATCCTGATTCAGATAAAAGCTTCCAGCCAGCCTTCTCAGGGTTTTCTTGTCATTCTTCGACGCATCTTCAGGATACTCCTAACTCTTGAGGAAGTTCTTGATATCATAGTACCACGGCTTCTCATCAACAATAGACTCGGCTGCAAACACATACGCAGGCCTCTCGAGTCGATTCACCGTAACATGTGGCACATGATTCCACCAATGAACTTTGATCATAGAAGACAAAGTAGCCAAGGCATCAGCCATCTGATTCTCGTCCCGGGGGACATGATACAACTTCACCTTCTTGAAGAACGTCAGTATTCTTCTGGTGTAATCTCTATAAGGAATCAGATGCGGCTGGTTGGTATTCCAATCTCCATTGACCTTATTGATCACTAGAGCGGAATCTCCGTATATGTCAAGCGTTTTGATCCTCAGATCAATGGCTTCTTCTATCCCCATGATGCAAACCTCATACTCAGCTTCATTGTTGGTGACGTCAAAAGTCAATCTGGCAGAAAAAGGTATATGAGCACCTTTGGGATTGATAAGCACTGCACCAACACCGTTACCATTCACATTCACAGCCCTATCAAACATCAATGTCCACTTGTCATCAGGATCCGGTCCTTCCTCGACAAGAGGCTCTTCACAGTCTTTCATCTTAAGATACATGATGTCTTCATCAGGGAATTCAAACATCATAGGCTGATAATCATCAATCGGTTGCTCGGCAAGGTAGTCTGACAGAATACTTCCTTTGATGGCCTTCTGCGACGTGTACTGGATATCATATTCTGTTAAAATCATCTGCCAACGGGCAACACGTCCGGTGAGAGCCGGCTTCTCAAAGATGTATTTTACTGGATCCATCTTAGAAATCAACAAAGTGGTATGGTTCAACATATACTGCCTCAGTCGGCGAGCAGCCCAGGCCAAAGCACAACAAGTTTTCTCAAGCTGTGAATATTTGATTTCACAGTCGGTAAACTTTTTGCTAAGGTAGTATATGGCATGCTCTTTTCGACCAGACTCGTCATGCTGTCCCAATACACACCCTATCGAGTTCTCGGTCACTGACAGGTACATTATCAGTGATCTCCCAGGAACTGGAGGTATCAGGATTGGAGGTTTCTGTAAATACTCTTTTATCTTGTCAAAAGCTTTCTGACAGTCATCATTCCACCTGATTGCTTGATTCTTTCTTAGCAGTTTGAATATTGGTTCACACGTGGCAGTTAGGTGAGATACAAACCTTGCAATGTAGTTAAATCTCCCTAAAAACCCACGAACCTGCTTTTCTATTTTCGGTTCAGGCATTTCTTGAATAGCTTTGACTTTTGCTGGATCAACCTCAATCCCTTTCTCACTGACAATGAAGCCTAACAGCTTCCCGGATCGCACACCAAACGTACACTTGTTTGGATTCAGCCTCAGTTTGAACTTTCTCAGCTGATCAAACAGTTTCTGCAAATTCACCAGGTGCTCCTCTTCTGTCTGTGACTTCGCAATCATATCATCCACATACACTTCAATCTCTTTATGCATCATGTCATGAAAGAGAGTCGTCATAGCCCTCTGATAGGTAGCACCGGCATTCTTCAGCCCAAATGGCATCACCTTATAGCAGAACGTGCCCCAAGGTGTAATGAATGTCGTCTTTTCCATGTCCTCTGGCGCCATCTTAATCTGATTATAACCCGAGAAACCATCCATGAAAGAGAAAACCGAGGATTGAGCCGTATTATCAACCAATACATCAATGTGAGGTAATGGAAAATCATCTTTCGGACTCGCTCTATTCAGATCCCGGTAATCGACACACATTCTGACTTTGCCATCCTTCTTCGGCACGGGAATGATGTTGGCCACCCACGGGGGATAAGTCGTCACTGACAAGAAACCCGCATCAAACTGCTTCTGAACCTCTTCCTTGATCTTAACAGCCATATCAGGACTAGTTCTGCGAAGCTTCTGCTTGACTGAAGGACAATCTTCTCTGAGAGGTAGTCTATGCACCACAATATCGGTATCCAGCCCCGGCATATCCTGATACGACCAGGCGAATATCTCTACATACTCTCTCAGCATCTCAATCAACCTGCTCTTGACCTCTGTCTTCAAAGCAGCACCGATCTTGATATCTCTTTTGGCGTCCTCAGTACCAAGATTCACAATCTCCAACTCCTCCTGATGAGGTTGGATGACCCTTTCCTCTTGCTTCAGCAATCTAACCAATTCTTTAGGGAGTTCACAGTCTTCATCACTCTCCTCTTCAGCTTGGTAGATGGGATTATTGAAATCATACTGAGCCATAACAGAACTGTTCATAGTGGATGCCATAAGATTACTTCTGCATGTTTAATGCTTTGTTTTAGAAAAAGAGTTCAAGAAAGTCACAAAAACAAAAACATTGCCATTTTTATTTTGTTTGAAAAATGAAAACAAAAATAGAAAGACAGGGATCACAAAATTGTTTGCAAAACGTCCTTTATTAATGATAATCATTGAAAACATGCTGAGGCCCTACAATGAACCACTACGTCTTGGGCAGAACGTAGGGTTTTGTGCAGAATGAAAAAACAAAATAAAATTACTCTGTTTGAAGAGTAACTTGGACCACATCTTCTGCCGTCCAATTGTTGATCATCTCCCCTGGTGCACACGGGCGAACCCAGTTGTCGAGATCACAATCACTGTCACCATCTTCACTACCGATCGCAAAGACGTCACCGTGATTCATCAGCCCAGCGCTGGTAAAGGTACTCGGACCTGCTTGTACACCCTGCTCCGCTTGCAAAGGTTGATAGCCAATACCGAACTTATCCTCCTTGATAGGCAAATCCACCATTTTGCCCCAGCCTTCAGCCTTGCCAGAGTCAACAACCTCTTTGGCCTGCTTATACGACGCAATCGAAGCACCCGGCTTTCTCTGATCAGCAAAAGCCACCCTCTCGAGAGCAACAGTCTCAAATGCCTGACATAAGGTTTCATGGATCTCGCCATCCACCTCTACATATTTGAAAGAGGATAGGTGACTCACCAGAATATCTTCTTCTCCACACACGGTCACGATCTGACCATTCCAAACATACTTAAGCTTTTGGTGGAGAGTTGACGAAACTGCCCCTGCTGCGTGGATCCACGGACGTCCCAACAAACAACTGTAAGCGGGCTGAATGTCCATAACATAGAAGATGATGTCAAAAACCTCCGGACCTATCTTCACTAGCAAGGTAACTTCACCAAAAACAGGACGTTTGGATCCGTCGAATGCACGAACTATCAGGTCACTCGGAGTAAGCACAACCCCTTCAACAGATATCTTCTTCAGAATTTGCTTGGGCAACACATTCAGCGACGAGCCAGTGTCTACCAACACGTGAGACAAAACAGCACCCTTGCATTCCATGGTGATATGCAAGGCCTTATTATGATTACGTCCCTCAGGCGTCAAGTCCAGGTCTGTGAATCCTAAACCATGCCTGGTGCTCACGTTGGCAATCACACCCTCCAGTTGGTTGACGGAAATCTCCTGAGGCACGTAAGCCATATTCAACATCTTTAACAAGGCATTATGATGTGCCTCAGAGCACAGCAGCAAAGAGAGTATTGAAATCTTGGACGGAGTCTGATTAAGTTGATCTACAATCTTGTAGTCACTTTTCTTAATTATCTTCATGAACTCCTCCACATCCTTCTCAAATGAACCCTCAGGCACCTCCTTCTGAGCAGGTTCTTCGTCAACGACAGCCTGTTTGCCTTTAGCCTTGGCGAGAGCCTCGGCATTGTTGTCTCTTAGCGGTTGTGGAGCAAACAAACGTCCACTGCGAGTAAAACCTCCTGGTCCACCAACGTTGTCCACAACTGGACTTGCAACCACAGGAGTTCTTATTGGCACACCGATTGTCACAGGCGCTTGACTTGCTGGCCTAGTCTGATTCTCAGCCCTTCTGTTGTTACGGTAGGCGTTGTCATATCTCCACGGAACAGCCCGACTGTCAACAACCCTTCTGACTGGCGTAACAATGGTAGTCGGATTACTGGCGGTAACTGGTGCAGAAATGGTAACAGGGGTACCACTTGTTGCAGGCGCATTAACCCTCTGACCACATCCTTCAGACGGTTTGAAATAGATGGTGACTGTTGACAATGACCCACGATCCTTTACAGCCCGACTGAATTGCAAACAGCCCTCGTCCATCAAACCCTGGACACCTGTCCTCAACTGACTATAGGCATTCTCTGATTCAGCACAATCAACACAGTTTTGATCACAACATGGGTAGACACCCCCATTCAGCAATCGGCCCTTTACAACTGACAGAGAAGTCTGAACATCCTCCACGTTGACAACCAAATCCTCAGCTTCTTCCCCTTCAATGTTGTTCACTCGGTGAGCACCATGCGGCGGCATAGGGTTATTTACAACATTCGGTACAGGAGCAAAATTGATAGTTTTGGCATCAATCAAGTCCTAGACTTTATGATGGAAAGTCCTGCAATTCTCAATATGGTACCCCGGCGCACCAGAATGAAAGTCACAACGCACGTTGGCATCATACCCAGGTGGTATTTTTGTCAACGGTGCCATAGTCCTCAATTCCATAAACCCTAGTCTGAGCAACTCAGGTAGCAACTCAGCGTAGGTCATTGGCAATGGGTCAAAACGTCGATCAGGCATCCTCTGCCTCGGTTGATACGGACGTTGCTGTTGTTGTTGTTGTTGTGGCGGTTGTTGTTAAACCCTCTGTTGTTGCTGTTGTTGACGAGGTTGAGGTGCCGGAATGGTCACAGCAGCAACCTGGCGGTACTGATTTCTGTTCGGATTTCTGCGGTGTTGAACAGCATTCGTTTCACCCTCTCTCCGACGAGGTGCCCCAGCGAACGGCTTTTTGGAAGACGAGGACCCAACATCTTGAATTTTACCAACTTTAATCAAGCTCTCTGTCCTCTCTCCACAGATAACCACATCTGAAAAACTACCGAATGGGCAACTTCCCATTCGGTCCATAAAAACACCTTGTAGAGTACCAATGAACATGTCAGTTAACTCCCTTTCCAGCATAGGGGGTTGTACTCTAGCAGCCAGTTCACGCCACCTCTGGGCGTACTCCTTGAAGCTCTCTCCAGATTTCTGACACAGACTCTGCAGCTGAGTCCGGCTAGGCGCCATGTCCATATTGTGCTTGTACTGCCTCAAGAAGGCCTCACCCAGATCCCTCCAGCATCGGACAGAATCTCTCTTCAGTTCCATGTACCAATCCAAGGAAGCCCCAAATAAGCTATCTTGGAAAAAATACATCCACATCTTTTCATCATCGGTGTAAGCAGAGATCTTCCGATAATAAGCCTGCACATGGGTGCGGGGGCAAGAAGTACCATTGTATTTGTCAAATGAGGGTGCTTTGAATTTGTAAGGAATCGTCAACCCCTCTACCAGACCCATGTTGGTCACATCAAAACCCAGGGAATTCTGACATTCCATGGCTCTTATCTTCTCAGCAAGGGCATCCACCTTATGATCCCTATCCTCGACTCTTCCAACGACTTCATCATCTTCACTCAGCAGCGTGAACATGTCCTCTTGTCTATCAACAATCGGAGCCGGATGACGAACAGGAGCCCGGGTAGCTCTAGCATTGACAGTCTCTGCAACAAGAGGCTGTCCGTTGATTCTGATCCCCCTTAACTCATCACCCACAGCATAGTCGTTGGCGGGAGCAGCAACATTAACATTCTCATGAACTGGGACGCCCACCGGTGACGCTCGGTTGGACTGCGGAACCACGGTCTCTTGTCTCTGAACTAGGGCTCGAAGTTCCTCTTGACCTTGCGCAACCCCTTGCATCATAGTCATAAACTGGGCCATGTTTGCCCTCATCTCAGCTAACTCCGTCTGAACTTGATCCATACCTCTCTGTTGATTGAGTCTGGTTGAATAACGATGCGGTCTTCGATCAGCTATCCTGCCTGACACAGGAACCAGAGTGAGAAGTCGCAAACAAGAGCACCTGTTATGCAATATGATATGAGTATGATGCTAATGCATATGATGCACATGATATGTCCATTTCTCAGGCATTCAAAGAGCCTGATTCATCTTCGAAAGATGGCAACCTGCAACAAGAACAACACAGGAAGCACAGAAACAACATACACAAAAACAATGAGTACAGAGTGAAACCAACAACCTCATCTATAGATAAGAGCAACAGGGTCATACAACAACATCAACAAAGATCCGGGTAAATCAAAGTACAACAATGAATCCCACCCAACAAGCCTGGGGGTGATTCTCAACATACACATCAGAAATACAAGCTAAGACAAACGACTTCCAGGAATGAGCGTCCTTAAGTAGTGACACTGGTCTATCAACAGGTCACACTCTGAACATTCTGGCAAGGGAGTAATCTTCTCCTTCAACTGTCTTCTGAGCTCTACAACTTCTGCTCCAAGTTGGTTCTCTGATGTATGTCTCAAGTCAACTTCCTTCTTCAACTGGATATCTTTGTCTCTGAGTTGCTTCTCCAAGTCTCTGATCTTCTTCTGATAACTGGCTTCTGCTCTCTACAGCCTCAAGCACTCCCGGTGCTCTGCATTCAGCAAGTTCTCCATCTCTTCATAAGATCTCTTCTTGCTCCTTACTCCACCCATATCTACACTCTGGATGTCTCTGAGTTGATGAGTCAGGCTCAACCTATCAGCTTTGGCTTGGTACAACTCCATCTGGGCATCTTGCTCTTTCTCCTTCAATCGGCGATTCTCCATCAGGGCTTGCTTGTACTGCTCAGCAGGTACACTCTCAGCAAGGATCAAAGGTGGTTGCACTTGCAAAGGATTCATCCTATCATAAGGCAACAACAAAGTTTCCACTCTCTTCTTCACCCAATCAGCGTAATCAGGCATAGCAATGGTAAACTTCTTCCCTAAGACAGCTCCATCTTGGACACCAATAGACTTCCAGGCTCTTCCTACTCGCTCCAAGCTAACAGGGTCACTTCGCTTCTCAAAATATACACTCTCAGCTATCTCAGCATCAAGTGGTCTTCCATTCATCATGAACCCCAACTGGCGAAGAGAAAGAACCGGGTTGTAATTGATGCAACCCTTAGTCCCTACAAGTGGCACATTCCGGAACTCCCCACAACTCATAATGGCATTACGCACATCCATCCGGTAAGATTGCCATCTAATATCATATGAAGTAAGAGACATAACCCTCTGAGTCCACCTATGAGTGCTCTGAGCATCCACAAAAGGTCCACTGACTGGCAGGAGAGACAAGAACCATCTGAGCAAAAGTGGTAGACAGCATCTGATAGCTCCACCCTTACCATGCCTACTGTGAATAGCATAATAAGTGTCAGCTAACAGAGTAGGAACTGGATTTCCTCCAAAAAAGATAGTGACTGCAGCATAGTCCACAAAGTTGGGCATACTCGGAAACAAGACAATCCCATAGATCATAACAGCTAACTGAGCATGAAAAGCTTCCCAATTCCCCTTCTCTGCTTCTTCTCTGGCAATCCTCAACAGAAACTTCAAAGGCAGACCCACGACATCCCCACTGGACCTCCAATTATCACTGACTTCCTTGATACTCAAATGAAGAGCTCTGGCAACAATTCTGAAATCAACCTCCTTAGGCACGTCTAAGAAAGGAACCTGATACCGGATCGAAACATTCAACAGAATGGAGTACTCCTCAAGAGTAGGCGCCAACTGATAATCTTGAAAGGTGAAGCAACGAAGCTCTGGGTCGTAGAACTGAAGAAGAGTCTGCAACGGCACTGGATCAACTACCATCCTCAACAATGTCAGAATATCCCCATACCGATCAACAAACACCTTCTGATTACCACTGGTCACAAGGCTACTCAACTCTATCAGAGACGTCAAAGGCTCACGGCGAAAGCTATAGGAACAAGTCTTCCGCTTTAACTCTGGGACTGTTGCCATCTCTATCAGTGAATAGACTCTGGAATGTACCTGAGAAATGATATGCATGCGGAGATTAGTTTTTTTTCTTTTTTCTTTTTTTTTTAATTCTTTTTTTGTTTGCGTATCTTTTTGAAAATAAACATGCTATGATGCAAATGATGCAGACAAGACTGGCAGGCTGTGCATCTCGCAACACAGGATCGAAGCTTCGGCTTGAACTCGGAACCATAATTCATCTGAACCCAAAGTCCTCTGATAAACTGTCATCTAAAGAACCAAGAGTCACCGACAGGATCACAAGTCACCAACAAGTCACCGACAAGTCACCAATTGTACCTGTAATAATGATCATTCCCTCCCCACTCACGGGTGTCATCTAGGCCAGGGTAAGGTCGAGAGAAACGCAGCATAAATAACCTTTCACAAAATATTATCATATACACACCCGAAGTATGTAACGATAATATCCCATCAGGGTCTGAACTGCTCGTGATGTCAATGTTCCACTAAGTGGCGCATACCACCCGCTTCCCATGAATCACTCTATTCCTAGGTTTCCTAGATTTCACTCAGAGCCTGGGTATTGGGCCTTTTACCTCGAGTAACTCCCACCCCAACAGAGAGAACACAGCACAGCCAGCACAGATGAATATGAATGAATGCAAACATTAATGCAAACATAAATGCAAACAATAAATAAATGAATGCAATAAATGAAACAGCAAAAGCAACAAAACCCTATCCTAGAGAGCGCTAGGAGAGACTCGCTTAGGGAAGATGGACCAGCAAGAGGTCAACTTCTCTAGTCCCCAGCAGAGTCGCCAGCTGTCGTATTACGCGAAAAACCGGCGGGAAACGAAAACAACAGAGTCACCACCGTGCGTTATTTATCCCAAAAGAGGGAAAGGAAACGCTCGAAGTAAACCTGGAAAATACATGGTCTCGCGACCAAAGAGAATGGGATCGGGAGTCGGTTATGCCAAGGGAAGGTATTAGCACCCCTACGCATCCGTCGTACTCGACGGGATCCACGCACAAAAGGAAGGATAAAGGTTGCTAAAAACACTGCTCAAACACAAACACACACTGGCTGAAAGAGACACAGAAACGACAAAAGAAACTAACTCGGCAGGATATCGCATCCTGGGCCTACGTAGTCTGTCAGACACAGACATCAGAGTCGACGTAGTTCGGGATAGGGGGAAACGTGCTCGCTAGGATGTCGCATCCTATGCATACGTATCTTCTCGGACTAAAGAAGAATCAGAGCACTCGTAGCTCGGCTAACGCACGCCAAACAAAACCACATAGGAAATCGACTGCCAATCGCTGGACTTACGTCAAACTCCACACAAAAAGGCAAACATGGAAACCGAATGCCAATCGCTGGACATACATCAGACTCCGAACCAAACACACACACACTGGAAACCAAATGCCAATTGCTGGACTTACATCGGACTCCAAGCACACAACAACAGGATACGGAATGCCAATCGCTGGTCTTACATCCATCTCCTAACACACACAAGACAAAACAAAAAGGGCGCCCGGAGAGATCAGCTCATCTCCTGCCTACGTACCTCATCTGGTATGAGGATCAGGGCGACGTAGTTCCCCTACGCAGGGACAAAGGACTAGCCTAACCAGAGACTGGGAAATGACAAACTAAAAGGGAGACTAACTCGAGCCTAATAGTTATCATGCAAATCCACCATGGTCCTAGGTTGAGGTTTCTAGCTAACTTGCACAGCGAGCAAGCTAAACCTAAACAGCACAGGCAAAGCAATCACACAGGTAGCACACACTATATACAAACAAAGTGGGCTCACGCAAGGTTAGGCTGTGAAACACAAGCCAACTGGAATCGGGTGATGTTAGCTCTTAACCCTAACATTGAGAGTTAGGGTGAAGCAGATGAAATGGAGATGAGGGGTGTGCCTCATAGCTCTTATCCCTGGCCTGGGAAAGCTTGACTCAAATAGAAGGTGTGGGAGTTCAGAAAGCAGGAACTCTTCTATCCACATGTGACTGACTCAACAAAGATCTTGGGTTAATATCCACAATGCGTCAACATGCAATGTGAGCAAAGGGATGACACACTGAATAGTAGGAGATGGACTACACATCTCTTTTATCTACCAATTGCCTAATCAAAGGTCTTTTCCTGCTTGGCACAAACTTAAACAAACACAAGCATTTCCTCTTAAGGAAGACTTCAGACAGGTGCCTACCCAAGTAACAGGGCAGGTCTTCCAGACTACATGAAGTCAGAGAAATTATACCTCAAATGGTTAAGCAACCAAGCAACAGCAAAAGCAAGTTCAAAAGAACTTAAGCAACTAATGTACCTGAAAACAATCTAACTCAGTCAGTACACAACTCAAAAAGTCAAACAGACAGACTAGTGGTCAACAGTCAACAGTAAACAATTAAACAGACAAGCATCAATGCACCAAGGCAAAGCACAAGCTCAACTCAAAGGAGCTAATCCACCTACAAGACAACTCAATGTTAATCAACATCAATCAAATAGGTAGCTCAAGCCAATGAACCAATTCCTCAAGGCCATATGCTTCTTGTCCTAAAAACATAACTCAACCATAAGCACAAACCACTAGGACAAGGCCTAGGGTCAAAGTGGGAGAAATAATCCAAAACAGAACATGAAAATTGGCATAAATCAAGCTCAATCAATTAAGAACAATATCCAAGTGGTCTCATGTCAATAGCATCAACCAAATTCATTTCACAAAGCACATAAGGCAAAGTATGCAAGTTGAAAGCTCATTGAAGCAAACAGAATGAACCAATCCACATCAACTCAAAAATGATTCAATAAATCTCAAGAAAAATCAAGGCTACACGGATCACACCATAGGATCAACACACCAAAAATCAAGGCATTTGGGCAAGTAGAAGCATGGTAATTAAATTCATCAAGTCAAGGTAGGCACAAACAAGTTCAAATAGGACCACAATTGGTACATCAACTTCACACAAGCCTAAAACAGAATCCAAACATGATAAATGCCTCCAATCAATGCCACAATAAACTTCAAAGTGTCTATAAACAATGTGCAAAATTTCAAGATCATATGATAAACACCAAGCATTTCACAAATCATTGAAGTTCATGACTCTCAAAAAGTGCACAAATGGTCAACCAGAAGGAAAAATATCAAACAAATCAGAAATCAATCTAACAATTCCACAAAAATTCATGATCATTCCTAACATCCACAAGTAGCATCATGCAAAAAATCTCATCAATTGGCATTTAATTGGCATGGCAAATAAAATCAACAAGTTGAGCAAGCAATGGTGTGACACACATTGTCACACCTACCTTAACCAGATCATAACTCAACAACCAGATATGAGAAAAATGCAAACTCTATACCAAAATGTCAATTAGGATGTCTAGTTTGAGCATGCAAAGTTTCAAGAGCATTGGATTAAAATCTATCATTTCACAAAGCATATGGCAAAGTAGGTACAAGATAGCACATGTATACACAATCCCTAAACAAAATTAAATTCCAACCGTGCACAATTTCTGGAAAAAATCTCATAAATACTAGACATGATGAGGGACAAAGTGCAGAAAATCACAAGCCAATTGGATCAATATTAAATGAGTTATGATTTTTTGAATGAATGAAAAAATTAAAAAAAAACAAGATGAAGCATGTATGAACATGGATGGCATAAAATGAATAAAAGGCAAAGGCATTATTCGGAAAGGTTTCAGCAGGGAATCGAACCGTGCCAAGATTCAAACTGAGGCGCGCTACCAATGAAACTCACTGTTTCATTAAAGCCTAGGTGGCAAGGCTGCACGCTCGTGACCAATCATTTAGCCACGCTGAACACACGTGGACCAGTACATGGATAATAACATGAAACCACATGCAGGAAGCGCTTATGAAGATCAAAGTGATTCTGGAAAACGAAACCCTAAGCTTCATACAATGTTCACCGTGTTCATATGCTCAAGAACATTCATGCACAGAAATTAAAACTGAATACACCATTGCACGCCTCTTTCATCATACATCACTAATCTACACTCAATTTAATATAATTCTCATTAACATGCATGGATCGAGCAAGAGAACATTCACACATCAAACTTAGATTCAACCTAACTCACTCATATCTTCATGAAAATCAATGAGACAAAGCTCAGCATACTCAGGGATTAAAGATCTACAACATGCATATCATAATTTCATGAATTGAGAAACTCGAATTCTAACCTTCAAGCAAGTGCAGAAATGAAATCAGTGGATTTGGGCCTGGAAAATCAGAAACAGAACTTCTTCAACTCTTGGATGAATGAATGGATGAAGGATTGGAAGTTAATCGTGCTTGATAGTGCTGAAATCTTCAACTGCCATTGATGAGCATATGCTTCAACAGTCCTCAATTCAGCTCGAAATCCTTGAAACCTTGCTTCAATATTGTTCAACTATGCTTGTGAATGATGATTCAACCAAGAACAAGGCAATGGATTTGAAGAAATTTGCAGAAAAAGTGAGAGAACCAAATTGTGAATATTGTGCAAATAGATCTAGATCTGAAAATTTTGATGTGTTCCCCCCAAAACAGTTATGATTATGCTATATATATGGTCTGTTAATGATTCTTGCTAATCATGATTAAGCCAAATGCCAAGGATTAGTGAAATTGAAGTGTAATGCCAAATTGTCCAATTCACCCCTCATGCATGAAATGAATGCTACAGTACACGAAATATGCTTCCAATTCACTTCAAATGCTCTTTTGGACCAAATGCACATGATTGGAAGTGAAAACAATGCATAGTTTTTGAATTTGGAATTTCCCTCCAAAATTCAAATGGAAAATCCAAAAATTTTGTAATGGAAATGCATGGTATGTGATGCATGAATTGGATAGTAGAGATCAAGAGAGAAATGTTCCAAAAAGAACCATCTCATTTGGCCTTTTGGTTCAAAAGTTATGCACTTGTGAAGTTCAAATTCCATTGACCATGATTGATCCATATCTTGCCAACCACACATGGGAAATTCATGTTCTTGGACTTTTTGAAAATGGGAGAACCAGATCTTCAACTTTCATGTTGGACAAAATTTCATTTGAAGCTTGCTTGATGATGTAAACTTGAGGAGAAAACCTTTCCATTTTTGGCAATTTTAAATTACAGGTCACTTACTATTTTTGGAAACTTTTCATCTGACCTCAAATTCTTCAATGTTGATGTTTGAAATGTCAAATGAGACTTGTATGGACATGAATGAGGCCTCTCTAACCATCTCCCACCTTCAAATCCATGATTGAAGGCACAGTTGACTTTGGTTGACTTTCTAGGGTTTCAGATGAATTGCATCTTGACTGATGATCTCTGAACATCCAATCTTTGGCCAAACCACTTCAAAATGATCCTTGGGTCACATGAACTCAATGAACCAACCCTAGGGCTTTGCTTCAATAGGGAATGCACTTGCTTGCTTGCACAACTGGATCTCCTGACCAGTCTTGACTGATGACTTGCACTTGGGCAATGGACAATGCAATGCTATGCAGTGGACAATGCTAATGTGAATGACCTAAGAATGAAAATGAATGTACAAAATGGGAGGTGCAAATTTGAGGTGCTACACTCAGCATATGTCATCAGAATCGGGTCAAAAGTTACCCTTTTCCTCTCGTAATTGCTGGTGCTGGTGTTATTATTATTGAAAGGCTGGTAGGCTTGTTGTTGTTGACGATGTTGTTGTTGTTGAACTTCTCTAAAAGCAGGTGCTATATGAGCCACCTGGTGTTGGTTGATGGCAGGACGCACATCCTTCCTCCTTACAGAGGGCCTTCTTTTAATATGGGAGGACACAGCATGAGCCTCTCCCTCTTTCTTCCTAGCAAAGCCTCCATACTTCTTTGCTGAGGAACCATCATCTCTAGATAAGAGTCCTTCACTGACCCCTTCTTCTAATCTCATCCCCATATTCACCATTTCGGTGAAGTCTGGGGGAGCATTGTCGATCATTCTTTCATAATAGAAAGAGCTCAAAGTCTTTAAGAAGATCTTTTTCATCTCCTTCTCTTCCAAGGGTGGCACTATCTGAGCTGCCAACTCTCGCCATCTCTGGGCGTACTCCTTGAAGGTCTCTTTCTCTTTCTGGGACATCGCCCTCAACTGGTCCCTGTCTGGATCCATATCCATATTATATTTATACTGCTTAACGAAGGCCTCACCTAAATCGTTGAAAGTGAGGATGCTTGCACTCTTCAGCCCCATATACCACCGGAGCGCAGCACCTGTCAGGCTATCCTGAAAGTAGTGGATCATTAGTTGGTTGTTGTCAGTCTGTGTTGACATCTTGTGAGCATACATCACAAGATGGCTGAGCGGATATGTATTTCCCTTATAATTCTCAAAGTTAGGTACTTTGAATTTAATAGGGATCTTCACGTTGGGCACTAGGTACAACTCAGCAGCACTTTTCCCAAAGAGGTTCTTCCCCCTCAACGTCTTCAATTCCTTGCGCAGCTGAAGGAATTGATCTTTCATCTCATCCATCTTTTCATATACGTTCGGACCCTCAGATGGATCGGAATGAGAAATGGTGTCTTCAACATGGGGAAGGGTGTGCACAACGGGAGGTGGCACTGACAGGACCGGGCTATATGCTGGCAGAGAAGCGAGAGTAGGAGCAAAACCCTCTGGCATGAAATTAGCAGGCATTTCCTAAGGGAATCCAGCTAGCATAGACGAAGCGAAGTGGGCTGTTGCAGCAGGCACAGTTGACATCGCTAGCTCAGATATGACAGTCCTCGCGGAAGGAGTTGTAGGAGTTGGTGAAGCTTGGCTCTGTGCGGCCAGGACTGACTCCATCATGGCGGTCAGCCTAGCAATCTCTTCCTTCAAGTCCCTCTTTTCCTTCTCTAGATGCTCCATTATCTTTGGATGATTGGCCCTGGTATTATACATGTGCGTCAGCTTGTCTTCAAAATAAATGAAGAGCAAAGAGTTAGACCACTGATCAAGAGCTCAGAAAAAAACCTGCTTATGCATATGATGCATGCAATGTTTGTGCATATGGTTTGTTTTTAATCAGAAGAGCTTTATAGAGATCTGTTTGCAAATATTTTGAAAAATATTGAACTTTTAAGACATATATGGAATACTCGTAGCAATAATATTTGGAAACTTTTTTTACACCAAAGAAGTAATACAGTTTTGGTAACCAAATACAATACAAGAGAAAAGGAGAATGAACATCTTATGGAGCCCTAAAAGCAATCGTCCAAAGCTTTCGAGATCGGAAGATAAGATGCACGAAGCGTCTTCACCTCTCTCTCATAAGCTGCTTCCATATCGGCCTTCTCCTTGGCAAGCTGGTCATACTTCCTCTTCCAGAACCTAGATGAATGAGGAAGAAGAGAAGTAACTACATCATCTGGCTCATCAATAACTTGATGCTCTAGAAATTCTATCATTGCATCCTTATCTTTGAGCTGCTGAAGAAGTTCCTCAAGCTCACAAACCCATGCACGTGAACGATCTTCATCTCTCAACTCCTATATGCATTGATTAGGGAGGGTTGAAGGCCCAACCATAATCATAGGGGTAGGTCTCGGATATTCGTATGGCATGCGGTACTCAAGCCAAGCTTCTCCAAGACCTGCAACTCCTCTCGCGAGGACTGTCATTTCTGAAGTGGCTACTTCTATAGTGCGTGCTGCCACCGCCCACTTCGCTCTGAATCTACCTGCTGGATTCCCTTGGGGAATGCCACCTAATTTTGTTCCAGAGGGTTTCGCTCCCACTTTTTCTTCCATGTCGGCATCTAGCCCGGTCATGTTTGTGCCACCTCCCGTTGTGCATACTTTGCTGCGTGTAGAAGACACCATCTATCATTCTGAGCCATCTAAGGGCCCGAACGTCTATGAGAAGATGGACGAGATAAAAGACCAATTCCTTGAGCTGCGCAAGGAACTGAAAACGCTGAAAGGCAAAGATCTGTTTGGAAAGAGTGTTGTTGAACTGTGCTTAGTGCCCAATGTGAAAATCCCGGTAAAATTCAAAGTGCCTGACTTTGAGAAGTATAAGGGGAACTCTTGTCCACTAAGTCATCTTGTGATGTATGCCCGCAAGATGTCAACCCAGACAGATAATGATCAATTACTGATTCACTATTTCCAGGATAGCCTGACAGGTGCTGCACTCCGTTGGCATATAGGGCTAGATAGTGCAAGCATTCGCACTTTCAATGATCTAGGAGAGGCTTTCGTGAAACAGTATAAATACAACGTGGATATGGCAACAGATAGGGACCAGCTGAGGTCCATGTCTCAGAAAGATAAAGAGACATTCAAAGAGTATGCCCAACGTTTGAGGGAGTTGGCTTCCCAGATTACTCCTCCTTTTGAGGAGAAGGAGATGACAAAAATATTCCTTAAAACACTGAGTTCATTTTACTAAGAACGTATGATTGCCAGTGCCCCCAGTGATTTTACCGAAATGGTAAATATGGGGATGAGACTTGAAGAGGGGGTCCGTGAAGGACGATTGTCGAAAGAGGAGGCATCAACTAGCAAGAAGTATGGGAGTAATTTCAGTAAAAAGGAAGGATAGTGAAACAAATGCAATAAGCAGTGGGAGGAAGAGGAGGCCTCAAGCAAGAAGAAATCCACCACCCCGTCAACATCATCATCATCAGGTATCATCCGTCAATCCAGTATTTTCTAATCAGCAAACAACACCAATTCAATAACAACATCAGTATCATAATCAACGTCGACAACAACAACCGCAACAAAGAACGAATACCTACAACAATAACAATTACAACAACAATCATCACCAGCAACAGAACTTCGAGAGGAAGAAGGTCTCTTTTGACCCGATTCCTATGTCGTATGCAGAACTGTACCCATCTTTAGTCCTCAAGAATTTGATTCAACCGAGGAATCCACCGTAGATCCCGTAACCACTTCATTGGTGGTATAAACCTGAACTTCATTGTGCTTTTCACCAGGGTGCACCTAGGCACGATATTGAGAACTGTTATCCGCTAAAGTATGAGGTGCAAAAGCTTATGAAGAGTGGCATGGTGTTTTTGAAGACCACGCACCTAATGTGAAAGATAATCCTTTGCCCGCTCATAGGAATACCTCAGTGAACATGGTGGACGGCTGTCTAGGTGAATTCAAAGTTTTCGATGTCCGGTTTATTCAAAGATCTTTGGTGCAAATGCATAAAGATATTTGTTTGGTGAGTGAATGTGAACATGATCACGAAGGTTGTGATATGTGTAGTGTGAACCCCAGGGGGTGTGTTGTGGTGAAAGGGACATCCAGCGTCTGATGGATGAAGGCATGATACAGATTGTTCAATCCCGTCATGTAGATGATGATGTTAATGTCATTGTTCCCATTTTCAAGCAACTAGAGAAGTTGGTGATTTAGTATGATAGTAGTAGTAGCCAGAACGTCAGCAATAGATCAGTTTCGCCGTTAGTAATACGGTTGGCGGGCCCAGTCCCGTATGCATCTGATAAAGTTGTACCGTATCAATATAATGCTACGATGATGGAGAATGGTCAAGAGGTCCCGTTGCCTATGACCAGTTCAGTGGTAAGCATTGCAGATGTTACGAAGGTGACCCGTAGTGGTCGAGTTTTTGGACTGGTTGTCCCTGAGAATAAAGAAGAACCAATTGTTGGTAAGAAGGCGGAGATACCTAGTGTAGAACCAGTTGGTTGTTCAAAAGATAAGTCTGGTAAATCCAGCAACTTGAAAGCTAACGATGATGATGAGGTACTCCGACTAATTAAGAGGAGCGAGTTCAATGTGGTTGAGCAGTTGCTCCAGACTCCCTCAAAGATTTATGTGTTGTCTCTGCTTTTAAATTCTGAAGCGCACAGAGAAGCACTCCAGAGAGTTCTTGAACAGGCGTACGTGGAGAAAGATGTTATTGTGGCTCAATTTGATCATATTGTACCTAACATCACTTCATGCAATAATTTGAGTTTTTGCGATGAAGAACTCCCTGAGGAGGGAAGAAATCACAATCTGGCTTTGCACATCTTGATGAATTGCAAAGAAGATGCTTTGTCAATTCTACTAGTTGACATTGGGTCGTCACTCAACGTGCTTCCAAAATTAACATTCTCAAAGTTATCTTATCAAGGAGCTCCCATGAGGTACAGTGGAGTAATTATCAAAGCCTTCGATGGCTCTCGCAAGACAGTCATTGGAGAAGTGGACCTTCCAGTTAAGATAGGTCCGAGTGATTTTCATATTACTTTCCAGGTAATGGATATTCACCCGACCTATAGCTGTTTGTTGGGAAGGCCGTGGATTCATGAAGCATGAGCTGTTACTTCCACTTTGCATCAAAAGCTAAAATTTGTCAAGAATGACAAGTTGGTGATTGTAGGAGGTGAGAAAGCACTATTGGTTAGCCATCTGTCATCTTTTTCGTATGGAGAAGCTAAGGATGAGGTTGGAATGCCGTTCCAAGCCTTGTCTATTACTCCCGAGAAGAGAGTTGGGGCACCTATGTCCTCTCTGAAAGATGCACAGAAGATTGTGGAAGAAGGTCCTGTTGATCAATGGGGGCGCGTGGTAGAGGTCGCCGACAACAAGGGAAGAACTGGTTTAGGGTTCCAGAAGGGCTCGTCAACCGTCAGATCTGAAGAGATGCAACTCAGTTTTTGTAGCGGAGGGTTCATTCATGGGAATGAACAACACTTAGTTGTTGTACTAGAGGATAATGAAGAGGAAGACTGCACCAACTTTGTAACAGATGGAAGGACATGCAACAATTGGACTGCTGTTGATATTCCTGTTATTTGGCATCGATCTAAGTAATTGCTTTTATATTTTTAAATCATTCCCCTATGCCTAAGGGAGAAGTGAACATTGTTTGGGCATTTTAAATTGATCATCAATAAAATTAATTCTATTCATCCACATCTATGATGTTTGTTTTTTACTTTTTTGCTTTATTCTGAAAATGGTAATCACAAAAAACATAAATAAACAATATAATTGTCCATCTGCATAATATTTGGTCACAAATTCACTTCTCTAAAATCAAAATATCAAATCATTATGCAGGTTAGTTCCTAACCCCATTGAATACAATGATCCTTCTCCTTCTCCATATTTTGAATTCCCTGTGTTTGAAGCCGAGGAGGAAAGTGATGTCGAAGTGAGTGGTGAATTGTCTCGTCTTCTTGAGCAAGATGTGAAGATTATTCAGCTGTTTGAAGAGCAGATTGAGCTAGTCAACTTGGGTTTCAAGGATGATGTGAAGGAAGTCAAGATTGGGTCTCGACTGTGTCCAGATGCTAAGAAGGGGTTGATTGATCTTCTTCGAGAGTATTCAGATGTGTTTGCTTGGTCCTATCAAGACATCCCTGGGTTGGATTCTGAGATTGTGGAGCATAGATTATCGTTGAAGCCAGAATGCTCGCCAGTCAAGCAGATGTTGAGAAAAACACATCCTGATATGGCTGTGAAGATCAAAGAGGAAGTTCAGAAGCAGATTGATGTCGGTTTCCTTGTAACTGTTGAGTATCCGCAATGGGTGGCCAATATTTTGCTTGTGCCGAAGAAAGATGGAAAAGTCTGCATGTGTGTTGACTATAGAGATTTGAATAAAGTCAGTCCGAAAGATGATTTCCCTCTGCCACACATCGATATGTTGGTAGACAATACTACTAAATTCAAAGTCTTTTCGTTTATGGATGGATTTTCCGGATATAATCAAATCAAGATGGAACCCGAGGATATGGAGAAGACCACATTCATTACACCCTTGGGAACATTCTGTTATAGAGTGATGCCTTTCGGTCTAAAGAATGCTGGTGCAACTTACCAGAGAGCAATGACTACTCTTTTTCATGATATGATGCATAAAGAAATTGAAGTTTATGTCGATGACATGATTGCTAAATCAATTGATGAAGAGGAACATGTTGAGCATTTGTTGAAGCTATTCCAGCGTTTGAGGAAGTATAAACTCCGCTTGAATCCCAATAAGTGTACTTTTGGTGTTCGTTCTAGTAAGTTGTTGGGCTTTATTGTCAGTGAGAGGGGTATTGAAGTTGATCCTGCCAAGGTCAAAGCAATACAAGAGATGCCTACACCCAAAACTGAGAAGCAAGTCAGAGGTTTTCTCGGCCGCTTGAATTATATTTCCAGATTCATTTCCCACATGACTGCCATATGTGCGCCCTTATTCAAGCTTCTTCGGAAAGATCAGTCTTGTGATTGGACCTAAGATTTCCAGAAAGCATTTGATAGTATCAAAGAATATTTGCTTGAGCCTCCTATTTTGTCTCCGCCTGTTGAAGGAAGACCGTTGATCATGTATTTGACTGTGCTCGAATATAGTATGGGTTGTGTTCTTGGTCTGCAAGATGAGACTGAGAAGAAAGAATTTGTAATTTACTACCTCAGTAAGAAGTTCATCGAATATGAGACTCGGTATTCAATGCTTGAAAAGACTTATTGCGCATTGGCTTGGGCTGCTAAGTGTCTGCGTCAATATATGTTGAATCATACCACTTGGTTAATATCCAAAATGGATCCAATCAAGTATATATTTAAGAAGCCTGCTTTAACTGGGAGGATTGCCCGTTGGCAAATGTTGTTATCAGAGTATGATATCAAATACCGATCTTAGAAAGCGATCAAAGGTAGTATCTTGGCTGACCATTTGGCTCACCAACCAATTGAAGATTATCAATCAGTGCAATATGATTTTCCAGATGAAGAGATTTTGTACTTGAAAATGAAAGATTGTGATGAACCATTGCTAGAAGAAGGGCCAGAACGTGGTTCGCGTTGGGGCATGGTATTTGATGGAGATGTTAATCAATATGGAAATTGCATTGGGGCAGTAATTATTACTCCTCAAGGCACACATCTACCATTTATAGCTAGATTGACTTTCAAGTGTACAAACAACATGGCAGAATATGAAGCTTGCATTATGGGGTTTGAAGAGGCCATGAATCTCAGAATTAAGTATTTGGATGTCTTCGATGATTCAGCTTTGGTTGTAAATCAGATCAAAGGAGAATGGGAGACGAATTAACCCGGTTTGATACTGTATAGAGATTATGCGAGGAGGATTTCAACTTTCTTTACAAAAGTTGAGTTTCATCATATCCCTCGAGATGAAAACCGGATGGCAGATGCTCTTGCAACGTTGGCATCAATGATTGTAGTGAAGTATTGGAATGAAGTTCCCAATTTATCTGTGATGCATCTTGATAAGCCAGCTCATGTGTTTGTTGTTTAAGAGATCAAAGACGAGATGTCGTGGTATTATGACATCAAATGTTTCCTCCAAAGTCAGACTTACCCGCCTGGGGCATCTTTGAAAGATAAGAAGACTTTGAGAAGATTAATCGGTAATTTCTACTTGAATGGTGATATACTATACAGGAGAAACTTCAACATGGTTTTGCTCAGATGCGTGGATAGACACGAAGCAGACTTATTGATGACCGAAGTGCATGAAGGTTCCTTTGGTACTCATTCCAATGGACATGCAATGGCGAAGAAGATGTTGCGAGCAGGTTACTATTGGCTGACAATGGAATCTGACTGTTGCAAGTTTGTGAAGAAGTGCCACAAGTGTCAAATTTATGCTGATAAGATTCATGTTCCTCCGACACTATTGAATGTTATTTCTTCCCCATGGCCCTTCTCCATGTGGGAAATTGATATGATTGGGATGATTGCGCCCAAAGCTTCGAATGGACATCGTTTCATTTTGGTGGCAATTGACTACTTCACAAAATGGGTTGAAGAGGCATCGTATGCAAATGTAACCAAGCAAGTTGTTGTAAGGTTTAACAAGAATCAGATTATATGTCGTTATTGTGTGCCAAGTAAGATCATTACTAATAATGGATCGAACTTGAATAACAATATGGTGGAAGCTCTTTGCAAATACTTCAAGATTGCACATCATAATTCTTCTCCCTACAGACCCAATATGAATGGGGTTGTTGAAGCTACAAACAAGAACATCAAGAAGATTATCCAGAAGATGGTTGTCACATATAAGGATTGGCATGAGATGCTCCCATTTGCTTTGCATGGGTATCGTACATTTGTCCGCACTTCAACAGGGGCAACCCATTTCACTCTTGTGTATGGTATGGAAGCAGTACTCCCCGTAGAGGTTGAGATTCCTTCGTTGCGTGTGCTCATGGAAGCCAAGTTGACTGAAGCTGAATGGTGTCAGACCAGGTTTGACCAGTTGAATTTAATTGAAGAGAAGAGGTTAACTGCCATGTGTCATGGTCAGTTATATCAGCAGAGAATGAAGAAAGCTTTTGATAAGAAGGTCAAACCTCGAGTATTCAGAGAAGGAGACCTTGTGCTCAAGAAGATTTTATCATTCAAGCCAGATTCCATAGGAAAATGGACTCCCAATTATGAAGGCCCATATGTTGTCAAGAGAGCCTTTTCAGGCGGTGCATTGATTCTTACGACTATGGATGGTGAAGAGTTCACCCGTCCTATGAACGCAGATGAAGTCATCAAATACTTCGCCTAATAAAGAAAAGAATAGCTCGCTAAGTTGAAAACCCGAAGGGGCGGCTTATGCAAAAATGAGCGTCTTGGTGGATTGAAAACCCGAAAGGGCGATCCAGGCAAAAATTAGAGACATAAAACAGAAAGAATTTCCCGATAAGTTGAGTACCCCACCTTGGGGCAACTTATGCAAAAATTAGGGATTATGGCAAGTAACTGCATTCCGTTGATCTTCCGTGATTTTGAAGACTTGTTTGAGCCCAAGGGTTGACATTGGTTCATCGTCAGCAGCGGTCAAGAGCACAGTGGATATCAAGATTTGGTAGAAGGATTAAGGATCATTTGTATTCAATGTACCCCTTTTCCATGTAAATTACCATTTTCAACTTTGTAAAATCTATGGAGTCTTGTCATTTACAGACTACAATCCTAATAAATAAAGTTGAGCTTTTATCCAATTGTTTCTACTCTTATTTACTTCAGCCAATATTTTTAAATTTTATTATGATCATTTTGAAATTAAATTCTTTTTTAAAACAAAATCAAGCTTTTTAAATATATAAGCAAGAACCTTTCCAGAGCAAGTAAAAAGAATATCAACAGCATTTCAGTAAGAAGCGAGTTCTTAAATGCGAAGCATCTGAGGTTCCCCAAGCAGTTAACTCTTCGGGTATCCCTAGACGTTTGTGTTGATTCAAACCCTTGGCGGATGTTTGATCCCCAGTGGAGGTTCTTTCTTTATCCCCAGCTGAGTTGGTTGATTCAGATACCCTGTGGCGTGTCCTTGTCCCCAATAGAGATTTCGGCCTTCCCCAGTGGAATCCATATTTCCTCAGCAGGTAGATCATCCTCTGAAGATGTTTGATCTCTCCCTAGCAGATCGCGTTGGTGCCCCCACCAATTGTCGTATCTTTGCTCCTAGTCAGAGTTTCCTCCTGGTTTCTGAGCAGCTTTTGATTTGTTCCCTAGTAGGGTTGTCTCCCATTTTTATGGTATTGACCTAAAATTCCCTACGGTTTGGATGATTTATCCTCAGCAGATTTCCTCCCAGCCAAGGTTGAACCTTTGGGATATTAATCTCTCTGTTCTCCAGCAGTTTGTCTCCATGATTTTTTGTGGATTGACCGAAGATTGTACCAGTGGTTTAATTTCTTTGCGACACCTCTGTATCCTTTGTGATCGTTTTGTCAGCATAATCACCATATATATATATATATATATATATATATATATATATATATATATATATATATATATATATATATATATACTCATATACATTCATATAAATTCTTCATATTTGATTTGAGATTTTCGTTCTCTGTTATGGCGGTACTTCATCCCCATACCGAATCTGGTGTCTGTCCTCTTTCAATTGTAGAGTGTCAGCCCCTAAGCAGAAAAGACTTTAACCTTTCTCTGTTTCCCCCCTGAGTTTGTTTCCTCAGGGATGATTGTTATTTTGGTTTCCTCTCTAGCAAATTTTCTGGATGGAATCACTCCCCTTGAGTTATGTCCTCATTGGGTTGAGTCTTGATTGACTGTTTTCTTTCTAGCTCTTACCTAGATAGATATTTTGGTCCCCTAAGGGTCTATTACCCAGTAACAGGTAATATTTTTCTTAGTTTGCAGTTTGTTACTTCTTTCCCAAAACCCGACAAAAGTACCCTTTTCTCTCTCCAGTAGAGTCCCCTGAAAGTATATCCTTGATATGTTCATCTTAACCGGTGACGGATATCTTTCCCTCCCCCGTGGAGTCTATCCTTGATGTGTTCCCTTTAACTAGTGACAGATATTATCACCTTTGGTATTCTACCCAGTAAAAAGGTAGTTGTAATCCCTATTTTATTCCTCAGAGAGTTACTCCTTGATGTGTTCATCTTAATCGATGACGGGTTTTCTTCTCCTTGTGGTTTTCTACCCAGTAACCGGTAGTTGTAAATCCTTTTGTTCCCCTTTTCAGAGTCTATCCTTGATATGTTCACTTTAACCGGTGATGTAACACCCCTTTTTCTACCCCAAAATACTTAACATATAATCAGAGTAAATAAGCACGCATATAAACAAAAGGGCGTCACATCGACGTTTTCAAAACTAAAAGCTTTCAAAAAACAACATCATTCATCATAAATATATAATACACCTGGTCATTTAAAATAACACATCTCAATTATCATGAATATTCAAGAATATGCGTTCGCAGTGGAAAATAATGAATACTCATGTATGTCATAAAATGATCCATGTCCCATACCATGATCATCTCTCAATAATCACCTCAAGATAAAATAAAACAAGTAATAACATAATGCATATCCAAATAAGATATGAGTTCAATACTACTAATCTACCCAGTGTTACATGACCAGAGCATTGACTCATTACCTAGTCTTCAAACTAAAATACAGAAACTCTCCGGCTAATCTCGAGCAAGCTACTATCCACCTACTTCAGCAATACTACTCTGGAGTATCTGCACGATGCCGTGTAAAGCATCATTCCAACAGAAGGGTGAGAATTCAAATCATTATGAAGAAGTATAATAAAGCACAATGATTAAATCAACAATTAAAGGAATCCATCACACTTCATATAACCATGTAAATAATATTCACCAACATTTATTTCACATGTTTCAAGCACACATAAAACTCAAGGAGTATAATATTCAAATCCAATATTATATTCCCAAAAATACACATAACTACAATTATCACATAGTCATATACTTTGCCAAGTTAAGTATCCAAGCATCAACAAATTCAATTATCATATCTCATACACGCATCACAATCACAATAATGCATACACTCAATTATCACATAACTCTAATGTAACTCAATGCAAGACATGTGGTACCGCAATGTGAACCCAACATTTCACCGCTTTCCGATTCAATATCTAGAATCCAAGCCACGCTTCCGATCCGGACAAGATCAAAGCCACTACGTCTATTTCCAATTAAGGATCAACGTCTACTACGCCTATTTCCAATTAAGGATCAACGTATGCTACGCCTATTTCCATTCAAAGATCAACGTCTACTACTCCTATTTTCAATTAAGGATCAACGTATGCTACCATGTGAACCCACAGTTTCACCGCTTCCACCATGAAACCGGCCATGCCATGAATGAATGTACAAATACCAACACATATGCAATTAAGATCATCTCTACCATCTTAACATTCCACATATCACCATAATTCAACTCTATGAATTATCCACCAATGGTACATATACACATTCATAACAATATATCATTCACAAATATAGGCTAATTATCAACTACGCACACTAGATCTCATTGCAAATGAATACAACTTTTTAAAATCTCAATTTTTCATTTTTCAACAGTGGTAACCGGTTAACGCTCGGTGGGTAACCTGTTAACACAAAACAGAGCAAGTAATCGGTTAACGCTCGGTGAGTAACTGGTTAACATAAAACAGAATCAACTTCCTGTGCAGATTTTCAAGCAAGTAACCGGTTAATGCTCGGTGGGTAACCGGTTAACATAAAACAGAATGCAGAATTCTCTGCGTTTTTCCTCGTTGGAGGACTTTCGGACCTCCGATTTCGATTCCGTAAAAAGCCAAACATTCAGAAAATTATGACTCATACCATACTCTAAGTATATAACATTAATTTACAGTTTTAACACAATCAAATCACCACAAATCGATAATATTCATCAAGACCTAACAATTCCAAAACCATGCAATTTAGGGATTTCAACCTAAATATATTTCTACCAATTTCCCCAATTATACTAACCCATAATAATAAGGATTCTCCCCCTTACCTCTTCAATTTTCTGAAAACCCTAGCTTCTCTCTTGTTCTTCCCCTCTTCTCCTTACTTTTCCTCTTCTCTTTCTCTATTGTTGTCAAATGATCAAATGAAACCTAATTCTCACTCTCCTCACCTCTTATATACTAGTATTCTATTTGGGATTAAAGCATGATACCTCTAATTTAATTAATAGGCCCAATAAGACCTAATATTTAAATATCTCTATTTAATTCAAATAAATCAAACCAACTCAATATACACACCAAGTTAATTAATCGCATTATTCATTATATCTCATATCAACTAAATAATTAATTAACACACCAAATTAATTAATATAATCGATTATTATACTACCTAACAACCAATTAATTAATTAACACTCCAAATAAATAAAATAAAATATAGTAATACTAACATAAGAAATAATTACTAAAATTGGGTTCTTACAACTCTCCCCCACTTAAAAGATTTTCGGCCTCGAAAATACCTCAAACGAACAACTCTGAATACGATTCCTTCATCTTATCCTCGAGTTCTCAAGTAATATTGCCATTGGCGACTCCGCCCCATATCACCTTCACCAAAGCAATCTCCTTACCACGAAGCTTCTTCACTTCTCGATCTTCAATTCACATAGGTGATGTATCGACCATCAAATTATCCCGCACTTGAACATCATCTAATGGAACAACATGCGATGGATCTGCAATGTACCTCCTCAATTGAGACACATGGAACACATCATGAAGATTAGAATGTGACGGTGGTAATGCAATTCGATATGCCACTTCACTTACCCTCTCGGAAATCTGATAAGGACCAATGAAACGCGGCGTCAACTTACGCGACTTCAAAGCTCTACCAACCCCCGTTATTGGCGTAACTCGCAAAAACATAGGCTCATCTTTCTCAAACTCAAGAGCTTTCCTCCTCTTATCATGATAACTCTTTTGACGACTCTGAGAAGCCTTCATCTTCTCTTGAAACATCTTAATCTTATTCGTAGTCTCTTGAATCAACTCGGGTCCACCCATAGCACTCTCTCCCGATTCGTACCAACATAAAGGAGTTTTACACCTTCTACCACAAAGAGCCTCAAAAGGTGCCATTCCAATACTCAAATGGAAACTGTTGTTATACGTAAACTCGACCAAAGGCAAGAAACTATCCCAATTTCCTCCTTGTTCCAAAACACAAGACCTCAAAAGATCTTCAAGTGACTGAATAGTCCTTTCCGTTTGACCATCAGTTTGCGGATGATATGTCGAACTCAAACGCAACTTCGTACCCAAAGCACTTTGCAAACCTTCCCAAAATCTCGAAGTGAACCTCAGATCTCTATCCAAAACAATGCTCGACGAAATACCATGCAAACACACAATCCTCTCGATGTACAACTTAGTAAGTCTCACCATCGAATAATCCATCCTCATCGGAATAAAATGAGCACATTTCGTCAACTTGTCCATAATGACCCAAATCGCCTCACAATTACTCAATGTTCTCGGCAAGCCCGAAACAAAATCCATAGAGATATTATCCCACTTCCACTCGGGAATAGATAACGGTTGCATCAAACCAGACGACTTTTGATGTTCAATCTTTGACTTTTGACAAGTCAAACATGAATACACAAATTCCGTTACATCCTTCTTCATACCTTGCCACCAAAACATCTTTCTCAAGTCTTGATACATCTTAGTAGCACCAGGATGAATACTCAAATCACTTCTATGACCTTCCTCAAGAATCCTCTTTCTCAAATCCGCAACATCTGGAACACAAACTCGACCGCGACACCTCATGATACCATTCTCATCAATCCGAAAGTCACCACCTTTGTCTTGATTAATCAATGTCATAACATCGACTAATTTCAAATCTGACTTCTGACCTTCTCTAATCTCATCAAGAATGCCACACGTAAGCTTCAACATACCCAGCTTAACACAAGAAGGCGTCGCTTCACAAACGAAACTCAAATCTCTAAATTGCTCCAACAATTCAAACTCCCGAATCATCAACATAGACATGTGCAATGACTTCCTACTCAAGGCATCGGCTACAACATTCGCCTTTCTGGGATGATAATTCAAACCAAAATCATAATCTTTCAAGAATTCCAACCATCTCCTTTGCCTCATATTCAATTCTTTCTGATCGAACAAGTACCTCAAACTCTTGTGATCATTAAACACATCAAATTGCGATCCAAACAAATAATGTCTCCAAAGCTTCAACACAAACACAACGACGGCCAACTCTAAATCATGCGTCGGATAATTCCTCTCATGAACTTTAAGTTGCCTTAAAGCATAAGCTACCACTTGCCCTTTTTGCATCAGAACACCTCCCAAACCCAACCAAGAAGCATCACAATACATAACAAAAGTTTCTAACGGATCCAGCAAAATCAAAATAGGAGCCGTAGTCAATCTTCTCTTAAGCTTTTGAAAATTCGCTTCACACTGCAAAGTCCAAATGAAAGCTTGACCTTTCCTAGTCAACTGCGTCAACGGTAACGACAACTTAGAAAATCCTTCAATGAACTTCCTATAATAACCAGCCAAACCAAGGAAACTTCGAATCTCATCAACAGACTTAGGAGCTTCCCACTAAGATACAACTTCAATCTTCGTAGGATCCACAGAAATACCACCACTTGAAATCACATGTCCAAGAAAACTTACTTCACTCAACCAAAACTCACATTTAGAGAGTTTAGCAAACAACTTCCTCTCTTTCAACACCGATAACACAACCTTCAAATGCTCGGCATGATCCTCTTTACTCTTGGAATAAATCAATATATCATCGATGAACACAACGACAAACTTATCCAGATAATCATGAAAAATTCTATTCATATAATCCATAAATACACCAGGTGCATTAGTCACACCAAAAGGCATCACGGAGTACTCGTAGTGACTGTACCTTGTCCGAAAAGCAGTCTTTTGAATATCCTTAACCTTTACACGAATCTGATGATTCCCAGACCTCAAAACAATTTTGCTAAACACACAAGCTCCAACCTGCTGATCCATCAGATCGTCAATCCTCGGAAGTGGATACTTGTTCTTAATCTTCACTTTGTTCAGTTGTCTATAATCAACACATAATCTCATAGAACCTTCTTTCTTCTTGACCAACAGAACAGGTGCACCCCACGGCGACACACTAGGACGAATAAACCTCTTCTCAAGCAAGTCTTCAAGTTGACTCTTCAACTCTTTCAACTCAGAAGCAGACATTCTATAGGGAGCCATCAATACAGGACTAGTTCCAGGAACTAAATCAATCAAAAACTCAACCTCACGTTCCGGCGGTAAATCACTTATATCTTCCGGAAATACCTCCGCAAACTCACAAACTATTGGCAATTGTTCAATCGTCCTCTTCTCACGAATACCCAAAGTTTCCAACAACATAAACAACTCGGTTCCATCTTACACTGATTCATCAACTTGCTTAGCAGACACAAACCATTCTTCCTTCACACCAACCTCAGGAAAATAACCGTCTTCTCCAAAACAGTTAACTAGCCAACACCGCACTCTTGCATGCAACAACATAATGTCCAAGCTCGATACAATTGGAACATCCAAGAGAAGCATATGTTTCTCCCCCACTTATTTCATTCCCAACCTGCAAATGGAAAATAAAACAAGTATCGACAGTGTTCTCACACACATGTCGCATACTAGGGAACAAACATAACTAAACAACCTGGCCGGACGGACCAACCAGGCTCTGATACCACTAATGTAACACCCCTTTTTCTACCCCAAAATACTTAACATATAATCAGAGTAAATAAGCACGCATATAAACAAAAGGGCGTCACATCGACGTTTTCAAAACTAAAAGCTTTCAAAAACCAACATCATTCATCATCAATATATAATACACCTGGTCATTTAAAAAAACACATCTCAATTATCATGAATATTCAAGAATATGCGTTCGCAGTGGAAAATAATGAATACTCATGTATGTCATAAAATGATCCATGTCCCATACCATAATCATCTCTCAATAATCACCTCAAGATAAAATAAAACAAGTAATAACATAATGCATATCCAAATAAGATATGAGTTCAATACTACTAATCTACCCAGTGTTACATGACCAGAGCATTGACTCATTACCTAGTCTTCAAACTAAAATACAGAAACTCTCCGGCTAATCTCGAGCAAGCTACTATCCACCTACTTCAGCAATACTACTCTGGAGTATCTGCACGATGCCGTGTAAAGCATCATTCCAACAGAAGGGTGAGAATTCAAATCATTATGAAGAAGTATAATAAAGCACAATGATTAAATCAACATTTAAAGGAATCCATCACACTTCATATAACCATGTAAATAATATTCACCAACATTTATTTCACATGTTTCAAGCACACATAAAACTCAAGGAGTATAATATTCAAATCCAATATTATATTCCCAAAAATACACATAACTACAATTATCACATAGTCATATACTTTGCCAAGTTATGTATCCAAACATCATCAAATTCAATTACCATATCTCATACACGCATCACAATCACAATAATGCATACACTCAATTATCACATAACTCTAATATGACTCAATGCAAGACATGTGACTTTATGCATGTGGTACCGCAATGTGAACCCAACGTTTCACCGCTTTCCGATTCAATATCTAGAATCCAAGCCACGCTTCCGATCCGGATAAGATCAAAGCCACTACGTCTATTTCCAATTAAGGATCAACGTCTACTACGCCTATTTCCAATTTAGGATCAACGTATGCTACGCCTATTTCCATTCAAGGATCAACGTCTACTACGTCTATTTCCAATTAAGGATCAACGTAGTATACCATATGAACCCATAGTTTTACCGCTTCCACCATGAAGCCGACCATGCCATGAATGAATGTACAAATACCAACACATATGCAATTAAGATCATCTCTACCATCTTAACATTCCACATATCACCATAAGTCAACTCTATGAGTTATCCACCAATGGTACATATACACATTCATAACAATATATCATTCACAAATATAGGCTAATTATCAACTACGCACACTAGATCTCATTGCAAATGAATACAACTTTTTAAAATCTCAATTTTTCATTTTTCAACAGTGGTAACCGGTTAGCGCTCGGTGGGTAACCGGTTAACACAAAACAGAGCAAGTAACCGGTTAACATAAAATAGAATCAACTTCCTGCGCAGATTTTCAAGCAAGTAATCGGTTAACGCTCGGTGGGTAACCGGTTAACATAAAACAGAATGCAGATTTCTCTGCGTTTTTCCTCGTTTGAGGACTTTCGGACCTCCGATTTCGATTCCGTAAAAAGCCAAACATTCAGAAAATTATGACTCATACCATACTCTAAGTATATAACATTAATTTACAGTTTTAACACAATCAAATCACCACAAATCGATAATATTCATCAAGACCTAACAATTCCAAAACCATGCAATTTAGGGATTTCAACCTAAACATATTTCTACCCATTGCCCCAATTATACTAACCCATAATAATAAGGATTCACCCCCTTACCTCTTCAATTTTATGGAAACCTTAGCTTCTCTCTTGTTCTTCCCCTCTTCTCCTTACGTTTCCTCTTCTCTTTCTCTATTGTTGTCAAATGATCAAATGAATCTTAATTCTCACTCTCCTCACCTCTTATATACTAGTATTCTATTTGGGCTTAAAGCATGATACCTCTAATTTAATTAATAGGCCCAATAAGACCTAATATTTAAATATCTCTATTTAATCCCATTATTCATTATATCTCATATCAACTAAATAATTAATTAACACACCAAATTAATTAATATAATCGATTATTATACTACCTAACAACCAATTAATTAATTAACACTCCAAATAAATAAAATAAAATATAGTAATACTAACATAAGAAATAATTACTAAAATTGGGTTGTTACAGGTGACGGATTTTCTCTTTGATCGGTCTTCTACCCAGTAACCGGTAGTTTTAAATCCTACTTTGTCCCCTCGTAGAGTTTAATCCTTGATATGTTCATCCTAACCGGTGACGGATTTTTCTCTCCGACGGTTTTCTATCCAGTTTTCGATAGATGTAATTCCCCTTTTGTTGTTCAGTTGGTATATCCTTGATATGTTCATCCTGACCGATGACGGGTATCCTCCTTAACATCCCTAGGAAAGTCTATCCTTGATATGTTCATCCTAACCGGTGACGGATTTTCTTCCCTGTCGAGTTTATCCTTGATATGTTCATCCTAAATGATGACGAATACTCTCACCTTTGGTCTTCTGCCCAGTAACTGGGAGTTGTAAATCCTATTTTCTGCAATTTTCCCTAGCAAGGCTATTCTTACCCAGTAACCGGTAACGAATATTCCCTTCTTTTGCTTTCCCTCAGCGAGTCATCCTTGGTATGTTCATCTTAACCGGTGACAGATGTTATCTCTGTTAGATCTTTATCATCTCCTTACTTAGTAACATGGAGTAGGTAATATATTTCTGATCCTCCTATGTTGAAATTTATTTCTTCCCCGGTTGAGTTGAGTGCGCATTTCTGATAACGCGAAAACACATCAGATAATTGCCTTAATTTACATCCAAAGATCATACCATTTCGATTAATATCCCGATTATTGCGCAAGTATTCGTGTTGTTTTTGCAGGTATTTGAATCTCCATACACTAAAGAGCAAAATGAAGAAAAGGAAGAAAAAGAAGAAGAAATAAGTGAAAAAAGCACAGAAAAACCAGAAAAACAGATTATGCAGATTTTGCTGATGTGACGATTGCCACACATTCATGACGCTCGTCACGGCCCAGACTGTGACGACCGTCACAGGCCCATGACGAGCGTCACGCGGCCACAAAGTGCGCTTTGAAGCAGTCAGCAAAAGGCACCCAAACGTGCCTAAATATCCTCCAACAAACTTTTCCCACGGATTCCTCTCTCAAGACTAAGTCTTCCTTGATGTTTTCAACTACCAAGACCTAATGGAAACTATATAAAGGACTCAATAGGGAAAAATTAAGGACGCCTACCTTGATATTTTACGCTCTGCAATTTAATTTTCAGTTTCCCAGCATTCAGCAATTTTTCTTTCTTTCCAGCAACCTTGTTTCTGTTGCTTTATTGTATTCGTCATTCTTTTTTTATAGTTTCCCTCTTTTCAGTTAGTTTTCCAGTTAGCCATAGAAGTAGTTTCCTACACTGGGGAACTACTACACTTTATTTTACTTTAGTGAGTATTCTGTATTGAAGAAGCAAAGCCTACCGACTTGTGGAGGACTGCTCAAGTGCTCCAAGAATCGCTATACTCTGTACTTCGATCTCCAGGTTTTAATTGAATTATTATTATTATTGCCCATTTATTGTTATAAGCATGTTTGCCGCAATGTTAATCTGTGTATGCTTTGTGTCTGCTTTATTTAATATGTCCGGCTAAACTATCAGTATCGGTATGTAGCAACTTAATTTGATGGGATTTAATAATAACCGGTGAAAACCCTTTTTTCTCAAATAACCTTTTAGGCTGAAGTTTTTAATCTAAATTTAATTAACTTTATCACAAAAGCGCGAAAAGTTATTTAATACGATTCTGCCACGAGAGTGGGAAATTAACTAAGGTGAGAACCAACAATCGCGAGAGCGTGAGGCTCGAGCTGGATAGTAAAAATTAGGCATTGAATTTAAAAACAGCGAGAGCACTTTAAAAGCAATTAGAACTTATTTATTTTCAAAAAGTAATTTTGACTTCAAATGGGACAGCGAGAGCATACATTCTGACTTAAAGTTATAGGCCGAATCAACAATCACGAGAGTGTGAGATAAAGTCTTTTAAATAAACATTTTCTACTGAGAGATATTTGGAATTTAAACTATTCACCGATGACTTATCGAATCCCTGACGATTAATGCGCTGCATACTGATCCCTTCCATTAATTCTTTATTAAAACCGAAAATTTCCCTTAGATTTACTATATTACCCCCGAACTGAAGGTGAGAAAAACAAGAAAGGGGGGGTTTGAATTGTTTGGAAAAATAAGCGCTTTTCAAAAAGAAAATCACACAAGGATTTTATACTGGTTCGCTTATAACACAAAGCTACTCCAGTCCACCCGGCCAAGGTGATTTCGCCTTCAACAAGGACTTAATCCACTAATCTTGAAAGATTACAAACAACGTCTAAGATAAAAATCTCTTAGCCCTCTCAAGTATACAGACTACACAGAGTCACTTGAGGAAATCAACAAATAATAAATGAAAGATTTATGTAATCTAGAGTGCTTCTAAGAAAGCAAATATTACAATAGTATGAACAAAGTAATTCACGTTATAGGCAAAAGCTTCGTGAAGATTTAGAGAGCAAGAAGGTTTTCTTGTGTTGATGTTTCAGTATAATTTTTCCTTGTATATGTAGTGTTTTGAATGTTGATTTGCAATCCTTTATATAGATCAGTGAGGTAGTAGTTAAAACTGGTGGATATTGAGATGAAGTTACACCATCACATAAATAGCTTCTGCAGGATGACTTTTTCTTCTTGAAATGACTACTTACCACAAGTAGTATTTTCTTTATTGAGATTGGAGATTAACGTCTCTTTCTCAATTAGGAAATCCATTTGCAAATCTTTTCTTGACTTAAACGTTACTCCTTCATGATTAGCAATTCCATGATCAGAGTCTTCAAGTATTTGAGAATCTTGGAATCTTGCTTCTGATGTAAATCTCTTTTGATTTCTGATGGATTTCTTCAGATAGCGCTGATAACTTCTGAAGCTTAGAGATAGCATTGTTCAGAGTCAGAACTTCTAGAGCTACTTCTTGTTCAGATGCTTCTGATACTTTGCTGTTTTGCTCAGAGTTAGACTTTCTTGAACGTGTTTCCACTTCAGATGCTTCTGATCATTTGATATTTTGTATCTGATCTTGTTTTGCATCTGATGACATCATCAGATTTCTTCCTTCTTTCTTTAGAATCCTGCACACTTAGAAACTTTTCGTTAGGGTGCCATTTTTGGTTTCATCCTTTGTTATCATCAAAATCAAGGAATCTGTTGTAGAACAATTTTTGTTCTTACAATCTCCCCCTTTTTGATGATGACAAAACAACCTTAATTAGCAGATGAAACATGAATAATATTAGATCAGATTGACAGAAGCTCCCCTTGAGATAATGCTAGGGAGTTCAGAAGTTCTTACCAGAGTTTCTTAAGTACAGAGGTTTCTGAAACTTTCTGCAATTTCTTAAGTCCAGGTTAGATAAATTTTATTTTTAAAAAAAAATATGTCGCAGAATGCTTAAGGTATTAGACAATGTTTTCATCAGAGCTATTAATGACTTCTCCCCCTTTTTGTCAGAATCAAAAAGACATAGTAAAAAAAAATAAAGAGAAAAACTTGAATTCACAGATAGAAGCACAAAGGCAACAAGAAAACATCAGATACAGAGAGATAGCAAAAACAAAGACAACAGGCAAGCCAAAAAAAAAATCCTAAGTGCCTAAGGGTTTGGAGGCGGAGGCATTCTCTGAAGCAACATTGCAAGCATGCTCTGGATGTTTTCGTTGACAGTATCTTGCTTGTCCATTCTGGCCCGGAGTTCATTCTGATCTTGCTTGAGTTCTTTCAGAGTCTGAAGAACCGTAGGAATCACAGAAGAGGACTCCCCCAGAGTCAGAGCCTTCTGAGCTTCAGCTTCAGCAGCAGCTTGAGCTTCTGCATCTGCCAGAGCCTTTGCTTCAGCTTCCTTTTGCCTTAGGATTTCAGCTTCCTTAGCAAGTCTTTCTTCTTCTATCCTTCTTGCTTCTTCTGCTTCTCTGGCAATTCTCTCTTCCTCAAGCCTTCTGGCTTCAGCTTCTCTGGCAAGTCTCTCCTGGAGTCTTGCCTCAGCATCTCTGATGTAGCCATTTCTGACTTGTTCAGAGATACTCTTCAGCCTAAAGGCCTCAGATGTCATCCAGCCAATGACTCTGTTCCAGTGTGTCCTTACAGATTTAGGATCATCACTGATTTCAGAGTTAGTGACCAGAGAATCGACCTTTTAAACTGAAGCCTCTGCAATCATCAAGATGGCTTCCTTCAGGGTAGGTTTAGAAAGGTCAGGTTCAGGTTCTGGTTCAGAGGTATGAGGTGGAGAGTTTGGAGGGCTGAGATTTAAAGTGAGAGGTTCAGATTCTAATTCAGGTTGGGGTTCAGATTCTGCTTCTGGTTGAGGTTCAGATGTTTGGGGTGAAGCATAAAGAGGGTTTAAATCTAAAGGTTCAGATTCTGGTTCTGGTTCAGCGGGGATGTTTGGTGGGGTGATATCAGAGGTGTGAGGTTCAGAGGGTTGAGTTTCAGAAGGTATGGTGGTTGTTTGTTGTGGTGGAGGTGAAGTTGCTTCAGATTGTGTTTGTGTTTGTTGTGAAGCAAGTCTATGAGCATAAATTGTGGCTATGGTTGGGGAATCAGGGTCAGAAAATTCTGGGTCAGAAGAGAGGGAAACATATGGGGGTGATTCTGGTGCTGAGGATGATGAAGATGAAGTGCTTTGGTGGGTTTGTTTAGGTTCAGAGGGAGGTATGAATGTACGGGCTATATTTAGAACTGGTGTAGGTTGGGAGGTTCTGGTGATTGAGGGTGAAATATCAGAGGTGGTATAAATAGGTTGTGAAGAGAGAGGGTTAGAAGAAGCCATCAGAGGATTAGAGGTAACAGGAGGAACAGACTTACCAGTAGAGATATTCAGAGGAGCTGAAGATTTGCTTCCAGAAGTTTCTCCGAGTCTGGCCTTCTTTGCCTGAGATGCTACCTTCTTTTCAGAAAGACCTCTCTTGTATCTGACGAAGTCTTCTTCAGAGTCCAGACAGTCGTCGAGGCTGAAATCAGAGATGTCAACACCATCATCCAGCAGACGCTGAAGATAGATAGCAACAGCGTCTCTGGGTTCATTCTTGAAGAATCTGGCAAGGCCATGAGGCATCTTCCTCTGATCTTTCAAACTATCCCAGGATGTATCCAGAGTTGGCCTGACTTGAATTTTCTTGATTATCCCCATACTCTTGAGGTTTCTGGCATTCAGAGGCTTCCCCACATCTATTGCCAGATCATCCATCAATTTGGTCTTTTCCAGATGGTCTACCAGTCCATGCTCAATGAAGACGTCAGATAGCAATCTTCCCAGAGGAATGTAGGATCTGGGCTTCATGTTGTTTCTGGTTTCTCTGACCGAATCTCTCAGATATCTGAAAAGGAGAGCAGGGAGGCAGATCTTTATACCCTTCTGAATGCAGTACAGAATGCATTTCTGGTCTGCATTGATATAGTCAGAGGAGTTAGAGGCAGGACGGTGGTGAATGGTTCCCAGAATAATCTTCAGCCACACTCTGAGGTTCTGGTGTAGCTCTTTGTTTTTAGAAGGGTTTCCTTCAACGTTGGGTTTGAAGATTGTTGGGTTGATAACATCAGTGATGCGCTTTGACCTAGGAGGGATGTTGTAAATCCTTTTTCCTCCACTTATCTCCATGTTCAACAGAGAGGCAATAGACCCTTCAGTAATAACAATCTTCACCCCCAGAACATATGAGACGATGAAGTTGTCATCTGCATCTGCAAATCTCCAGAACTCCTTGACGAGAAGTGGGTAAATGGGACCATAAAGTCTTTGGAAATAGTTTTCCCACCCTTGTTGACGAAGTTCTCCAGTTAGATCAACGCCATTTCTTCTTAGGTTGTCGAAATCAACAAGCGATTCGCACAACACATCCAAACCTTCAAAAGGGGTTGAAAGGTTGATATGGCGTTCACGGTCAAGAACGTGAGGTTCTTTGTAAACAGGGGTGATGGTGACGCCTGTAACGGTTGGAGTTTGAGTGTTTGAGGTTTGAACGGTAGAACTTGATTCCATTTGTTGTGAAAAGTTAAAGACTTCTTGTTATTGAGCGTCCATGGTGAAGAAGAAGATGAAGATTGCAGAACTTTCAGAGAATGCTTTGAGAGAGGTTTAGGGTTTTAGAGTGAGTGAGAGTGATAAGTGTGAAATGTGAGAAAAGTGTTTATATACTCTAAGTAAAACACATGCAAAACGACACACATTCCAGCGTTAGCACAAAAATCAAAATAGCACGTTTGGGGGGAAAAATGATTACAGCTAATTAATGAATGTCTAATCCCAACAGTACGCACACTGCTCTAGGAGGTTTCAAACGTTCTGACCTTTGATTTCTTTTGACAGCTGTCTAGAAGTTCTAGGGTTAGACGCTTGGTGCTCCACGTGTTGATGTATCTGATCTTCATGAATACCAAAGGATTGGTTTCTGAAGATTTCTAACTCAGATATCTTCTTAACTTGGTAGAAGTATCAGAGTCAGAGGCAGAAGTTCATTTGTTTACATCAGAGTCACATTTTACATTTTCAGAGCCATATTTCACTCAGGGCAATTTTTAATGTTCAGATGTTCTAAGATAAAAAGAAATCTATCTTCAGCTAGAGGCTTAGTAAAGATATCTGCCCATTGATGTTCTGTATCAATGAACTTCAATGTTACTATCCCTTTCTGAACATAGTCTCTGATAAAATGATGTTTTATTTCTATGTGTTTGGCTCTGGAATGTAGAATGGGATTCTTACTTAAACAAATAGCAGCAGTATTATCACAAAAGATAGGAATGTTACTCTCAAAGATTTGTAGATCTTCTAGCTGATGCTTCATCCAGAGCATCTGAGTTGTGCACAGTGATGCTGAGATGTATTCTGCTTCTGTAGTTGATAGAGCAATAGTTGACTGTCTTTTGCTAGCCCAGGAGATTAGATTGTTTCCCAGAAGCTGGCAATTCCCAGATGTGCTTTTTCGTTCTATTCTATCTCTTGCATAATCTGCATCACAATAACCCGAGAGTCTATACTCTGATGTTTTCTCATACATCAGGCCCAGGTTAGGAGTTCCTTTCAGATACTTAAGAATTCTCTTAACTGCTGTTAAATGAGATTCTCTAGGATCTGATTGGAATCTGGCACAAAGACAGACACTAAAGAGAATATCAGGACGAGTAGCAGTCAGATAGAGAAGAGAGCCTATCATACCTCGATAGAGCTTCTGACAAACCTTGTTGCTTACCTCTTCCTTTTCCAGAATGCAAGTTGGGTGCATGGGAGTTTTTGCAGAGTTGCATTCAGTCATGTCAAACTTCTTCAGAACGTCTTTAATGTACTTGCTTTGATGAACGTACGTGACTTCTGGAGTTTGATTAATTTGAATTCCCAGAAAGAACTTTAATTCTTGCATTAAACTCATTTCAAATTCTGCCTGCATTAACTTAGAAAATTCTTGGCAAACAGAGATATTAGCAGAACCAAAAATAATATCATCAACATAAATCTGGCATATCATGAGATCATTATTAAGGTTTTTACAGAAGAGTGTAGAATCAACTTTCCCTCTGATAAAATTTTGTTCCAGAAGAAAATGGCTTAATCGTTCATACCAATCTCTGGGAGCTTGTTTGAGTCCATATAAGGATTTCTTAAGTTTAAAAACATGTTCTGGAAAATTTGAATTTTCAAAGCCTGGAGGTTGATTGACATACACTTCTTCTGAAATATAACCATTAAGGAATGCACTCTTGACATCCATTTGATATAATTTAATAGAATGATTAATAGCAAAAGATACAAGAAGACGAATAGATTCTAACCTCGCGACTGGAGCAAAGGTTTCATTATAGTCAATACCTTCTTGTTGACTGTAACCTTGAGCTACCAGTCGAGCTTTGTTTCTGACAACTTCTCCTTTCTCGTTCAGCTTGTTTCTGAAAACCCATCTGGTTCCAATGACATGAGTGCCTCTGGGTTTAGGAATGAGATCCCAGACATCATTCTTTGAGAATTGATCCAATTCTTCTTGCATAGCTGCCACCCAGTCGTTATCCTGAAGTGCTTCATCACAAGACGTAGGCTCAATCAGAGACACTAGTCCCAGAGTGGTATCTTCAGAAGTCCTGAAGGTAGATCTGGTTCTGACAGGTTCGTCCTTGTTTCCCAGAATCAAATCTTCAGATACATTGATACGACTTTTGACTTTCTTTGGGATTTCTGGAGATTTAATTTCTTCAGAGTTTTGAGTGACAGTTGCTTCTGGAGTTTTATCAGATTCTACAAGAGTGATTTCCAAATCTGCAAACTTTTCAACTAGCTTTGACTTTTCAGGGTCAAGCTTATCATCAAATCTGACATGAATTGATTCTTCCACAATTTTGGTTTCTGTGTTGTATACTCTGTAGCCTTTAGAGCGTTCTGAGTATCCTAACATAATACCTTTCTGTGCTTTGGAATCAAACTTGTTCAGATGTTCTTTAGTATTTAATATAAAACAAGAACATCCAAAAGGATGAAAATATGAAATGTTTGGTTTTCTTCCTTTACACAGTTCATAGGGAGTCTTTTCTAGAATAGGTCTTATAGAGATTCTATTCTGAATGTAACACGCTGTATTTACAGCTTCTGCCCAAAAGTGCTTTGCTACATTAGTTTCATTGATCATGGTTCTGGCCATCTCTTGGAGTGTCCTATTCTTCCTCTCTACAACTCCATTTTGTTGTGGAGTTCTAGGGCAGGAGAAATCATGGGATATTCCATTAGAATCAAATAATTCTTCAAAATCTTTATTTTCAAATTCTCCACCATGATCACTTCTGACTCTAATAATTTTAGAGTCAAATTCTTTTTGCACTTTGGAACAGAAACTTGTGAATACAGAGTGAGACTCACTCTTGTGCTTTAGGAATTTTACCCATGTCCAGCGACTGTAATCATCAACAATGACTAGTCCATACTTCTTTCCATTAACTGATGCTGTTTTCACAGGACCAAATAAGTCAATGTGAAGAAGTTCCAGAGGCTTAGAGGTAGAAACAACATTTTTCTTTTTAAAAGATGTTTTTGAAAATTTTCCTTTCTGACAAGCTTCACACAGAGCATCTGAAGAAAACTTCAGTTTAGGTAGGCCTCTGACTAACTCGAGTTTAGTTAGCTGAGAAAGTTTCCTCATGCTAATGTGTCCCAAGCGTCTATGCCATACCCATTGCTCTTCGTGAACTGACATTAGACATTTAACATTTTGATCTTTTAAATCAGAAAGATTTATTTTGTAAATGTTGTTTTTCCTCTTGCCTGTGAAAAGGACAGAGCCATCGTTCTGATTAATGGCTTTACATGTTTTTTGATTGAAGATTACATCATAACCGTTATCACTTAATTGACTTATGGATAACAAGTTATGCATTAATCCTTCTACATAAAGAACATCAGATATAGAGGGAAGAGTACCATTACCAATAGTTCCGGAGCCTCTGATCCTTCCTTTCTGATCTCCTCCGAAGCCTACAAATCCAGCGTCTTTAAGTTCCAGACTTTGGAACATAGACTTTCTTCCCGTCATGTGTCGCGAGCATCCAGAGTCCAGGTACCATGACTGGTGTCTGAACTTTGCTGCATAGGATATCTGCAACATAGATAATCTTATCTTTCGGTACCCAGAATCTCTTGGATCCTTTTAGATTAGTTTTCCCAGAGTTTCTTATAACTTTGGGTCTTCTAGCATTTTTAAATTTGTGTTCTTGTGTGTGTGTGTAGTGATATGAAAAAGGAGATTTAATTTGATCACTTGTAGAAGTTTTATCTTCCTTAGGATCATACCCAATTCCTCTTTTATTGTTCTGACTTACTCCATAAATCATGGATGCCATAATACTCCTATCTATCCCATTCTTCAGAAATTCTTGAAAGGCTTCTTCATATTTATAAATAATTTTATTTGAAGTTTGTGGTGCTTGAGACAACGCTTCTTCTAATTCTGAGCTTTTTGTTTTTGCTCCATCTCTTTCTAACGTTAAAGATCTGATTGTATCTTCATGTGCTAGAATTGTTATCTCAAGTTCATTACATTCTTCAAATTTTGTTTTAAGACAGCCTTTAATGTTTTTAAACTTTTGTTTTAATTTCTGATAAGAGGTAAGAGTTTCTGACAAACATGATTCTAAGTCAGATCGAGAAAGTTCAGAAAATACCTCTTCAGATTCTTCGTCTGAGCTGCTGGATGTGGTAGCCATAAGTGCTACGTTGGCCTGTTCATCAGAGTCAGATTCTGATGATCCAGATTCACTGTCATCCCAGGTAGCCAACAGTCCTTTCTTTGTTCTGAAGATGTTTTTCTTGAAGCTTTCTTTTCTAGGGTTGTCCTTCTTTAGCTTAGGGCATTCATTTCTGTAATGACCTGTTTCTTTACATTCATAACAGGTAATATCTTTGTTAGCTTTACCTTTTGAAGTTGACTCTGATCGATCCCCTCTGGGTCTTGGTCTTCTGAAGTTGTTGTTCCTCTTTTTCCAGAGTTGCTTAACTCTTCTGGTTAGTAGGGACAACTCTTCTTCATCATCAGAGTCTTCAGGTTCAGAGTCGTCAGTATCTTCAGTTTCTGCCTGGAGAGCTTTGGTTCTGTCAGGTTTTCGTCTTTCAGATCTGGACTTTAGCGCTACGGACTTGTTCCTTTTCTGAGGTTCATCCTCCTCTAGTTCTATCTCATGACTTCTGAGAGAACTAACAAGTTCTTCAAGGCTGATATTGTTCAGATCCTTTGACAGCTTCAGAGCAGTAACCATAGGTCTCCATTTCTTTGGCAGACTTCTGACTATCTTCTTAACATGATCTGCAGTTGTGTATCCTTTGTCTAGCACTTTAAGACCTGCAATAAGAGTTTGAAATCTGGAAAACATAGCCTCTATAGCTTCATCATCTTCCATTTTGAAGGCTTCATATTTCTGGATAAGCGCCAGAGCCTTCGTCTCCTTGACTTGGGAGTTTCCTTCATGGGTCATCTTCAGAGAGTCAAGTATATCTTTGGCTGTCTCTCTGTTGGTGATCTTTTCATATTCGTTGTATGATATAGCATTTAGAAGTATTGTTCTGGCCTTGTGATGATTTTTGAAGATACGTTTCTGATCTTCTGACATCTTGTTTCTGGGAACTTCAGCTCCATTTTCCAAGACTGGAGGTGTATATCCATCTGCGACAATGTCCCAGAGGTCAGCATCATAACCCAGAAAGAAACTTTCGATTCTATCTTTCCAGTAATCAAATTTCTCTCCATCAAAAACAGGAGGCTTAGCATTGTAAGAATCTCTTTCATTTGAGTGGGCCATTGTTTTTCTCGTACTGGATCTCTCTACACGGTTAAGTGTTTGATTAGAAAATCAATAACAGAGCCGGAGCTCTGATACCAATTGAAGGTGAGAAAAACAAGAAAGGGGGGGTTTGAATTGTTTGGAAAAATAAGCGCTTTTCAAAAAGAAAATCACACAAGGATTTTATACTGGTTCGCTTATAACACAAAGCTACTCCAGTTCACCCGGCCAAGGTGATTTCGCCTTCAACAAGGACTTAATCCACTAATCTTGAAAGATTACAAACAACGTCTAAGATAAAAATCTCTTAGCCCTCTCAAGTATACAGACTACACAGAGTCACTTGAGGAAATCAACAAATAATAAATGAAAGATTTATGTAATCTAGAGTGCTTCTAAGAAAGCAAATATTACAATAGTATGAACAAAGTGATTCACGTTATAAGCAAAAGCTTCGTGAAGATTTAGAGAGCAAGAAGGTTTTCTTGTGTTGATGTTTCAGTATAATTTTTCCTTGTATATGTAGTGTTTTGAATGTTGATTTGCAATCCTTTATATAGATCAGTGAGGTAGTAGTTAAAACTGGTGGATATTGAGATGAAGTTACGCCATCACATAAATAGCTTCTGCAGGATGACTTTTTCTTCTTGAAATGACTACTTACCACAAGTAGTATTTTCTTTATTGAGATTGGAGATTAACGTCTCTTTCTCAATTAGGAAATCCATTTGCAAATCTTTTCTTGACTTAAACGTTACTCCTTCATGATTAGCAATTCCATGATCAGAGTCTTCAAGTATTTGAGAATCTTGGAATCTTGCTTCTGATGTAAATCTCTTTTGAGTTCTGATGGATTTCTTCAGATAGCGCTAATAACTTCTGAAGCTTAGAGATAGCATTGTTCAGAGTCAGAACTTCTAGAGCTACTTCTTGTTCAGATGCTTCTGATACTTTGCTGTTTTGCTCAGAGTTAGACTTTCTTGAACGTGTTTCCACTTCAGATGCTTCTGATCATTTGATATTTTGTATCTGATCTTGTTTTGCATCTGATGACATCATCAGATTTCTTCCTTCTTTCTTTAGAATCCTGCACACTTAGAAACTTTTCGTTAGGGTGCCATTTTTGGTTTCATCCTTTGTTATCATCAAAATCAAGGAATCTGTTGTAGAACAATTTTTGTTCTTACACGAACTTCTACCAATCAATTCCCTTAGCTAAACACATTGACGTTAATAGCACTAGTTTGACCATAGGTCCCTGTGGGATCGATATCTTTTAAAACTAAAGCGACTAGACTGTGCACTTGCAATCAAGTACCCGACACACTATATTTTATACATAGCCACGACAAGCATTAAGTTTTTGGCGCCGTTGTAGGGGACCTATTTTAGTCTAATAGTGCAATTTTTTCGTTGCACCGTATAAACTAAGGTAAAAACAAAAGCTAATCTTCTCTCTTTTTCTTTCCCTGATTGTATGCCAAGTACTCCCTCACAAGGCGATAACTTAGCACCACCAATCCTCGAATTAGAACGTTTCCTATACGTGAGATGCCGAATACACGAATATCAACAAAAATACGGTATTCCCGACATCTCCCTTCCTCCTAAATCAGAAGAAAAACCAAACATGGCTGAAGAAGGACCCCAGAATCGTCCTCTTAAATTCTACGCTACCCCATCTCACCAAGAACCTCACAACAGCATTGCTACCCCCGTTATTAATCGAAACGATTTCGAGCTGAAACCCTCACTCTTATCAGCCGTCCAACAACATCAATTCGCTGGAAATCCAACAAAAGATCCTAATGAACACCTGACCAAGTTCGTGCAATACGCCGATACTATAAAAGCGAATGGTGCATATCAAGATGCGATAAGACTGCGCCTTTTTCCTTTCTCACTAAGAGACAGAGCTTGGGCTTGGTTGCAATCCTTGCCCTTCAACTCCGTTACAACATGGGAGGAGCTGAAGAACGTCTTCTTATCCAGATACTTTCCGCCGAGCAAAATTGTTATGCTGAGAGCTCAAATCAACGGATTCAGGCAAAAAGATGTGGAATCTCTCTACGAAGCGTGGGAGAGATACAAGGACATGATGAGAATATGTCCACATCACGGTCTAGAAGACTGGGTGCTCATTCACACGTTTTATAATGGGCTTCTATATAACACAAGACTTACAATAGACGCTGCCGCAGGCGGTGCACTCATGGATAAGCCATACACCGAAGCCTATCAACTCATTGAAAACATGGCCCAAAACCATTGCCAATGGGGAGGTGAACGAACTCCAGTGGAAAAGTCCCAGACTAAGGGTGGAATGTACGAAATCAGTAGCCTTGACCATGTTCATGCAAAGGTAGATGCCCTTGTCCAAAAATTAGACAACTTGACCATACCACCCACAGCCACCGTGGCTGCTGTAACTCCAAACTGTGAGTTATGTGGAAACCCTGGACACACTACACAAGAATGTCAAATACTAGCAGGAGTCCCAACAGATCAAGTGAACTACACACAGGGAAATCCATATTCAAATACTTACAACCCTATTTGGAAAAACCATCCTAATTTCTCGTATAAGAATAACAATGCCCTTTATGCACCTGGCCAAGCACCATCTATTCCGCTTGGATATCAAAAGCCAGCTAATAATGCTCCTAACATGCCTAGGAAGTCAAATCTCGAATTAATGATGGAAAGCTTCATAGCTACTCAAGCTCAAACGAACAAGGACTTCTTGAACCAGAACATACATACTAGCGAGCAACTTAAACAACTAACGAATAAAGTAGACGCCTTAGCCACCCACAATAAAATGCTTGAAACATAGATTTCACAAGTGGCTCAACATCAAGCGTCTACAGCCGCTCCAGCTGGAACATTTCCTGGATAGCCGTAACTTAATCCAAAGGGACATGCAAATGTCGTTATACTGAGGAGTGGGAAAGAAGTAGATGGACCCGTAGATCCAAGACTCCAAAACCCTGCCATGTACCAAAAACCAGATAAAACCTCAACTGAGCAGGTGGATGAACCAAAGGAAACAGAAGATAGTACCCAGGAGGCCGAAGAGAAAGAGAAACCTTATGTGCCTCCACCTCCTTATAAACCACCCATTCTGTATCCTCAAAGACTCTAAAGTCCTAAAACTGTGAATCAATTTAGGAAATTTGTTAAGCTTCTGAAGCAATTAAACATTATGATACCCTTTACAGAAGCCATCACACAAATGCCCTCCTATGCCAAATTTCTTAAGGAAATCTTATCCAATAAGAAAAAGATTGAGGATGACGAAACAGTTACACTTACTGCCGAGTGTAGTGCCATAATCCAGAATAATATGCCTCCCAAACTAAAAGACCCGAGTAGTTTCTCCATACCCTGTGTCATTAGAAAAATCGTCATAGACAAAGCTCTATGCGATCTAGGAGCCATCATTAGCGTAATGCCCCTAACCATTTGCAGAAGGCTCAGTATGGGAGAATTAAGACCGGCAAAGATGTTCGTTCAACTAGCTGACCGCTCGATTAAATATCCTGTCGGTATACTAGAGAATGTCCCAGTTCGTATAGGACAATTTTACATTCCTACCGATTTCATAATCATGGACATTAAAGAAGATGCTGGTACACCTATCATTTTAGGAAGGCGATTCTTGGCTACCGCCGGAGCCATCATAGACGTAAAGAGAGGTAAGCTGACATTCGAAGGTTGAGAGGAAAAGGTTGAATTCATCTTAACCCAATTCTTACAAGCTCCAGCTATAGACGACACCTGCTATCTGCTTGATGTCATAGATGAATGCGTGAGAGAAATGGAGATGGAAGAAACCACGTACTCCAAAATAATGAAAATCCAAATCCCTCCAATCCTCGAAGACAAATATTGGCATGAACCATACCAAAATGAAAGTCTAAGCGAATGCTTAGCACTTACACCCGACCACATGCCATGCCCAAAGAAACTTGACTTGGAATTAAAAACACTACCAAAGAACCTAAGATACGAATTCCTAGACACTGAACTGAAAAGACCAGTAATAGTCAACGTTGACTTAGGACAGATGGAAACCGAGAAATTACTAGATGTCCTAAGAAAGTATCCAACAGCATTAGGATATAACATCGCCGATCTAAAAGGAATAAGTCCTTCAATCTGTATGCATCGTATTATGCTGGAGGAAGACTCTAAAACCTCTAGAGAGAACCAGAGAAGGATCAACCCAATCCTAAGTACCATAGTCAAAGATAAAGTAAAGAAACTTCTAGACGCTGGAATCATATACCCGATCTCAGATAGTCAATGGGTTAGCCCCGTTCATGTAGTACCAAGAAAGGAGGTGTTACAGTTGTTGAGAACGAGAAGGGCAAATCCATAGCACAAAGAGTTGTGACCGGAAGTAGAATGTGCATTGACTATAGAAAACTAAATAAAGCCACTCGTAAAGATAATTTCCCTCTACCTTTCATAGATCAAATGCTTGAACGACTGGCTAAGCATTCTCACTTCTGCTATCTAGATGGTTATTCAGGATTCTTTCAAATCTCAATCCATCCTGGCGACCAAGAAAAGACTACCTTCACATGCCCTTATGGTACATTCGCTTACCGACGAATGCCATTTGGCCTATGTAACGCTCCCGCGACATTTGAAATATGTATGATGGAAACCTTCGCAGATTTTATAGATGACATCATGGAAGTCTTCATGGATGATTTTTCTGTTTACGGTCAGAGTTTCGAAGGATGTCTATCTAACCTCGAAATGGTACTCGAAAGATGCATGAAAGTAAACCTCATTTTAAACTGGGAGAAATGCCATTTTATGGTTCAATTAGGAATTGTATTAGGTCGCATGGTATCTGACAGAGGAATTGAAGTGGACAAAGCTAAAATCGAAATTATAGAGAACCTTCAACCTCCGAAAAATGTTCGAGAGATAAGAAGCTTTCTAGGACACGCCGGTTTTTATCGACGTTTTATTAAAGATCTCTCAAAAATAACCAAGCCACTTACAGGATTATTAATGAAAGACGTTGACTTCATATTCTATGAGAAATGCTTAACAATGTTCAACCAACTGAAAACATCTTTAATCACTGCACCCATAATGCAACCACCTGACTGGAGATTACCATTTGAAATCATGTGCGATGCGAGTGATTACGCAGTGGGCGCAGTACTAGGACAAAGGAAGGATAAGAAGCTGCATGCTATTTACTATGCGAGTAGAACACTTGATCTTGCCCAAATGAACTACACCACCACTGAAAAAGAACTTCTAGCTGTCGTGTTCGCATTGGACAAATTCCGTTCCTACCTGGTAGGGGCGAAGATTATCATCTATACCGACCACGCCGCCATTAGATATTTGTTAAGTAAGAAGGATGCCAAACTAAGACTTTTAAGATGGATCCTGCTCTTACAAGAATTTGATTTAGAAATAAAAGATAAGAAAGATACTGAGAACGTAGTAGCAGACCACTTATCTCGTATCGAAGGGAAGAAGCCTGAACAAATCCCAATAAATGACGATTTCCCTTACGAACGACTCATATCCCTAATGGAAAGTGATATGTTTGAACTGACATTGAATGATACAGAAATAGAAGAATCCGTGGAAGAAATACACGCAAATGCAACTCTGCCATGGTACACTGACTTTGTCAACTACCTAGCCGTCAGAGTACTTCCACCGGACCTATCTTATCAACAAAAGAAGAAGTCCTTTCATGACCTAAAACAGTATTACTGGGATGAACCCCTTCTTTTCAAAAGAGGGACCGACGGTATTTTCCATTGATGTGTTCCTGAGGATGAAATAGAAGATATAATCTCTAATTGCCATTCTGCCCCTTATGGAGGGCATGCAAGTACCTCAAAGACCTGCACTAAGATACTGCAATCCGGCCTATTTTGGCCTACTCTATGGAAAGATGTCCATAACACCGTTATAAAATACGACCGGTGCCAACACACTGGCAACATCTCAAGACGCGATGAAATGCCACAAACAAGAATCTTAGAAGTCGAAGTCTTTGACGTATGGGGGATTGACTTCATGGGACCATTTCCAGCTTCTTTTGGCAATAAGTACATACTCGTTGCTGTCGACTATGTCTCAAAATGGATCGAGGTTGTAGCCTCTCCAACAAATGACACACGAGTAGTAATCAAGTTATTCAAAAACATTATCTTTCCCAGATTCGGTGTGCCGAAACTAGTAGTTAGTAACGGTGGCTCCCACTTCATATCGAATATATTTGGAAAACTCCTTCTGAAGTATGTAGTCCGACACCGCGTAGCAACACCGTATCATCCACAAACTAGCGTGCAAGTCGAAGTCTCGAATCAAGAAATAAAACAAATTCTTGAGAAGACCGTAGGAATATCCAGAAAGGACTGGTCATCCAAACTAAACGAAGCTTTGTGGTCCTACCAGACGGCTTACAAAACCCCGATAGGAACCACACCCTTCAAACTAGTTTATGGTAAATCGTGCCACCTCCCTGTAGAACTGGAACACAAAGCGTATTAGGCAATTAAAACCCTTAACATAAACTACACTTCCGCAGGCGACAAACGGATTCTGGACATCCACGAATTAGAAGAGCTAAGATTAGACGCTTACGAAAATGCCAGGATCTACAAAGAACAAACCAAAAGATGGCACGACAAATGCATTTCTAGGAAGGAGTTTAAAGTCGGTGACGTAGTGCTGCTATTTAACTCAAGACTAAAACTCTTTCCAGGTAAACTCAAATCTCGGTGGTCTGGTCCTTTCGAGATCACCAAGGTTCTCCCTAGTGGCGCGATAGAAATAAAAGGTAGAAATAGCGACCCTTTTGTAGTAAACAGGCAGCGCCTTAAGCATTATCACAGTATAGAAAACAGAGACTATTTGAATAGTCTTAGACTCATAGAGTTGCCCGCTCCACACCTAACCTAGTACAACGCGACACTACTGTCGAACTTGCGACATTAAACAAAGTGCTTAGTGGGAGACAACCCACCCCTTTTTCTTTTTGTTATTTTTCCTACAATCTAATTTTTTCCTTCTTTAATTTTCTTCTTTATTTTGTTTGCTCCCCCCTTCTTGATTCTTTGCAGACACTCTTGTTGTTTCTAGTAACTAACTTAGACATATTGGATACTGACAAACAGGAAAACTACTAACTACTTAGTAAATTAATTTCATCATGCAACAACCAGAGACAGTTTTCAGAGGCAGAGTTCAACGCAGGCGGTATGATTATCTAGCCCGAAAGGATATGGCATTGACCATATATTATGATGGACCGAGCATGGATAAACTAGGCATCCGAGATAGCATCCTATTTATGTTTAACCAGCTTGGGTGGGAGAACGCAGCCATTAAGAGACGGTTTGTCACATACCGTGAACTAACCTTAGAAGTCCTGAGTTCCCTCGTATACATCCCTGAGCATGGTTACGGTCTAAACAAAGGGTTAATATCCTTTAGGTTATTTAGCATGGACTTCACCTACACCCGTCGAGACCTTGCTGACCTCTTAGGATTCCCTAGCGGCCCTTTCGTCTTTATAACCCGCCAGGAGGACCTTATCGACGACATTGATCTCGATGACTTCTGGGGTTGCATATCCGGAGAATCCAACCCAAACCTGAATGAGATGCACTCACAAAAGATCCATAACCCTGCTATCCGATATTTTCATAAAATACTAGCCCACACCTTATTTGGTAAGGAAGAGAATAACACTTTAGTGTCCCGCGATGAACTCTTCATCCTGCTTTGTGTCGATCAAGGTCGACACGTCAATATAGTAACATTCATGATGGAAAGATTTGTCCACCTTGCTAAGAATAACCGTACCCCGATAATCATAGGTGGCCTAGTAACCATGATAGCATACGGCATAGGACTTGTGCGCCCACTTTATGAGCTTGTATCTTTTGGAAACATCCGTCCAATGGATATTGAATTTTGCTTTGACCGCAGAATCAAAGGAAACATTGGAATGGATAACTTTGATTATCTAATCAATAACGAAGTGGTTCGACTTTTCACCTTGCCTAACCATGAGAAAACGAGTGTTCACAACTGCGATAACTGGCTTTATGACTTAGATGAACACCTTATTGATCCACCTTCACCTCCCGAGACACCGCCCAAATATGAGTATATCAATGACCCTATCCATATGGAAGAATCTGACCCTGAAACACCTCCTAACTATTATAACATTACTGAACCGGTTCCTCCATCTTGTGCTGATAATCATGCCCTGCTCATCACCCGTCTAAATACTTTCCAAGCTGACATCACCATTGTGAAAGAAGAGATAAAGCTCATACGCTTTGATGTCCTAGGCCTGATGGATATAGCCGTTGAGCTGTTTCATTATCTGAACGAAGTTGTCGCTACATTGGGACATAACCGTGGTTGAGCCTACTGTCCGCTGATTTCCCCTACTCGCACTAAGCAATGAGGACACTGCTTTGTTTTGTGTGGGGAGGGAACACTTTTATTTTGCATTACTTGTTCTATTGTTCTCATTTTATATGTTATCGTTACATTTTTCTCTTATGTTACATTTAATTTCAATTCATTAATCCAATTGCTATTTTATTATGCTTATCTATTTATCTATTTATTTATTTATTTACTTCTGCATTTATGCTGTTAAACTAAAATGGTTTGGTTACTATTTATGCTGCTATCATATTCTACTGCAACCTGAGTTAAATTTTTTTGAAATTTAGTGTGTGACGACCGTCACTATAAGGTGACGTTCGTCTCACAGACGTGACGACCGTCATAGATCTGAGACGATCGTCACACACATGAAAGTGACCGTTACGAGCATATGACCGTTGTAGACGACCGTTACACACCCGTTGCGCGTGACGGCCGTCACACCCCTATGACGACCGTCACGAATTCCAGAGAGCACGCCTATAAATACAGGCGCTCTTTCTCCCTTCTTCCTCACTGATTATCACTCTCTTACTTTCTGCTCTTCATCTATCAAATTTCTCACCCACCAGCACTAAAAGCTTCATCCAACTCATCAAATGACCCGTCAAGAAAGAAGCACTACCGACCTATCAACCATCACTTTCCGTGATGGAGAGGCCGATGAACGCCAAAGAAGCAACTACCTCATGTTCTGCCACCGCTCCGTTCAGGCCACGAGGTATGTGGATCATGAATGCCTAAGGGAGTTAGGACTTTTGGAGGGTGTGGAATAGGTGCTGGCTGCTTCCAACTTGACGCAGCTCTGTACCACACCGCATCCAACCTACGAAGCGCTAACCCTGGAGTTTCTAAGTTCCTACTCATACATCACTCCCCCTGGAACTCAACAATACCTCACCAGTGTAGCCACATTTAGAATGTTCGGCACCGAGTATTCCCTTAATCAAACCCAGATTGCGAGAATGCTTGGTTTTCGACATGAAGAAGGAGTCCATTGCTGCATCCCAGAAGGATGGTCAGAGATCGCATTCCAAGTCTGGCACAACCTCACCAATATGAATGCAACAAGCTGGGATACGCTCAACGCAACTTATATCCACAACCCAGCCATCAGATACTTTCACCGAGTTCTGGGGCACACAGTTTTTGGAAGAGTCGGTAACCATAAGGTAAACTCTAAGGAACTTTTCCTTCTCCACTGTGTGTTTGCCCAAATTGGGTTCAATGATACCCCTTTTCTACTAGCCAACATCTAGGCTGCTTGCATGAGAGGCAGCCAGGCGTTTTGTTGTGGGGGAATCATCACCTCCATAGCATTAGGCTTGAACCTGGGAGATAGGCTAGCCAACTTACCAGTCCTGGAAGCAGAATTCCTCGACATCAACTACTGTCGTGCCTCACACCTAATCAAAGCAAGAGATGATGGGAAATATCACCCTGTTGTCAAAAACAAGATAGTACGAAGCATCATCATGCCCAACAGGAACCGCATAGATCCAAGAGAAATGACAAATTGGATTTTTGATCTGGAAGCCCCCGAGGCAAATGATGGAAATTCGGGTAATGGTACAGATGAATTCGAAGAGGAGCTTGACAGAGGCATGCCTCAACCACCTCAAGAGCACGCTGCAGAGACCTCCTCCCGAGGACAACGACGAAGCGAGTGAAGACCCGCCTCCATGGAAAACATCTACACCGAGATGTTGAGACACAGCCAAATAATGAAAGATCGCCAAACAGAAATGATGTAAGCGATCCAGCAAATGCAGTGGGATCAGCACGATTATGCCAACTGGCATGATCAAGGGATTGTGGAACTTTCAGATCAAATGACTGCCCTGACTTATCGCCTAGATGCCATCCAGAAGTATACTCAGCACGTGGGATTGGATCCTACCCAGCGAGGAAGAAGTGAGCGAGCCAGAGCAAGAGCCAGAGCACGAAGGAGCCAACTGCGTGACGATGAGCAGTGATTTTTGTTTCTTTCTTTCCTTTTTTTATTTTATTATGTACGATGTCGCATTGAGGACAATGCATTGTTTAAATATGGGAGGAAATCCTTATCACTCCTTTACTTGTTTCTATTGCTAAAAATTTCAGCCAATACAAAAATTTTTGCTTGTCCTTTTCAATCATTTTTACATATTTTGACATAACAAAAAATTTCCTTAAGATTAAATGCATACCCTACGAGTATATAGGTTATCTTGCAGAGGTTTTGTTAGGAAAACTGAGAAAGATCTAACAAGATGGATACCGTCCCGACACCCTAGACCCCTTATCACTACGAGATCAGTTTGAATAACCATTATACCGACACCTTAAGTCTTCATTCTAGATTAACCCCTAGTAGTTTATACTAGTAGTCAGCACCGTCTCAAGTGCAAACCACGTGGAGAGCCGATGAATATAAGTGTTTGATGCCTGCAAATTAAGAAACTCCTTCATAATTGTTGCTATCAAGAAATTGATAAAAGAACCATACAAAAGGTTGCAAAGTTGTGCAAAAAGAAGGAATAAAGACCCCAGTTGGTTGGTCCAGAGGTACCTGGTACTGGACTCGGTAGGGAGAACTACGGCTCGATCCCCCACAACCTTCAAAAATGGGATATATAAAAGGGGTACCACACTAGTGTACCAGACCCTCGTGCTAAGAAATGGATCAAAGTCACTAACCGGCTACTTCACTAAGTGCGTGCGGAGGCAAAAGGCTTAATATGATTGCGATAGAATGAAACTGGGTGAAATAGAAACAGAGGCACTAGGTCGAGCTATAATGGCATGATTCGAACTGACTTGTGTAAAGGAGAGATCTATGATAAAGCTAAAAGCTCGTGTCGTCACAGTATCCTTGGTGTTTTACTCAATATCGGACATCCTACTAATCTACCTGACAACCACGTACGAACGGGTAATGTATTTGCATTCAATTTTGTTTTCAAATCGTGTTTGCTTGAGAACAAGCAAAGATTCAAGTTTAGGGGAGTTTGATAACGCGAAAACACATCAGATAATTGCCTTAATTTACATCCAAAGATCACACCATTTCGATTAATATCCCGATTATTGCGCAAGTATTCATGTTGTTTTTGCAGGTATTTGAATTTCCATACACTACAAAGCAAAATGAAGAAAAGGAAGAAAAAGAAGAAGAAACAAGTGAAAAAAGCACAGAAAAACAAATTATGCAGATTTTGCTGATGTGACGATCGCCACACATTCATGACGCTCATCACGACCCAGACTGTGACGACTGTCACAGGCCCATGATAAGCGTCACGCGGCCACAAAGTGTGCTTTGAAGCAATCAGCAACAGGCACCCAAACGTGCCTAAATATCCTCCAACAAACTTTTCCCACGAATTCCTCTCTCAAGACTAAGTCTTCCTTGATTTTATCAACTACCAAGACCTAATGGACACTATATAAAGGACTCAATTGGGAAAAATTGAGGACGCCTACCTTGATATTTTACGCTCTGCAATTTAATTTTCAGTTTCCCAGCATTCAGCAATTTTTCTTTCTTTCTAGCAACCTTGTTTTCGTTGCTTTATTGTATTCGTCATTCTTTTTTTATAGTTTCCCTCTTTTCAGTTAATTTTCCAGTTAGCCATAGAAGTAGTTTCCTACACTGGGGAACTACTACACTTTACTTTACTTTAGTGAGTATTTTGTATTGAAGAAGCAAAGCCTACCGACTTGTGGAGGACTGCTCAAGTGCTCCAAGAATCGTTATACTCTGTACTTCGATCTCCAGGTTTTTATTGAATTATTATTATTATTGCCCATTTATTGTTATAAGCATGTTTGCCGCAATGTTAATCTGTGTATGCCTTGTGTCTGCTTTATTTAATATGTCCAACTAAACTACCGGTATCGGTATGTAGCAACTTAATTTGATGGGATTTAATAATAACCGATGAAAACCTTTTTTTCTCAAATAACCTTTTAGGCTGAAGTTTTTAATCTAAATTTAATTAACTTTATCACAAAAGCGTAAAAAGCTATTTAATACGATTTTGCCATGAGAGTGGGAAATTAACTAAGGTGAAAACCAACAATCGCGAGAGCGTAAGGCTCGAGCTAGATAGTAAAAATTAGGCATTGAATTTAAAAACAGCGAGAGCACTTTAAAAGCAATTAGAACTTATTTATTTTCAAAAAGTAATTTTGACTTCAAATGGGACAGCGAGAGCGTACATTCTGACTTAAAGTTATAGGTCGAATCAACAATCACGAGAGTGTGAGATAATGTCTTTTAAATAAACATTTTCTACTGAGAGATATTTGGCATTTAAACTATTCACCGATAACTTATCCAATCCCTGACGATTAATGCGCTGCATACTGATCCCTTCCATTAATTCTTTATTAAAACCGAAAATTTCCCTTAGATTTACTATATTACCCCCAAACTTCTACCAATCATTTCCCTTAGCTAAACACAGTAACGTTAGTAGCACTAGTTTGACCATAGGTCCCTATGGGATCGATATCTTTTAAAACTAAAGCGACTAGACTGTGCACTTGCAGTCAAGTACCCGACAGACTATATTTTATATATAGCCACGATAAGCATCAATTTCCTTAGTGAATTGTTTTGTCTCCAGTGTGAGTCGAGTATTTCAATCTTACTCGTATCCCCTGCAGATGTTGTTTGTTTCCCCGGCTAAGTATTTCCATTTTGTATGGAATCCTCTAGTCTCCCTGCAGTTTTAAGTCGTAGCCTGGCCTACACATAACTCTTTTTATCCCCCAGAGTCTTTGTCTCCCTAGTGAGTTTTGCTTATGGAATGCATTATACTCCTGTGGACTTTCGGTCTCTCTGATTTCCTTTTCCTTTGTGGCAATATTTTCCCACATAGCATTCATTTTTGCATTCATATCATATGCATCATGAGGTCTCTTAGGGACCAAAATTTGTTTCTCTATGTTGTTATTTAAGTCCATTCTACTGAGTCGAGCCGAAGATTTTAACCTTTACCTCCTCAGCTAGAATGTCCTTAAATAGGGGCAGTTGTAAGACCCTAATTTTGACCCTAAGATCCCTCATGCATTTCCATCATAAGCATTAACATTTGGATTATACCTTGGCATCCTCCTTACCCCTCCTTCATTGGGTTTGTTTTAGGAGAGATCACCAAGCACTCTGTGATTATATTATACTTGTATTTTATCATTTAACTAACCAAAATACCAAAAATATGTCTTTGTATCTATCTAACTCTTTTGTAGGTAGGGCATGATCTCATTGATTCATTGATCACATCTAGGGTTTGAGACCCTCATGAATAAAGAGCACAACCAAGAATTGATTCAAGAATGGTTATGAGCATCATATATGAGTCCCAATTACTTCTACATGTTATATTGGTCAAGTTTTCTTCAAGAGTTTGAGGGTGATTTGCCTTGGAAACCTTAGTTTGACTAGGTATCTTGAGTAACTTCTCCAACAAGCTATCTCACCTATTGGTAAAAATTATCAAGGGAAACTTCAAATTTCATCATCTTATGCATATTTGATCTACCATGAGCCAATAAATTCAAGAGAATTGAAGGTTAGCAAGTTGGTTGATTGTGGTTGGCCAGATGAATTCATTTGATCAAAACCGGGTCTCCCTAGACCTATCTCCTACAATTTTCACCATATGAAAATGATTCCAAGAGAAAACTTACTCTAAATTACATTAGAAAAAACTTTAATGTTGAGACCTAGAGCTAGTTTTGCTTGGAAACCCATTTTCTATGTTGAAACATTATAGATCATTTTGTCTAAACCCTAATTTGAAAGTCAATTTCCCAAGGCCATAACTTGCTCAATTATTTTGAGATGCAAGATTTCCAAGTTTTATAATCAAATTCAGTGTGTCTACTTCAACTTTTATGTTTGGAGTGGGAGCAAATTCAACTTCTTTGAACATGTGATATGAGGCTACATTATAGGTCACTTTTGACCTTTACCATTGATCAAGAGATTTTGCCAAACTTCAGAAATCCATAACTCTATCATTTCAAATCCAAATGACATGAAATTGGTGACTATTTTGAAGGTCTTTGAGAGAGATACAATTTTGATGATGACACGTTTCTCATTTGAAGCTCCTATAAAAAGTTAAGCAAGGTGGAATATTGAGACATATGGCTTGACACTTAGAAAATTTTCAATCTGTCAAATATTTCCAAACTTCCACCTCAAATATCTCCAAGTTCCAAGCTTCAAATGAAAAAGTGTTGAACACCAAAGTTGTTCCTCTTGATCTCGCCTTTCTAAAGAGATCAAATTCATGCATTTTGGATGAGAAATGCATAGGTTGCACATGGCTTAAACATGCTGATATCATGTGGCATGGATCAAACTTCAAATGACAATGCTCAATTGCCTTGCAATCCAATCCATCTCCAAAGCATCTGAACATCATTTTGGACTTTCAAACAATCATTTCATGGGCCTATGTACGCTCCATACACCATGCTTGCATCATTTTGCCAAAATTGGAAAGTTGAGAGAGTGTGGAAATATCATTTGAATTCTCTATAAATTGAAGCCCTCATGCTCAGAAATCACACACACACTGCGCCAGCTTTGAATCCCCACAGAAAACCCTTCATATTAAGAGGATAAACCTGAAAAGTTCAGTTGAATTTGAGCTTGAATCTCCACTATTTTGGAATTCAATTCTCCAGGAGTCCATTGATTCTAAGCCATTCCATTCCTCTTCTGCAAGAAATTGAAGTGAAGCAAAACACAATTCAGATTAAGATCTAGCAAGCTCAAACCTCCATTGAAGGTAATTTGTAGAAAATTTGATCTTTTTTATTCTCCTTGTTTCTTGCTCAATTTTCTTGATTATTGTGTTCGCTGAAGTCCTACCAATGTAGGCAAGGTGTTTGAGTTGTTTTGAGGCTAAATCGAAGCAACTTAGATCATGAACCTCATTTTTCAATTCCACATATCTCTAAATATAGTTGGAATTGGAAGAAATGGAGGTGATATTCGTGCTCAGTGATGTTTTCTCTTTAAAATCATGTCCCTGTTTAAAAATTTGGTGATGGTTCATGATGACCAGTCCGACGAAGCTCGCCGGAGAAGACAACCGGAGCTCTGGCTCAGGTGATGAGGTGTCTTTGGTCTAAACCGTGTGATCCTTGCTTCATGTTATAATCCCAGCCGTTCCTTGTGAATACCATGTTTGCCACGCAGTTGACTAGGACATTGGTGGAACGCGCGCTGTGGATCATCAGATTTACAACCTCAAATAATGAGGGAGATCTGATGGTCTACGTGTTTTAGCATTTTCTGAATTTCCATTTAATTCCATATTTTTCAATAATTCATAATAAACTTAATATTGATCCAAAAAATATGGGAATTTCACCAAAAAATTTCAAATATTTTTCTCTTTCATATTTTGAATTAAAAATATTTTTTGGATCATTATTAATATTTTTCATGAATTAATTGATTTTTCATTTGTTTTTAATTGTTTAAAAATATTTTTAAGTGTCCAAAAATTATGAAATTTTTTATCCAAGGTACTTTGACCTTGTTTGACCTATGATAAATCACATGGCCATTTATTTGGTGTTTTGATGTGATTTTAGGATTTGGACAAAACATATTTGAATTTAATGCATTATTTTAATATTTTTAATTGAATAAATGTCATTTTAATTTTGTTGACCATTTGGATTGACTTATTTGAGCTTCTCATTTGTTGTTGGGCCTTAGTCAAGGTTGATTTGACTTTGTCAAGTTAATATTATTGGATTTAGGGGATTTATGGAATGTACATTCCATCTCCCAAAATGAATGAATAATATTAATTTGGTAAAAGACCTCCTTTGACCAATTTGTGATCTCATTCATCCCTTTCCCTCTTCATCTAATTCCCCTTCTTCATCCATTCATTTCAATTGGCCAATGACATCTCAAAGTCTTAATGAGCACCTTTTGCATATTTTTGTGTGTGGTATGTTTAATGAGCATAGTTCTTAATACTATGTCTCGAACATGCATTAACACCAAAAGTTTATTGCCCGCCTCAAATAGTTGTGACTTATACATAAGTACAATTACAATTTCTTAACATAGTGCGAATTTTTTGACATAAAAGGCATAAACATTCTTGTTAGTGAGATTGTAAGTCTCCCATCTTCCATGGTATTGTGTGGAAACTTGGCCTTCTTTCCTTCATTTGGAAGATGTTTTGGTTCAAGGATCCATGCTTGTGGCAAGTGGGTTGAGTGTTCTCCAAAGAATGTCTTAAAATAAAAAAAAAGGCAAAACAAAACAAACTACTAACTTACTAACCATTAACTTTTACTTTCAAGCTTTTACTTTTAATGCAATTTAGTTTTATTGTTCTATTATATTTGTCATTACACATATCATTCTAATTGTTTATGTTTATGCAATTTTCACTTTGTCCACTTGGACCATATTGTGTGATATACTTTGTTGCTTTATTTGTTTGATTGGTCTTTGACTATTAATGCACATAATAATAACAAAAACCCTAAAAGACATTTGAGTGGACTGTTGTTTTGATCTTGCCCCAATTGGACTTAGAACTTAGGCAACATTCCTTTGCTAATGGACTTAGCCAATGCCAATTTGTTGAAGAACCAAGAACTTGCAAGTTTGAATTCCTCTGATACATCATTCAAGTTCTCTCCAGTTCATCTGCAACATTGATCATTATTTAGTTGTTATGTTGAACCTGTGACTTGAGGAATTCATTTGCTACATGGGCTATTTTGAGGAAGATCATGAAGTGGATAAGCTTGGATGAGACCATCTTTATTTGATGCCTTTGCTATTCAAGATTGGTATAATTGTGCATTTGTGTGTTGCGTAATTCTAAAAAGTCCAAGGAAATTTTGGGTTTCTATTGACATACTTGTCTATTGGATTGCTACCCATTTGGTCAGATCTTTTCAAATTTAAACTTTTAAATTTTTGTACATAGGATAGTCTCTTCATCTTATCCCCATTTCTTTAATTTCAAAATCTCTCCCTCCATTTTCAAAACCTTATTTGTGTGAACTACTTTTGTTCTAAACTTTGACCACTTTTGCAAAGGTAGAAACTTTGGCCTTATGCCATTGCATTTTCAAACTTATTTTCTTAAATCAAACTTGTAAATGAACTTAACTATACTTGACTTAAACTTTCAAAAAGCCAAAAAAAGAACTAACTCATTCAAAACATTTTAGGCCTTTATGCCTTTCAAATTTAATTTTTGTTAAAACCAACATACTCACTTTGAAATTTCTAGCACGAACTACGAGGTTTTGATCCCTCATTTTTATGTTGGTACGTAGGCACAAGACTGAAGGTCTTGTCAAACACAAAAATATAATTAATCAATTCTTTACACATCCCCCCATTCTATTTTGTAAACATCACTTTATGCCAAGTACATATGCACACAAAAAGGGCTCCCTAGGAGTACCTAGGACACTTTGGGTGCTAACACCTTCCCTCTGTGTAACAAACCCTCTTACCTGTGATCTCTGACTTTTATTAGTTTTTATTTGAAAACTTCTTACTATTTGGGTTTTGTTCGTACTTTTTCCCTTTTTCCTTGGAAACATTAAAAGCGTGGTGGCGACTCTTGTTAATTGATTTCTAGCTTGTCAATAGCTTGATGATCATGAATTTCCCACTACACACGTGTCATCTCATACATGGGTCGTAACCTCCCAACGGTTACTTTCTACTAGTATTTAAACAAATTCTAATGAACATTTCAAGGGTGTCTTTTTTTTGCATTGCAGTAGGAGTATACTTGAAGTACCAAAACGTTTACGAGAAAAGAGTCATCTCCCTACATAAATGTACTTTTGCTTTCATTTATACTTACAAGTCATTTAACTTTCCAAATTGTCTTTGTTTATTTATTTTTTTCATTTCGATCAGACTTTTGTACTTTATTACATTACTTTACTGCATTTATAACTTGCAAAATGTTACATTTACTACGCTTAAATTTTCCAAACACTTTACCAATGAAATAGTCATATACTCAACATCAAGTCTAGGACTTTGTAGCCGGTCCTGGAAGTAAACCTCAGATAGAAAGGCTAGAGATTGTTGGCGAAAAACAGATGCGTAATATAAATATTAGAAGTTAGATGTTAGAAGTCAATTTACAAAGGACTGGTTACTTGAGATTATATATACACAAATCAAAGGACTCAAAATATGGCGCATTAAGGGACAACCTATCAATGATTCAAAGTATCAAAAATGATTCAATGATCGTTTATCAACAAGTTTGAATCAAAGAAGATTAAATCAACCACAATATAAATCTATCAATGATTTGAAGTGTGGAAAACTTATCAATCAAACCATCAAGATAAAGTGAAAAGAAATACTAGTAAATGATTAGATGTTAATAGTCATGGATCCATCAAACTTGCAAAGAGAAATGAAACTACAAATCAAACCTCTAAAAAAAATTGCAAAAATAATAAGAATGTTAAAATTCATGCAATATAATGAAAGAGATTAAATATTAAAAACATATGACACAAATTAAATTTGAAATGATTTAAAAAGATACAAAAATCAAAAGAATAGAAAATAGTAAAAAGAAATGGAAAGAAATGTAGTTGCACGGGCCAAAAGCCTTCTAGGCCCAATCCTACAACAATCAGCGGACACCAAAACCTCATCCATGGCTGCGAAAATCATATCAGTCATTCATGTTTTAGAAAGATATCCACACCACATTAAGAGTCCGCACCCTAAGTTCAACACGAGATGAATCCAAAAAGGTGCAAAGACGAACACGAATCTACATCCTAAATCCGGAATAAAACGTGAGCTCAATCTTCGAATCTGAGTTAGTCAATCATCACCTTCACGCATGAATTCGCGCAAGCCTCAAAAACAGTCCAAATCGATTTTGGCACGGCGACACAGTGAAGAATAATTGACTTGCAATAAAGTTAAAGCGTACCAGATGGCATCCCGACACGGAGGCTCCTTGGCGACACTCAAGGTAATTCTTTCTGCAATTCTCTTATTCAATCTTCTGCTTCTTCAACCTCTTGCTTCTCCCTCCTGCTCAATCTCCATTTGTTGCGATTGTTGTTGTTCTCGGTGAGATGAAAGTAAATGAGTGATGAATTGTGAGTGTTTGAGAGATGAATTCTGATTTCGTGTAAGATGTGCGAGCGAGGAACTAACTCAGTTAGCAGAGAGAATAAACGTGTGAAGAAGAATTGAGATTTGCAGATTGAAAAAAATGAGAGGGAATCGAGAGAAATTGAATGGTCTATGTGTCACACCAATGCATGTGTGGTGAGTGATCAACTTATAGAATGGAAAGAGTGAGGTTAAAATAGGAATTGGATACTCATTCTGTTATGAGATGTGAGTTAGTCAGTAATTTAAGTTAGTTAGAATTTGATGGTTTGATTTCTGTTAATCTGTTTTCACTTATGTTATGATGCATAACTGTTAATTAAATGGAATTAATTCAAATCGGACCTGCTTGAAACAGTTAACTGGTTTTGGTTGCTTGAATGAAATTGTGACATTAATTGATTTAGTTTAACCCAATCCAGTTCAATGAGTTTACATGTTGTTATGAATGTTGGTTAATAATTGAATAAGTGTGTTTGTATGAACATTGTTGTCAACAACTTGTGCTTGCAATTACTTCTATGAAAGTTGGCTTGGACTATGAATTGCTTGGACCGTTATGTGCTGACTGGATGAACTGCATTGCAAGTTTGGGGCTGAGTTGCGCAGGTCATTTTATGAATCATAGTTTATGATCCTTTGATTTGGTTTATGCAGGGAACATGTTTGTTTATGCTGGGAACATGTTGGTTTATGCTGGGAACATGTTGGTTTATGCTGGACTGCGAATGTTGCAGGGTGTGTTAGGTTTGCTTTGTTCATATTGCTGCAGATTCTTGGACTGCTATAGCTCCCTTATGGGTCACTTGGTATGTTATTGCCTTGATTTTTATGTGGTTGTTTTGGAACTTCTTAGGACACCTTATGTACACCAATAGGTTATAGTCTTGGATATTGGAGCTTGATTTTTGCTATGATTTTTCTGTTGTGAATTTTTAGCTTTGAAGTTTGAATGTGAATTAATGACATAGTTTGTAGTTGTGTAAGCCTTATGTATGTAATTTGGTTCATGGTTTGGAATTTTTCTGGAATTTGGTTACGTATGAAGGTGTAGTGAAATGTAATAAGAATAGTATTTGAAGTGGTTAGAAAAATGTCTTGGATTTTGGTTTGTTTACAAGTATGGATCATATTCTGACTTTGTTTCACTTCATGCTTTGCCTTGGTTTATGTATTTGTAGCAGGTGGTTCTGACTTGGTTTATGGCATGGTGGTTCATCATGAAATTGTTCATTATTGTAGGTCATGTGCATATGGGATGAACAATGGTGAGTGGTCAAAAGTTATATGACATCAAGAATGGCTTTTTGGGAGCAACTTGTACAAGTGGCACTTCAAGAATAAGGATCCAAGATTGAAGATTAGGAAAGGGATTAGGTATGTAGGGTGAAAAAGGTTGGGTTGACTTTGGTCAAAGTTGACCAAAAAGTCAACCATTGACCAAAGTCAACTATTGGTCAACTCACACTTTTTTGTATTTTTTTCATGTAAGGAATACTTATGATTATGTAATGAGTGTCATTTCCTTATACATTTGAATTGATCTTGATTCTTGAAGTGAATGAATTTGAGGCTTGTACATGAACATTGAAATTTGTATGACTATGATACTTGTGATTGATTCAAATGGATGAATTGATGCATTGATGAACTTGTTGAATAAATGACTTGGACATGAATTGAATATGACTTGTAACTTGGATAAAATCATGACTTGAAATGGATTGGCACTTGAAATGAATGAATCATTAACATGAATCAATGGACATAATCACAACTTGAATGAACAATGACAAGCATGAAACAAATATCTTAGCAAGGATCAAGAGGCATAATGAATTAGGACCTAACCAGAGATTCATGGACCAATTACCAATGGAAATGACAATGACATGGAGTGGACTTGAATAACATTGACCAAATGAAACCAAATAAGGCATGGACTTGGCATTTGAAATAACCTGAACAAATTTTATGGAATAATGGATGAAAGTTATGGGGTCATGTACTTGGGCTCAAACCGATGTACATAGACAAGATGAAGGGAACCATGAAACTGGGGTTCAAAACCAAGAGGGTCCACAAAAATGGACCATGACCAAAGGTTGTTGAATGCCATTTGACTAAGCAAGATAATCAAGCACTATGAATGATGATGGATCAGTTGAAATTAAGGTTAGAAGGCCACACAATGGGTGTTGGACATGATTAGGGTTTATGGAGCCATGGTCAAGTGAGGACCCCTAAATCAGGGTTTTGCTTCCTCTAGAAGCCAAGGATATGCACAATGCACAAGCATCAAGAGCTATCTCCAAGTTAGGCTTTGAATGATTGAGCCACGTCAAGTTGTTGAGAAACCCTAATTTCCACCAGGTGCAAACACAAAGCCATGAACCAAGTCACTTGTCCTCTTGTGTTGAACCATACTTATGCAGATGAAATGAATGCTTATGAGGATATACAATTGATTAGGGTCAATAATCTAGATGAACATTGTGAAGGGTATGGTGAATTTTAGGATATGACACACCTCATTCATTTACAAAAGTTTTTTGTAAGATTGAGGAAATTCATATTTAAGACTTAATCCCAATAAGTGCATTATCTGGCAAGTTGCTAGGTTTTATTGTGAGCCAACATGGCATCGAAGTCGATCCAGACAAGGTCAAACCCATACAAAGTATGCCTGCACCGAGAACTTAAAAGGAGTTTCGTGGTTTTCTAGGACGATTGAACTACATAGCTAGGTTCATATCACACCTGACAGCCACATTCAAGCATATCTTTAAGCTCCTTTGAAAGGATCAAGTCATCGAGTGAAATGAGAACTGCCTAAGAGCCTTTGAGAGGATAAAACAGTATCTTCAAGAACCACCCATCTTGATGCCTCAGGCATAAGGGAAGCCTCTTATCATGTACTTGATAGTCCGGGAAGACTCCATGGGCGGTGTCCTTGGTCAGCATGACGAATTAGGTAGAAAAGAGCACGACATCTACTACCTAAGCAAGAAGTTTACTGATTGTGAATCAAGGTATTCATTGCTAGAGAAGACTTGTTGTGCCATTGCCTGGGCTACCAAACGATTGAGGCAGTACATTTTGACTCATACCACGTTGTGATCTCCAAAATGGATCAGATCAAGTACATCTTCGAGAAACCTTCTCTGACCAGAAGAGTTTCCCGTTAGCAAATGGTTTTGACCGAATACGACATTTAGTACGTCACGCAGAAAGCCATTAAAGGTAGTGTGATATCTAACTATTTGACACATCAACCAGTGGAAGATTGTCAAACCTATGAGGATTGATTTTCCCGATGAAGATATTTTGTTCATAAGAGAATGCAATATTCCTGGCTCTGAGGAAGGACCCGAACTAGGATCGCGATGGACGCTCATGTTTGATGATGCTTCCAATGCCTAAGGCCACAGAATAGGTGCAATAATCAATTCACCAACAAGATTTCATATTCCGTTTAACGTAAGATTATGTTTCGACTGCACCAACAATATGGAAGAATATGAAGCATGCATCTTCGGTATAGAAGCATCTATCGACTTAAGGATCAAAATCCTTGAGGTACATAGAGACTCACCTCTCATTGTTAGTTAAGTACTGGGAGACTGGGAAATTCGTGATCACAAGCCGATTCCTTACAAATAACACATCATGAAATTGATTTCCTACTTTGATGAAATCACTTCTCATCATATTCCAAGGGAGGAAAATCAATTAGGAGATGATCTTGCTACTTTAACATCCATGTCCAAGGTCAAATGGAAGAATCAAGCTCCTTCTATCCATATTTAGGACATGGATGAGCCTGCATACTGCTTGGCAACCGAGGAACAAGGCTCTGAGAAAGCCCTCATCCAAGTTCTTCTTAAGTGGAGATGTGCTTTAAAGCAGAGTTATGATTCGGTCTTGCTCAGATTCGTGGATAAACATGAAACAAGCCAGATAATAACAAATGTGCATGAAGGTTCCTTTGGAACACATTCAAGTGGGTATTTAATGTCAAGTAAACTCCTCAATGCAGGATACTATTGGCGGACAATGGAATTTGACTATTTCAGTCATGTGCAAACGTGCCACAAGTTCTAAATCTATGCTGATAGAATACATACGCCTCTAATGCCTTTGAACGTCATCTCATCTCCTTGTCTGTTTGCTATGTGGGGCATTGACGTGATCGATCGTATTGAGCCAACCGCTTTGAATGGGCATCGGTAAATCCTTATAGCTATTGACTACTTTACCAAATGGGTAGAAGTTGCGTCGTATGCAAACGTCACCAAAAAACCGGTGGCTCGCTTTCTAAAAAGAGACATTATCTACCATTATGGTATTCCCAACAAAAGCATTACCGATAATGGTTCAAATCATAATTCAAATATGATGAAGGAGTTGTGTAAGAGTTTCAAGATTGAACATCACAAATCATCGCCCAAAGATGAAGAATGCAGTGGAAGCAACCAACAAGAACAAAAAGAAAATTATTCACAAAATGGTGAAGATATATAAGGATTGGCACGAGATTCTACCATTCACTTTGCATAGCTACCGTACGTCGATACGAACCTCGACTGGGGAAACCCACTTCTCCCTGCTTTACATTATGGAAGCAATGCTCCCTATCGAAATAGAGATCCCCACTTTGAGGATTTTGAATGACGTCAAACTGGATGTAGCTGAATGGATTCAAGCGAGACTTGATCAGCTGAACCTCATCAAAGAAAAATGCATGACAACTATATGTCACGAATGTAGTGGTAAATTCATGACGACTTAGCTATTGGTTAACTCAACGTCAATAAAACCAGAGTCGCCACCGTGCTTTTATTGTTTCCAAAGGAAAAGGGAAAAATTATGAACAAAACCCAAAGATAAGAAGTTCTCAAATCAAAATTAATAAAATCTAAGAGATTACAGGTAAGGGGGTTGGTTACACAGAGGGTAGGTATTAGCACCCAAAGTGTACTAGGTACTCCTAGGGAGCCCTTTTAATGTGCAAGTGTTTTAGTTGAAAAATATGTTTGCTAAAAAATATAATGAGGGTGTAAGACCCCAATTTTGACCCTAAGATCCCTCATGCTATCTCATTGTATGCATTGGCTTTGGGATCATACCTTGGCATCCTCCTTACCTCTCATGCATTGAGTTTGCATTGGGAGAGATCACCAAGCACATTTGAATGTATCATAATTTGTTTTTCATTATTTACTAACCAAAATACCAAAAATATGTCTATGTATAACTTTGTTTCTTTTGTAGGTAGTGTGTGCATCCACCACTGCTTCATCAAGCTCACAACCAGGGTTTGAGACCCTCAACGCAAATAACACATCATGAAATTGATTTCCTACTTTGATGAAATCCCTTCTCATCATATTCCAAGGGAGTAAAATCAATTAGGAGATGATCTTTCTACTTTAACATCCATGTCCAAGGTCAAATGGAAGAATCAAGCTCCTTCTATCCATATTTAGGACATGGATGAGCCTGTATACTGCTTGGCAACCGAGGAACAAGGCTCTGAGAAAGCCCTCATACAACTTTGATGAAGGAACTATTTCCATTTGAAGCTTATAGAAAATGTTATTCAAGGTGGAAGAAGTGAACATTTGACTTAGTACTTAGAAAAATTTCAATTATGTTTGACTTTCCAAACTTCTACCTCAAACTTCATCATGATCCAAGATCCAAATGGAAACATGTTAAACATGAAATTTGTTCCCCTTGACCCTACCTTTATAAAAAGTCGAAGATCACCTCATTTGGACCAAGACTGAAGGACTTTTGCATGGGTTCTTCACAAGGTTTCATTTGGTAAGATTTATGTTCAAATTCATTTCCATTATGCATGGCCATGTGACATCATTTCAGGTTGATTAACATAAAATATTGGATCATTTGACATCATGAATTGGGCCTTGTACACGCCCATGCATCCATGCAAGCAAGAGTTGCTAAATTTGGAAAAAAAGTGGAAGTGTGTGAAAAGCAATTTGATATATTATAAATATAAGGACATTGTGATCATAAAGAGGATCCTGACTTGCCCAAGCTTTGAACCATTGCCTCCCTAACCTCCATTAAAGGATAAACTTGAAGATTTCACTTGAAATCGAGTTTCAAATCTCCTTTTGTTTTGAGATTGAAACTCCAAGAATCCAAGCCCTTCTTTGATCTAATTCACTTCCTGCAAGCTTCTGGAGTTGAGCCAAGGCCAACTGGAAGCAAGATCAAGCCAGGTTCAAGCTACTCGAAGGTGATTTTTCAGAAACTTTCTCTCTTCGATTCTCTCTCAATTCTTCACCATTCTCTATGATTTTGGTTGGTTGAAGTCCTACCAATGTAGGCTATAACAACCCAATTTTAGTAATTATTTCTTATATTATTATTAGTATATTTTATTTTATTTATTTGGAGTGTTAAGTAATTAATTGGTTGTTAGGTAGTATAATAATTGATTATATTAATTGATTTGGTGTGTTAATTAATTATTTAGTTGATATGAGATATAATTGAATAATTGATTATATTAATTAACGTGGTGTGTATATTGTGTTGGTTTAATTTATTTGAATTAAATAGAGATATTGTAATATTAGGTATTATTGGGTCTAATAATTTAATTAGAGGTATCTGTAAGAACAAAAATTGTTCTACAACAGATTCCTTGATTTTGATGATAACAAAGGATGAAACCAAAAATGGCACCCTAACGAAAAGTTTCTAAGTGTGCAGGATTCTAAAGAAAGAAGGAAGAAATCTGATGATGTCATCAGATACAAAACAAGATCAGATACAAAATATCAAATGATCAGAAGCATCTGAAGTGGAAACAATGTCAAGAAGTTCTAACTCTGAGCAAAACATCAAAGTATCAGAAGCATCTGGACAAGTAGTAAGCTCTAGAAGTTTTGACTCTGAACAAAGTTTTGTCTAACCTCAGAAGCTCTTGGCACTATCTGAAGAATCCATCAGAACTCACAAGAGATTAAACATCAGAAGCAAGATTCCAAGATTCTCCAGATACACAAATACTCTGAGCATGGAATTGCTAATCATGAAAGAGTAACGTTTAAGTCAAGAAAAGATTTGCAAATGGATTTCCTAATTGAGAAAGAGACGTTAATCTCCAATCTCAATAAAGAAAATACTACTTGTGGTAAGTAGTCATTTCAAGAAGAAAAAGTCATCCTGCAGAAGCTATTTATGTGATGGCGTAACTTCATCTCAATATCCACCAGTTTCAACTACTACCTCACTGATCTATATAAAGGATTGCAAATCAACATTTCAAACACTACACATACAAGGAAAAACATACTGAAACATCAACACAAGAAAACATTCTTTCTCTCTAAGATATTCACGAAGCTTTTGCTTATAACGTGAAAAACTCTTGTTCTTAACACTATAATATTTGCTTTCTTAGAAGCACTCTAGATTACATAAATCTTTCATTTATTGTTTGTTGATTTCCTCAAGTGACTCTGTGTAGTCTGTATACTTGAGAGGGCTAAGAGATTTTTATCTTAGACGTTGTTTGTAATCTTTCAAGATTAGTGGATTAAGTCCTTGTTGAAGGCAAAATCACCTTGGCCGGGTGGACTGGAGTAGCTTTGTGTTATAAGCGAACCAGTATAAAATCCTTGTGTGATTTTCATTTTGAAAAGCGCTTATTTTTCCAAACAATTCAAACCCCCCCTTTCTTGTTTTTCTCACCTTCAATTGGTATCAGAGCTCCGGCTCTGTTATTGATTTTCTAATCAAACACTTAACCGTGTAGAGAGATCCAGTACGAGAAAAACAATGGCCCACTCAAATGAAAGAGATTCTTACAATGCCAAGCCTCCTGTTTTTGATGGAGAGAAATTTGCCAAGAATTTTCTAAGTTAATGCAGGCAGAATTTTCTAAGTTAATGCAGGCAGAATTTGAGATGAGTTTAATGCAAGAACTAAAGTTCTTTCTGGGAATTCAAATTAATCAAACTCCAGAAGTCACGTACGTCCATCAAAGTAAATATATTAAAGACGTTCTGAAGAAGTTTGACATGACTGAATGCAACTCTGCAAAAACTCCCATGCACCCAACTTGCATTCTGGAAAAGGAAGAGGTAAGCAACAAGGTTTGTCAGAAGCTCTATCGAGGTATGATAGGCTCTCTCCTCTATCTGACTGCTACTCGTCCTGATATTCTCTTTAGTGTCTGTCTTTGTGCCAGATTCCAATCAGATCCTAGAGAATCTCATTTAACAGCAGTTAAAAGAATTCTTAAGTATCTGAAAGGAACTCCTAACCTGGGCCTGATGTATGAGAAAACATCAGAGTATAGACTCTCGGGTTATTGTGATGCAGATTATGCAGGAGATAGAATAGAACGAAAAAGCACATCTGGGAATTGCCAGCTTCTGGGAAACAATCTAATCTCCTGGGCTAGCAAAAGACAGTCAACTATTGCTCTATCAACTGCAGAAGCAGAATACATCTCAGCATCACTGTGCACAACTCAGATGCTCTGGATGAAGCATCAGCTAGAAGATCTACAAATCTTTGAGAGTAACATTCCTATCTTTTGTGATAATACTGCTGCTATTTGTTTAAGTAAGAATCCCATTCTACATTCCAGAGCCAAACACATAGAAATAAAACATCATTTTATCAGAGACTATGTTCAGAAAGGGATAGTAACTTTGAAGTTCATTGATACAGAACATCAATGGGCAGATATCTTTACTAAGCCTCTAGCTGAAGATAGATTTCTTTTTATCTTAGAACATCTGAACATTAAAAATTGTCCTGAATGAAGTATGGCTCTGAAAATGTAAAATGTGACTCTGATGTAAACAAATGTACTTCTGCCTCTGACTCTGATACTTCTACCAAGTTAAGAAGATATCTGAGTTAGAAATCTTCAGAAACCAATCCTTTGGTATTCCTGAAGATCAGATACATCAACACGTGGAGTACCAAGCGTCTAACCCTAGAACTTCTAGACAGCTGTCAAAAGAAATCAAAGGTCAGAACGTTTGAAATCTCCTAGAGCAGTGTGCGTACTATTGGGATTAGACATTCATTTATTAGCTGTAATCATTTTTCCCCCCAAACGTGCTATTTTGATTTTTGTGCTAACGCTGGAATGTGTGTCGTTTTGCATGTTTTTACTTAGAGTATATAAACACTTTTCTCACATTTCACACTTATCACTCTCACTCACTCTAAAACCCTAAACCCTTCTCTCAAGCATTCTCTGCAAGTTCTTCAATCTTCATCTTCTTCTTCACCATGGACGCTCAACAACAAGAAGTGTTTAACTTTTCACAACAAATGGAATCAAGTTCTACCGCTCAAACCTCAAACACTCAAACTCCAACGGTTACAGGCGTCACCGTCACTCCTGTTTACAAAGAACCCCACGTTCTTGACCGTGAACGCCATATCAACCTTTCAACCCCTTTTGAAGGTTTGGATGTGTTGTGCGAATCGCTTATTGATTTCGACAACCTAAGAAGAAATGGCGTTGATCTAACTGGAGAACTTCGTCAACAAGGGTGGGAAAACTATTTCCAAAGACTTTATGGTCCCATTTACCCACTTCTCGTCAAGGAGTTCTGGAGACATGCAGATGCAGATGACAACTTCATCGTCTCATATGTTCTGGGGGTGAAGATTGTTATTACTGAAGCGTCTATTTCTTCCTTGTTGAACATGGAGCAAAGTGGAGGAAAAAGGATTTACAACATTCCTCCTAGGTCAAAGCGCATCACTGAAGTCATCAACCCAACAATCTTCAAGCCCAACGTTGAAGGAAACCCTTCTAAAAACAAAGAGCTACACCAGAACCTCAGAGTGTGGCTGAAGATTATTCTGGGAACAATTAACCATCGTCCAGCCTCTAACTCTTCTGATTACATCAATGCAGACCAGAAATGCATTCTGTACTGCATTCAGAAGGGTATAAAGATCTGTCTCCCTGCTCTTCTCTTCAGATATCTGAGAGATTCAGTCAGAGAAACCAGAAACAACATGAAGCCCAGATCCTACATTCCTCTGGGAAGATTGCTATCTGACGTCTTCATTGAGCATGGACTGGTAGACGAGCTGGAAAAGACCAAGCTGATGGATGATCTGGCAATAGATGTTGGGAAGCCTCTGAATGCCAGAAACCTCAAGAGTATGGGGATTATCAAGAAAATTCAAGTCAGGCCAACTCTGGAAACATCCTGGGATAGCTTGAAAGATCAGAGGAAGATGCCTCATGGCCTTGCCAGATTCTTCAAGAATGAACCCAGAGACGCTGTAGCTATCTATCTTCATCGTCTGCTGGAAGAAGGTGTTGACGTCTCTGATTTCAGCCTCGATGACTGTCTGGACTCTGAAGAAGACTTCGTCAGATACAAGAGAGGTCTTTCTGAAAAGAAGGTAGCATCTCAGGCAAAGAAGGCCAGACTCGGAGAAACTTCTGGAAGCAAATCTTCAGCGCCTCTGAATATCTCTACTGGTAAGTTTGTTCCTCCTATAACCTCTAATCCTCTAATGGCTTCCTCTAACCCTCTCTCTTCACAACCTATTTATACCACCTCTGATATTTCACCCTCAATCACCAGAACCTCCCAACCTACACCAGTTCTAAATATAGCCCGTACATTCATACCTCCCTCTGAACCTAGACAAACCCACCAAAGCACTTCATCTTCATCATCCTCAGCACCAGAATCACCCCCATATGTTTCCCTCTCATCTGACCCAGAATTTTCTGATCCTGATTCCCCAACCATAGCCACAATTTATGCACATAGACTTGCTTCACAACAAACACAAACACACTCTGAAGCAACTTCACCTCCACCACAACAAACAACCACCATACCTTCTGAAAACCAACCCTCTGACCATCCCACTTCTGATATCAACCCACCAAACATCTCCGTTGAACCAGAACCAGAATCTGAACCTTTAGATTTAAATCCGCTTTACGCTTCACCCCAAACATCTGAACCTTCACCAGAAGCAGAATCTGAACCTCAACCTGAGTCAGAATCTGCACCTCAAACTTTAAATCTCAGCCCTCCAAACTCTCCACCTCATACCTCTGAACCAGAACCTGAACCTGAACTTTCTAAGCCTACCCTAAAGGAAGCCATCTTGATGATTGCAGAGGCTTCAGTTCAAAAGGTCGATTCTCTGGTCTCTAACTCTGAAATCAGTGATGATCCTGAATCTGTAAGGACACACTGGAACAGAGTCATTGGCTGGATGACATCTGAGGCCTTTAGACTGAAGGGCATCTCTGAACAAGTCAGAAATGGCTACATCAGAGATGCTGAGGCAAGACTCCAGGAGAGACTCGCCAGAGAGGCTGAAGCCAAAAGGCTTGAGGAAGAGAGAATTGCCAGAGAAGCAGAAGAAGCAAGAAGGATAGAAGAAGAAAGACTTGCTAAGGAAGCTGAAATCCTAAGGCAAAAGGAAGCTGAAGCTAAGGCTCTGGCGGATGCAGAAGCCCAAGCTGCTGCTGAAGCTGAAGCTCAGCAAGCTCTGACTCTGGGGAGTCATCTTCTGTGATTCCTACGGTTCTTCAGACTCTGAAAGAACTCAAGCAAGATCAGAATGAACTCCGGGCCAGAATGGACAAGCAAGATACTGTCAACGACAACATCCAGAATATGCTTGCAATGCTGCTTCAGAGAATGCCTCCGCCTCCGAACCCTTAGGCACTTAGGATTTATTTATTTTTTGCTTGCCTGTTGTCTGTGTTTTTGCTATCTCTCTGACTCTGATGTTTTTCTTGTTGCCTTTGTGCTTCTATCTATGAATTCCAGTTTTTCTCTTTATTTATTTTCTCTTTACTTATTTTCTACTATGTCTTTTTGATTCTGACAAAAAGGGGGAGAAGTAATTATTAGCTCTGATGAAAATATTGTCTAAAACCTTAAGCATTCTGCAACATTTTTTTTTAACAAAAATTATCTAACTTGGACTTAAGAAATTGCAGAAAGTTTCAGAAACCTCTGTACTTAAGAAACTCTGGTAAGAACTTCTGAACTCCCTAGCATTATCTCAGGGGGAGCTTCTGTCTATCTGATCTAATATTATTCATGTTTCATCTGCTAATTAAGGTTGTTTTGTCATCATCAAAAAGGGGGAGATTGTAAGAACAAAAATTGTTCTACAACAGATTCCTTGATTTTGATGATAACAAAGGATGAAACCAAAAATGGCACCCTAACGAAAAGTTTCTAAGTGTGCAGGATTCTAAAGAAAGAAGGAAGAAATCTGATGATGTCATCAGATACAAAACAAGATCAGATACAAAATATCAAATGATCAGAAGCATCTGAAGTGGAAACAATGTCAAGAAGTTCTAACTCTGAGCAAAACATCAAAGTATCAGAAGCATCTGGACAAGTAGTAAGCTCTAGAAGTTTTGACTCTGAACAAAGTTTTGTCTAACCTCAGAAGCTCTTGGCACTATCTGAAGAATCCATCAGAACTCACAAGAGATTAAACATCAGAAGCAAGATTCCAAGATTCTCCAGATACACAAATACTCTGAGCATGGAATTGCTAATCATGAAAGAGTAACGTTTAAGTCAAGAAAAGATTTGCAAATGGATTTCCTAATTGAGAAAGAGACGTTAATCTCCAATCTCAATAAAGAAAATACTACTTGTGGTAAGTAGTCATTTCAAGAAGAAAAAGTCATCCTGCAGAAGCTATTTATGTGATGGCGTAACTTCATCTCAATATCCACCAGTTTCAACTACTACCTCACTGATCTATATAAAGGATTGCAAATCAACATTTCAAACACTACACATACAAGGAAAAACATACTGAAACATCAACACAAGAAAACATTCTTTCTCTCTAAGATATTCACGAAGCTTTTGCTTATAACGTGAAAAACTCTTGTTCTTAACACTGTAATATTTACTTTCTTAGAAGCACTCTAGATTACATAAATCTTTCATTTATTGTTTGTTGATTTCCTCAAGTGACTCTGTGTAGTCTGTATACTTGAGAGGGCTAAGAGATTTTTATCTTAGACGTTGTTTGTAATCTTTCAAGATTAGTGGATTAAGTCCTTGTTGAAGGCGAAATCACCTTGGCCGGGTGGACTGGAGTAGCTTTGTGTTATAAGGGAACCAGTATAAAATCCTTGTGTGATTTTCATTTTGAAAAGCGCTTATTTTTCCAAACAATTCAAACCCCCCCTTTCTTGTTTTTCTCACCTTTAGTATCATTCTTTAAGCCCAAATATAATAATATAAATAGTAAGAGGTGAGGAGAGTGAGAAGTAGGATTCATTTGATCATTGACGACAACAAAGAAAGAAAAGAGGAAAAGTAAGGAGAAGAGGGGAAGAACAAGAGAGAAGCTAAGGTTTCCAGAAAATTGAAGAGGTAACAGGGAGAATCCTTATTATTATGGGTTAGTATGATTGGGTCAATGGGTAGAAATAGGTTTACGTTGAAATCCCTAAATTTCATGGTTTTGGAATTGTTAGATTTTGATGAGTATTCTTGATTTATGGTGATTCGATTGTGTTAAAACTGCAAATTAACGTTATATACTTAGAGTATTGTATGATTTATAATTTTCTGAATGTTTGGCTTTTTACGGAATCGAAATCGGAGGTCCGAAAGTCCTCCAACGATGAAAAATGCAGAAAATTTTGCATTCTGTTTTATGTTAACCGGTTACCCTCCGAGCGTTAACCGGTTACTTGCTTAAAAATCTGCGCAGGAAGTTGATTCTGTTTTATGTTAACCGGTTACCCTCCGAGCGTTAACCGGTTACTTGCTAAAAACCTGCCCAGAAGTTGATTCTGTTTTGTGTTAACCGGTTACCACTGTTGAAAAATGAAAAAAATTGAGATTTTAAAAGTTGTATTCATTTTGAAATGCAATCTAAGTGTGAGTAGTTGATAATTAGCCTATATTTGTGAATGATATATTGTTATGAATGTGTATATGTACCATTGGTGGATAATTCATAGAGTTGAATTATGGTGATATGTGGAATGTTAAGATGGTAGAGATGATCTTAATTGCATATGTGTTGGTATTTGTACATTCATTCATGGCATGGTCGGCTTCATGGTGGAAGCGGTGAAACTGTGGGTTCACATGGTAATAGACGTTGATCCTTGAATGGAAATAGGCGTAGCAGACGTTGATCCTTAATTGGAAATAGGCGTAGTGGCTTTGATCTTATCCGGATCGGAAGCGTGGCTTGGATTCTAGATATTGAATCGGAAAGCGGTGAAACGTTGGGTTCACATTGCGGTACCACATGCATAGAGTCACATGTCTTGCATTGAGTCACATTAGAGTTATGTGATAATTGAATGTATGCATTGATGTGATTGTGAGGTGTGTATGAGATATGGTAATTGAATTTGGTGATGTTTGGATACATAACTTGGAAAAATATGTGATTATGTGATAATTGTAGTTATGTGTATATTTGGGAATATAGATTGGAGTTTAATATTGTACTCCTTGAGTTTTGATGGATGTTTGAAACATGTGAAATAAATGTTGGTTAATATTATTGACATGGTTATGCAAGGTGTGATGAATTACGTTAATTGTTGATTTAATCATTGTGCCTTATTATACTTCTTCATAATGATTTGAATTCTCACCCTTTCTGTTTGAATGTTACCTTTACATGGGCATCGTGCAGATACTCAAGAGTAGTATTGCTGAAGTAAGTGGATGGTAGCTCACTCGAAATTAGTTGGAGAGCTTCAGTGCTTTATTTTAGAGACTAAGTAGTGAGTCAATGCTCTGGTCATGTAACACGGGGTAGATTAGTAGTATTGAACTCATATCTGATTTGGATACGTATTATGTTATTACTGGTGAACATGTTTATTTGAAATTGCGGTTTGAGAGGCCACAGTGCCAAATATTCTGGATATGGTTTTATTTTATCTTGAGTAGATTATTGAGAAATGATCATGGTATGGGACATGAATCATTTTATGAAATGCATGGATATTCATTATTTTCCGCTGCGAACGCATATTCTTGAATATTCATGATAATTGAAACGTGTTATATTGATGATGAATGATGTTTGATTTTTGAAAGCTTTTAGTTTTTGAAAACGTCGATGTGACGCCCTTTTGTTTATATGCGTGCTTATTTACTCTGATTATATGTTAAGTATTTTGGGGTAGAAAAAGGGGTGTTACATTAGTGGTATCAGAGCATGGTCGACCAGTTGGTCAATAGTCGTTAAGGTTTTCCAACCTTGTTGTATTTGATTTGTGTATCTAACACGATCGATACTGTTTGTCTGGTTGTTCGGGCTGTTCAGGACGATGGTTGCAGGCAGGAATGATGATGCCATTGCTGAGGCGCTGAGGATGTTGGCTGACTCCATTGGTCAGATCCCTCAAGCGAATGCTGGTAACCGAAATGGAGATGATGATGAGTTCCGTGCTTTGGGGAGATTCCAGAGGAACAATCCTCCTGTCTTTGAGGGTGAGCATGAACCTGATAAAGCTCAAGCTTGGCTGAAGGTAATTGAGAAGATATTCCGAGTCATGAAAGGACACCTGCTCCCACATATCTGAAAGTCTCCAAAGATGAAAATGGTGTTAGTATAGATCAAAGTCTATACAAAAGCATGATAGGAAGTCTGCTATATCTCATAGCAAGCATACCTGACATTGCTTTTGCTATAGGTGTTTGTGCAAGATATCAAGCTGAACTAAAAGTCATTCACATAAACCAACTGAAGAGGATACTAAAAAATGTCAATGGCACCGGTGACTATGGGATGTTGTATACTCATGGCTCTGGATCTATGTTGACTGGATATTGTGATGCTGACTGGGCTGGAAGTGCTGATGATAAGAAAAGCACATCAGGAGGATGTTTCTTCTTGGGGAACAACTTAATATCATCGTTTAGTAAGAAACAAAATTGTGTGTCCCTTTCCACTGCTAAAGCTGAATACATAGTAGCTGGAAGTAGTTGTTCGCAACTAGTTTGGATGAATTAGATGCTGACTGAATATAATGTCACGCAAGATGTCATGACATTGTCCTGTGACAACCTGAGTGCTATAAATATTTCTAAGAATCCTATTCAGCACAGCAGGACAAAGCACATTGATATTCGTCATCACTTTATTAGAGAACTAGTGGAAGAGAAAATCATAGCCCTGGAGCATGTTACTACTGAAATGCAATTAGCTGACATGTTTACAAAGGCTTTGGATGCTAATCAATTTGAACATTTAAGACGGAAATTAGGGATTTGTATCCATGAGAATTTATAGCAATTAATTTGGAGTGGAAAAGGTAATAAAAATATTGTCTGCCCACTTAAAAGAAAGTGCCCCATTTATGGTAAATATTAGAACTACCATCTATAGCATTTTCACACGTAACCTCAGCTTAACCATTTCCATCTTCCTCAAACTTCATTGACCATCTCTGCTAGGGCAACAAAAATTCTTTCACAAGCTCAACAAGATGTCACAACATCTTTCATCTTCTGGTTCTAAAAACATCAAACCTGCGCACAAAGCTAGAACACCCTCCATGGATTTTCTTAATGAAGACATTTTGGAAGTGATTCCCCAATCAGTAATCCCAGACGACGCTCCTGGTCCATCTTCCACTGCAGAACATACTCAAGGTAACAGTTCTGATAACCCTCCCTCTAAGGATGACATGCATTATACTGATCGTGTCATTAGAAATCCTGTCACGAGGATCCTTAATGAAGGACACTCTGTAAAGGGAGTTTCCACTCCTCTATCTAGAAGGGATCCCTCTTATGAGTTTGGACGTCAAAATGAGAAAGATGATGATTCATCTAGATCTGAGAAAGATATTGCTGCTGAAGGACTGTGCTCATCAGGGCAAACCTTGCCTAGTAAGAAACCTGTAGATGCTTCTCAATCTAAGAAGCATGACTCTGTTGAGAAGGTGATTGACTTGGAAGAAGAAAGCTCATATGATGAAGATGACAACTTGCTTCATCACTTGAAGCCAAGTGTTGCTAAGAGAATGAAGACCAGGAGGGGTAGGTCTGTGGCTGAGATGATGACAGCCAAAACTAGTAAGAAGGCTACTGCTGTAGGCCCTTCAAAGTCATGGAGTAAAATGGAGGTAAAGAAGAGAAAGGTAAGGGAAAGTTCTGATTCAGAGGATGATGTTGAAGACGATGTCCCAGACATCTCTCCTATCAAAAGTTCTACTGTTAGAAAATCTCCTGCTAAGGTTGCTGCTGTACATTTGGATAACATTTCCTTCCATCTGGAAGATGGTGCAGCCAAGTGGAAATTTGTAATCCAAAGGAGAGTGGTTGTGGAAAGAGAACTAGGAAGGGATGCTATGGAAGTTAAGGAGGTCATGGACATGATCAAGTCTGTTGGTTTAATGAAAACAGTTAGTGGGTTATCTCAATGTTTTGAAGGTCTTGTTAAAGAGTTTGTGGTGAACATCCCTGAGAACATTGCTGACAAGAACAACAAAGAGTTTTGTAAGGTGTTTGTTAGAGGAAGGTGTGTGAAGTTCTCTCCAACTGTGATCAATAAGTTCCTAGGAAGAGGAACAGAAGGTGATGTTGAACTAGAGGCCACAGACAATGAGGTCTGTAGGAAAATAACTGTTGGTCAGGTCAAGGAGTGTCCAAGTAAAAAGCATCTCTCTGCTGGCAAATTAACTGTGAAATATGTTATCTTGCATAAGATAGGGTCAGCAAACTGGGTACCAACAAATCACATCTCTACAATCTCTAATGCTCTGGGAAGGATCATATTTGCTATTGGAACCAAGCTTAATTTTGATTATGGAAGATTCATGTTTGAAAAAATTGTTAAACATGCTTCCACAAATGCAGTGAAGATGCCCATTGCTTTTCCCTCATTAATTTGTGGGATAATCCTAAGCCAACAACCTGGAATACTGAGCACTAGTAATATCCCTAGTAGAAGAAAACCTCCATTTTCAGTTCATTACAACTTATTTGAAGGCAGTCATGTCAATGACATTATCATGACATCTGCTATGAAGAAGCCAGCCTCTCAAGGTGGCCTGATTGCTGAACTGAAAGAGACCTGTAAGGAATTGGAGACTGGGAATAGGGTGACTAAAGCTAGGAAAGAAGCTCTGGAGGTTCTGATTAATAGCTTGGAGCAAGGAGATATGGATAATGTTGGTCAAGCCAAGGACACAGATGCCCACACCTCTAGTGAGAGGTCTGAATCTCAAGATAACTCAAGTGGCAGTTCAGGATCTGAAGTTGATGAAGATGCTAGCTCCTCTGACTGAGTAGTGGTGAAGGTGGTTCCTCTGTTATAATGATGTGTTGTCCTGGATGCTTTGATGTTTGATGTTTGATGTTTGATGTTTTTTTTGGGAAGTCTTGTATTGATGCCTTGATGTAATTTCTTGGGTTCTTTGTGTTTTCTCTGGATTTCTTTTATCTCAGCTTTTGTAGCTTTGTATAATTATGGTTCTGTAACACCTGACAATATGTTTTAACATTCATATGTTTTAACATTCTATGTGACATTCTCTGTTGGACTAATAGACATTTATTTTGTCTCATTGGTCTCTTTGGTCTATTTTGACTAAAAAGGGGGAGAAGTATGTGGAGAGTTGTAGTGAATATGTGTTGAAGTAGCTAGGCTATAAATAAATGACAGCTGATGTTGAACAGAATGATGTTCTGTGTTGTACATGTGATGTTGAAGGAGATGTCAGATGGGGTGATGGATGTTACAGGTGTTGTTGAAGGAGATGTCTGTGTTGAACAGACTTAGGGGGAGAAGAAGCACATATGGGTTTAATATGTGTTTAATGTGTGTTTACTAGTTGCTATCATAGCTAGTAACATTGTGGTTTATTACTTCTGCTGTTGCTTAACTGCTGATATGTTTTTGTACTCTAGTGAACAAATGAACTGATGTATGTTTTAGCCAAAATTTGCCAAAGGGGGAGTTTGTTGGTTCTATGTGTTGGCAACAATTTTGGTAACACCTAGAGTGTTCACAAGTTGTCACAAGTGTTTTCTTGACATAAGATAACTTGTACCTGCAGGATGTTTAAAATGTGATTATGCAGGATTTTACTGTGATGTCAGACCCGATGTCATGACATTTGTATACAGAATATTCAGTCTGAATGTTATGTATTGTGTGATTACATTTTTAATGCAAATCTATGTAATGATTGATGAGATGATTTAAACGCGCTATCAATCAGTAATTACAACTAGATTGACTTATTTTCCAAAGAGATATAATCAGTTGTCATGAGAAGATTTGAATGGAAAATAGTTTTAGGGTTTTATGATGTCCAAGCCCAGCCAATTGCTTCTATATAAAGGACATGGAAAATCTGGTTTTATACACAAGAAATAACGAACGAAATATTGAGAGAGAATAAGGGTTTTAGTCTTGTGTGGTTGTGTGAATTGTAATCCATTCAATTCATCCTTAGATGATTGAATTGGTCTGATTTTTGAGTTGTAATTTTCCACTCAAAGCTTTTAAGCATGAGTGTGTGTTTACTTGATTGAAGCTTTTAAGTAAGATCAAGAATGTGTCTTTGAAGAGTGTGTTCCTTTCCTTGTAATTCTTGTTTTATATCACTGCTGTGATTGAGGGGGAGTGAGTAGGATCTCATATCTAAGAGTTCTTAGGTAGAAGTCACACGGGTAGAGATTAGGTGAGAAGAATGTAACTTAAAGTTGTTTACTGAGAGTCTTTGAACTAATTATGTTTAGTGGATTTCCTTCCTGGCTTGGTAGCCCCCAGATGTAGGTGAGTTTGCACCGAACTGGGTTAACAATTGCTTGTGTCTCTTGCATTACTGTTCTTTATCTTTAATCCTGTTTGTATTATTCAGATATTAGTGTCGTGACATTACCTTCGGCATCTCATATCTGATACCAGAATTTCACTCATATTGATTTTTCAATCAACTAGCCTTAGGATTGTGAGATATCATAGGCCAAATGGAATGAATGAATGAAGAAAGGGAATAAGATGAAGTGGGGGGGGGGGGGGGGGGACGGATGTAATCAAAAGTCAAAGGAGGACTTTTACCAAATTAATATCATTCATTCATTTTGGGAGATGGAATGTACATTCCATCAATCCCCTAAACCCAATGATATTAAGTTGACAAAGTCAAATCAACCTTGACCAAGGCCCAACAACAAGAGTCAAACATAAACAAGTCATCACAATTGGTCAACAAATTTATTTGGCATTTATTCAAATTAAAAATACTAAAATAGTGCATTTAAATTAAATATGGTTTGTCCAATTCCTAAAATCTCATCAAAACACCAAAGAAATGGCCATGAGATTTATCATAGGTCAAACAAGGTCAAAGGACCTTGGAGAAATTTTTTCATAATTTTTGGACATTTAAAAGTATTTTTAAACAATTAAAAACAAATGCAAAATCAATTAATTCATGAAAAATATTAATAATGATCCAAAAAATAATTTTATTTCAGAATATGAAAGAGGAAAGTTTTTGAAAATTTTTGGTGAAAGTCCCATTTTTTTGGATCAATGTTAAATTTAATATGAATTATTGAAAATAAAGCAATAAAAATGAAAATTAAAATATCAGAAAAAACGTGGACCATTTCAAAAGGATCCTATGGCTCAGAACCATCCAGCACACCACCGACGACCAAGAACCGGTTGTCTTCTCCGGCAAACCTCGCCGGACTAGTTCAGTCATAACCATCACTAAAATAAAAAACAAGGACATGATTTCAAAGTAAAAAATGGCACTGAGTTTGAATCTAGCCTCAATTCACTCTAACTCCAAGTATATTGAGAGATACATGGAGTTAAAATTTGAGGTACATGAACTGAGTTGCTTCGATTTGGCCTCTAAGCAACTCAATCTTCTTGCCTACATTGGTAGGACTTCAAACAACCAAAGAATCAATAGAATTGAGCAAGAATTAAAGAGAATCGAAGAGATCAAGATTTCTGAAAATACCTTCAATGGAGGTCTAGATTCAACTGATCTTGCTCTTGCTCGTGCTTGATCTCACTCCAAATGCTTGCAGAAGAAGGATTAAATGCTCAAAAGGTTGTGAATCCCTTGAGTTTTAAATTTCAAAATAGTGGAAAGTCAAACTCAAATTCAAGTGATTTTTCAGGATTATCCTTTGCAATGTGAGGTTTAGAGATTGGGGATCAAAGTTGGCGCCAATGTGTGTCCAATGCTGAGCATATTGGGCTCTATTTATAGCTGAAACCATTGCTTTTTTCATACTTGAAATCCACTTTCCAAATTTGGTATTGATGATGCATGGGCGCATGGGCGCGCATAGGCCCATAAAATCATTTCCCTAAGTCCACAAATAAGTGTGAGATAATCTGAACTCAACTGTGATTGCAAGGCAAGTGTGCATGAAGATTTGAAAGTTGATCTTTGCCAAGTGATGACACCATGTTCATGCCATGTGCAGCCTATACATTCCTTGTACAAAATGGATGAATTTGAGCTCTTTGGAAAGGTGAGATTGAGAGGAATAACTTTCGTGTTCAACACTTTTCCATTTGGAGTTTTTATGATGAAGAAGTTTGAGGTGGAAGTTTGGAAATTTTTTACATATCAAAAGTTTTCTAAGTGTCAAGCCATATGTCTCAATGTTCCACCTTACTTAACTTTTTATATGCGCTTCAAATGAGAAACGTGTCTTTATCAAAGTTGTAGCTCTTTCAAATACCTTCAAAATGGTCACCAATTTAATTCCATTTGGATTTGAAATGATAGAGTTATTCATATTTGAAGTTTGGAAAAATCACTTGATCAATGGTATAGGTCATTTTTGACCTATAATGTAAGCTCATATCACATGCTCAAAAAAGTTGAATTAGATCCCACTCCAAAGATAAAATTTGAAGTAGACACCTCAAGTTTGATTGTGCAACTTGGAAATATTTCATCTCATAAACATTGAGCAAGTTATGTCCTTGGGAAGTTGACTTTCAAATTAGGGTTTAGACAAAATGACCTATAATGTTTCAACATAGAAAATGATTTTCCAAGAAAAACTATCTCTAGGTATCAACATGAAAGTTGTTTGGAAGGTCATTTTAATATGGTGAAAATTGTAGGAGATAGGGTCTAGGGAGACCCAGTTTTGATCAGATGAATTCATCTGGCCAACCACCATCAACCAACTTGCTAACTTCCAATTCTCTTGACATTATAGGCTCATGGTAGCTCATATATGCATAATATGATGAATTTCTAAGTGTCCCTTGAGAAATTTGATCAATTGGTGAGATAGCTTGTTGGAGAAGTTACTCAAGATACCTAGTCAAACTAGGGTTTCCAAGGCAAATCACCCTCAAACTCTTGAAGAAAACTTGATCAATATAACATGTAGAGAACATTTGGACTAATATATGATGCTTGTAACCATTCTTGAATCAATCCATGGTTGTACTCTTTGTTCATGAGGGTCTCAAACCCTAGATGTGAACTTGATGAATCAATGGGATCATGCCCTTCCTACAAAAGAGTTAGGCAAATACAAAGACATATTTTTGGTATTTTGGTTAGTGAAATGATAAAATACAAGTATGATACAATCACAAAGTGCTTGTTGATCTCTCCTAGAACAAACCCAATGAAGAAGGGGTAAGGAGAATGCCAAGGTATGATCCCAATGTTAATGCTTATGATGAAATTTCATGAGGGGTCTTAGGGTCAAAATTGGGGTCTTACAGTATTCGAATTCCACTTTGAGGTTTTTATTAATTTCAGTCTAATTTCGATTTCTTTTCAATTCTTCCTATAAACTCGTTTTCTTAATTTGATTACTTTCGTTTGCCTAATTCAATTGTTTCTTATAGGATAGAGTTGATTCAATTTGATTTTTTTTTATGATCCTTAACTATAATCACATTAGCGTAGCTTTTTCATTATCGTGTAGGATTAAGTCGTGTTTGCTTAATTCGTGTATGCTTAAATCCGTTTGCTTAATTCGGAAATTAGGAACATACATCATATAATACCAATTGCGCTTGTTAGTGGGTATTGTAATCGAATGGGATTGAATCTGTTAGGGAATTAAAATTATAAGAATCGATGATAAGTCAGAAATCGATACAACAGATTAGCTTATTTATCAATTTTGTTTTTACCTTTAATCATCTTCGATTTAATTTTTGAACCTTAAAAAAACCCCTTCTTTTTATTCGTTTGGTTATAACATTCAAGAGTCCTTGTGATACGACATTCGAGTGTCGCTTCCATTTTACTACACTTTTAAACTCGTTTTTGACCCGTGTGTGATAGTGGATCACTTGGTCTCAAAATGTTCGCATTGGACAAGTCGTTTTGCACATGGAAGGTTGCCTAATTCTAAGTCCAAGAGCTCAGATCACGATCAACAGTCCACCAGGTGTTTTTTAATGTTTTTTGTTGTTATTAAGTGTTTTAGGGGTCCTAAGACCACAAACAAAATCAAAGTACACAAACAAATATATAAAATCATAAGATATGACTCAAATGAGCAAATTGAAAATGACATAAACATAAGCAAGTTAAATAAAATGTAAATGGCAATGAATGATAAATGACTGAAATTTAAATTGCATAAAGTAAATGACTTGAAAGTAAAGAAATATTAACAAGAGTTAGTCAAATGTCAGTCAAAAGTTAGTCAAGTATTAGTAGTGTTTTTTTAATTGATTAAGTCATTCTTTGGAGAACACTCAACCATTCATTCACAAGTATGAATCCTTAAACCAATACATCTTCCATGAGAAGGGATCCATCCAACTTGGATAATTCAACAATTATGCCACTAGCTCCCATGAAAGGAAAAAAGGTCAAGTATCCACACAATACCATGAAGAATGGGAGACTTACAATCTCACTTACTAGAATATTGTGCCATAAGGGTCAAATTTAGCTTTATGGTAAGGAATCGTAATTGGACTTATGTAGAAGTCACAACTATATGAGGTCGGTCAATAAAAATTTAGGTGTTAATGCATGTTAGAAATTTGGTATGAAGAACCAAACTCCTAAAACATACCACACACTAAAAAAAAGATCAAGAAGAAGGGACCTATCTCAATCATACTTGTATTGATTCATCTGACACAAGGTCATTAATGAATCAATTTGCCTTTAAACATTAGAGATTTCATTGGTCAAAATATGGAATGAGGAAGAATAGGGAAGAAGATGAAAAGGGAGGGGAAGATAGAAACACAAATTGGTCATGAGAGGAATTTCATCAAATCAAAACCATCCATTCATTTTGGGCGATGAAATGTACAATTCATCAATCCCCTAAATCCAATGTTTTTGATCCAAGAGAAGTCAAATCAATCTTGACCAAGACCCAAATAGAAAGTTAAACATCACAAGACCATAAAAATGGCTCAACAATATTTTTAAACATTTAATCAATTAAAAATCACATTAAAATGAATTAGAATACATTTTAATTTGGTCAAAACCTAAAATCCCTTCAAAACACCAAATAAATGCCCCCAGGGATTTATCCTAGGTCAAACAATGTCAAATGACATTAGACAAAAAATTTCACTATTTTTAAAAAGTCAGAAGTATTTTTAAACAATTAAGAATATGCACAAAAACATTTAATTATTGAAAAATATCAAAACTAATCCAAAAATTAATTTTAATTCAGAATATGGAAGAGAAAAACATTTAAAGATTTTTGTTGAAAGTCCCATATTGTTATATGTAAACTCGATCAAAGGCAAGAAACTATCCCAATTTCCTCCTTGTTCCAAAACACAAGACCTCAAAAGATCTTCAAGTGACTGAATAGTCCTCTCCGTTTGACCATCAGTTTGTGGATGATACGCCGAACTCAAACGCAACTTCGTACCCAAAGCACTTTGCAAACCTTCCCAAAATCTCGAAGTGAACCTCGGATCTCTATCCAAAATAATGCTCGACGGAATACCATGCAAACACACAATCCTCTCGATGTACAACTTAGAAAGTCTCTCCATCGAATAATCCATCCTCATCGGAATAAAATGAGCACATTTCGTCAACCTGTCCACAATGACCCAAATCGCCTCACAATTACTCAATGTCCTCGGCAAGCCCGAAACAAAATCCATAGAGATACTATCCCACTTCCACTCAGGAATAGCTAACGGTTGCATCAAACCAGACGACTTTTGACGTTCAATCTTCGACTTTTGACAAGTCAAACATGAATACACAAATCCCGCTACATCCTTCTTCATACCTTGCCACCAAAACATCTTTCTCAAGTCTTGATACATTTTAGTAGCACCAGGATGAATACTCAAACCACTTCTATGCCATTCCTCAAGAATCCTCTTTCTCAAATCTACAACATCCGGAACACAAACTCGATCACAACACTTCATGATACCATTCTCATCAATCCGAAAGTCACCACCTTTGTCTTGATTAATCAATGTCATAACATCGACTAATTTCAAATCTGACTTCTGACCTTCTCTAATCTCGTCAATAATGCCACACGCAAGCTTCAACATACCTAGCTTAACACACGAAGGCGTCGCTTCACATACCAAACTCAAATCTCTAAATTGCTCCAACAATTCAAACTCTCGAATCATCAACATAGACATGTGCAATGACTTCCTACTCAATGCATCGGCTACAACATTCGCCTTTCTAGGATGATAATTCAAACCGAAATCATAATCTTTCAAGAATTCCAACCATCTCCTTTGCCTCATATTCAATTCTTTCTGATCGAACAAGTACTTCAAACTCTTGTGGTCACTAAACACATCAAATCACGATCCAAACAAGTAATGTCTCCAAAGCTTCAACACAAACACAACGGCGACCAACTCTAAATCATGCGTCGGATAATTCCTCTCATGAACTTTAAGTTGCCTTGAAGCATAAGCTACCACTTGCCCTTTTTGCATCAGAACACCTCCCAAACCCAACAAAGAAGCATCACAATACACAACAAAAGTTTCTAACGGATCCGGCAAAATCAAAATAGGAGCCGTAGTCAATCTTCCCTTAAGCTCTTGAAAATTCGCTTCACACTGCGAAGTCCAAATGAAAGCTTGACCTTTCCTAGTCAACTGCGTCAATAGTAACGACAACTTAGGAAATCCTTCAATGAACTTCCTATAATAACCAGCCAAACTGTAGCGGGGTATTCGTTACCATTAGAGATATTGACTAAATCCAAGGTAAATCATACAAGTCGAGTCGCCACCGCACTTCTATTTATCCAAAGGAATGGTTAGAAAGCGAACAAAAACCTAAAAGTTTTATTGAATCAAAAACTAGTAAAAATGTCAAAGATCTGGGTAAGGGGGTTGGTTATGCAATGGGAAGGTATTAGGCACCCAAAGCATCCTAGGTACTCCTAGGGAGCCCTTTTCACATTTGTTGCAAAGGTTGTTGTTCTTTGTGAAAATTTATTTGTGCAAACATGATTGAAGGGATGTGAAAAGTGTGTATAGTTATCTAATGTACTACTTACTAAAAGAGGGGTCAAAAAAAATGACTCGCACGGACGTCGCATCCACTGCATATGTATCTCATCTGAATCTGAGAATCAGAGTCTTCGTAGCTCGGCTACCTATGGGTTAAAGAGGAGTGTGCTCGCTAAGACATCGCGTCTTATGCCTACGTATCTCATTTGGGATGAAAATAAGAGCAAAACGTAGTTCGACCACCTATGGGGTAAGGGTTGTGTTTTGGGGTGAACGATGTTACTACACAATCTACCGGATGCTCGACCTTTGGAGACTTACTCGCCTGTAGTAGAAGGAGATAACGTGTTCTTAGGAGAAGAAAAATCAATGAGTTTGGGGTGTTTAGGGATGCTTATGCAAAAAGGGTAATGAGGATAAGACCTCATAGCTCTTAACCCTGGACAGGGTGAGCTCATGACAAAAAGTGGGGATTCAGAAAGGTGAAACCCTCTCCACTGACCGACCGAACAAAAGTAAGACACGAGAACATTGCCTCCTATCGAGGTCTTCCAGCTAAGAAAGCAGTAAAATGCTAAAAGATGTAAAAGGGATTAAGATCTACCCCACGGATAAAGATCCGGAGTAACAGCAATTTAAGAGGTAAGAAAACCAGAGATCCTTCCAAGCTAACACCATCAAAGAAAGTGAGTCAGTACAGGTAATCGAAATGAACCTCCAGGTGGTATCCCACAAATAAGGTGGAACACCAGGCAAGCCATCTCTGCAAGAGTCATATGAGCCCTCACAAAACAAAACTCAACAAACAGGTTAGAGAAACAAGATAGGGTAATCAAGAGTTGCCCCCAAATCAAAATGTAACCACATGAATCATGCCATTAAAATTCACAAAAAGCTCACAAAAAGCAACCAAGGGTAGGAGGCCTAAACCTCTTGTCAAACACATGCATCAAAAGGGTATCTAATTCACCCATAATACCTCATACATTCAGAGCATTCAAATTAAAAGCATAAAGTAATGGGAATAAGGCAAACCTGACTGGAGAGATCGAATGAAATTGAATTACCCGGTTGGGTTTGCAAAGCAATCTGAGGGTTTATATGAGAGGGAATTGGTTCTTTGCCGATGAGTTCCCTTCAGTCTCTGGAGGTTGCTATGAACTCTGTTAGCTTTTCTCTCACTATCTTTTTCCTTGCCAGGGTAATAGGAATAGAATAGAAATTTTGTTTCACTGAAACTCTGAATTTATAACCTGATTTTTGTGGACCTGTGGGCTCAAATGAGAGAGGCCCAAGTCCAAAAATATTTCTGTTATATTTTATTTTTTTATTTTTTTATTTTTTTATTTTTTTATTATTTTTTTTTATTTTTTTTTAAACATGTGGGCTTCGCCTAGCGAGCATGACAGTTTAAGAAATTCCTCTGAGCGTAGGTGATTCTGGTGGCTTTTCTTGGGACTCGCTAGGCGAACCATTCTGCTCGCCTAGCGAGCATGGCAGCTCATGAACAAACTTTTTCTCCTTCAAGATTAACGTTTTGACTGACGAATAGACCCCATTTGAACCTGTTGGAAGTATCTCAAGCCATTCCCTTGTGTTGACTGATCATCTAAATAGAACCCACAAAGTGTCTTGGATGATACTCAAGCTTCAAACAAAAGATGTTAGTGACACATTTTTGTGCTTTTGGTTAGTAAACAAAAGTAAGAGAAACAATGATGTATAATTCAAGCATGCTTGGTGATCTCAAACCAATCACAAGGAGTCCCACCCAAAGGCAAAGGGAACCAAGATGCTAAAGATCATTGAGGCAATGAAAATGCAATGTTATGATGCCATGAGGGATCTTAGGGTCAAAATTGGGGTCTAACAGATGCCCCTATTTAAGGTCATTCTAGCCGGAGAAGTGAAGGTTAAAATCTTTGTCTCGACGGGGTAGAATGGGCTTAAATAATAACAAAGAGACGAATTTTGGTCCCTAAGAGACCTCATGATGCAAATGTAGGTATGAAAAATGGTAGCACTCTGTGGAGATATGTGTCCACAAAAGCAAAGAAATCAGAAGCCACTGATAATCCATATGAGCAATTCACTCCATGGGACCAAGACCCTGGGGACTCTCCTGGGGATAGAAAAGGGATAAAAATGCACGAGCAGGTCACGACTCAAAGCGTGGGGAACAGAATTCCAAAGGGAAAAGATCCAATGGAAAGACTCGAGCTGACTCGAAGATGCATGTATTGGGGAATATGCCAATACAGCAAAAAAACTATCCACAGCGGATACTTCGGATAAAATCTGGATGAAAACAATCCACTAAGGGACTTCGCTGGGGATGTCCACAAGGACACTCCTAGGGAAGCAGCGGGAAGAGGTATTACCGGTTACTGGGTAATAAGCTCAAGGAGACATGTGATCTGAACGCCAGGTATGAGGGTGAGAGATACAACATGCTCAGGAAGAGATGAATATCCAAGACCGGTATAAGGGTGAGAGATATCAAAACTTCAAAACGTCTGAGGAAAACCTAAAAGGTATACTTCAACTCAGGGATTCTGACTCCACAGGGGACAAAAAGTCATAATAGGGAGCAGAGAGGAAGGAACACCAGGGATACCGATTACTGGGCATATAATAGGTGACCAACCAAGGTGTGAATTGGGGAATATTCCCAAAACACTCATCATCCAAAAGAGGGCTAAAAGCAAACTCGATTACAGGATGGATATTCGACTCCACAAAGGAGATACGAATCTTACTCAACTGGGGAAGAACAAAAGGCTTCAGACCCGAGAGTGCATGAGATATACTATTTATTACCGTCAGAACGTAGATAATATACTCGCATGGACGATTATCCACAACCGGTTACTGGGTTAATAAAGGATAAATCGACCGAAAAGAAAAGGCATCGGGATACCGAAACTAGGTATATAATGATGACCAATTCAGGGGAGAAACAATCATTACCAACAACAAGGTAGACGAGAGATGACCCGCTGTGGATAAATTGCGTAATCATGGCAATTATCCAAGCAGATGAGGGGATATCATCACCGAATATTGGATGAAGATAACTGTCACCAATTAAAGATGAGCAAAAATAGTTACTCTGCAAAAAGGGAAGAAATAGGGTTTACAACTACCGGTATGAGGGTAGAGAAACACAGACTCCGCCGGGGATAATAATTACTAATTATTGAGCAATTATTCATTTACCACGGGGAAACAGGAAAAGAGTCTCAAGAGACCGATCTAGCATCAAACTAGATAGGCACACCAAATCAATGGGGAAAACCATCCCAATATATGTGTCCGGAAGGAACAAAAACAATCGACATCCACGAGGACATAACCCGGTGGGGAATATGGAAGAAAGGATAGACGCTTTCTACCTATGGAGCTGACTCTATATGGAGAGATCAGACACACACATCTGCTTGGGGAAATATATCACCAAATAGCAGGAGACAACAAAAAACGATATATGGAAAAGAATGCAACATGAATATCTGAATGTTATAATTATGCATGTATATGCATGGTTTATGTATGTTGTATGCTGACAGACAGACATATTTAACACAACCAGGTCTAGGAATCAACCACCCGGTACTACATCTCAAGAGAGAAAGCCAAGTTCACCGGAGAGTATCCAATCTGCTGGGGATCAGAGATACCAGGAAGCAAAGAACTCTGCAGGGGATGAATCATCAATCATTCCAGCTGGGGATGAGAGTTATCACAAACAAGGTCCACCACACCAACAACTCTACTGAGGAATCTATCCGAGGAGATAAAGGATTTATCGGGATCAACCACCAAATACCGCTCTTGCCCAAAGAGATCCAAGCTGCTGAGGAAGAAAGATTGCTACTTTGCTGAAGGGAAGAGAGGTGACTCTCAACAAGCAATCCACTTGGTAGGATAAACCACAAGGGGTTCCGGAGGGAGGAGATACAGTCATGCCAGGAATATGGACAAAAATCTTACCCTGTTGGGGATCGTACCACCCTTGGGAGAGCACTGAGGATCTCCTAAGTATCCTTTCGTCATTGTGAATGTTCACTTTGTTTAAAAACAAATTATAAAAAAATTGATCGTTTAAAACAATGATATTTTCTTAATCAAAACATGCAAAACATTTGTTGAATAGAAACAGATAAGAGTGCCAATAATTGGATAAAAGGCTCAAATTTATTTGATAGAATGGTAGTCTGCGAATGGCAAGACTCCATAGATCTTTACAAATTTGAAATTGGTGATATATATTGGAAAAGGGCTACATTGAACATAATGACCATTTCTCCACCAATTCTGAATGCGATGTATTTGAAGCTTTGGCTGATAATGAGCAAGGATCTCTGACGGACGACAGTTGTAGAATAAAGTCTTGTCAGGATGCAGTTACTTGCCAAATCCCTAATTTTTGCCTAGATTTCCCCAGGATGAGGTACTCAATCTAGCAGGATACATATATCATTATTATATATTTTTTGTGTCTCTAACTTTTGCCTGGATCTCCCTTTCGGGTTTTCAATCCACCGAGACGCTCATTTTTTCCTAAGCCTCCCTTTCTGGTTTTCAACTTAGCGAGCTATTCAGTTTTTATTTTTTTAGGAGAAGTATTTCTTGACTGCATCTGAATTCACAGGACGAGTGAAATCCTCCCCATCCATAGTTGTAAGTATCAAAGCACCGCCTGAAAAGGCTCTCTTAACAACATACGGACCCTCATAGTTCGGAGTCCACTTGCCCCTGGAATCGGGCGCGAAAGACAAAACTTTCTTGAGCACAAGGTTACCTTCTCGGAACACACGAGGTTTGACCTTCTTATCAAAAGCTTTCTTCATCCTCTGCTGATATAACTGACCGTGGCACATGGCAGTCAATCTCTTTTCTTCTATCAAGTTCAGCTGGTCATAACGACTCTGAATCCATTCAGCATCAGTCAACTTGGCCTCCATCAAGACTCTCATAGATGGGATCTCCACCTCTACAGGGAGTACGACCTCCGATCTTGACTTAGCGATCATATCGTCAATGTACACCTCAATCTCCTTATGCATCATATCATGAAACAAGGTGGTCATAGCTCGTTGATACGTGGCTCCGGCGTTCTTCAAACCGAAGGGCATCACTCGATAACAGAATGTTCCCCAAGGTGTGATGAATATTGTCTTCTCCATATCCTCGGGTTCCATTTTAATCTGATTATATCCAGAAAATCCATCCATAAACGAGAAGACTTTGAATTTAGTTGTATTGTCTACCAACATATCAATATGTGGTAGAGGGAAATCATCTTTCGGACTAGCTTTATTCAAGTCTCTATAGTCCACACACATCCGGACTTTTCCATCTTTCTTAGGCACGGACATAATATTGGCCACCCATTGAGGATATATAGAAGTCACCAGGAACCCCGCATCAATTTGCTTCTGAACTTCCTCTTTGATCTTCACTTCCATATCAGGATGAGTTCTTCTGAGCTTCCGCTTTACAGGCATGCACTCAGGCTTTAGAGGTAGGAAATGTTGCACAATATCAGTATCTAGACCAGGCATGTCTTCATATGACCAGGCAAAGACGTCAACATATTCTCGTAGCAACTTAATCAACCCCTTCTTAACAGATTCTTCCAGAAGTGCGCTAATCTTTACCTCTCGCACACAATCTTTAGACCCCAAGTTGACTGTTTCCAGATTCTCAAGATGCGACTGAATGATCTTCTCTTCATGCTCAAGTAGTCGGGTGATCTCATCAGGAATCTCTTCAACATCATCTTCCTCTGCCTCAAATACAGGGAATTCAAAATTGGGAGATGGTGTTGGGTCATTATGTTCAATGGGTTTAGAAATCAACCTGCATAATGATTTTTGGATATGAAAAGATTTAGAATTCAAACAAGACAAATCATTATGCAGATGAAAAGATTGATTCTATTTTTAGGGTTTTATGTGATCACCAATTTCATGCAAAAAGCAAAAAGGGAAAATAAATGGAAAACAAACATTTAACATGAATTTATTGAATGAAAATATCATTGTATTTATGCGCCATCAATGTCATCACTCCTCCTTTTGGCATGGGAGAGGGGTTTTTAAACAAAGTGATCATTACGTTGACTTATGGACAACTGTTGGAATATCCACAGCGACCCAATTGTTGCAGACCCCTCCAGGGATGATGAAGTTGCCAGAATCCTCTGTATCTTCTTCTAAAACGGCAGCGACCTCCTCATCTAGACCAATGTGGATGAAACCTCCACTCTTGAATAACCCTTGCTTGTTGAAAGTACCAGAAGAAAAACCTATGCCAGCCCGGGACTCGTTGTCTTCTAACTCAATCAGTTTTCCTAAACCAGTGGTTGCACCACGCTCAATGGCCAGCTTTGCATCTTTGTAGGAAGCAAATGAAGGAGTTCTCTTCTCAATAGGCTCAGCAATAGATAAAGCTTGGAAAGGAGTTCTAACTTCAACCTCAGCATCTATATAAGAGAAGGAAGACAAATGGCTAACTAGGAAAGCCCTTTCTCCCCCTACCACCACCAGCTTCTTGTTTTTCACGAATTTCAATTTCTGGTGTAGGGTGGACGTCACGGCGCCTGCCTCGTGAATCCATGGTCTGCCTAAGAGATAACTATACGATGGGTGAATGTCCATAACCTGGAAGGTAATCTGGAAATCGCTTGGTCCGATCTTGATTGGGAGATCAACTTCCCCAATCACAGTTTTGCGAGACCCATCGAAAGCCTTCATAACTACTCCACTCTGCCTCATGGGAGGCCCTTGATATGATAGCTTTGAGAGAGTGGACTTTGGCAATACGTTCAATGATGACCCGGTGTCCACCAGTACATTGGACATGGCGTTGTCTCTACAACCCATAGATATATGTAAAGCCAAGTTGTGGTCTCTTCCCTCCTCAGGGAGATCAGAGTCACAAAAGCTCAGGTTTTTACAAGTAGTAACGTTTGCAACAATGCTATCGAATTGCTCCGAAGTGATATCGTGATCCACATATGCCACATCCAACACCTTCTGCAGAGCCTCTCGGTGTGGTTCTGAATTTAAGAGTAAGGATAACACAGATATTTTGGATGGCGTTTGTAGAAGTTGGTCTACAACATTGTACTCGCTTTTCTTGATGAGCCTCAGCATCTCATCACAGTCTTCTTTCACATTGCCACTAGGGCCAACAGAAGTAGGAGTTTTTAGTATGGAGGAGGGATTAACAGCAAGTGCCAGATTCGGAGAATTCACAATGTTTCCAATCGGGCGTTCAACAAAATCAGCATTAATTTGAGGCTTCGGCGGTGCTGGAAATACACGGCCACTACAGGTCAAACCGCTAACATCGGCAATATTCACAACAAAAGAAGAGGGCAAGGACACCTCTTTCCCATTCTCTATTGCTACGGCGTTGTAGCGATAGGGAACTGCCTTTTTAGAAGAGTAAGGCACAGGACCAGCAGGCTTAATGATCAGAGCGGGAGAAGCCTTCTGCTTGCTACCATTGTACTTGATGATAACAGGCTCGAGTATCCGGAACACTGGGGAACTCACGTTGACCTCAGGCTCATTTTCATCAACATTCCTGTTTTGAAGGATCTCAATGACTCCTTCGTCCAGCATTTCCTGAACATCCTTGCGCACCTGGCAACAACCCAATCGATTAACAGAGTAGACTCGGCATCTATCATGGTCATGCTCATAATGACTGTAGTCACACAACAAACTATGCATCTGGACCAGAGACTGTTGAATATGACTGACATATTTGACCTTGTATTTTCCAGGGCAACCCTGGACCATGTTGACAGATTTCCCATGTTCGGGCAATGGGTTCTTCTTCACATTAGGGCCTACGTCCTCAAAACATAAAATACCACACCTCACAAGGTCTTGAACCTTGGTCTTCAAAGGGTAACAATTCTCCACGTCGTGGCCGGGAGCACCAGAATGGTAAACACAATGTAACTCAGGCTTATACCACCACTGGGGGGTTAGCAGGTATAGCCGGTGGGTCTCTCGGAGTAATCAGCTTCCTTTCTATCAAAGAGGGATATAACTCTGCGTACGTCATAGGAATAGGATCGAAGGTGACCCTTTTCCTCTCGTAACTCGTGCTGGTTTGATTACTGTTTCGAGGCTGGTAGGCCTGCTGCTGCGGTCGGTGCTGTTGTTGCTGATATTGCGGATGTGGTTGCTGATTGTTACTATGTTGCTGATACTGTTGATTGTCTCTGAAAACAGGTGCTATATGAGCCACCTGGTGCTGGTTACTGGCGGGACACACAATCTTCCTCCTCACAGAGGGTCTTCTTGGTTTCTCATGGGAGGTCACAGCATGTGCCTCTCCATCTTTCTTCTTTGCAAACACCCCATAACGTTTGGCAGAAGAGCCTTCTTCTCTGGTTAACCGTCCTTCACGGACCCCTTCTTCTAGACGCATCCCCATATTCACCATCTCGGTGAAGTCAAAAGGAGCGCTAGCAATCATCCGCTCATAATAAAAAGAACTTAAAGTCTTCAAAAAGATCTTAGTCATCTCTTTCTCTTCTAGCGGAGGCACGATCTGTGCTGCCACCTCTCGCCACCTCTGGGCGTACTCCTTAAATGTTTCTTTATCCTTCTGGGACATGGATCTCAATTGATCTCTATCGGGAGCCATATCCACGTTGTACTTGTACTGCTTGACGAAGGCTTCGCCGAGATCATTGAAGGATCGGATGTTCGTGCTGTCTAAACCCATGTACCAACGCAAAGCGGCACCGGACAGGTTGTCCTGAAAGTAGTGGATGAGCAGTTGGTCATTATCGGTTTGAGTCGACATCTTCCTGGCATACATGACCAGGTGGCTGAGAGGACAAGTATTTCCTTTGTACTTTTCAAAATCAGGGACCTTGAATTTCACAGGAATCTTCACGTTTGGGACAAAGCAGAGATCGGCAGCAGACTTGCCGAAAAGATCCTTCCCCCTGAGATTTTTCAATTCCTTGCGAAGCTCAAGAAATTGATCGTTCATAGCATCCATCTTCTCATAAACATCTGGACTCTCAGACGGCTCAGAATGATAGATGGGGTCGTCTACCCTGGGCAAAGTATGCACGACAGGAGGAGGAACGACAAGGACCGGGCTAGATGCCGGCAGAGAAGCAAAGGTAGGAATAGGACCCTCAGGCATGAAATTGGGAGGCATCCCCCACGGGAACCCGGTTGGCATGGCTGTTGGAACAAAGTATGCACTGGAAGCGGGCATAATAGAGGAGACAATCTCGGAGATAACTGTCCTCTGGGGAGGAGTTGAAGGTGTCGGAGAAGACTGGATCTGGGCAGCCATGAATGACTCCATTAGGGCAGTCAATCTGGCCACTTCCTCTTTCAGCTCGCGGTTCTCTTGCTCTAAGTGATCCATCAGTCTTGAAATGTTGGCTCTAGTGTAGTACCGGTGAGTCAGCTTGTCTTCAAAATAAATGAAGGACACAGAGTTAGACCACAGGGCAAGGGACCAGAAACAGAACCTGCTTATGCATATGATGCATGCAATGCTTGTGCATATGATTTATTTTTTTTATTTCAAAGGAACTTTAGAGTTTTATTTGCAAATTCTGGAAATATTAAGCATTTTATCACATATGGAAATATCTCATCAAATAATATCAGGGAAAAGAAGTGCAACATCGTCAATCATATACAAGAGAAAAGGAAAATAATCATCCTATGGATCCCTAGAAACAATCATCTAAAGCTCGGGACACAGGAAGATAAGATGCACGAAGCCTCTTCACCTCCCTCTCGTAGGCTGCCTCCATATCGGCCTTCTCATTGGAGAGTCGATCATACTTCCTCTTCCAAAACTTAGAAGACTGAGGAAGTAGAGAAGTCCATACATCATCAGGGTCATCAATAACCTGATGCTCAAGAAACTCAATCAACGCATCCTTCTCCTTAATCTGCTGAAGCAACTCTTCACGTTCACGGATCCAGGCACGTGAATGGTCTTCGTCTCTCAACTCCTCTACTCCTTGATTAGGGAGGGTTAAAGGCCCAACCATAATATAGGTGTAGGTCTCGGATACTCGTAAGGCATGAGATACTCAGACGCCCTCTTCCTAACCCAAACAGTGTAAGGCTCCAAAGCGATGCAATTCTTAGGACCCAACTCTTTCCTTCCTTTCCTATGAATCTTGCGCCAAGCGCGGACCCTCCTATCTTTCAAGCCTTGGGGATCTTTACCCTCCTGAAAGAATACACCGTCTAACAGAGTGTTATCGGGTTTATCCTTTAGGGGGAACCCAAGCTACCGACGTGCCAAAATAGGGTTATAGTTAATCCCACCACATGTACCAAGAAGAGGTACATTGGAGAATTCGCCACAAGAGTCAATAATCTGCACACCATCATACACACGGTTATACCAAGAGATATTATCATTAGTGAGAGACATAAGTCTCGTGGAACACCGTAGACATCCTTTGTTCTCCTTGAAAGCGACCGTCTAAGGTAAGTGAGAAATAAACCACTTATACAACAGAGGCAAACTGAAGGTGAGAAAAACAAGAAAGGGGGGGTTTGAATTGTTTGAAAAATAAGCGCTTTTCCAAAAAGAAAATCACACAATGATTTTATACTGGTTCGCTTATAACACAAAGCTACTCCAGTCCATCCGGCCAAGGTGATTTCGCCTTCAACAAGGACTTAATCCACTAATCTTGAAAGATTACAAACAACCCCTAAGAGAGAAGAAAATCTCTTAGTCCTCTCAAGTCTACAGACTATAAAGAGTCACTTGAGGAAATCAAACAAATAAAAGATACAAGATATGTAATCTAGAGTGCTTCTAGTTAAGCAAGTATTACAAACTTAAGAACAGATTTTTCACTTAATAAGCAAAAGCTTAGTGAAATTCTTTGAGAATAAAGATGATTTTCTTGAGCGTGAAACAATTCAGTATAGTTTTGGCTAGTTGATTTCTTGCTTACTGAATGTTGATTTCTTCTCTATTTATATAGGAGTTGAAGTAGTGTTGAAATAGAGTTGAAGTAGAGTTGAATCTGGTGGATATAAAGATGTAGTTACGCCATTCCATAAATAGCTTCTGCAGGAGACTTTTTCTCTTAGAAGTGACTACTTACCACAAGTAGTATCTTCTCTCTTGGAAGTGGAGATTAACGTCTCTTTCTAATTGAGGAAATCCATTTGCAGAACTTTAACTTGGCTTAAACGTTACTTCATCATGATTAACAAATCTGATTAGAGTCTTCGTGTATCTGGAGAATCTTGCTTCTGATGTTATCTCTTGAGAGTTCAGATGGCGCTGATAACTTCCAGAGTTTACAGAAGGCATTTGTTCAGAATCAGAGCTTCTAGACTTTACTTCATGTTCAGATGCTTCTGATACTTTGCAGTTTTGTCCAGAGTCAGAGCTTCTTGAAACGAGATTCCACTTTAGATGCTTCTGATACTTGATAATTTGTATCTGATCTTGTTGTGCATCTGATGACATCATAAGATTTATTTCTTCTTTCTTTAGAACCCTGCACACTTAGAAACTTTTCGTTAGGGTGCCATTTTTGGTTTCATCCTTTGTTATCATCAAAATCAAGGAATCTGTTGTAGAACAATTTTTGTTCTTACAATCTCCCCCTTTTTGATGATGACAAAACAACTTAAAATAGCAGATGAAACATGAATAAAATAAGATCAGATAGACAGAAGCTCCCCCTGAGTTAGTGCTAGGGAGTTCAGAAGTTCTTACCAGAGCTTTTCAAGTAATGAGATTTCTGAAACTTTCTGCAAATTCTTAAATTTAATGTTAGAGTAATTTAATCAGAGCTATTTTTATCAGAGCTATATCTACAAATGTTGCAGAGTGCTTAAGGTTTTAGACAATTTTCATCAGAGCTATTTAATCATTTCTCCCCCTTTTTGTCAGAATCAAAAAGGTAGATATAAAAAAATAACAAGACAATAAAGAGAAAAACATTTCATTAATCAAAAGCACAAAGGCACAAAGGCAATCAAAACATCAGATCCAAGAGAATATCAGAGCTAAAGAAGACAGAAGCAAAAAACACTAGGCAAGCAAACAAAATAAATCCTAAGTGCCTAAGGGTTTGGAGGTTGAGGAAGTCTCTGAAGCAACATGGCAAACATATTCTGGATGTTTTCATTCAAAGCATCTTGCTTGTCCATCCTGGCACGAAGCTCATTCTGATCTTGCTTGATTTCTTTCTGATCTTGCTTGATCTCTTTCAGAGCATGAAGAATCATAGGGATCGCAGAGGAAGACTCCCCCTGAGTCAGAGCCTGCTGAGCTTCAGCTTCAGCAGCAGCTTGGGCTTCTGCATCTGCCTGAGCCTTGGCTTCAGCTTCCTTAATCCTTAGAAGTTCTGCTTCCTTTGCCAGTCTTTCTTCTTCTAATCTTCTTGCTTCTTCTTCAGCTTCCCTAGCCAATCTTTCCTCCTCTAATCTTCTGGCCTCAGCTTCTCTGGCCAATCTCTCTTGGAGTCGTTCCTCAGCATCTCTGATGTAGCCATTTCTGACTTGTTCAGAGATACTCTTCAGCCTATAAGACTCAGAGGTCATCCAACTAATGACTTTGTTCCAGTGTGTCCTAACAGATTTAGGATCATCACTAACTTCAGAGTTTTTAGCCAGAGACTTGACCTTCTGGACTGAAGCTTCTGCAACCTGTATAATGGCCTCCTCAAGGGTAGGTATGGTAAGTTCAGGTTCAGGTTCAGGTGAATGAGGTGGAGAGTTTTGAGGGCTGAGATTTAGAGAGGGAGGTTCAGTTTGTTGAGGTTCAGATTCTGCTTCTGGTTGAAGTTCAGAATCTGCGTCTGGTTGAAGACTAGGGGATGAAGCATATAGTGGATTTAGGTCTAATGGGTCAGAGTCTGGTCCAGGTACAGCGGGAATAATTTGTGGAGTGATATTAGAGGTGAAGGGATCAGATGGTTGAGTTTCAGAGGGTAAGGTTGTTGTTTGTTGTGGTGGAAGTGAAGTTTGGAGGGGTGAGGTTACTTCAGATTGTCTTGTGGGTTGTGGAGCGAAATTTTTAGCATAAATTTCAGCTATTGTTGGGGAGTTAGGGTCAGAGTGTTCTTGGTCAGAGGACTCTTGATCAGATAACTCTTGGTCAGAAGAAGGGGAAAGGTAAGGAGGTGATTCATATTCAGAGGATGAGGAAGAAGAAGTGCTTTGGTGGGTTTGTAAAGGTTGAGAGGGAGGAATGAAAGTTCTAGCTATGTTTAGAACTGGTGTTGGTTGGGAGGTTCTGGTGATTGAGGGTGGGATTTCAGAGGTAGTAAAAATTGGTTGAGAGGAGAGAGGGTTAGAGGAAGCCATTATAGATTCAGAGGAGACAGGAGGAACAGACTTACCGGAAGAGACATTCAGAGGTGCTGAAGCTTTGCTGCCAGAAGTTTCTCCAAGTCTGGCTTTCTTTGCTCTCCTTGCCTCAGCAGCTATCTGTTTCTCAGAGACACCTCTCTTGTATCTGACAAGATCTTCTACAGAGTCCAGACAGTCTTCAAGGCGGAAATCAGAAACATCAACACCTTCTTCCAGCATACGATGAAGATAGAGGGCAACAGCGTCTCTGGGCTCATCCTTGAAGAATCTGACCAGGCCATGAGGCATCTTCCTCTGATCTTTTAGAGATTCCCAGGACACAGCCATAGTGGGCTTGACTCTAATCTCTTTGATGATTCCCATGCTCTTCAGGTTTTTGGCATTCAGAGGCTTTCCCACATCAATTGCCAAATCATCCATACATCTGGTCTTCTCCAGATCATCTACCAAGCCATGCTCAATGAAGACATCAGAGAGCAATCTTCCCAGAGGAATGTAGGATCTGGGCTTCATATTATTCCTCGTTTCTCTGACTGAATCTCTCAGATATCTAAAGAGGAGAACAGGGAGGTTGATCTGGATACCCTTCTGAATACAGTAAAGGATGCATTTCTGATCAACGTTTATGTAATCTGAAGAGTTAGAGGCTGGGCGATGATGGATTGTTCCCAGAATAATCTTCAGCCAAACTCGGAGGTTCTGATGAAGCTCCTTGTTCTTAGAGGGGTTTCCTTCAACATTAGGTTTGAAGATTGTAGGGTTAATGACTTCAGTGATGCGCTTTGACCTTGGAGGAATGTTGTAAATCCTTTTACCTCCAGCTTTCTCCATGTTTAGCAAGGAAGCAATTGATGCTTCAGTGATGACAATCTTTACTCCCAGAACAAAAGAAACAATGAACTGGTCATCTGCATCAGCATGTCTCCAAAATTCTTTGACAAGAAGAGGGTAAATGGGACCATAAAGCCTGTCGAAGTAGTTCTCCCAACCTTGCTTGCGAAGATCTTCAGTAAGATCAACACCGTTTCTTCTCAAGTTCTCAAAATCTACCAGCGATTCACACAGTACATCCAAATTTTCAAAGGAGGTTGCAAGATGAATGTGGCGTTCACGTTCCAAAATGTGAGGTTCTTGATAAACAGGGGTTATGGTAACGCCTGTAACAGTGGGTGTTTGAGTGTTTGAGGTTTGGGGATTAGAACTGGCTTCCATCTGTTGGGAGAAGTTAAAAACTTCTTGCTCTTGAGCATTCATGAAGAAGATTGAAGAAGAAGATGAAGAACTTGCAGAGAACTTGCAGAGAAGGGTTTAGGGTTTTAGAGTGAGTGAGAGTGATAAGTGTGTGAAATGTGAGAAAAGTGTTTATATACCTAAGTAAAAACGCATGCAAAACGACACCTCAGAAAGCGTTAGACACAAAACTCAAAATGGCACGCTTGGGGGAAAAATGATTACAGCTAATAAATGAATGTCTAATCCCACAGTTTGCACACTGCTCGAGGAAAACTCAAACGTCTGCCTTTTGAATTTCTTGACAGCTGTCTAGAAGTTCTAAAGTTTGACGCTTCAGAGTTCCACGTGTTGATGTATCTGATCTTCAGGAATACCAAGAGATTGGTTCTGAAGATTTCTAACTCAGATATCTTCTTAACAATGTAGAAGTATCAGAGTCAGAGGCAGAATCATATTTGTTTTTATCAGAATCTTATTTTATATTTTTCAGAGCCATACTTCATTCAGGACAATTTTTAATGTTCAGATTTTCTAAGATGAAAAGAAATCTATCTTCAGCTAGAGGCTTAGTAAAGATATCTGCCCATTGATGTTCTGTATCAATGAACTTCAGCGTTACTATCCCTTTCTGAACATAGTCTCTAATAAAATGATGTTTAATTTCTATGTGTTTGGCTCTGGAATGTAAAATAGGATTCTTACTCAAACAAATAGCAGCAGTATTATCACAAAGGATAGGAATGTTACTCTCAAATATCTGAAGATCTTCTAGCTGATGCTTCATCCAGAGCATCTGAGTTGTGCACAGTGATGCTGAGATATATTCTGCTTCTGCAGTTGATAGAGCAATTGTTGACTGTCTTTTGCTAGCCCAGGAGATTAGATTGTTTCCCAGAAGCTGGCAATTTCCAGATGTGCTTTTTCGTTCTATTCTATCTCCTGCATAATCTGCATCACAATAACCAGAAAGCCTATACTCTGATGTTTTCTCATACATCAGGCCCAGGTTAGGAGTTCCTTTCAGATACTTAAGAATTCTCTTAACAGCTGTTAAATGAGATTCTCTAGGATCTGATTGGAATCTGGCACAAAGACAGACGCTAAAGAGAATATCAGGATGAGTAGCAGTCAGATAGAGAAGAGAGCCTATCATACCTCGATAGAGCTTCTGACAAACCTTATTGCTTACCTCTTCCTTCTCCAGAATGCAAGTTGGGTGCATGGGAGTCTTTGCAGAGTTGCATTCAGTCATGTCAAACTTCTTCAGAACATCTTTAATGTACTTGCTTTGATGAATGTACGTGACTTCTGGAGTTTGATTGATTTGAATTCCCAGAAAGAACTTTAGTTCTTGCATTAGACTCATTTCAAATTCTGCCTGCATTAACTTAGAAAATTCTTGGCAAACAGAGATATTAGCAGAACCAAAAATAATGTCATCAACATAAATCTGGCATATCACGAGATCATTTTTATGGTTTTTACAGAAGAGTGTAGAATCAACTTTCCCTCTGATAAAATTTTGTTCCAAAAGAAAATTGCTTAGACGTTCATACCAAGCTCTGGGGGCTTGTTTTAGTCCATATAAAGATTTTTTAAGTTTGAAAACATGTTCTGGAAAGTTTGAATTTTCAAAACCTGGAGGTTGATTTACATACACTTCTTCTGAAATATAACCATTTAGAAATGCACTCTTGACATCCATTTGGTATAATTTGATAGAGTGATTAATAGCAAAAGATACAAGAAGACGAATAGATTCTAACCTCGCGACTGGAGCAAAAGTTTCATTATAATCAATACCTTCTTGTTGACTATAACCTTGAGCTACCAGTCGTGCTTTGTTTCTGACAACTTCTCCTTTCTCGTTCAGTTTGTTTCTGAAAACCCATCTGGTTCCAATGACATGAGTGCCTCTGGGTTTAGGAACGAGATCCCAGACATCATTCTTGGAGAATTGATCTAACTCTTCTTGCATAGCTGCCACCCAATCGTTATCTTGAAGAGCTTCATCACAGGACGTAGGCTCAATCAGAGACACTAGTCCCAGAGGAATATCTTCAGAAGTTCTGAAGGTAGATCTGGTTCTAACAGGTTCATCTTTGTTTCCCAAAATCAAATCTTCAGATACGTTAATACGACTTTTAACTTTCCTTGGAATTTCTGGAGATTTAATTTCTTCAGAATCTGGAGTGACAGTTGCTTCTGGAGTTTTCTCAGATTCTACCAGAGTGATCTCTAAATCCGCAAACTTTTCAACTAGCTTTGACTTTTCAGGGTCAAGCTTATCATCAAATCTAACATGAATTGATTCCTCCACAATTTTGGTTTCTGTGTTGTATACTCTATAGCCTTTAGAGCGTTCTGAGTATCCTAACATAATACCTTTCTGTGCTTTGGAATCAAACTTGTTTAGATGTTCTTTAGTATTTAATATAAAACAAATGCATCCAAAAGGATGAAAATATGAAATGTTGGGTTTTCTTCCCTTACACAGTTCATAGGGAGTCTTTTCCAGAATAGGTCTAATAGAGATTCTATTCTGAATGTAACACGCTGTATTTACAGCTTCTGCCCAAAAGTGCTTTGCTACATTTGTTTCATTGATCATGGTTCTGGCCATTTCTTGGAGTGTCCTATTCTTCCTCTCTACAACTCCATTTTGTTGTGGAGTTCTAGGGCAGGAGAAATCATGGGATATTCCATTAGAGTCAAATAATTCTTCAAAATCTTTATTTTCAAATTCTCCACCATGATCACTTCTGACTCTAACAATTTTAGAGTCAAATTCTTTTTGCACTTTAGAACAGAAACTGGTGAATACAGAGTGAGACTCACTCTTGTGCTTTAGGAATTTTACCCATGTCCAGCGGCTGTAATCATCAACGATTACTAGTCCATACTTCTTTCCATTGACTGATGCTGTTTTCACAGGGCCAAATAAGTCAATGTGAAGAAGCTCCAGAGGCTTAGAGGTGGAAACAACATTTTTCTTTTTAAAAGAAGTTTTTGAAAACTTTCCTTTCTGACAAGCTTCACACAGAGCATCTGAAGAAAACTTCAGTTTAGGTAAGCCTCTGACTAGCTCAAGTTTAGTTAGCTGAGAAAGTTTTCTCATGCTAATGTGGCCTAAGCGTCTATGCCATACCCATTGCTCTTCGTGAACTGACATTAAACATTTAACATTTTGATCTTTTAAATCAGAAAGATTTATTTTATAAATGTTGTTTTTCCTCTTGCCTGTGAAAAGGACAGAGCCATCGTTCTGACTAATGGCTTTACACGTTTTTTGATTAAAGATTACATCATAACCGTTATCACTTAATTGACTTATGGATAACAAGTTATGCATTAATCCTTCTACATAAAGAACATCAGATATAGAGGGAAGAGTACCATTACCAATAGTTCCGGAGCCTCTGATCCTTCCTTTCTGATCTCCTCCAAAGCCTACAAATCCAGCATCTTTAAGTTCCAGGCTTTGGAACATAGACTTTCTTCCCGTCATATGTCGCGAGCATCCAGAGTCCAGGTACCATGACTGGTGTCTGAACTTTGCTGCATAGGATATCTGCAACATAGATAATCTTATCTTTCGGTACCCAGAATCTCTTGGGTCCTTTTAGATTAGTCTTCCCAGAGTTTCTTATAACTTTGGGTCTTCTATCATTCTTAAATTTTTGTTCTTGTGTGTGTGTGTAATGATATGAAAACGGAGATTTAAGCTGGTTACTGGTAGAGGTTTTATTTTCCTCAGAATCATACCCAATTCCCCTTTTATTATTTTGACCTACTCCATAAATCATGGATGCCATAATACTCCTATCTATCCCATTCTTCAGAAATTGTTGAAAGGCTTCTTCATATTTGTAAATAATTTCATTTGAAGTTTGTGGTGCTTGAGACAACGTTTCTTCTAATTCTAAGCTTTTTGTTTTGGCTCCATCTCTTTCTATCGTTAGAGATCTGATAGTATCATCTCGTGCTAGAATTGTTGTCTCAAGTCTACTACATACTTCAGATTTTGCTTTAAGAAGGCCTTTAATGTCTTTAACTTTTTGTTTTAATTTCTGAAGAGAGGTAAGAGTTTCTGATAAACATGATTCTAAGTCAGATCTAGAAAGTTCAGAAAATACCTCTTCAGATTCTTCATCTGAGCTGCTGGATGTGGTAGCCATAAGAGCTACGTTGGCCTGTTCATCAGAGTCAGATTCTGATGATTCGGATTCACTGTCGTCCCAGGTGGCCATTAATCCCTTCTTTGTTCTGAAGGTATTTTTCTTGAAGCTTTCTTTCTTAGAGTTATCTTTCTTCAGCTTGGGGCATTCATTTCTGTAATGACCTGTTTCTTTACATTCAAAACAGGTAATATCTTTGTTAGGTTTACCTTTTGAAGTTGACTCTGATCGATCCCCTCTGGGTCTTGATCTTCTGAAGTTGTTGTTGTTCCTCCTTTTCCAGAGTTGCTTAACTCTTCTGGTTAGTAGGGACAGTTCTTCTTCATCATCAGAGTCTTCAGATTCAGAGTCATCAGTGTCTGCAGTTTCTGCTTGAAGGGGTTTGGTTCTGTCTGACTTCCGTCTTTCAGGTCTGGACTTCAGCGCCACTGACTTGTTCCTTTTCTGAGGCTCATCCTCCTCTAGTTCTATCTCATGGCTTCTGAGAGAACTAACAAGTTCTTCAAGGCTGATATTGTTCAGATCCTTTGATAACTTCAGAGCAGTAACCATTGGTCTCCATTTCTTTGGCAGACTTCTGACAATCTTCTTAACATGATCTGCAGTCGTGTATCCTTTGTCTAGCACTTTAAGACCTGCAATAAGAGTTTGGAATCTGGAAAACATAGCTTCTATAGCTTCGTCATCTTCCATCTTGAAGGCTTCATATTTCTGGATCAGCGCCAGAGCCTTCGTCTCCTTGACTTGGGAGTTTCCTTCATGGGTCATCTTCAGAGAGTCAAGTATATCTTTAGCCGTCTCTCTGTTGGTGATCTTTTCGTATTCGTTGTATGATATAGCATTTAGAAGTATTGTTCTGGCCTTGTGATGATTTTTGAACTCACGTTTCTGATCTTCTGACATTTTGCTTCTGGGAACTTCAGCTCCATTTGAGACTGGAGGTTTGTATCCATCTGTGACAATGTCCCAGAGGTCAGCATCATAACCCAGAAAGAAACTTTCGATTCTGTCTTTCCAGTAATCAAATTTTTCTCCATCAAAAACAGGAGGTTTAGCATTGTAAGAATCTCTTTCATTTGAGTGAGCCATTTGTTTTTCTCGCACTGGATCTCTCTACACGGTTAAGTGTTTGATTTGAAAATCAATAACAGAGCCGGAGCTCTGATACCAATTGAAGGTGAGAAAAACAAGAAAGGGGGGGTTTGAATTGTTTGAAAAATAAGCGCTTTTCCAAAAAGAAAATCACACAATGATTTTATACTGGTTCGCTTATAACACAAAGTTACTCCAGTCCACCCGGCCAAGGTGATTTCGCCTTCAACAAGGACTTAATCCACTAATCTTGAAAGATTACAAACAACCCCTAAGAGAGAAGAAAATCTCTTAGTCCTCTCAAGTCTACAGACTATAAAGAGTCACTTGAGGAAATCAAACAAATAAAAGATACAAGATATGTAATCTAGAGTGCTTCTAGTTAAGCAAGTATTACAAACTTAAGAACAGATTTTTCACTTAATAAGCAAAAGCTTAGTGAAATTCTTTGAGAATAAAGATGATTTTCTTGAGCGTGAAACAATTCAGTATAGTTTTGGCTAGTTGATTTCTTGCTTACTGAATGTTGATTTCTTCTCTATTTATATAGGAGTTGAAGTAGTGTTGAAATAGAGTTGAAGTAGAGTTGAATCTGGTGGATATAAAGATGTAGTTACGCCATTCCATAAATAGCTTCTGTAGGAGACTTTTTCTCTTAGAAGTGACTACTTACCACAAGTAGTATCTTCTCTCTTGGAAGTGGAGATTAACGTCTCTTTCTAATTGAGGAAATCCATTTGCAGAACTTTAACTTGGCTTAAACGTTACTTCATCATGATTAACAAATCTGATTAGAGTCTTCGTGTATCTGGAGAATCTTGCTTCTGATGTTATCTCTTGAGAGTTCAGATGGCGCTGATAACTTCCAGAGTTTACAGAAGGCATTTGTTCAGAATCAGAGCTTCTAGACTTTACTTCATGTTCAGATGCTTCTGATACTTTGCAGTTTTGTCCAGAGTCAGAGCTTCTTGAAACGAGATTCCACTTTAGATGCTTCTGATACTTGATAATTTGTATCTGATCTTGTTGTGCATCTGATGACATCATAAGATTTATTTCTTCTTTCTTTAGAACCCTGCACACTTAGAAACTTTTCGTTAGGGTGCCATTTTTGGTTTCATCCTTTGTTATCATCAAAATCAAGGAATCTGTTGTAGAACAATTTTTGTTCTTACACAAACAACACACAATGGCACCACCACCCTTTGCATTCCTCATATGCAAAGAGAAGTAGGTATCGCCCAACAGAGTCGGAACGGGATTAAGAGTAGAGAAAATCCTAATAGCGTTCACATCCACAAACTTGTCGATGTTAGGGAATAACACTAGCCCATAGATGAGAAGTACAAATATGGCCTCAAAGGCGTCCTCACTCATGGCCTTCCCATACATAGTAGCTTGAGCAATGGGGAACTCAGAAGGGAGACCTTGAATTCCATCTTTGGTAGTCATATGAGCACCAACCAGAGATTCATCTATGTGTAACATGTCAGCTATCTCTTGAGAAGTAGGAATACTCTCCAAGCCATTGAACGACAACTGGTCTAGAATAGGTATACCCACAAGGTAAGCATACTCCTCAAGGGTAGGCAAAAGCTGGAAATCCAGAAACATGAAGCAACGGTACAAGGGATCATAAAACTGCACCAATACACTCACCAATCCTTCATCCACCTGAGTAGTCAGAAGAGGAAGAAGCTTCCCAAAACGAGCCTTGAAACCCAAGGGATCTAATACATAAGATGTCAAATTCCTTAACTCTTTCAAGTCTGGTTGTCTGAAACTGTACTTCTTTGTCTTTCCATGTCTGAAAATTTTGCAAATAGACCTCTTAAGTTCCTTGAAAATTTTCTTATTATTTTGATGATATGAATGCAAATGGGTGCATGAATGCATGAATGCAACAATCACACTCAAGGATCAAGCAAAGCACACCAAACAAAGGCCATGGGACGGATCATGTTATCCTTAATATCAATCATCCATTTTGGTGGATTATGGTTTATACCTTATCAACACCCAAGTTCCATTGATATTAAGGATTCATGAACGGATCAACCATGAATCAAGGGTTTGTTGTAAGTCACGAGCATGGAGTTAGGTTAAGAACCACCCAAAAGGAATGTACTAGGGTTTAAACCTGCCAAACATGTTCTACAAAAGGTTCCCATAGTCATCATCCCATCTTTTGGATATTATCGGAGAAACGACTACTCGTATTCCAAAAATATTCTCAAGAGAGACTCTTATGAGTGTAGTATCGCGTAACAATCGTATCAAATCTTACACTTGAACGACTTTCGCACTACATCCTAAGAATAGGCCAAGATGGGCTTGGTAAACTAAGGTCCTTGGCTTCTAAGGTCTATATTGGAAAGAGTAATGTCTAACCACAACTTTCTTGTGTGACATTATTGATCCCAACATAACCTCCACCAAGTGAATGGACTTGCAAGTCAACTTGCTAAGGAATAACTCCACACAAGTCGACAAGACTATGCCATTCTCCTATCCTAAGTACACTCGAATCCAGGTATAGAACTCATCTCACAAAGATCACCAAGCATACAAGGAATTAATATCAAGCAATTCAATCATTACATACAATACAGTAATCCCAAATTGCACAAAAATATGTCACACAAAAAAAATATACAATACAATACAACAAATATGAAAAGTCGGCAAAACCCACGCATTTCTGTCTTATCCCCAGCAGAGTCGCCACTTTTCTGTAGCGGGGTATTCGTTACCATTAGAGATATTGACTAAATTCAAGGTAAATCATACAAGTCGAGTCGCCACCGCACTTCTATTTATCCAAAGGAATGGTTAGAAAGCGAACAAAAACCTAAAAGTTTTATCGAATCAAAAACTAGTAAAAATGTCAGAGATCTGGGTAAGGGGGTTGGTTATGCAATCGGAAGGTATTAGGCACCCAAAGCATCCTAGGTACTCCTAGGGAGCCCTTTTCACATTTGTTGCAAAGGTTGTTGTTTTTTTTGAAAATTTATTTATGCAAACATGATTGAAGGGATGGGAAAAGTATGTATAGTTATCTAATGTACTACTTACTAAAAGAGGGGTCAAAAGAAAATGACTCGCACGGACGTCGCATCCACTGCATACGTATCTCATCTGAATCTGAGAATCAGAGTCTTCGTAGCTCGGCTACCTATGGGTTAAAGAGGAGTGTGCTCACTAAGACATCGCGTCTTATGCCTACGTATCTCATCTGGGATGAAAATTAGAGCAAAACGTAGTTCGACCACCTATGGGGTAAGGGTTGTGTTTTGGGGTGAACGACGTTACTACGTAATCTACCGGATGCTCGACCTTTGGAGACTTACTCGCCTGTAGTAGAAGGAGATAACGTGTTCTTAGGAGAAGAAAAATCAATGAGTTTGGGGTGTTTAGGGATGCTTATGCAAAAAGGGTAATGAGGATAAGACCTCATAGCTCTTAACCCTGGACAGGGTGAGCTCATGACAAAAAGTGGGGATTCAGAAAGGTGAAACCCTCTCCACTGACCGACCGAACAAAAGTAACACACAAGAACATTGCCTCCTATCGAGGTCTTCCAGCTAAGAAAGCAGTAAAATGCTAAAAGATGTAAAAGGGATTAAGATCTACCCCACGGATAAAGATCCGGAGTAACAACAATTTAAGAGGTAAGAAAACCAGAGATCCTTCCAAGCTAACACCATCAAAGAAAGTGAGTCAGTACAGGTAATCAGAATGAACCTCCAGGTGGTATCCCACAAATAAGGTGGAACACCAGGCAAGCCATCTCTGCAAGAGTCATATGAGCCCTCGAAAAACAAAACTCAACAAACAGGTTAGAGAAACAAGATAGGGTAATCAAGAGTTTCCCCCAAATCAAAATGTAACCACATGAATCATGCCATTAAAATTCACAAAAAGCTCACAAAAAGCAACCAAGTGTAGGAGGCCTAAACCTCTTGTCAAACACATGCATCAAAAGGGTATCTAATTCACCCATAATACCTCATACATTCAGAGCATTCAAATTAAAAGCATAAAGTAATGGGAATAAGGCAAACCTGACTGGAGAGATCGAATGAAATTGAATTTCCCGATTGGGTTTGCAAAGCAATCTGAGGGTTTATATGAGAGGGAATTGGTTCTTTGCCGATGAGTTCCCTTCAGTCTCTGGAGGTTGCTCTGAACTCTATTAGCTCTTCTCTCACTATCTTTTTCCCTGCCAGGGTAATAGGAATAGAATAGAAATTTTGTTTCACTGAAACTCTGAATTTATAACCTGATTTTTGTGAACCTGTGGGCTCAAATGAGAGAGGCCCAAATCCAAAATATTTCTGTTATATTTTATTTATTTATTTATTTATTTATTTTTATTTTTTTATTTTTTTTATTTTTTTTTCAAAACACGTGGGCTTCTCCTAGCGAGCATGACAGTTCAAGAAATTCCTCTGAGCGTAGGTGATTCTGGTGGCTTTTCTTGGGACTCGCTAGGCGAACCATTCTGCTCGCCTAGCGAGCATGACAGCTCATGAACAAACTTTTGCTCCTTCAAGATTAACATTTTGACTGACGAATAGACCCCATTTGAACTTGTTGGAAGTATCTCAAGCCATTCCCTTGTGTTGACTGATCATCTAAATAGAACCCACAAAGTGTCTTGGATGATACTCAAGCTTCAAACAAAAGATGTTAGTGACACATTTTTGTGCTTTTGGTTAGTAAACAAAAGTAAGACAAACAATGATGTATAATTCAAGCATGCTTGGTGATCTCAAACCAATCACAAGGAGTCCCACCCAAAGGCAAAGGGAACCAAGATGCTAAAGATCCTTGAGGCAATGCAAATGCAATGTTATGATGCCATGAGGGATCTTAGGGTCAAAATTGGGGTCTTACACAAACCAAGGAAACTTCTAATCTCAGCAACAGACTTAGGAGCTTCCCATTGAGAGACAACTTCAATCTTCGTAGGATCCACATAAATACCACCACTCGAAATCACATGTCCAAGAAAACTTACTTCACTCAACCAAAATTCACATTTAGAGAGTTTAGCAAACAACTTCTTCTTTTTCAACACTGATAACACAACCTTCAAATGCTCGGCATGATCTTCTTTACTCTTGGAATAAATCAATATATCATCGATGAACACAACAACAAACTTATCCAGATAATCATGAAAAATTCTATTCATATACTCCATAAATACACCAGGTGCATTAGTCACACCAAAAGGCATCACGGAGTACTCGTAGTGACCGTACCTTGTCCGAAAAGCAGTCTTTTGAATATCCTCAGCCTTTACACGAATCTGATGATACCCAGACCTCAAATCAATTTTGCTAAACACACAAGCTCCAACCAGCTGATCCATCAGATCGTCAATCCTCGGAAGTGGATACTTGTTCTTAATCGTCACTTTGTTCAGTTGTCTATAATCAACACATAATCTCATAGGACCTTCTTTCTTCTTGACCAACAGAACAGGCGCACCCCACGGCGACACACTAGGACGAATAAACCTCTTCTCAAGCAAGTCTTCAAGTTGACTCTTCAACTCTTTCAACTCAGAAGTAGACATTCTATAGGGAGCCATCGATACAGGACTAGTTCCAAGAACTAAATCAATCGAAAACTTAACCTCACATTCCGGCGGTAAATCACTTATATCTTCCGGAAATACCTCCGCAAACTCACAAACTATTGGCAGTTCTTCAATCGTCCTCTTCTCACGAATATCCAAAGTTGCCAACAACATGAACAACTCGGCACCCTCTTGCACCGATTCATCAACTTGCTTAGCAGACACAAACCAATCTTCCTTCGCACCAACCTCGGGAAAAATAACCGTCTTCTCGAAACAGTTGATATACACCCAATTAAATTCTAACCAATTCATACCCAAAATCATATCAAGTTGCTCTAAAGGAAGGCAAACTAAATCAATTCCAAAATCCCTACCAAAGATACTCAACGGACAATTCAGACACACATAGGAAGTAGAAACAGAACCCATAGCAGGTGTATCAATAACCATACTTCTACGCATATCAGATAATATAAGATTCAATCTCTTAGCACAATCCAAAGAAATGAAAGAATATGTTGCACCGGTATCAATAATGGCAGTCAAAGGTGTACCATTAATAAAGTACGTACCTTGGATTAGCCTATCATCGGTAGTGGCCTCCGCACCAGACAATGCAAACACCTTTCCCTTCGCTTGCTCCTTCTTCGGCTTATCACATTTGGTACTAATGTGACCTTTCTCACCACAATTGTAACAAGTCACACTCGAACCAACTCCACATTGGTTTGCTCTGTGACCACTCTTGCCACACTTGAAACATGTCACAGAATCCTTACTACAGTCAACAGCACGATGACCTTCAACACCACAGTTGAAACACTTAAGTGGAGTAGAAGATCCTCCCCCACTTGGCTTCTTGCCAAAACCAGATTGTCTCCTCTTGTCATCATACGGTTTCCCACGATCCTGGTTTTTCCCCTTCAAACTCTTGTAGAAAGAAGCACTTTCCCTACTATCCCCATCATAAATCCGGCTCTTGTTAACCAACTCCGCAAAACGAGTAATCTGTTGGTAACCAATGGCCTTCTTGATATCATGTCTCAAGCCATTCACAAACTTCAAGCATTTAGATCTCTCAGCAATAGCAATATTGTAATGAGGACGATACTTGATAAGCTCCTGAAATATAGCAACATATTCGGCAACAGTACCATTTCCTTGCTTCAATTCAAGGAACTCCACCTCTTACTTCCCACGACAATCTTCTGGAAAATAGTTCTCCAAGAAGACATCACAGAAAAGAGCCCAAGTAACCTCAATGTTGTCTTCTTCAAACCTCTGAAGAGTGTTACTCCACCAATCTTCAGCTTCCTTCTCAAGCATATGGGTACCAAACTGCAATTTCTAAGCATCAGTACAGTTCATGACTCGGAAGATCTTCTCAATTGCCTTCAGCCAAGCTTGAGCTTTATCAAGTTCATGCTCACCCTCAAAGACAGGAGGATTGTTCCTTTGGAATCTCCCCAAAGCACGGAACTCATCATCATCTCCATTTCGGTTACCAGCATTCGCTTGAGGGATCTGACCAATGGAGTCAGCCAACATCCTCAGCGCCTCAGCAATGGCATCATCATTCCTGCCTGCAACCATTGTCCTGAATAGCCCGAACAACCAGACAAACAGTATTGATCGTGTCAGATACACAAATCAAATACAACAGGGTTGGAAAACCTTAACGACTATTGACCAACTGGTCGACCATGCTCTGATACCACTAATGTAACACCCCTTTTTCTATCCCAAAATACTTAACATATAATCAGAGTAAATAAGCATGCATATAAACAAAAGGGCGTCACATCGACGTTTTCAAAAACTAAAAGTTTTCAAAAACCAAACATCATTCATCATCAATATAACACGTTTCAATTATCATGAATATTCAAGAATATGCGTTCGCAGCGGAAAATAATGAATATCCATGCATTTCATAAAATGATTCATGTCCCATACCATGGTCATCTCTCAATAATCTACTCAAGATAAACTAAAACCATATCTAGAATATTTGGCACTGTGGCCTCTCAAACCGCAATTTCAAATAAACATGTTCACCAGTAATAACATAATACGTATCCAAATCAGATATGAGTTCAATACTACTAATCTACCCCGTGTTACATGACCAGAGCATTGACTCACTACTTAGTCTCTAAAACAAATCACTGAAGCTCTCTAGCTAATCTCGAGTGAGCTACCGTCCACTTACTTCAGCAATACTACTCTTGAGTATCTGCACGATGCCCATGTAAAGGCAACATTCAAACAGAAAGGGTGAGAATTCAAATTATTATGAAGAAGTATAATAAGGCACAATGATTAAATCAACAATTAACGTAATTCATCACACCTTGCATAACCATGTCAATAATATTAACCAACATTTATTTCACATGTTTCAAACATCCATCAAAACTCAAGGAGTACAATATTAAACTCCAATACTATATTCCCAAATATACACATAACTACAATTATCACATAATCACATATTTTGCCAAGTTATGTATCCAAACATCAGCAAATTGAATTACCATATCTCATACACACCTCACAATCACATCAATGCATACATTCAATTATCACATAACTCTAATGTGACTCAATGCAAGACATGTGACTCTATGCATGTGGTACCGCAATGTGAACCCAACGTTTCACCGCTTTCCGATTCAATATCTAGAATCCAAGCCACGCTTCCGATCCGGATAAGATCAAAGCCACTACGCCTATTTCCAATTAAGAATCAACGTCTGCTACGCCTATTTCCATTAAAGGATCAACGTCTATTACCATGTGAACCCATAGTTTCACCGCTTCCACCATGAAGCCGACCATGCCATGAATGAATGTACAAATACCAACACATATGCAATTAAGATCATCTCGACCATCTTAACATTCCACATATCACCATAATTCAACTCTATGAATTATCCACCAATGGTACATATACACATTCATAACAATATATCATTCATAAATATAGGCTAATTATCAACTACTCACACTTAGATTGCATTTCAAAATGAATACAACTTTTAAAATCTCAATTTTTTTCATTTTTCAACAGTGGTAACCGGTTAACCCTCGGAGGGTAACCGGTTAACACAAAACAGAATCAACTTCTGGGCAGGTTTTTAGCAAGTAACCGGTTAACGCTCGGAGGGTAACCGGTTAACATAAAACAGAATTAACTTCCTGCGCAGATTTTTAAGCAAGTAACCGGTTAACGCTCGGAGGGTAACCGGTTAACATAAAACAGAATGCAGAATTTTCTGCGTTTTTCATCGTTGGAGGACTTTCGGACCTCCGATTTCGATTCCGTAAAAAGCCAAACGTTCAGAAAATTATAACTCATACAATAATCTAAGTATATAACGTTAATTTGCAGTTTTAACACAATCAAATCACCACAAATCAAGAATACTCATCAAAACCTAACAATTCCAAAACCATGAAATTTAGGGATTTCAACGTAAACCTATTTCTACCCATTGACCCAATCATACTAACCCATAATAATAAGGATTCTCCCCCTTACCTCTTCAATTTTCTGGAAACCTTAGCTTCTCTCTTGTTCTTCCCCTCTTCTCCTTACTTTTCCTCTTTTCTTTCTTTGTTGCCGTCAATGATCAAATGAATCCTACTTCTCAGTCTCCTCACCTCTTACTATTTATATTATTATATTTGAGCTTAAAGAATGATACCTCTAATCAAATTATTAGGCCCAATAATACCTAGTATTATAATATCTCTATTTAATTCAAATAAATTAAACCAACACAATATACACACCACGTTAATTAATATAATCAATTATTCAATTATATCTCATATCAACTAAATAATTAATTAACACACCAAATCAATTAATATAATCAATTATTATACTACCTAACAACCAATTAATTACTTAACACTCCAAATAAATAAAATAAAATATACTAATAATAATATAAGAAATAATTACTAAAATTGGGTTGTTACAGCCTACATTGGTAGGACTTCAACCAACCAAAATCATAGAGAATGGTGAAGAATTGAGAAAGAATCGAAGAGAGAAAGTTTCTGAAAAATCACCTTCGAGTAGCTTGAACCTGGCTTGATCTTGCTTCCAGTTGGCCTTGGCTCGACTCCAGAAGCTTGCAGGAAGTGAATTAGATCAAAGAAGGGCTTGGATTCTTGGACTTTCAATCTCAAAACAAAAGGAGATTTGAAACTCGATTTCAAGTGAAATCTTCAAGTTTATCCTTTAATGGAGGTTAGGGAGGCAATGTTTCAAAGCTTGGGCAAGTCAGGATCCTCTTTATGATCACAATGTCCTTATATTTATAATATATCAAATTGCTTTTCACACACTTCCAATTTTTTTCCAAATTTAGCAACTCTTGCTTGCATGGATGCATGGGCGTGTACAAGGCCCAATTCATGATGTCAAATGATCCAATATTTTATGTTAATCAACCTGAAATGATGTCACATGGCCATGCATAATGGAAATGAATTTGAACATAAATCTTACCAAATGAAACCTTGTGAAGAACCCATGCACAAGTCCTCCAGTCTTGGTCCAAATGAGGTGATCTTCGACTTTTTATAAAGGTAGGGTCAAGGGGAACAAATTTCATGTTTAACATGTTTCCATTTGGATCTTGGATCATGATGAAGTTTGAGGTGGAAGTTTGGAAAGTCAAACATAATTGAAATTTTTCTAAGTACCAAGTCAAATGTTCACTTCTTCCACCTTGAATAACATTTTCTATGAGCTTCAAATGGAAATAGTTCCTTCATCAAAGTTGTAGCTCGTTCAAACCTCTTAAATTTGGTCACAAATTTGACCTCATTTGGATTTGTCATGAACGATTTATATATTTTAGAAGTTGAGAAAAATTGCTTGTTCAATGGTAATGGCCCAATATGACCTATAATGTTTCCTCTTGGAACATTCCCTTGCAATTTGAATTTGAATTTTATCAAAGAATAAAAGTTGTAAAAGACATCTTGAAATGAAACTTGGATGGGCTTCATATCATAAAAATTGAACAAGCTATGGTCCTTGGAAGTTGACCTCCTAACTAGGGCACTAACAAAATGACCTATACTCTTTCACCACAAACAATGACTTCCCAAGAAAAACTAGATATTGACTTAAACATGAAAGTTGTTTGGAATTTCATAAGGAGTAACGTTTCTCTTGGAATTATTTTCATATGACATAAATTGTAGGAGATAGGGTCTAGTGAACCCCAGTTTTGACCAGTTGACTTTCTCTAGTTAACCACCATGAACCAACTTTTAAACATGAAGTTATCTTAATATTTTGGACTGATGGAGGATCATATATGCATAAGTTGATGTATAATGAAGTATAGCTTCATACAGTTGATCAATTATTAAAGAAACTTGTTGAAGAAGTCACACAAGATACCTAGATGAACTAGGACTTCCAAGATAAACAAGCTTCAAACTCTTGATGAATTCTTGATCAAAATTATAAATGAAGATCATGGAGACCCATATATGATGTCTAGAACTAATGTGAACCATCTCTTGATTGATCTTTTTGCGTTGAGGGTCTCAAACCATGGTTGTGAGCTTGATGAAGCAGTGGTGGATGCACACACTACCTACAAAAGAAACAAAGTTATACATAGACATATTTTTGGTATTTTGGTTAGTAAATAATGAAAAACAAATTATGATACATTCAAATATGCTTGGTGATCTCTCCCAATGCAAACTCAATGCATGAGAGGTAAGGAGGATGCCAAGGTATGATCCCAAAGCCAATGCATACAATGAGATAGCATGAGGGATCTTAGGGTCAAAATTGGGGTCTTACACCCTCATTATATTTTTTAGCAAACATATTTTTCAACTAAAACACTTGCACATTAAAAGGGCTCCCTAGGAGTACCTAGTACACTTTGGGTGCTAATACCTACCCTCTGTGTAACCAACCCCCTTACCTGTAATCTCTTAGATTTTATTAATTTTGATTTGAGAACTTCTTATCTTTGGGTTTTGTTCATAATTTTTCCCTTTTCCTTTGGAAACAATAAAAGCACGGTGGCGACTCTGGTTTTATTGACGTTGAGTTAACCAATAGCTAAGTCGTCATGAATTTACCACTACATTCGTGACATATAATTGTCATGCATTTTTCTTTGATGAGGTTCAGCTGATCAAGTCTCGCTTGAATCCATTCAGCTACATCCAATTTGACGTCATTCAAAATCCTCAAAGTGGGGATCTCTACTTCGATAGGGAGCATTGCTTCCATAATGTAAAGCAGGGAGAAGTGGGTTTCCCCAGTCGAGGTTCGTATCGACGTACGGTAGCTATGCAAAGTGAATGGTAGAATCTCGTGCCAATCCTTATATATCTTCACCATTTTGTGAATAATTTTCTTTTTGTTCTTGTTGGTTGCTTCCACTGCGTTCTTCATCTTTGGGCGATGATTTGTGATGTTCAATCTTGAAACTCTTACACAACTCCTTCATCATATTTGAATTATGATTTGAACCATTATCGGTAATGCTTTTGTTGGGAATACCATAATGGTAGATAATGTCTCTTTTTAGAAAGCGAGCCACCGGTTTTTTGGTGACGTTTGCATACGACGCAACTTCTACCCATTTGGTAAAGTAGTCAATAGCTATAAGGATTTACCGATGCCCATTCAAAGCGGTTGGCTCAATACGATCGATCACGTCAATGCCCCACATAGCAAACGGACAAGGAGATGAGATGACGTTCAAAGGCATTAGAGGCGTATGTATTCTATCAGCATAGATTTAGAACTTGTGGCACATTTGCACATGACTGAAATAGTCAAATTCCATTGTCCGCCAATAGTATCCTGCATTGAGGAGTTTACTTGACATTAAATACCCACTTGAATGTGTTCCAAAGGAACCTTCATGCACATTTGTTATTATCTGGCTTGTTTCATGTTTATCCACGAATCTGAGCAGGACCGAATCATAACTCTGCTTTAAAGCACATCTCCACTTAAGAAGAACTTGGATGAGGGCTTTCTCAGAGCCTTGTTCCTCGGTTGCCAAGCAGTATGCAGGCTCATCCATGTCCTAAATATGGATAGAAGGAGCTTGATTCTTCCATTTGACCTTGGACATGGATGTTAAAGTAGCAAGATCATCTCCTAATTGATTTTCCTCCCTTGGAATATGATGAGAAGTGATTTCATCAAAGTAGGAAATCAATTTCATGATGTGTTATTTGTAAGGAATCGGCTTGTGATCACGAATTTCCCAGTCTCCCAGTACTTAACTAACAATGAGAGGTGAGTCTCTATGTACCTCAAGGATTTTGATCCTTAAGTCGATAGATGCTTCTATACCGAAGATGCATGCTTCATATTCTTCCATATTGTTGGTGCAGTCGAAACATAATCTTACGTTAAACGGAATATGAAATCTTGTTGGTGAATTGATTATTGCACCTATTCTGTGGCCTTAGGCATTGGAAGCATCATCAAACATGAGCGTCCATCGCGATCCTAGTTCGGGTCCTTCCTCAGAGCCAGGAATATTGCATTCTCTTATGAACAAAATATCTTCATCGGGAAAATCAATCCTCATAGGTTTGACAATCTTCCACTGGTTGATGTGTCAAATAGTTAGATATCACACTACCTTTAATGGCTTTCTGCGTGACGTACTAAATGTCGTATTCGGTCAAAACCATTTGCTAACGGGAAACTCTTCTGGTCAGAGAAGGTTTCTCGAAGATGTACTTGATCTGATCCATTTTGGAGATCACAACGTGGTATGAGTCAAAATGTACTGCCTCAATCGTTTGGTAGCCCAGGCAATGGCACAACAAGTCTTCTCTAGCAATGAATACCTTGATTCACAATCAGTAAACTTCTTGCTTAGGTAGTAGATGTCGTGCTCTTTTCTACCTAATTCGTCATGCTGACCAAGGACACCGCCCATGGAGTCTTCCCGGACTATCAAGTACATGATAAGAGGCTTCCCTTATGCCTGAGGCATCAAGATGGGTGGTTCTTGAAGATACTGTTTTATCCTCTCAAAGGCTCTTAGGCAGTTCTCATTTCACTCGATGACTTGATCCTTTCAAAGGAGCTTAAAGATATGCTTGAATGTGGCTGTCAGGTGTGATATGAACCTAGCTATGTAGTTCAATCGTCCTAGAAAACCACGAAACTCCTTTTAAGTTCTCGGTGCAGGCATACTTTGTATGGGTTTGACCTTGTCTGGATCGACTTCGATGCCATGTTGGCTCACAATAAAACCTAGCAACTTGCCAGATAATGCACTTATTGGGATTAAGTCTTAAATATGAATTTCCTCAATCTTACAAAAAACTTTTGTAAATGAATGAGGTGTGTCATATCCTAAAATTCACCATACCCTTCACAATGTTCATCTAGATTATTGACCCTAATCAATTGTATATCCTCATAAGCATTCATTTCATCTGCATAAGTATGGTTCAACACAAGAGGACAAGTGACTTGGTTCATGGCTTTGTGTTTGCACCTGGTGGAAATTAGGGTTTCTCAACAACTTGACGTGGCTCAATCATTCAAAGCCTAACTTGGAGATAGCTCTTGATGCTTGTGCATTGTGCATATCCTTGGCTTCTAGAGGAAGCAAAACCCTGATTTAGGGGTCCTCACTTGACCATGGCTCCATAAACCCTAATCATGTCCAACACCCATTGTGTGGCCTTCTAACCTTAATTTCAACTGATCCATCATCATTCATAGTGCTTGATTATCTTGCTTAGTCAAATGGCATTCAACAACCTTTGGTCATGGTCCATTTTTGTGGACCCTCTTGGTTTTGAACCCCAGTTTCATGGTTCCCTTCATCTTGTCTATGTACATCGGTTTGAGCCCAAGTACATGACCCTATAACTTTCATCCATTATTCCATAAAATTTGTTCAGGTTATTTCAAATGCCAAGTCCATGCCTTATTTGGTTTCATTTGGTCAATGTTATTCAAGTCCACTCCATGTCATTGTCATTTCCATTGGTAATTGGTCCATGAATCTCTGGTTAGGTCCTAATTCATTATGCCTCTTGATCCTTGCTAAGATATTTGTTTCATGCTTGTCATTGTTCATTCAAGTTGTGATTATGTCCATTGATTCATGTTAATGATTCATTCATTTCAAGTGCCAATCCATTTCAAGTCATGATTTTATCCAAGTTACAAGTCATATTCAATTCATGTCCAAGTCATTTATTCAACAAGTTCATCAATGCATCAATTCATCCATTTGAATCAATCACAAGTATCATAGTCATACAAATTTCAATGTTCATGTACAAGCCTCAAATTCATTCACTTCAAGAATCAAGATCAATTCAAATGTATAAGGAAATGACACTCATTACATAATCATAAGTATTCCTTACATGAAAAAAATACAAAAAAGTGTGAGTTGACCAATAGTTGACTTTGGTCAATGGTTGACTTTTTGGTCAACTTTGACCAAAGTCAACCCAACCTTTTTCACCCTACATACCTAATCCCTTTCCTAATCTTCAATCTTGGATCCTTATTCTTGAAGTGCCACTTGTACAAGTTGCTCCCAAAAAGCCATTCTTGATGTCATATAACTTTTGACCACTCACCATTGTTCATCCCATATGCACATGACCTACAATAATGAACAATTTCATGATGAACCACCATGCCATAAACCAAGTCAGAACCACCTGCTACAAATACATAAACCAAGGCAAAGCATGAAGTGAAACAAAGTCAGAATATGATCCATACTTGTAAACAAACCAAAATCCAAGACATTTTTCTAACCACTTCAAATACTATTCTTATTACATTTCACTACACCTTCATACGTAACCAAATTCCAGAAAAATTCCAAACCATGAACCAAATTACATACATAAGGCTTACACAACTACAAACTATGTCATTAATTCACATTCAAACTTCAAAGCTAAAAATTCACAACAGAAAAATCATAGCAAAAATCAAGCTCCAATATCCAAGACTATAACCTATTGGTGTACATAAGGTGTCCTAAGAAGTTCCAAAACAACCACATAAAAATCAAGGCAATAACATACCAAGTGACCCATAAGGGAGCTATAGCAGTCCAAGAATCTGCAGCAATATGAACAAAGCAAACCTAACACACCCTGCAACATTCGCAGTCCAGCATAAACCAACATGTTCCCAGCATAAACCAACATGTTCCCAGCATAAACAAACATGTTCCCTGCATAAACCAAATCAAAGGATCATAAACTATGATTCATAAAATGACCTGCGCAACTCAGCCCCAAACTTGCAATGCAGTTCATCCAGTCAGCACATAACGGTCCAAGCAATTCATAGTCCAAGCCAACTTTCATAGAAGTAATTGCAAGCACAAGTTGTTGACAACAATGTTCATACAAACACACTTATTCAATTATTAACCAACATTCATAACAACATGTAAACTCATTGAACTGGATTGGGTTAAACTAAATCAATTAATGTCACAATTTCATTCAAGCAACCAAAACCAGTTAACTGTTTCAAGCAGGTCCGATTTGAATTAATTCCATTTAATTAACAGTTATGCATCATAACATAAGTGAAAACAGATTAACAGAAATCAAACCATCAAATTCTAACTAACTTAAATTACTGACTAACTCACATCTCATAACAGAATGAGTATCCAATTCCTATTTTAACCTCACTCTTTCCATTCTATAAGTTGATCACTCACCACACATGCATTGGTGTGACACATAGACCATTCAATTTCTCTCGATTCCCTCTCATTTTTTTCAATCTGCAAATCTCAATTCTTCTTCACACGTTTATTCTCTCTGCTAACTGAGTTAGTTCCTCGCTCGCACATCTTACACGAAATCAGAATTCATCTCTCAAACACTCACAATTCATCACTCATTTACTTTCATCTCACCGAGAACAACAACAATCGCAACAAATGGAGATTGAGCAGGAGGGAGAAGCAAGAGGTTGAAGAAGCAGAAGATTGAATAAGAGAATTGCAGAAAGAATTACCTTGAGTGTCGCCAAGGAGCCTCCGTGTCGGGATGCCATCTGGTACGCTTTAACTTTATTGCAAGTCAATTATTCTTCACTGTGTCGCCGTGCCAAAATCGATTTGGACTGTTTTTGAGGCTTGCGCGAATTCATGCGTGAAGGTGATGATTGACTAACTCAGATTCGAAGATTGAGCTCACGTTTTATTCCGGATTTAGGATGTAGATTCGTGTTCGTCTTTGCACCTTTTTGGATTCATCTCGTGTTGAACTTAGGGTGCGGACTCTTAATGTGGTGTGGATATCTTTCTAAAACATGAATGACTGATATGATTTTCGCAGCCATGGATGAGGTTTTGGTGTCCGCTGATTGTTGTAGGATTGGGCCTAGAAGGCTTTTGGCCCGTGCAACTACATTTCTTTCCATTTCTTTTTACTATTTTCTATTCTTTTGATTTTTGTATCTTTTTAAATCATTTCAAATTTAATTTGTGTCATATGTTTTTAATATTTAATCTCTTTCATTATATTGCATGAATTTTAACATTCTTATTATTTTTGCAATTTTTTTTAGAGGTTTGATTTGTAGTTTCATTTCTCTTTGCAAGTTTGATGGATCCATGACTATTAACATCTAATCATTTACTAGTATTTCTTTTCACTTTATCTTGATGGTTTGATTGATAAGTTTTCCACACTTCAAATCATTGATAGATTTATATTGTGGTTGATTTAATCTTCTTTGATTCAAACTTGTTGATAAACGATCATTGAATCATTTTTGATACTTTGAATCATTGATAGGTTGTCCCTTAATGCGCCATATTTTGAGTCCTTTGATTTGTGTATATATAATCTCAAGTAACCAGTCCTTTGTAAATTGACTTCTAACATCTAACTTCTAATATTTATATTACGCATCTGTTTTTCGCCAACAATCTCTAGCCTTTCTATCTGAGGTTTACTTCCAGGACCGGCTACAAAGTCCTAGACTTGATGTTGAGTATATGACTATTTCATTGGTAAAGTGTTTGGAAAATTTAAGCGTAGTAAATGTAACATTTTGCAAGTTATAAATGCAGTAAAGTAATGTAATAAAGTACAAAAGTCTGATCGAAATGAAAAAAATAAATAAACAAAGACAATTTGGAAAGTTAAATGACTTGTAAGTATAAATGAAAGCAAAAGTACATTTATGTAGGGAGATGACTCTTTTCTCGTAAACGTTTTGGTACTTCAAGTATACTCCTACTGCAATGCAAAAAAAAGACACCCTTGAAATGTTCATTAGAATTTGTTTAAATACTAGTAGAAAGTAACCGTTGGGAGGTTACGACCCATGTATGAGATGACACGTGTGTAGTGGGAAATTCATGATCATCAAGCTATTGACAAGCTAGAAATCAATTAACAAGAGTCGCCACCACGCTTTTAATGTTTCCAAGGAAAAAGGGAAAAAGTACGAACAAAACCCAAATAGTAAGAAGTTTTCAAATAAAAACTAATAAAAGTCAGAGATCACAGGTAAGAGGGTTTGTTACACAGAGGGAAGGTGTTAGCACCCAAAGTGTCCTAGGTACTCCTAGGGAGCCCTTTTTGTGTGCATATGTACTTGGCATAAAGTGATGTTTACAAAATAGAATGGGGGGATGTGTAAAGAATTGATTAATTATATTTTTGTGTTTGACAAGACCTTCAGTCTTGTGCCTACGTACCAACATAAAAATGAGGGATCAAAACCTCGTAGTTCGTGCTAGAAATTTCAAAGTGAGTATGTTGGTTTTAACAAAAATTAAATTTGAAAGGCATAAAGGCCTAAAATATTTTGAATGAGTTAGTTCTTTTTTTGGCTTTTTGAAAGTTTAAGTCAAGTATAGTTAAGTTCATTTACAAGTTTGATTTAAGAAAATAAGTTTGAAAATGCAATGGCATAAGGCCAAAGTTTCTACCTTTGCAAAAGTGGTCAAAGTTTAGAACAAAAGTAGTTCACACAAATAAGGTTTTGAAAATGGAGGGAGAGATTTTGAAATTAAAGAAATGGGGATAAGATGAAGAGACTATCCTATGTACAAAAATTTAAAAGTTTAAATTTGAAAAGATCTGACCAAATGGGTAGCAATCCAATAGACAAGTATGTCAATAGAAACCCAAAATTTCCTTGGACTTTTTAGAATTACGCAACACACAAATGCACAATTATACCAATCTTGAATAGCAAAGGCATCAAATAAAGATGGTCTCATCCAAGCTTATCCACTTCATGATCTTCCTCAAAATAGCCCATGTAGCAAATGAATTCCTCAAGTCACAGGTTCAACATAACAACTAAATAATGATCAATGTTGCAGATGAACTGGAGAGAACTTGAATGATGTATCAGAGGAATTCAAACTTGCAAGTTCTTGGTTCTTCAACAAATTGGCATTGGCTAAGTCCATTAGCAAAGGAATGTTGCCTAAGTTCTAAGTCCAATTGGGGCAAGATCAAAACAACAGTCCACTCAAATGTCTTTTAGGGTTTTTGTTATTATTATGTGCATTAATAGTCAAAGACCAATCAAACAAATAAAGCAACAAAGTATATCACACAATATGGTCCAAGTGGACAAAGTGAAAATTGCATAAACATAAACAATTAGAATGATATGTGTAATGACAAATATAATAGAACAATAAAACTAAATTGCATTAAAAGTAAAAGCTTGAAAGTAAAAGTTAATGGTTAGTAAGTTAGTAGTTTGTTTTGTTTTGCCTTTTTTTTTATTTTAAGACATTCTTTGGAGAACACTCAACCCACTTGCCACAAGCATGGATCCTTGAACCAAAACATCTTCCAAATGAAGGAAAGAAGGCCAAGTTTCCACACAATACCATGGAAGATGGGAGACTTACAATCTCACTAACAAGAATGTTTATGCCTTTTATGTCAAAAAATTCGCACTATGTTAAGAAATTGTAATTGTACTTATGTATAAGTCACAACTATTTGAGGCGGGCAATAAACTTTTGGTGTTAATGCATGTTCGAGACATAGTATTAAGAACTATGCTCATTAAACATACCACACACAAAAATATGCAAAAGGTGCTCATTAAGACTTTGAGATGTCATTGGCCAATTAAAATGAATGGATGAAGAAGGGGAATTAGATGAAGAGGGAAAGGGATGAATGAGATCACAAATTGGTCAAAGGAGGTCTTTTACCAAATTAATATTATTCATTCATTTTGGGAGATGGAATGTACATTCCATAAATCCCCTAAATCCAATAATATTAACTTGACAAAGTCAAATCAACCTTGACTAAGGCCCAACAACAAATGAGAAGCTCAAATAAGTCAATCCAAATGGTCAACAAAATTAAAATGGCATTTATTCAATTAAAAATATTAAAATAATGCATTAAATTCAAATATGTTTTGTCCAAATCCTAAAATCACATCAAAACACCAAATAAATGGCCATGTGATTTATCATAGGTCAAACAAGGTCAAAGTACCTTGGATAAAAAATTTCATAATTTTTGGACACTTAAAAATATTTTTAAACAATTAAAAACAAATGAAAAATCAATTAATTCATGAAAAATATTAATAATGATCCAAAAAATATTTTTAATTCAAAATATGAAAGAGAAAAATATTTGAAATTTTTTGGTGAAATTCCCATATTTTTTGGATCAATATTAAATTTATTATGAATTATTGAAAAATATGGAATTAAATGGAAATTCAGAAAATGCTAAAACACGTAGACCATCAGATCTCCCTCATTATTTGAGGTTGTAAATCTGATGATCCACAGCGCGCGTTCCACCAATGTCCTAGTCAACTGCGTGGCAAACATGGTATTCACAAGGAACGGCTGGGATTATAACATGAAGCAAGGATCACACGGTTTAGACCAAAGACACCTCATCACCTGAGCCAGAGCTCCGGTTGTCTTCTCCGGCGAGCTTCGTCGGACTGGTCATCATGAACCATCACCAAATTTTCAAACAGGGACATGATTTTAAAGAGAAAACATCACTGAGCACGAATATCACATCCATTTCTTCCAATTCCAACTATATTTAGAGATATGTGGAATTGAAAAATGAGGTTCATGATCTAAGTTGCTTCGATTTAGCCTCAAAATAACTCAAACACCTTGCCTACATTGGTAGGACTTCAGCGAACACAATAATCAAGAGAATTGAGCAAGAAACAAGGAGAATCAAAAAGATCAAATTTTCTGCAAATTACCTTCAATGGAGGTTTGAGCTTGCTAGATCTTGATCTGAATTGTGCTTTGCTTCACTTCAATTGCTTGCAGAAGAGGAATGGAATGGCTTAGAATCAATGGACTCCTGGAGAATTGAATTCCAAAACAGTGGAGATTCAAGCTCAAATTCAACTGAATTTTTCAAGTTTATCCTCTTAATATGAAGGGTTTTCTGTGGGGATTCAAAGCTGGCGCAGTGTGTGTGTGATTTTTGAGCATAAGGGCTTCAATTTATAGAGAATTCAAATGATATTTGCACACTCTCTCAACTTTCCAATTTTGGCAAAATGATGCAAGCATGGTGTATGGGGCGCACATAGGCCCATGAAATGATTGTTTGAATGTCCAAAATGAAGTTTAGATGCTTTGGAGATGGATTGGATTGCAAGGCATTTGAGCATTGTCATTTGAAGTTTGAATCATGCCACATGATATCAGCATGTTTAAGCCATAGGCAACCTATGCATTTCTCATCCAAAATGCATGAATTTGAGCTCTTTGGAAAGGCGAGATCAAGAGGAACAACTTTGGTGTTCAAAACTTTTTCATTTGGAGCTTGGAACTTGGAGATATTTGAGGTGGAAGTTTGGAAATATTTGACATATTGAAAATTTTCTAAGTGTCAAGCCATATGTCTCAATATTCCACCTTGCTTAACTTTTTATAGGAGCTTCAAATGAGAAACGTGTCTTCATCAAAATTGTATCTCTCTCAAAGACCTTCAAAATAGTCACCAATTTCATGTCATTTGGATTTGAAATGATAGATTTATACATTTCTGAAGTTTGGCAAAATCACTTGATCAATAGTAAAGGTCAAAAGTGACCTATAATGTAGCCTCATATCACATGTTCAAAGAAGTTGAATTTGCTCCCACTCCAAACATAAAAGTTGAAGTAGACAAAATGAATTTGATTATAAAACTTGGAAATCTTTCATCTCAAACAAATTGAGCAAGTTATGGCCTTGGGAAATTGACTTTCAAATTAGGGTTTAAACAAAATGATTTATAATGTTTCAACATAGAAAATGGTTTTCGAAGAAAAACTAGCTCTAGGTCTCAACATTAAAGTTTTTTATAATGTAATTTAGAGTAAGTTTGCTCTTGGAATCATTTTCATATGGTGAAAATTGTAGGAGATAGGTCTAGGGAGACCCAGTTTTGATCAAATGAATTCATATGGCCAACCACAATCAACCAACTTCCTAACCTTCATTTCTCTTGACTTTCTTGGCTCATGGTAGATCACATATGTATAAGATGATGAAATTTGAAGTTTCCCTTGAGAATTTTGACCAATAGGTGAGATAGCTTGTTGGAGAAGTTACTCAAGATACCTAGTCAAACTAAGGTTTCCAAGGCAAATCACCCTCAAACTCTTGAAGAAAACTTGACCAATATAACATGTAGAAGTAATTGGGATTCATATATGATGCTCATAACCATTCTTGAATCAATTCTTGGTTGTGCTCTTTATTCATGAGGGTCTGAAACCCTAGATGTGATCAATGAATCAATGAGATCATGCCCTACCTACAAAAGAGTTAGATAGATACAAAGACATATTTTTGGTATTTTGGTTAGTGAAATGATAAAATACAAGTATAATATAATCACAAAGTGCTTGGTGATATCTCCTAAAACAAACCCAATGAAGGAGGGGTAAGGAGGATGCCAAGGTATGATCCAAATGTTAATGCTTATGATGGAAATGCATGAGGGATCTTAGGGTCAAAATTAGGGTCTTACAGCTGCCCCTATTTTAGGATATTCTAACTGAGGAGATGATGGTTAAAACCTTCGGCTCGACTCAGTAGAATGGGCTTAAATAACAACATAGAGAAAAAAAATTTGGTCCCTAAGAGACCTCATGATGCATATGACATGAATGCAAAACTTAATGCTCTGTGGGGAAATATTGCCACAAAGGAAAAGAAATCAGAGGGACCGAAAGTCCACAGGAGTATAACATATTCTGTAAGGAAAACTCACTGGGGAGATAGAGGCTATGGAGGATAAAAAGGAGTTATGTGTAGGCCAGACTACGACTTAAAACTACTGGGAAACTAGAGGGATTCCACAAAATGGAAAGACTCAGCCGGGGAAACAACAACATCTGTAGGGGAAACGAGTAAGTCAGGGTAAAACTGAAGTACTCGACTCACGCAGGGGAAAAACGATTTCACTAAGGAAATGCGCACTCAACTCAACTGGGGAGAAATGAACTTCAATACAGGAAGAGTAGACATCTATTATCTACTACCTGTTACTGGGTAAAGAGATAATAAAGATCTGACAGAGAGAACATCCATCATCGGTCAGGATGAACATATCAAGGATGACTCGCTTAGGATTCCAGAAGAGGAAATTCATTACCAGTTACGGGGTAAGAACAACCTTGCTGGGCAAAACTATGGAAAATAGGATTTACAACTACCGTTACTGGGCAGAAGACCAATGGTGAGAGTATCCGTCATCGTTTAGGATGAACATATCAAGGATAAACTCGACAGGGAAGAAAATTCGCCATCTGCTAGGATGAACATATCAAGGATAGACTTGCCTAGGAAATGTCAAGGAGGATATCTGTCATCGGTTGAGATGAACATATCAAGGATATACCAACCGAACAAAAGGGGTAGGAATTACATCTATCGAAATCTGAATAGAAAACCGTCGGAGAGAGAATCCGTCATTGGTTAGGATGAACATATCAAGGATTATCTTTGCGAGGGGACAAAGAAGGATTTACAACTACCGGTTACTGGGTAGAAGACCAATCAAAGAGAAAATCCGTCACCGATTAAGATGAACATATCAAGGATAGACTCTGAAAAGGGGATCAAAAATAGGGATTACATATATCGGTTACTGGATAGAATACCAACAAAGAGAAAATCCGTCACTGGTTAAAATGAACATATCAAGGATAGACTCCGCTTAGAGGAAAAAGTAGGATTTACAACTACAGATTACTGGGTAGAAGACCACAAGGAGAAGAAAACCCGTCATCGGTTAAGATGAAAATATCAAGGATTAACTCTTTGAGGAACAAAATAGGGATTACAACTACCTTTTTACTAGGTAGAATACCAAAAGTGAGAATATCAGTCACTGGTTAAAGTGAACATATCAAGGATAGACTCCTGCGGGGGAAGGAAAGATATCTGTCATGGGTTAAGATGAACATATCAAGGATATATTTGCTAGGGACCCCACTGAGGAGAAAAAGGGTACTTTTGTCGGGTATTGGGCAAGGAGTAACAAACTGCAAACTAAGAAGAATATTACCAGTTACTAGGTAATAGACTCTTAGGGGACCAAAAATATCTATCTAGGTAAGAGCTAGAAAGAAACGGTCAATCAAGACTCAACCCAATGAGGACATAACTCAAGAGGAGTAACTCCATCCAGAAGATTCACTGGAGAGGAAACTGAAATAACAACCATCCATGAGGAAACAAACTCGGTGGGGAAACAGAGAAAAGTTAAAGTCTTTCTGCTTAAGGGGCTAACACTCTACAATTGAAGGAGGGCAGACACCAGATTTGGTATGGGGATAAAGTACCACCATAATAGAGAATGAGAATCTCAAAAAAATCAAATATGAAGATGCAGGATATGCAAATTATGAAATTATATGTATATGTGTATATGATGATTATGCTGACAAAACGATCACAAAGGATACAAAGGTGTCGCAAAGAAATTGAACCACCGGTACAATCCTCGGTCAATCCACAAAATATGGAGACAACCGTCGGAGAACAGAGAGATCACCATCCCAAAGGGTCAACCTTAGCTGAGGATGGAGGAGATCTTTTGCGGATAGAACATCCAAATCTATGGGGAGTTTTAGGTTAACACCATAAAAATGGGAGACAGCCCTACAGAGAAAATAATCAACAAAAGTTGCTCAAAAACAAGGAGGAAACTCTGACTGGGAGCAAATATCAATGGCGATTGGTGGGGACACCAAAACAAACTGGGGAAGATCAACCAACTCTGAAGATCAACCCTGCTGAGGAGATACGAACTTTGCTAGGGATGTAAAAACTCCGCTGGGGAAGGTAGAAACTCTGATGGGGACGGCGGAAATTCTGTCGGGGAAAACAACACGCCACAGGGTATCTGAATCAACCAACTCAGCTGGAGACAAAGAAAGAAGCTCCACTGGGGATCAAACACTCCACCGAGGAAATGAATCAACATCATCGTCTAAGGATACCAAAATGGTTAACTGCTTGGGGAACCTCCGATGCTTCGCACTTAAGAACTTGCTATCCATTGAAATGTTGTTGATATTCCTTTTACTTCCTTTGGAAAAATTCTTGCTTTTATATATTTAATAAAACTTAATTTTGATTAAAAATTTAATTTCAAAATTATCATAATAAAATTTAAAAGTATAGGCTGAAGTAAATAAGAGTAGAAACAATTTGAATAAAGGCTCAACTTTATTTAATAGAATGATAGTTTGTAAATGACAAGACTCCATAGATTTTACAAAGTTGAAAATGGTAATTTTCATGAAAAAGGGTTACATTGAATACAAATGATCCTTAATCCCTCTATCAAATCTTGATATCCATTGTGCTCTTAATCGCTACTGGGGTGATAAACTGATGTCAACCCTTGTGATCAAACAAGTCTTCAAAATCACCGAAGATTAGCAGAATGCAGTTACTTGCCATAGTCCCTAATTTTTGCATAAGTTTCCCCAAGGTGGGGTACTCAACTTATCGGGAAATTCTTTCTGTTTTAAGTCTCTAATTTTTGCCTGGATCGCCCTTTCGGGTTTTTAATCCACCGAGACGCTCATTTTGGCCTAAGCCGCCCTTTCAGGTTTTCGACTTAGGGAGCTATTCTTTTCTTTTTTAGGCGAAGTATTTCTTGACTGCATCTACGGTCACAGGACGAGTGAACTCTTCACCATCCAAAGTTGTAAGAATCAAAGCACCACCTGAAAAGGCTCTCTTAACAACATATGGGCCTTCATAATTAGGAGTCCATTTTCCCCTAGAATCTGGCTTGAACGTCAAAATTTTCTTGAGCACAAGGTCACCTTCTCTGAATACATGAGGTTTGACCTTCTTATCAAAAGCTTTCTTCATTCTCTGCTGATATAACTGACCATGACACATGGCAGTCAATCTCTTCTCTTCAATCAAATTCAGCTGATCAAACCTGGTTTGACTCCATTCAGCTTCAATCAATTTGGCTTCCATGAGCACACGCAATGAAGGAATCTCAACCTCTATGGGGAGCACTGCTTCCATGCCATATACAAGAGAGAAAGGGGTTGCCCCTATTGAAGTACGGACGGATGTATGATACCCATGTAAAGCAAATAGGAGCATCTCATGCCAATCCTTATATGTGACAACCATCTTCTGGATAATCTTCTTGATGTTCTTATTTGCAGCTTCAACAACCCCATTCATCTTGGGTCTGTAGGGAAAAGAATTATGATGTGCAATCTTGAAGTCTTTGCAAAAATCTTCCACCATATTGTTATGCAAGTTCGATCCATTGTCAGTAATGATCTTACTTGGCACACCATAACGACATATGATCTAGATCTTGATACACCTTACAACAACTTGCTTGGTTACATTTGCATACGACTCCGCTTCAACCCATTTTGTGAAGTAGTCAATTGCCACTAAAATGAAACGATGTCCATTCGAAGATTTGGGCTCAATCATCCCAATCATATTAATCCCCACATGGAGAAGGGTCATGGGGAAGAGATAACATTTAAAAGTGTTGGAGGAACATGAATCTTATCAGCATAAATTTGACACTTGTGGCACTTCTTCACAAATTTGCAATAGTCAGATTCCATTGTCAGCCAATAGTAACCTGCTCGCAACATCTTCTTCGCCATTGCATGTCCATTGTCAGCCTCAACAAGTCCGCTTCGTGTCTATCCACACATCTGAGCAAAACCATGTCGAAGTTTCTCTTGTACAGTATATCACCATTCAAGTAGAAATTACCGGCTAATCTTCTCAAAGTCCTCTTATCTTTCAAATATGCCCCAGGCGGGTAAATCTGACTTTGGAGGAAACATTTGATGTCGTAATACCATGGCTTCTCATCTTTGATCTCTTCAACAGCAAACACATGAGCTGGCCTATCAAGACGCATCAAAGATAAATTAGGAACTTCATTCCAATATTTTACTATAATCATTGATGCCAATGTTGCAAGAGCATCTGCCATCCGGTTTTCATCTTGAGGGATATGATGAAATTCAACCTTTGTAAAGAAATTTGAAATCCTCCTCGCATAATCTCTATACGATATCAAACCGGGTTGATTTGTCTCCCATTCACCTTTGATTTGATTCACAACTAAAGCCGAATCACCGAAGACATCCAAGTACTTGATTATGAGATTCATGGCCTCTTCAACCCCCATAACGCAAGCTTCATATTCTACCATGTTGTTTGTACACTTGAAAGTCAATCTAGATGTAAATGGTAGATGCGTGCCTTGAGGAGTAATAATCACTCCCCAATGCCATTTCCATATTGATTAACAGCTCCATCAAATACCATGCCCCAACGGGAACCAGGTTCTGGCCCTTCTTTAAGCAATGGTTCATCACAATATTTCATTTTCAAGTACAAAATCTCTTCATCAGGAAAATCATACTGTACTGACTGATAATCTTCAATTGGTTGGTGAGCCAAATGGTCAGCCAAGATACTACCCTTGACTGCATTCTGAGATCGGTATTCGATATCATACTCTGATAGCAACATCTACCAACGGGCAATCCTCCTAGTTAAAGCATGCTTCTCAAATATATACTTGATAGGATAAATTTTGGATATCAACCAAGTGGTATGATTCAACATATACTGGCGTAGACGCTTAGCAGCCCAAGCCAATGCGCAACAAGTTTTTGCAAGCATAGAATACCGAGTCTCGCAGTCGGTGAATTTCTTACTAAGGTAGTAAATTGCAAATTCTTTCTTCCTAGTCTCATCTTGTTGACCAAGAACACAACCCATACTCTCATCAAGCACAATCAGATACATGATCAACGGTCTTCCTTCAACAGGTGGAGACAAAATCGGAGGTTCAAGTAGATATTCTTTGATACTATCAAAAGCTTTTTGGCAGTATTCGGTCCAATCATAAGACTGATCTTTCCGAAGAAGCTTGAATATAGGCGCACATGTGGTAGTCATGTGGGAAATGAATCTGGAAATATAATTCAAGCGGCTGACAAAACCTCTGACTTGCTTCTCAGTTTTGGGTGGAGGTATCTCTTGTATTACTTTGACCTTGGCAGGATCAACTTCAATACCCTTCTCACTGACAATAAAGCCCAACAACTTACCAGAACGAACACCAAAAGTACACTTATTAGGATTCTAGCGGAGTTTATACTTCCTCAAACGCTGGAATAACTTCAACAAATGCTCAACATGTTCCTCCTGATCAATCGATTTAGCAATCATGTCATTGACATATACTTCAATCTCTTTATGCATCATATCATGAAAAAGAGTAGTCATTGCTCTCTGGTAAGTTGCACCAACATTCTTTAGATCAAAAGGCATCACTCTATAACAGAATGTTCCCCAGGGTGTAATGAATGTGGTCTTCTCCATATCTTCAGGTGCCATCTTGATCTGATTATATCCGGAAAATCCATCCATAAACGAAAAGACTTTGAACTTAGCAGTATTGTCTACCAACATATCAATGTGTGGCAGAGGGAAATCATCTTTCAAACTGACTTTATTCAAATCTCTATAATCGACACACATGCGGACTTTTCCATCTTTTTTCGGCACAGGAACAATATTGGCCACCCATTACGGATACTCATCTGTCACAAGAAAACCGATATCAATCTGCTTCTGCACTTCTTCTTTGATCTTCACAGCCATATTAGTATGCGTTCTTCTGAACTTCTGCTTGACCGACGGGTATTCTGGCTTCAACGGAAATCTATGCTCCACAATCTCATAATCCAACCCAGGCATGTCTTGATAGGACCAAGCAAACACATATGAATACTCTCGAAGAAGATCAATAAACCCCTTCTTAGCATCTGGACACAGTCGAGACCCAATCTTGACTTCCTTCACATCATCCTCGGAACCCAAGTTGACTAGCTCAATCTGCTCTTCAAACGATTGAATAATTTTTCATCTTGCTCAAGAAGACAAGACAATTCCTCACTCACTTCCACATCACTTTCTTCCTCGGCCGCAAACACAGGAAATTCAAATTTTGGAGAACGAGAAGGATCATTGTATTCAATGGGGTTCGGAACCAACCTGCATAATGATTTGATATTTTGATTTTAGAGAAGTGAATTTGTGACCAAATATTATGCAGATGGACAATTATATTGTTTATTTATGTTTTTTGTGATTACCATTTTTAGAATAAAGCAAAAAGTAAAAACAAACATAAAAGATGTGGATGAATAGAATTAATTTTATGGATGATCAATTTAAAATGCCCAAACAATGTTCACTTCTCCCTTAGGCATAGGAGAAGGATTTTAAAAATATAAAAGCAATTACTTAGATCGATGCAAAATAATAGAAATATCAACGGCAATCCAATTGTTACATGTCCCTCCATGTGTTACAAAGTTGGTGCAATCTTCTTCTTCATCATCCTCTAGCACAACAGCTAAGTGTTGTTCATTGCTGTAAGACCCCAATTTTGTCCCTAAGATCCCTCATGGCATCATAGCATTGCATTGCATAGCCTCAAGGATCATTGAGCATCTTGGCTTCCTTTACCTTTGGGTAAGGATCCCTTGTGAGTGATTTGAGATCACCAAGCATGCTTGCATTGTATATCATTGCTTTTCTCATTTTGTTTGCTAACCAAAAGCACAAAAATATGTCATTAACATTTGTTACTTGTAGCTGAAGCAATCACAGGTCAAGCACTTCAAGAGCATCCTTTGTGCAAGAGCTGAGATATTTTTCTTGAGATAAGGACCACATGATCATTCTAAGGAGCTCATATGAGCCAGGATTTCATTTTGAAGCAAGTTCCCCAAGTGGTAAAGGCTCAAGTTCATCAAGGCATTTCCAGGTCATCTGAGGACCAGAAAGTCAACTGTGCAGTCAACTGAGGACTTTGAGGTTGGGGAGATAAATTTAAACACCTCATTCATGTTAAAACAAAGTCCATTTGTCATTCTAAACATCTATCTTGAAGATTTTGAAGTCATGTCAAAAGTTTCCAAAAATGGAAAATGACCTGTAATTTCAAGTTTCCAAAAATGGCAAGTTTTAGTCCACATTCAACTTGACTTTCCAACATCAAAGAAGTTTCAAATGGATTTTTAGTGAACATGAAAGTTGTAGATCTTTGTCTCCCCTTTCCAAAAAGTCCTAATTCATGTCCATATGATGAATGGTTGAGAGGTTATGGCCAAATGATCACAAGGTGTGCATGGAAGTTCAAAGTGACATAACTTTTGATTCAAAGCTCCAATTTGGTCCATTCTTTTTGAAAAATGCTCCTCATGACCATTAATTTTCAAATGAACCATTGCCATGCATGAAAAAGTGTGTATGATCATCATTCCTCAAGTGTTCATTTTGGAGGGAATTTTCACAATTCAAAATTGGCTTATGGTACAATCAAATTAATGTTCAAATCATGATTATGGGATAATATGGAGTGATTTCAGCTCTTTGCATGGTACTGTTCACGTGGGACATGGCATGCTAAGCTCACTTGTGCAATTTTGCAATTCACCTCACAGCTTCCTAATCTTGATTAGCCATTGCCTAATTCCAATTTCAGTGTGATTAGTGGACCATATAAAAGCCAAACCCTAATCTCATTTGCCAGAAGAACAAAATTCAGATCTCAAATTTTCAAATTCCCTCCAAATTCTCTCTCTTCGAAATTCATTGTTCTTCACATAATCCTTCAATCTCTTTGCATATTCTTACTCCTGGTGTAATTCTGAGCGAGATCCAACCATTGTTCGTGGCAATTGAGCAAGATTTCGTGCAGATTCAAGTGCATCACATGTTAATGGTAGCTTGAAATTGAACTGGATCTAGGTGATTTCAACTGTTAATTCTTGCACAAAGCTTCAAGGCATAAGCATAGGAAGAGATCTGGAGAGTTTGAGAGCCTGAGGACACGAATTTAGAGCACTGCATTTCAAGTAGGTGAAAATTTCATCATCTCTTTTTGCCAATTTCTTGTTATAGAATGATAGATCTAACTTAGCTGAGCATGCTGATATGTTTAGAATTGAAAATGGATGAATAATGAACTTGTTATGTGAACTTTCAGTTTGAGATCCAAAATGTTTTTGCTCGATCCGTAGAATCCATGAGGTTTTAGGTTGTTTTAATGTGATATTCATGATCTATGTTGCAAGAGCTTTCGAACCATGTATAATTTTTCAAGATCTGGAAATTTTTTCGTGATTCTCCGCCGGAGACGGCCGGAGAAGACGACCGAAACTACTGTTCCGGCGTCTGGTTATGTTCCTAGGGTTCGCGCCATGTGGCGCTGACTGTGTCGCTTGCTTGGCTGTTTTATTGGTTGCTATGCTTTTGACCTTTGCCTGCGTGTGTTTGACCGCTTGCGTGGCTTGCCACATAATAAATGAAACGATGCGTTTCATATCCAACGCTTCTTGCCCTGTGTAGCGTGCGTTCGATCCTGGCTTGTGTACACATGCTGATTTAATTTGATTTTCTCATGTATCCTTAGAGTGCGTGTTCGAGTCCTGGTTCATGTCTTTGCTGGATTTTATTTGAATTGACATTTCCCTCCTTTTCATGTTTAATCCATTTTATTTCTTCAACTTTAAAAAATCATAAAAAATAGCAAAATGCTTCAAATTGACTCCAATTTTTTTTCACAATCTTGTTTTGATCTCTAATTTTTTATAGCTTTATTTTCATGATTTGTTTGTTTTTGGATTTTTATTTTGGAATTTTTGATTGAACCTTGTGCCAATTTGATATGCTATGTTCATTGCTTTGTGAAATGCTATGTGTTGATCCAATTGATTTGAATTTTTGCATACTTGATCTTCTCATGTGGTATGAATTATTGAGCACTGGTTTGAATTTTTTATCATATGCTGTCATTGTTTTTGACACATGAAGATGTAGTGTGACAATTTGTGTCACATTTTGGATGTTGCATTTGTGCATTTTTGTTCATCTATCATTTTAACTCTTCTGGATTTGATATTTTGTACATTGTTTGTTCATAACATGCGGAATCCATATAAAAAATTTCATAGTCATTGCTTGCTTTTCTGATTTGATTTGGATTTTCTAATTTGGATGTCCATTTTTTGCTCCTTTGCTTGCCTTTGCTTTAGCATGATCATTTGAGCTACTTGATTTGTGAATGGATGTTGGTCCTTTTGAGGACATTTTATTGATTGTTTGAACTTGCAATATGCAAAAGATTGACTTCTGTTTTGATCATTTGGTTTGATTTTGAACCTAGTCTTTGTACTAGTTGTTTTGTACATAACTAATTGTGCTTTGTGTTTCAGGTTTGGACATTTAGCATTGATGGTTGGATTTGGTCTCACCTTGTGAGATGCAAATACCTTTGAGTACTAACTATTATTGTTTTGTAGGTCAATTGATGTGATGAAATCATTTGAGTGCTTGCACTTGTGCCTTGCATTGTGTATAATTGTTGGAAAGTTCCACTATTTGTCTGTTGGTTTTCTGAATGCCATATTAATTGTTTGGCTTTTGTACAGGTACATTAGTTGCTTGCTTTTAGCTCTTGCTTAAGCCTTGGATTGTGGTTGATACACCACTTAGGTAGCTATTCTCTTACTCCATGTAGTCTGGAAGTCCTGTCACCTTTTTGGCAGGCATTTGCTGAAGTCCTCCTTAAGAGGTTCTGTTTGTGTTTGTTTACAGATTGTGCCAAAGACCTCCAAGTGAGGCATGTTACTTGATAAGTCCTCCTAAGTGAAGAGGCAATTGACGGATAAAAGGGATTTGTAGTCAATCCCCCATTATTCAGTGTGTCGTTCATTATGCTCGCACTACATGCTGATGCTCCTGAACATGAACCCAAGATCATTTGTCCAGTGTCTGTCAAGTGGAATAGGATCCCTCTTTCTGGATCCCCACGCTTTCTTTGTCATTGAGCTCACCCAGGCCATGGTTAAGAGTGTAACGCCCCGATTTTTATTAAGTGTTATTATTATTATTTTTATAATGTTTGCTTTATAATTATTTCGGTAAAAGTTTTTATTGTGTGTTAATATATTATTAGAGTTTAATTATGAGAATTATGGTATAATAGCTATTGGGCCTAGTGGTGTATATAGTAATTAAGGGAGGTGTAACAATTAAGCCCATTAGTTAGTTTTTATTTAATTAAAACAAAGAATAGAAATAGAATAGAAATAGAAAGAAGAGAAATAGAAAGAAGTAGAGAGAAGGAGGAGAAAAGAGAAGAAAAGAGAGAAAAGTTAGGGTTTGGAGGAGGAAGAGGAAATTGGAGAAGAAGAGCATCATCTTGATCAACCCAAGCTTGCTAGAACACTATAGAGTAACTCAATCATCATCTCTAAGGTAAGGGTGTGAGTTATCATTTCCTATAATTATGAAAATGATGGGTTTTATGTGGGTAATGGTTGTTAGAGGATATTGTTGGGTTTTGATGTTGTGATTGGATTCCTTGCTTTGAAAATGTTGTTTGTGTTCTTGATGTAGTGTTGATTGTTTGTGATTATTGAACATGTATCAATTCTTTGCAAATGTTAGGGTTAGGTTTAGAAGAATGATAAATAACATTGTGTGTTGTGTTGTTGTTGATGGTTTGGGGTTGATGTATGTTGTGAAAAATATGCTATTGTGTTGATGAATCAAAATATGAGTAATTTCACAAATTGTGAATTTAGGAAGTGTTGGAAATTAATTGAATAATGTTTAGAATGATGAAATAAAAGTTAAATTGTGGTTAGAATGGCTTTGTAATATTGAAAATATTGTAGTTCGTTGAATTCTGAGAATGAGACTTTTTACGGAATCGAAATCGGAGGTCCGGAAGGTATTTAACGGTCAAAAACGCATTTTCTATGTTTCCTGCTAAATTCGGGGCGCGAAGGAGAGTTCGCGGCGCCAACTGAGTTGAAAACATAATTCTTTTGTAAACTTCAAAAAGTCATAACTTTTGAACCGTAACTCCGTTTTGGTCCCCGTTCGAAGCGTTGCGAAGCTTATGAAATTTTCTACATGTAGTTGATGTTTATAGGCCATTATAAGGGCTTATTTTAATAAGTGATTATTTTGGAAAAGTGATTAATAATTGATATAGTAGGAAGCCTATTTGATTAATGAGGAATACCACTTAACTATAGTGTGTAGGTGTGCGATGTAAATAAACATAGCATGAGGTTGAATTACCTAAGAGATTGTATGATGAAACAATTGATTGTGATGAATATTCTCATTTGTTTTATATATAAACATATGTATGAATGTTGGTGAAGATGATGTTGTGTGAATGCTTTTATGCATGTGAATGGTGACGTGGCCTAAATGGCAATAGCGACGTGGGCTTCGGCCATTGTGATGAGTTATGTTGTTGCGATGATGATTTTGGTGTATGTGTATCATTTATCATGGAGTCACCTACATTTGCATAAGCGACGTGGCCTTTTGGCAATAGCGACGTGGCCTTTTGGCAAAAGCGAAGTGGGCATAAAGCCTTGGCCTTGATGGCAAAGCGACGAGTCGGTACCGCATAGCATTTGCATAGTTGAGTCACATATGTTGGTTATGTTTATTTCCGCATTTTGTGATAATTGTTGTTATGTGACGGTTTATGATGTGCGGTGATATTTTGCGATGATGCGATGAATCGTAATGTTTTATGATGGATTGATGAAATGTTAAAGTGATGAGATGCTATGATGTAACATTGATGTTGTGGATGGTTATTGACTTTGTTTATGATTAAATACATAAGCATTCAAGTGAAGGATTGTGCGATGTGGTAACAATATTTCTAACTTTCCGAATTTACTTATATATTGCTTATCATTATCTTGATTATATGATTTGAGTATCTCACCCTTTTGTTGTTGGCCGTTACCTTTATATTGGTAACGTGCAGGTGCTCCGCATTGAGAGGAGGATAGTGGTAGCACACATTTGGCGTCATTACTCTAATTTAGGATTGTAACACTCAGGGGTTAATGAACGCTTTTCATGATTTTGATAGTAACAATGCCCTTTTGTATATCATTGTATATGATAGTTGTGATGGGCATTTGTTTGCTTGTTTTCTTTTGAATGTGTAAATGTACGACTCAACTTAATTATCTAAATGATTTCCGTTGCGATGTTTTGTGTATTGCTGCTATATGGACTAGGTGAATCCATAAACAGTGTTGTTTATTATTTAACAAGGACTAAGTGGATCCTTGCGCAATTGCCGTGTTGTGTAATTTGTTTAAGTGTTGATGAAATGATATATGTGATGCCTCAATTTTGTGTGAAATTTGTTTACTCTGATTTTTAATTGAATTTACGACGGGTAGAATTGGGGTGTTACAAAGAGCATGAGGTCTCATCCTCATTTCCTACTTTGATCAACTTCACCCTAACTCTCAATGTTAGTGGTTAAGAGCTATTGTCTACCCTTGTACAGTTTTGACTTGTTTGTCGAGGTTGATATGACCCCTCTTGACTAAAGCCCATCCATTGTTTGAAGCCTCTTGTTTGTATATAGTGTGTGATGATTGCTTACTTGTGAACTTTTGATGTGTTTGCTTTTGATGCTTATTTGTTTGTTGTTTGGAGTCGGGTGTAAGTCCATCTATTGGCATTCTGTTTCCTTTTATTTGAGGATCTCTTATGAGACTTGTTGATTGCTTATGCTTTGTGCTTGCTTATTCCAAAGGATGGTACTTGCTTGGATCATCACTATGATCTCAAGAAAGGAACACCTAGTGTGATTGCATTGCTTATCCCTCACCTTTTGACTTAACCTTCCTTTCCATCTTTTAACCCAAACCAAATCTTGTTTGTGCAAACATTTGACTTTTGTTTTCAACATTAGAAACCTAAGCCTTATGCTTTTGATTTTCAAACTTTCTTTTCATAATACTCATTTTGAATTGAATCTTTAAGTCAACTTTAACCATTTTTGTACATACTTCTAATTGGTAAATATAACCCATTCAAATCTTCTTTTGTGGTTTCAATGATCACTTTCTTAATCAAATTTTCCATAACCTTTTGCTATTAAGTTTGAGTTATCTTTGTGGTAGATGTAATACTCACCTTTGTCCTTACTGATGGACAATGAGCCTTCCATGCTTATTATAGGGTTAACCCCTCACTAGCATGTCGAAGCTATCCTCACATGGTGGACTTGTGGTTTTTCAGGTTGAGTTTTCTCCCTTTGATAACAAAAGACCTTAAGGCTTTTAGACCAATCAATCCACTCATTTTGAAATTTTTACCCCGAACTACGAGGTTTTGATCCTATCTTTTTTAAGATGGTACGTAGGCAATGGGTTTTATCCATCCAAACACAAAATGTAAATAAACTTGTATATTCTTTTCTCATTTCTTCAATCATGTTTGCACAAATAAATTTCACAAAAACAAATAACCTTTGCAACAAGCGTGAGAAGGGCTCCCTAGGAGTACCTAGGATGTTTTGGGTGCCTAACACCTTCCCATTGCATAACCAACCCCCTTACCCAGATCTCTGTCTCTTTTACTAGTTTTTGTATAAAACTTTTAGGTTTTTGTTCGCTTTCTAACCTTTCCTTTGGATAAATAGAAGTGCGGTGGCGACTCGACTTTGTATGATTTACCTTGGATTTAGTCAATATCTCCAATGGTAACGAATACACCGCTACAGAAAAGTGGCGACTCTGCTGGGGAAATAAAATTTTCCTAGTGGGTTTTTGCCAACTTTTCACACTTGTTGTATATTTGTTTTGTGACATATTTTTGTGCAATTTGGGATTACTGTATTGTATGTAATGATTGAATTGCTTGATATATTAATTACTTGTGTGCTTGGTGATCTTTGTGAGATGAGTTCTATACCCGAACTCGAGTGCACTTAGGATAGGAGAATGGCATAGTCTTGTCGACTTGTGTGGAGTTATTCCTTAGCAAGTTGACTTGCGAGTCCATTCACTTGGTGGAGGTCATGTTGGGATCAATAATGTCACACAAGTAAGTTGTGGTTCGACATTACTCTTTCCAATATGTGCCTTAGAAGCCAAGGACCTTAGTTTACCAAACCCATCTTGGCCTATTTTTAGGACGTAGTGCGGAGGTCGTTCAAATGTAAGATTTGATACGATTGTTATGCGATACTACACTCATAAGAGTCTCTCTTGAGAATATTTTTGGAATACGAGTATTCGTTTCTCCAATAATATCTGAAAGATGGGATGATGACTATGGGAACCTCTTGTAGAACATGTTTGGCAGGTTTAAACCCTAGTACACTCCCTTTGGGTGGTTCTTAACCGAAACTCCATGCTCGTGACGTATAACAAACCCTTGATTCATGGTTGATTCGTTCATATATCCTTAATATCAATGGAACTTGGGTGTTGATAAGGTGTAAACCATAATCCACCAAAATGGATGATTGATATTAAGGATAATATGATCCACCCCATGACCTTTGTTTGGTGTGCTTTGCTTGATCCTTGAGTGTGATTGTTGCATTCATGCATTCATGCACCCATTTGCATTCATATCATCAAAAAATAAGAAAATTTTCAAGGAACTTAAGGGGTTTATTTGCAAAATTTTCAGACATGGAAAAACAAAGAAGGAATACAAAGAAGTACAACTTCAGGCAACCAGATCTGGAAGAGTTAAGGAATTTGACATCCTATGTACTAGATCCCTTGGTTTTCAAGGCTCGTTTTGGGAAGCTTCTGCCTCTTCTGACTACTCAGGTTGATGAGGAATTGATGAGCGTGTTGGTGCAGTTTTATGATCCTTTGTATCGTTGCTTCTCTTTCCCGGATTTTCAGCTTCTGCCTACCCTTGAGGAGTATGCCTATCTTGTGGGTATACCTATCCTGGATCAGGTGCCGTTCAGTGGCTTAGAGAGTAGCTTCGTGCATCTTATCTTCCTGTGGCTCGAGCTTCTAGGGATCCATAGGATGATTATTTTCCTTTTCTCTTGTACTTGATTGACAATGCTGTACTTCTTTTCCCTGATGATATTTTATGAGATATTTCCATATGCAATAAAATGCTTAATATTTCCAAAATTTGCAAATAAAACCCTAAAGTTCCTTTGAAATATAAAAACAAATCATGTGCACAAGCATTGCATGCATCATGCGCATAAGCAGGTGTTGTTTCCGGTCTCCTTGTCCTGTGGCCTAACTCTGTGCTCTTCATTTATTTTGAAGACAAGCTGACTCACCGGTACTACACAAGAGCCAACTCTGCAAGATTGATGGATCATCTCGAGCAAGAGAACCGTGAGCTCAAGGAAGAAGTTGCTAGATTGAGCGCTCTGATGGAATCTTTCCTGGCTGCTCAGAATCAGTCTTCTCCGACACCTTCAACTCCTCCCCAGAGGACGATTATTTCTGAGATTGTCTCGTCGATAGTGCCTGCTGCCAGTGCGCATTTTGTTCCGAATGCCATGCCAACCGGGTTTCCATGGGGGATGCCTCCTCATTTCGTGCCTGAGGGCCCTGCTCCAACTTTTGCTTCTTTGTCGGCATCTAGCCCGGTCCTTGCCATTCCTCCTCCTTTCGTGCATACCGTGCCTAGGGTAGACGACACCATCTATCATTCTGAGCCGTCTGAGGGCCCAGATGTTCAAGAGAAGATGAATGCGATGAACGATCAATTTCTTGAGCTGTGCAAGGAATTGAAAACTCTTCGAGGAAAGGATCTCTTTGGCAAATCTGCTGCCGAGATGTGTTTGGTTCCCAATGTCAAAATTCCTGTGAAACTCAAGGTCCCTGACTTTGAAAAGTACAAGGGGAACACTTGTCCTCTCAGCCACCTGGTCATGTATGCCAGGAAGATGTCAACTCAGACAGATAATGATCAGTTTCTCATTCATTATTTTCAGGACAGTCTGTTCGGTGCTGCTCTTAGATGGTTTATGGGTCTTGACAGTGCGAACATCCGATCCTTCAATGATCTTGGCGAAACCTTCGTCAAGCAGTACAAATACAATGTAGATATGGCTCCCGATCGGGACCAATTGAGGGCCATGTTCCAGAAGGATAAGGAAACTTTCAAAGAGTACGCCCAGAGGTGGCGAGAGTTGGCAGCTCAGATTGTGCCTCCGCTAGAAGAGAAAGAAATGACCAAAATCTTTTTGAAGACTTTGAGTTCATTCTATTATGAGCGGATGATTGCTAGCGCTCCTTCTGACTTCACTGAAATGGTGAATATGGGGATACGACTAGAAGAAGGGGTTCGTGAAGGACGGTTGACCAAAGATGAGAGCTCTTCTGCCAAACGATATGGGGCGTTTGCCAAGAAGAAAGATGGAGAGGCAGATGTTGTGACCTCCCATGTGAAACCCAGAAGACCCTCTGTGAGGAGGAAGCCTGTGCGTCCTGCCAGCAATCAGCACCAGGTGGCTCATGTAACACCTGTTTTCAGGGATAATCAACAATATCAGCATAACAATCATCAACAACCATCTCAGCAATATCAGCAACAACAGCATCGTCCGCAGCAGCAGGCCTACCAGCCTCGCAACAGTAATCAAGCCAGCACGAGTTATGAGAGGAAGAAGATCACTTTTGATCCTATTCCGATGACGTATGCAGAGTTATACCCCTCTTTGATAGAGAGGAAGTTGATTACACCGAGAGACCCACTGGCTATACCTGCTAACCCTCAGTGGTGGTATAAGCCCGAGTTGCATTGTGCCTATCATTCGGGTGCTCCCGATCATGACATAGAGAACTGCTATCAGTTGAAGATCAAGGTTCAAGACCTTGTGAGGTGCGGAGTTCTGAGCTTTGAGGAAGTTGGTCCTAATGTTAAGAAGAACCCACTGCCCGAGCATGGGAAGTCTGTTAACATGGTCCAGGGTTGCCCTGGCAAGTACAAAGTCAAATACGTCAGCCATATCAGACAATCTCTGGTTGAATTGCATCGTTTTTTGTGTGACTACAGTCACTATGAACACGATCATGACAGATGCCGAGTCTGCCCTATTAACCGTTTGGGCTGTCGCCAGGTGCGCAAAGATCTTCAGGAGATGCTGGATGAAGGAGTCATTGAGATCCTTCAGAAAAGAAATGTCGATGAAGTTGAACCAGAGGTCAATGTCATTTCTCCAGTATTCAAGATACCTGAACCTGTTGTTATCAAATTCGATGGTAGCAAGCAGAAGGCTTCCCCTGCTCTTGTCATCAAGCCTGCAGGTCCTGTGCCTTATTCATCTGATAAAGCAATTCCCTTTCGTTATAGTGTTGTTGCTGTGGAAGATGGGAAAGAAGTGCCTTTGCCTTCCTCCTCTGTTGTGAATATTGCTGATGTCAGTGGCTTGACCCGTAGTGGTCGTGTGTTTTCAGCGCCTCCGAAGCCTCAGGTCAAGGCTGATTTTGTTGAAAGTCCGGTTGGGAATGCGGTGAATCCTCCGAATCCGGCACCTGTTGTTAAATCCTCCTCTACATTGTTAACTCCTGCTTCTGTTGGCCCAAGTGGCAATTCGAAAGAAGACTGTGATGAGATGCTGAGGCTCATCAAGAAGAGTGAATACAATGTTGTAGACCAGCTTCTACAAACTCCATCCAAAATATTCGTACTATCTCTGCTTCTGGATTCAGAACCCCATAGGGAGGCTCTACAGAAAGTTTTGGATATGGCGTACGTCGATCATGATGTCACAATAGAACAGTTTGACAACATTGTTGCAAATATTACTGCTTGTAACAATTTGAGTTTCTGTGACTCTGATCTCCCTGAGGAGGGAAGAGACCACAACTTGGCTTTACACATTTCCATAAATTGCAAAGATAACGCCATGTCCAATGTGCTGGTGGACATTGGGTCATCCTTGAATGTATTTCCGAAATCCACTCTCTCTAGACTGCCATATAAATGGCCTCCCATGAGGCAGAGTGGAGTTGTTGTGAAAGCTTTTGATGGGTCACGTAAGACTGTGATTGGGGAAGTTGACCTCCCAATCAAGATTGGACCAAGTGATTTCCAGATTACCTTCCAGGTTATGGATATTCACCCATCATACAGTTGTCTCTTGGGCAGACCATGGATTCACGAGGCTGGTACCGTGACATCCACCCTACACCAGAAGTTGAAATTTGTGAAGAATAAAAAACTGGTAGTGGTAGGGGGAGAAAAAGCTCTCCTGGTTAGCGACTTGTATTCCTTCTCATACATAGATGCTGAGGATGAAGTTGGAACTCATTTCCAAGCTTTATCTATAGCCGAGCCTGTTGAGAAGAGAACTCCTTCATTTTCTTCCTATAAAGACGCGAAGTTGGCCATCGAGCGTGGTGCAACTGTTGGATTAGGGAAAATGATTGAGCTGGAAGATAACAAGTCCCGGGCTGACATTGGCTTTTCTTCTTGGGTCTTCAATGAGCAAGGGTTGTTCAAGAGTGGAGGTTTCATCCACACTGGCCAAGCTGAGGAAGCTACTGCTATCTTGGAAGAGGATGTAGAGGACTCTGGCAATTTTGTCATCCCTGGCGGAATCTGCAACAATTGGGTCGCTGTGGATGTTCCTACAGTCATTCATAAGTCAGAGTAATGTTTGCTTTGTTTAAAAACCCTTCTCCCATTCTAAAAGGAGGAGTGATGACATTGTTGGCATCATAAATACAATGATATTTTTCTTCAATAAATGCATGTTAAATGTTTGTTTTTCCAATTATTTTCCCTTTTTGCTTTTTGCATGAAATTGGTGATCACAAAAAACCCTAAAAAGAAGAATAAAATCAATCTTTTCATCTGCATAATGATTTACCTTGTTTGAATTCTAAAGCTTTTCATATCCAAAATCATTATGCAGGTTGATCAAACCCATTGAACATAATGACCCAACGCCATCTCCCAATTTTGAATTCCCTGTATTTAAGACAGAGGAAGATGATGTTGAAGAGATTCCTGATGAGATTACTCGTCTTCTTGAGCACGAAGAGAAAATCATTCAGCCGCATCTTGAGAATCTGGAAACAGTCAACTTGGGGTTTGAAGATTGTGTGCGAGAGGTAAAGATTGGGGCACTCCTGGAAGAATCTGTTAAGAAGGGGTTGATCGAGTTGCTGCGAGAATATGTCGACATCTTCGCCTGGTCATATGAAGACATGCCTGGTCTAGATACTGATATCGTGCAACATTTCCTGCCTTTGAAGCCTGAGTGCGTGCCTGTGAAGCAGAAGCTCAGAAGAACTCATCCAGATATGGCAGTGAAGATCAAAGAGGAAGTTCAGAAGCAAATTGATGCGGGGTTTCTGGTGACTTCTACATATCCTCAATGGGTGGCCAATATTGTGCCCGTGCCTAAGAAAGATGGAAAAGTTCGAATGTGTGTGGACTATAGAGATTTGAATAAAGCTAGTCCGAAAGATGATTTCCCTCTACCACATATTGATATGTTGGTAGACAATACAGCTAAATTCAAAGTCTTCTCATTTATGGACGGATTTTCCGGATATAATCAGATTAAAATGGCACCCGAGGATATGGAGAAGACAACATTCATCACACCTTGGGGAACATTCTGTTATCGAGTGATACCCTTCGGTTTGAAGAACGCCGGAGCCACGTATCAACGAGCTATGACTACCTTGTTCCATGATATGACGCACAAGGAGATTGAGGTATATGTTGATCATAATTCCTCTCCTTACAGACCCAAGATGAATGGGGCTGTTGAAGCTGCTAACAAAAATATCAAGAAGATTATCCAGAAGATGGTTGTTACGTACAAAGATTGGCATGAGATACTGCCATTTGCTTTGCATGGATATCGTACATCTGTCCGCACTTTAACAGGGGAAACCCCTTTCTCTCTTGTTTACGGCATGGAAGCTGTACTCCCAGTAGAGGTGGAGATCCCATCAATGAGAGTCTTGATGGAGGCCAAGTTGACTGATGCTGAATGGGTTCAGAGTCGTTATGACCAGTTGAATCTGATTGAAGAGAAGCGATTGACTGCCATGTGCCATGGTCAATTGTATCAGCAGAGAATGAAGAAAGCTTTTGATAAAAAGGTCAAGCCTCGTATGTTCCGAGAAGGTGACCTTGTGCTCAAGAAAGTCTTGTCTTTCACGCCCGATTCCAGGGGCAAGTGGACTCCAAACCATGAAGGTCCATATGTTGTTAAGAGAGCCTTTTCAGGTGGTGCTTTGACACTTAAAACTATGGACGGGGAGGATTTCACTCGTCTTGTGAATTCAGATGCAGTCAAGAAATACTTCGCCTAATAAAAACAAAATGGCTCACTAAGTTGAAAACCCGAAAGGGCGGCTTAGGCAAAAATGAGCGTCTCAGTGGATTGAAAACCCGAAAGGGCGATCCAGGCAAAAATTAGAGACATAAAAAAAATGAATATATGCCTCCCGCTAGATTGAGTACCTCATCCTGGGGCAATCTAGGCAAAAATTAGGGATTTGGCAAGTAATTGCATCCTGACAAAACTTTCTGTTTCACAACTGTCGATTCGTCATAGATTCTCGCTCAATCATCGTCAACTGAAGCTTCAAATACATCGGATTCGAATTGGTGGAGAAATGGTCATTATGTTCAATGTAGCCCTCTCCCAATATATATCACTGATTTCAAATTTGTACAGATCTATGGAGTCTTGCCATTTGCAGACTACCATTCCACCAAATAAATTTGAGCTTTTATCCAATTATTTGCACTCTTATTTGTTTCCATTCAACAAATATTTTGCATGTTTTAATTGAGAAAATGTCATTGTTTTTAAACAAATAAATTTTTTCACAAATTGTTTTTAAACAAAGTGAACATTCACAATGATGAAAGATACTTAAGAGATCCTCAGTGCTCTCCCAAGGGTGGTATGATCTCCAACAGGGTAAGACATTTGTTCATATTCCTGGCATGGATGTATCCTCGTTCTCCAGAACACTTTTGTTGGTTTCTCCCGAGCAGAGTGTTTGTTGGCTTCTCCTGAGCAGAGTCTTTGTTATGACTCCTCCCCAATCAGAGTGCTTGTTGAGGTTATTCACCTCCCTTCCCTTCAACAGAGCAGTGATTTTTCCTCCTCAGCAGATGTGGTCTTTTTGGATGATTCGATATTTGGTGGTTGATCCCCAGTATTCCTTCTTTTCCTCGGATAAATCCCCAGTAGAGTTGTTGGTGTGGTGGATTTTATCTGTGATGGTTCATCCCCGAGTGGTATGCTTGTTGAGATGTTCACCACTCTCCCCTTCAACGGAAGAGCATTTTTTTTCAGCAGGTGTGATTTCCTTGGTGAGTTTGGTACTTGGTGTCGGATCACCAATTCCCCCTTATCTCCCTCAGTTGGATTCCCTAGTAGAGTTGCTTTTGTGGCAGTTTCTGCCTGTGCAATGAACTCCTTTCCCTAGCGGAGACTGATGATTCATCCCTGCAGAGATATTATTGTCTCTGATCCCCGGCAGATTGGATATTCTCCGGTGATCCTGGCTTTCTCTCCTGAGATGTAGTACCGGGTGGTTGATTCCTGGGCCTGTTTGTGTTAAATATGTCTGTTTGTCAGCATTCATCAAACATAAATCACGCATATTCATGCATAATCATAACATTCAGATATTCATGTTGCATTCTTTGCCATATATCTTTTGTTTGTTGTCTCCTGCTTTTTGGTGATACATATTTCCCCAAGCAGAGGTGTGTGTCTGATCTCTCCATTTAGAGTCAGCCCCATAAACAGAAAGTGTTTATCTTTCATGCCATTTCCCCACTGAGTTACATCCTCGTGGACGACGGTTGTTTCCGTTTCCTCCCAACACATATATTGGGATGGATTTCCCTATTGAGTTATATCCTCATTAGGATGAGTCTTGATTCAGTTTGCCTTTTTGGTTTGATCCTAAATCGGCTTCTTATGTCTGTTTCTGGTGCTTCCCCGTGGTATAAATGAATAATTACTCGTTATTTAGTAGTCATTCATATTATCCCCGGCGGAGTTTGTGGTTTCCTGCCCAGTATCCGGTAGGTGTAATCCCCTCTTTTGTGTGAATAATTGTTCAGTAATCAATGATATTCACCTTGCCCTCAGCGGAGTTTGTGGCTTTCTACCAAGTATACCGGTAGTTGTAAAATCCTTTTTCCCCTTGTGCAGAGTTAACCTTTGTTGTTCATCCTTGTTGATGACGGTTACTCTTCTGTGGTTTTCTACCCAGTATTCGGTAGATGTAATCCCCTCTTTGGTGTTTATCTTCATCCAATAGTCGGTGTTGATATTCCCTCTTTTGCTTGGATAGTTGCTTTGTATATGCACTCTATCTCCAGCAAGTTTTCTGTGGTTTTCTACCCAGTATCCGGTAGATGTAATCCCCTCTTTGGCGGTTATCATTATCCAATATTTGGTATTGATATTCCCTCCTTTTTGTGGATAATTGCTCTGAGTAAGCAATTTTATCCCCAGCGGGTCCTTTCACCATTTTCCAGTGATATGTCCCCCGGATCATTGATTTTTTCCAATGTATCCCCAGTGAGTCATCTTTCATTTACCCTTTTGTTGGTAATGATTGTTTCTCCCCTTGATTGGTCATCATTATATACCTAGTTTGGTATCCCGATGCCTTTCTTTTCGGTCGATTTATCCTTTTTCAACTCACTAACCGGTTGTGGATAATCTTCCATGCGAGTATATTATCTATGTTTTGACGGCAATAGATAATATATCTCATGCACTCTTCGGTCGAAGTCTTGTTCTTTCTCAGTCGAGTAAGATTCGTATTCCTTGTGGAATCGAATGTCCATCCTATAAACAAGTTTGCGTTTTGCTCTCTTCAGGATGATGCGTGTTTTGGCACACACACCAATTCACGCCTCGATCGATTTATCCTTTATCAACTCACTAACCGGTTATGGATAATCTTCCATGCGAGTATATTATCTACGTTATGACAGCAATAGATAATATATCTCATGCACTCTTCGATCGAAGTCTTGTTTCTTCCTCTGTCGAGTAAGATTCGTATTCCTTATAGAATCGAATGTCCATCCTATAAACAAGTTTGCGTTTTGCTCTCTTCAGGATGATGAGTGTTTTGGCACACACACCAATTCACGCCTCGGTCGATTTATCCTTTATCAACTCACTAACCGGTTGTGGATAATCTTCCATGCGAGTATATTATCTACGTTATGATGGTAATAGATAATATATCTCATGCACTCTTCGGTCGAAGTCTTGTTTCTTCCTCAGTCGAGTAAGATTCGTATTCCTTGTGGAATCGAATGTCCATCCTATAAACAAGTTTGCGTTTTTCTCTCTTCAGGATGATGAGTGTTTTGGCACACACACCAATTCACGCCTCGGTCGATTTATCCTTTATCAACTCACTAACCGGTTGTGGATAATCTTCCATGCGAGTATATTATCTATGTTATGACGGCAATAGATAATATATCTCATGCACTCTTCGGTCGAAGCCTTTTGTCCTTCCTCAGTCGAGTAAGATTCGTATTCCTTGTGGAATCGAATGTCCATCCTATAAACAAGTTTGCGTTTTGCTCTCTTCAGGATGATGAGTGTTTTGGCACACACACCAATTCACGCCTCGGTCGATTTATCCTTTATCAACTCAGTAACCGGTTGTGGATAATCTTCCATGCGAGTATATTATCTACGTTTTTACGGCAATAGATAATATATCTCATGCGCTCTTCGGTCGAAGCCTTCTGTCCTTCCTCAGTCGAGTAAGATTCGTATTCCTTGTGGAATCGAATGTCCATCCTATAAACAAGTTTGCTTTTTCAGCTCTCTTCAGGATGATGAGTGTTTTGGCACACACACCAATTCACGCCCTGGTCGGTCACCTATTATATACCTACTATCCGGTATCCCTGGTGCCCCTTCCTTTTCGAGTATATTATCTACGTTTTGACGGTAATAGATAATATATCTCATGCACTCTTTGGTTGAAGCCTTCTGTCCTTCCCCAATTGAGTAAGATTCGTATTTCCCTTTGTGGAGTCGAATGTCCATCTTGTAAGTCGAGTTTACTTTTTCAACCCTCCTTTCGGATGATGAGTGTTTTAGGAATATTCCCCGATTCACGTTTTGGTCGGTCACCTATTATATGCCTACAAACCGGTATCCCTGGTGTTCCTTCCTTCCTGCTCCCTATTATGACCTTGGTCCCCTGTGGAGTCAGATTTTCCTGAGTTGAAATATACCTTTTTTCAGGTCTTCCTCAAATGATTTGGTTGATTGATATCTCTCACCCTTATACCGGTCTTAGATATTCATTCTTCCTGAGCTTGTTGTTCTCTCACCCTACCCGGTGATTAGATCATATGTCTCATTGAGCTTGTTACCCAGTAACCGGTAACACCTCATCCCGCTGCTTCCCTTGGAGAGTCTTTTTAGATTTCCCCAGCGGAGTTTCTGTTATGGATATCCTTTTGCTGTGTTGGCATTTTCCCCAACACATGCATTTTTGAGTCGGCTCGAGTCTTTCCAATGGATTTGTTCCCTTTGGAAACTTCTTTTCCCCAGCTTTGAGTCGTGACCTGCTCACGCGGTTTCAGTCCTTTACTCCCCTAGTTTCAAGTCGTGACCTGCTCACGCATTTCTTTTCTATCCCCATAAGAGTCCCCGTTAGAGTCTCTATCCCTAGTGAGTGTATTACTCCTATGGATTGTCTTTTTCTCCCAATGTCTTTTTCTTCTTTGTGGACACATATCCCCATAGAGTTTATTTGTTTTGCATACATACATTTGCATCATGAGGTCTCTTAGGGACAAAAATTTGTCTCTTTGTTATTATTTAAGCCCATTCTACCTCGTTGAGACGAAGATTTTAACCTTCACTTCTCCGGCTAGAATGACCTTAAATAGGGGCATCTGTAAGACCCCAATTTTGTCCCTAAGATCCCTCATGGCATCATAGCATTTCATTGCATAGCCTCAAGGATCATTGAGCATCTTGGCTTCCTTTACCTTTGGGTAGGGATCCCTTGTGAGTGATTTGAGATCACCAAGCATGCTTGCATTGTATATCATTGCTTTTCTCATTTTGTTTGCTAACCAAAAGCACAAAAATATGTCATTAACATTTGTTACTTGTAGCTGAAGCAATCACAGGTCAAGCACTTCAAGAGCATCCTTTGTGCAAGAGCTGAGATATTTTTCTTGAGATAAGGATCACATGATCATTCTAAGGAGCTCATATGAGCTAGGACTTCATTTTGAAGCAAGTTCCCCAAGTGGTAAAGGCTCAACTTCATCAAGGCATTTCTGAGGACCAGAAAGTCAACTGTGCAGTCAACTGAGGACTTTGAGGTTGGGGAGATAAATTTAAACACCTCATTCATGTTAAAACAAAGTCCATTTGTCATTCTAAACATCTATCTTGAAGATTTTGAAGTCATGTCAAAAGTTTCCAAAAATGGAAAATGACCTGTAATTTCAAGTTTCCAAAAATGGCAAGTTTTAGTCCACATTCAACTTGACTTTCCAACATCAAAGAAGTTTCAAATGGATTTTTGGTGAACATGAAAGTTGTAGATCCTTGTCTCCCCTTTCCAAAAAGTCCTAATTCATGTCCATATGATGAATGGTTGAGAAGTTATGGCCAAATGATCACAAGGTGTGCATGGAAGTTCAAAGTGACATAACTTTTGATTCAAAGCTCCAATTTGGTCCATTCTTTTTGCAAAATGCTCCTCATGACCATTAATTTTCAAATGAACCATTGCCATGCATGAAAAAGTGTGTATGATCATCATTCCTCAAGTGTTCATTTTGGAGGGAATTTTCACAATTCAAAATTGGCTTATGGTACAATCAAATTAATGTTCAAATCATGATTATGGGATAATATGGAGTGATTTCAGCTCTTTGCATGGTACTGTTCACGTGGGACATGGCATGCTAAGCTCACTTTGTGCAATTTTGCAATTCACCTCACAGCTTCCTAATCTTGATTAGCCATTGCCTAATTCCAATTTCAGTGTGATTAGTTGACCATATAAAAGCCAAACCCTAATCTCATTTGCCAGAAGAACAAAATTCAGATCTCAAATTTTCAAATTCCCTCCAAATTCTCTCTCTTCGAAATTCATTGTTCTTCACATAATCCTTCAATCTCTTTGCATATTCTTACTCCTGGTGTAATTCTGAGCGAGATCCAACCATTGTTCGTGGCAATTGAGCAAGATTTCGTGCAGATTCAAGTGCATCACATGTTAATGGAAGCTTGAAACTGAACTGGATCTAGGTGATTTCAACTGTTAATTCTTGCACAAAGCTTCAAGGCATAAGCATAGGAAGAGATCTGGAGAGTTTGAGAGCCTGAGGACACGAATTTAGAGCACTGCATTTCAAGTAGGTGAACATTTCATCATCTCTTTTTGCCAATTTCTTGTTATAGAATGATAGATCTAACTTAGCTGAGCATGCTGATATGTTTAGAATTGAAAATGGATGAATAATGAACTTGTTATGTGAACTTTCAGTTTGAGATCCAAAATGTTTTTGCTCGATCCGTAGAATCCATGAGGTTTAAGGTTGTTTTAATGTGATATTCATGATCTATGTTGCAAGAGCTTTCGAACCATGTATAATTTGTCAAGATCTGGAATTTTTTTCGTGATTCTCCGCCGGAGACGGCCGGAGAAGACGACCGAAACTACTGTTCCGGCGTCTGGTTATGCTCCTAGGGTTCGCTGTTTTATTGGTTGTTATGCTTTTGACCTTTGCCTGCGTGTGTTTGACCGCTTGCGTGGCTTGCCACATAATAAATGAAACGATGCGTTTCATATCCAGCGCTTCTTGCCCTGTGTAGCGTGCGTTCGATCCTGGCTTGTGTACACATGCTGATTTAATTTGATTTTCTCATGGATCCTTAGAGTGTGTGTTCGAGTCCTGGTTCATGTCTTTGCTGGATTTTATTTGAATTGACATTTCCCTCCTTTTCATGTTTAATCCATTTTATTTCTTCAACTTTAAAAAATCATAAAAAATAGCAAAATGCTTCAAATTGACTCCAATTTTTTTCATAATCTTGTTTTGATCTCTAGTTTTTTATAGCTTTATTTTCATGATTTGTTTGTTTCTGGATTTTTATTTTGGAATTTTTGATTGAACCTTGTGCCAATTTGATATGCTATGTTCATTGCTTTGTGAAATGCTATGTGTTGATCCAATTGATTTGAATTCTGCATACTTGATATTCTCATGTGGTATGAATTAATGAGCACTGGTTTGAATTTTTTATCATATGCTATCATTGTTTTTGACACATAAAGATGTAGTGTGACAATTTGTGTCACATTTTGGATGTTGCATTTGTGCATTTTTGTTCATCTATCATTTTAACTCTTCTGGATTTGATATTTTGTACATTGTTTGTTCATAACATGTGGAATCCATATAAAAAATTTCATAGCCATTGCTTGCTTTTCTGATTTGATTTGGATTTTCTAATTTGGATGTCCATTTTGTGCTCCTTTGCTTGCCTTTGCTTTAGCATGATCATTTGAGCTACTTGATTTGTGAATGGATGTTGGTCCTTTTGAGGACATTTTATTGATTGTTTGAACTTGCAATATGCAAAAGATTGACTTCTGTTTTGATCATTTGGTTTGATTTTGAACCTAGTCTTTGTACTAGTTGTTTTGTACATAACTAATTGTGCTTTGTGTTTCAGGTTTGGACATTTAGCATTGATGGTTGGATTTGGTCTCACCTTGTGAGATGCAAATACCTTTGAGTACTAACTATTGTTGTTTTGTAGGTCAATTGATGTGATGAAATCATTTGAGTGCTTGCACTTGTGCCTTGCATTGTGTATAATTGTTGGAAAGTTCCACTATTTGTCTGTTGGTTTTCTGAATGCCATATTAATTGTTTGGCTTTTGTACAGGTACATTAGTTGCTTGCTTTTAGCTCTTGCTTAAGCCTTGGATTATGGTTGATACACCACTTAGGTAGCTATTCTCTTACTCCATGTAGTCTGGAAGTCCTGTCACCTTTTTGGCAGGCATTTGGCTGAAGTCCTCCTTAAGAGGTTCTGTTTGTGTTTGTTTACAAATTGTGCCAAAGACCTCCAAGTGAGGCATGTTACTTGATAAGTCCTCCTAAGTGAAGAGGCAATTGACGGATAAAAGGGATTTGTAGTCAATCCCCCGTTATTCAGTGTGTCGTTCATTATGCTCGCACTACGTGCTGATGCTCCTGAACATGAACCCAAGATCATTTATCCAGTGTCTGTCAAGTGGAATAGGATCCCTCTTTCTGGATCCCCACGCTTTCTTTGTTATTGAGCTCACCCAGGCCAGGGTTAAGAGCATGAGGTCTCATCCTCATATCCTACTTTGATCAGCTTCACCCTAACTCTCAATGTTAGTGGTTAAGAGCTATTGTCTACCCTTGTACAGTTTTGGCTTGTTTGTCGAGGTTGATATGACCCCTCTTGACTAAAGCCCATCCATTGTTTGAAGCCTCTTGTTTGTATATAGTGTGTGATGATTGCTTACTTGTGAACTTTTGATGTGTTTGCTTTTGATGCTTATTTGTTTGTTGTTTGGAGTCGGGTGTAAGTCCATCTATTGGCATTCTGTTTCCTTTTATTTGAGGATCTCTTATGAGACTTCTTGATTGCTTATGCTTTATGCTTGCTTATTCCAAAGGATGGTACTTGCTTGGATCATCACTATGATCTCAAGAAAGGAACACCTAGTGTGATTGCATTGCTTATCCCTTACCTTTTGACTTAACCTTCATTTCCATCTTTTAACCCAAACCAAATCTTGTTTGTGCAAACATTTGACTTTTGTTTTCAACATTAGAAACCTAAGCCTTATGCTTTTGATTTTCAAACTTTCTTTTCATAATACTCATTTTGAATTGAATCTTTAAGTCAACTTTAACCACTTTTGTACATACCTCTAATTGGTAAATATAACCTATTCAAATCTTCTTTTGTGGTTTTAATGATCACTTTCTTAATCAAATTTTCCATAACCTTTTGCTATTAGGTTTGAGTTATCTTTGTGGTAGATATAATACTCACCTTTGTCCTTAGTGATGGACAATGAGCCTTCCATGCTTATTATAGGGTTAACCCCTCACTAGCATGTCGAAGTTATCCTCACATGGTGGACTTGTGGTTTTTCAGGTTGAGTTTTCTCCCTTTGATAACAAAAGACCTTAAGGATTTTGGACCAATCAATCCACTCATTTTGAAATTTTTACCCCGAACTACGAGGTTTTGATCCTATCTTTTTTAAGATGGTACGTAGGCACCGGGTTTTATCCATCCAAACACAAAATGTAAATAAACTTGTATATTCTTTTCTCATCTCTTCAATCATGTTTGCACAAATAAATTTCACAAAAACAAATAACCTTTGCAACAAGCGTGAGAAGGGCTCCCTAGGAGTACCTAGGATGTTTTGGGTGCCTAACACCTTCCCATTGCATAACCAACCCCCTTACCCAGATCTCTGTCTCTTTTACTAGTTTTTGTATAAAACTTTTAGGTTTTTGTTCGCTTTCTAAACTTTCCTTTGGATAAATAGAAGTACGGTGGCGACTCGACTTTGTATGATTTACCTTGGGTTTAGTCAATATATCCAATGGTAACGAATACACCGCTACAATTGCCATGAATGAACCCTCCGCTACGGAAACTGAGTTGCATATCTTCAAATCTAACAGTTGATGAGTCTTTCTGGAACCCCAAACCAGTTCTACCTTTGTTGTCGGAGACCTCTACCATACGCCCCCATTGATCAACAGTTCCTTCTTCAACAATCTTCTGAGCATCTTTCAACAAGGACATAGGTGCCCCAACTCTCTTCTCAGCAGCAACAGATAAGGCTTGGAACGGAGTTCCAACCTCATCCTTAGCTTCAACATAGGATAAAGATGACATATGGCTAACCAATAGCGCCTTCTCTCCTCCAACAATCACAAGCTTTCCATTCTTCACAAATTTGAGCTTCTGGTGTAGAGTGGAGGTAACAACCCCTACCTCGTGAATCCACAGCCTTCCCAATAAATAGCTATAGGCCAGGTGGATATCCATTACTTGAAAAGTAATATGAAAATCACTCGGACCTATCTTGACTGGAAGGTCCACTTCACCAATTACCATTTTACGCGAGCCATCAAAGGCCTTGACGATTTCCCCACTATACCTCATGGGAGCTCCTTGGTAGGATAACTTTGACAAAGTTGACTTGGGCAACACATTGAGTGACGAACCGATGTCAACAAACACATTTGACAAAGCATCTTCCTTACAGTTCATTGAAATATGCAAAGCCATATTATGATTTCTTCCCTCCTTAAGGAGTTCTTCGTCACAAAAGCTCAAATTATTGCATGAAGTGATGTTAGCCACAATGTGATCAAACTGATCCACAGTAACATCTTGCTCTACATATGCTTGGTCAATAACTCTATGTAGTGCTTCTTTATGCACTTTAGAATTCAAAAGCAGAGACAACACTGTGATTTTTGAGGGAGTCTGGAGCAGCTGCTCAACCATATTAAGTTCACTCCTTTTTATCAATCGGAGTACCTCGTCATCATCATTGGTTTTCAAGTTGCTGGATTAACTAGACTTATCTTTTGAACAACCAACTGGTTCTACATTAGGTACCTCCACTTTCTTACCAACAATTGCTTCCTCTTTGTTTTCTGGGACCACCGACCCAAACACTCGACCACTACGGTTCACCTTCGTAACATCAGCAATGCTCACCACTGAACTAGTCATAGGTATCGGTACCTCTTGACCATTCTTCATCATTGTAGCATTATACTGGTATGGTACAGCCTTATCAGATGAATACGGGACTGGGCCCGGTAACCATATTACCAACGGCGATACTGATCTTTTACTGGCATTATTATTATTGTTGCTATCATACTGAATTATCAACCACTCTTGTTGCTTGAAAACATGCACTATGACATTGGCGTCGTCGTCTGCATGACGGGATTGAACAATCTGGATCATGCCTTCATCGATCAGACGCTGGATGTCCCTTTTCACCACACCACACCCTCTTGGGTTCACACTACAGACAACACAACCATCATGGTCATGTTCACAGTCACTCAACATACAAATATCCTTATGCATCTGTACCAAGGATATTTGAATAAACCAGACGTTAAAAACCTTGAATTCTCCAAGACAACCATCCACCATATTCACTAAAGAGTTCCCATGAGCGGGCAGAGGGTTTGCTTTCACATTTGGTGCGCGGTCCTCAAAGGACACCATACCACTCTTCATAAGCTTTTGAACCTCATATTTCAATGGATAGCAATTTTCAGTATCATGGCCGGGTGCTCCTTGATGAAAAGCACAAAGAAGCTCAGGTTTATACCACCAGGGAAGTGGTTATGGGATCTGCAGTGGGTTCCTCGGTTGAATTAAGTTCTTGAGAACTAGCGAGGGATACAACTCTGCATACAACATAGGAATCGGGTCAAAAGAGACCTTATTCCTCTCAAAGTTTTGCTGATGCTGATTGTTGTTGATATAATGGTTGTTGTAGGTGTTCGTTCTTTGTTGCGGTTGTTGTTGTTGTTGACGTTGATGTTGTGGTTGTTGTTGAATTGGTTTTTCCTGTTGATTAGAAAATACTGGAATTACTGATGACACTTGATGATGATGATGTTTACGGGGTGATGGATTTCTTCTGACCTGAGGCCTCCTCTGCCTCCTACTGGAAATTGCATTTGTCTCACTGTATTTCTTCTTGCTGAAACTACTGCCATACCTCTTTCTCATTGACGCCTCATCTCTTGACAAAAGTCCTTCACGGACTCCTTCCTCAAGTCTCATCCCCATATTTACCATTTCGGTAAAATCACTGGGGGCACTATCGATCATTCGTTCATAATAAAATGAACTCAGGGTTTTCAAGAAGATCTTTGTCATCTCTTTCTCCTCCAAAGGAGGAGTGATATGGGAAACCAACTCCCTCCATCTTTGCGCATACTCTTTGAATGTCTCTTTGTCTTTCTGAGACATAAACCTCAACCGGTCTCTATCTGGCGCGATGTCCATATTATATTTGTATTGCTTCACAAAAGCCTCTCCCAAGTCGTTGAAAGTACGGATGCTTCCACTATCCAAACCCATATACCAACGGAGTGCAGCACCAGTCAAGCTATACTGGAAGTAGTGAATAAAAAATTGGTCCTTATTTGTATGAGTTGACATATTGCGGGCATACATCACAAGATGACTGAGCGGAAAAGAGTTCCCCTTATACTTTTCAAAGTCAGGCACTTTGAATTTCACCAGGATTTTGACATTGGGCTCCAAACACAACTCGGCAGCATTCTTCCCAAACAGATCTTTACCTCTCAGCGTCTTCAATTCCTTGCGCAGCTCAAGAAATTGATCTTTCATCTCGTCCATCTTCTCATAAACATCCAGACCCTCAGACGACTTAGAATGATAGATGGTATCCTCTACGCAAGGAAAAGTGTGCACAACGAGAGGTGGCACGGACATGACCGGGCTAGATGCCGACATGGAAGCAAAGATAGGCGCAAAGCCTTCTGGCACAAAGTTGGGCGGCATTCCCCACGGGAATCCGAAAGGCAGCTTCGGTGCAAAGTGTGCGGTAGCAGCGGGCACGATAGAGATAACCACTTCTGAAATAACAGTCCTCGCGAGAGGAGTTGCAAGTGTTGGAGAAGCTTGACTCTGAGCAGCAAGAACGGACTCCATCATGGCAGTCAGGAGGGAAATCTCGTCCTTCAGCTCTCTGTTCTCTTGCTCTAGATGTTCCATAATTCTCAGATGATTGGCTCTGGTATTGTACCGGTGAGTCAGCTTGGCTAAAGTACAGAAGAAACAGCAATCAGACACCTGGCAAAAACCTGCTTATGCAAATGATGCATGAAATGCAATGCTTGATTTTTTTTATTTCCAAGGAACTTACTATATCATTTTCAAATATATAATATTTAAATGGCAGTTGCAACAATTTGATATGACTAAAATCTCTTTTTACTTATATAAATTGGAAGGATTACACTGAGTGTGATTTCAGAAACCAAAATAAAAAGATACAAGAGAAAAGGAGACTAGTCATCCTAAGGATCCCTAACAATGTCGGAAGATCTGGCTGAAGGCGCGTACTTCCTTCGAATGCGACGAATCTCGGTCTCAAAAGAAGCTTTCGTCTGAGTCTTCTCGGGGACAAGATGGTCAACAATCTTCTTCCAAGCAACGAAAGGCTAAGGCATGCTAGAAGATGAAACCTCTGGCTCTCTCTATCTCTTCGTCACTCGGTCTTCAAGTAGCTCAATCAGTGCATCTTTGTCCTTAGACTCCAACTGCAACTCTTCATGCTTTTTGCTCAAAGCACGAAAATGCTCTTCCCACATATCCTTCTCTTGCTTCATCTTGACGAGCGCGTCTTCCAACTCCTCTACATCTTTGTTAGGGAGAGTTAATGGCTCAACCACAATCATAGACATATGTCTTTCACAAGGATAAGGCATCTTCAACTCCATAGCTCTCTTCTTCACCCAAAGAGTGTAAGCTTCCAAAGCTACACAATTGCATGGACCAAGCTCGAATCTTCCTTTTCTATGCAGATTATGCCAAGCATGCACAATCTTTTGCTTCAAATGTTGGGGATCTTTACCCTTTTGATAGAAAAGACTTTCTAACAACATGTTATTAGGTTTGTCTCTCAAGGGGAACCCAAGTTGACGACGAGCCAAAGCAGGGTTGTAGTTAATTCCTCCTTGTGTACCAATGATAGGCACATTAGAGAATTCACCACAACTATCAATAATCTCCAAACTTCTCAAAGACGGATCATACCAAACTATATCATCATTAGTGAGAGGCATAAGTCTCTAAGACCGTCTTAGACATTGTTTGTTCTCCATAAAAGCAGACGTCTGAGGCAAGTGCAAATTAAACTACTTGTACAGAAGAGGGATACAACAGACAATCGTTCCACCACCCTTAGAATTCCTTAGATGCAAAGAGAAATACATATCACCCAACAAAGTAGGCACAGGATTCCCAATCAAGAAAAGTCTAATGGCGTTAACATCAACAAAACCGCCAGTATTAGGGAACAAAGCTAATCCATAGATGAGAAACACAAAGATAGCTTCAAAACCATCCACACTAATAACTAGAGCAAAAGTAGTAGCTTCCTTGATGAGGAAAACGGATGGAAATCCAAATAACCCTCCTTTCTTCACCCAATGAGCCTCTATCTCAGACTTCTTCAAATGAAGAGCTTCAACAATAATACTAGATCGGGGAATCTCCTTCAATCCACTAAAAGGCACTTTACTAGAAACTAGTATCCCTAAAACATGAGAATACTCCTCCAAGGTAGGCACAAGCTGAAAATCTGGGAAAGTGAAACAACAGCAGAAAGAATCATAGAACTGCACCAATACACTCAAAAATCCTTCAACTACATCAGCAGGAAAGATGGACAAAAGCTTCCCCTGAAGTTGTTTGAAGTCCAAGGGATCTAATACAAAAGATGCTAGCTTCCTTAACTCTTTCAAGTCGGGACATCTGAAACTGTACCTCTTAGTGTTCCTTCGTCCACAATCCATGGTCTGAAAATATTTGCAAATAATACCTTAGTTCCTTGAAATTTTTGTGTGATGAATCTTATGATGCGCATGAATGCAGGAATGCAACAATCACAAATAAGGGATCACAGACAAGGCAAACAAAGGTCAAGGGATGAATCAAGTCATTGTCAAGATCAATCATCCATTTTGGTGGATTATGGTTTCCACCTTATCAACACCCAAGTTCCATTGATATTGACAAGACTTGATTGGATCAACCAAGAATCAAGGGTTTGTTGCAAGTCACGAGCATGGAGTATGGGTAAGAACCATCCCAAAGGAGTGAACTAAGGATAAAAACCTGTAGATCATGTTCTAAAAAGTTCCCAGAGTCTTAATTCCATCTATCAGATATTACAGGTTAAAATGATTGACTCATCCACCCATAATATTCTCAAGAGAAACTCGTCTGAGTGTAGTATCGCGTAACAACTGTTATCAAGTCTACACTTGAACAGTTTCGACACTATGTCCTATGTAGGCCAAGATAAATTAAATGTTCTAAGGTCCTCAACTTCTCAGACCCAATTAGAAATAGTAAGGCCTAACCACAAATACTTGGGTGACATTTCCAAATCCAAAGGAGTCTCCACTGAGCGGATGGATCTCAAGCCAACTTGTTAAGGACTACTCCACACAAGTCGAACATGACTATACCATCCTCCTATCTTAATTACACTCAAGTTCAGGTTAGAACTTATCTCACCACTCAGAGATCACCAAGCACAACAAGCAGATTATATCACACATACATATATACAAACATCACATATATACAAATATATTCACACAAAAAGTAGGCTAAACCCACTGGAGACTACTCCCCGGCAGAGTCGCCACTTAATTTCTATAGTAGAAAATTCATGATCATCAAGCTATTGAAAAGCTAGAGATCAATTAACAAGAGTCGCCACCGCGTTTTTATTGTTTCCAAGGGAAAAGGGAAAAAGTAAGAATAAAACCCAATAAGTAAGAAGTTTTCAAATAAAAACTAATAAAAGTCAGAGATCACAGGTAAGGGGGTTGGTTACATAGAGGGAAGGTGTTAGCACCCAAAGTGTCCTAGGTACTATATATTTTGTACAAAGTGATGTTTACAAACAAATAGAATTGGGGGATGAGAAAAGAATTCATTAATTATATTTTTGTGTTTGACCAGACCTTCGATCTTGTGCCTACGTACCAACATAAAAATGAGGGATCAAAACCTCGTAGTTCGTGATACAAATTTCAAAATGGAAGGCAAAAAGGCCTAAAATGAAGTTTGAAAGGCAAAAAGGCCTAAAATGATTTGAATGAGTTAGTTCTTTTTGGTTTTTTGAAAGTTTAAGTCAAGTATAGTTAAGTTTATTTACAAATTTGATTTAAGAAAATAAATTTGAAAATGCAATGGCATAAGGCCAAAGTTTCTATCTTTTTGCAAAAGTGGTCAAAGTTTAGAATAAAAATAGTTCACATAAAGAAGGTTTTGAAAATGGTGGGAGAGATTTTGAAATTAAAGAAATGGGGAGAAGATGAAGAGACTACCCTATGCCCAAAATTTAAAAGTTTAGAGTTGGAAAGATCTAACCAAGTGGATAGCAATCCAATAGATAAAAATGTCAACAGAAACCCAGAATTCCCTTGGACTTTTAGAATCAAGCAACACACAAATGCACAATTATATTATCTTGAAGAGTAAGGCATCAAATAAAGATGGCCTCATCCAAGCTTATCCATTCCATGATACTCTTCATAAAATGCCCATGTAACAGATGAATTCCACAAGTCACAGGTTCAAAATAACAACTTCACAATGATTATGTTGCAGATAAATCCTAGAGAGGTCTTCAAAGATGTATCAGATGAATTTCAACTTGCAAGCACTTGGTTCTTCAACAAGTTGGCATTGGCCATGTCCATTAGCATAAGAAGGTTGCCTAGAGTCTAAGTCCATTTGTCCAAGATCAAGCCAACAATCCATTCAAAAGTTTTTTTTAGGGTTTTTTATTATGTACATTAATTGTTAAAGACCACACAATCAAACAAAGTATACATAAGCAAAATATACCACACAATATGGTCCAAATGGACAAAGTGAAAATTGCATTAACATAAACAATTAGAATGATATGAACAATGACAAATGAAATAGAGTGCTAAAAGTAAATTGCATTAATGTAAAAGCTTGAAATTAAAAGTTAGTAGTTAGTATTGTTTTGCTTTTGCTTTTCATTTCAAGACATTCTTTGGAGAACACTCAACCCACTTATCACAAGCATGGATCCCTTGAACCAAAACATCTTCCAAACGAAGAAAAGAAGGCCAAGTTTCCATACAATACCATGAAAGAGGGGAGACTTACAATCTCACTAACTAGAATGCTTATGCCTTTTAGGTCACAAATTTAGCGCTATGTTAAGCAATCGTAATTGGACTTATGTAGAAGTCACAACTATTTGAGGTCGGGCAATATAATTTTGGTGTTAATGCATGTTAGAGACATAGTATAATGGACTATGCTCATGAAACATATCACACATAAAAAAAAATATGCAAAAGGTGTGGCCTAATCTCATCCATACTCATGTCAATTTTTCAATCAAGTAGCATTAGGACTTTGAGATATCATAGGCCAAATGGAATGAATGAATTAAGAAGAGGAATGAGATGAAGTGGGAAGGGGATGAATGAAATCACAAATTGGTAAAAGGAGGACTTTTACCAAATTAATATCATTTATTCATTTTGGGAGATGGAATGTACATTCCATTAATCCCCTAAATCCAATGATATTATTTTGACAAAGTCAAATCAACCTTGACCAAGGCCCAACAACAACAAAGCAAACTTAAACAAGTCAATACAAATGGTCAACAAAAATAATTGGCATTTATTCAATTAAAAATAATAAAATAGTGCATTTAAATCAAATATGTTTTGTCCAATTCCTAAAATCTCATCAAAACACCAAAGAAATGGCCATGAGATTTATCATAGGTCAAACAAGGTCAAAGGACCTTGGAGAAAAATTTTCATAAATTTTGGTCATTTAAAAATATTTTTAAACAATTAAAAACAAATGCAAAATCAATTAATTCATGAAAAATATTAATAATAATCCAAAAAATGATTTTAATTCAGAATATGAAACAGAAAAATATTTGATAATTTTGAGTGAAAGTCCCATATTTTTTGGATCAATATTGAATTTAATATGAATTATTGAAAATAATGCAATTAAAATAAAAATTCAGAAAATCAAAAAATACGTGGACCACTTGATCTCCCTCATTAATTGAGGTGGGAGATAAAGTGGCCAGGAGCGCACTATCCACCATAGACCTTAGTTAGCGCGTGGCAACTTTGGTAATCAAAACCAACGCTCAGGATTAAAACGTAATGGACGGATCATGTGGTTAAGAGCCTTGCCAACTCATCGTTGGAGCCAGAGGTCCGGTCATCTTCTCCAGTGGACCTCACCGGACTGGTCCACCATGAACCATCACCAAAAATAAAAACAAGGACATGATCTTAAAGAAAAAATGGCATTGAGCTCGAATTTGACCTCCATTCACTCTAACTCCAAGTATATTGAGAGATACATGGAGTTGAAATTTGAGGTACATGAACTGAGTTGCTTTGATTTGACCTCAAAGCAACTCAATCTTCTTGCCTACATTGGTAGGACTTCAGACAACCAAAGAATCAATAGAATTGAGCAAGAATTTGAGAGAATCGAAGAGTTTAAAATTTCTAGAAAATACTTTCAATGTAGGTCTGGATTCAATTGATCTTGATCTTGCTTGTGCTTGGTCTCACTCCACTTGCTTGCAGGAGAAGGATTGAATGGTTAAGAAGCTATGGATTCCTGGAGAATTGAATTCCAAAACAATGTAAATTCAAGCTCAAATTCAAGAGAATTTTTCAGGCTTATCCTTTGAGAAGTGAGGGTTTGAAATGGGGTATTAAAGTTGGCGCGATTGTATGTCAATTTCTTAGCAATTAAAGCTCTATTTATAGCTGAAATGTGTCGCAACCTAAATGCGAAGAGAAACAACCGGCGAAAAAAGAAAGAAATGACAGAAGAGTCGCCACCGTGCGTTATTTATCCCAAAGGAGGGAAAGGAAACGCTCGAAGTAAACCTGGAAAAAGGAAAGGAAAAGACAAGGTCTCGCAACCAAATCTTGGGTTCGAGAGTCGATTATGTAAAGGGAAGGTATTAGCACCCCTATGCATCCGTAGTACTCTATGGGATCCACTCTAATTGTTCTTGTCTAAAGGGTGTGGGTTTATATAATGTACTATTTACTAAAAGAGGGGTCAAAAGAAAATGACTCGCACGGATGTCGCATCCATTGCATACATATCTCATTTGAATATGAGAATCAGAGTCTTCGTAGCTCGGCTACCTATGGGTAAAAGATAAGTGTGCTCGGTAAGACGTCGCGTCTTATGCCTACGTATCTCATCTGGAATGAGAATCAGAGCAAAATGTAGTTCAGCTAACCTATTTTGTTTGTTTTGTGTTTTTTTAGGTGAACGACGTTACTACGCAATCTACCGGATGCTCGACCTTCGGAGACTTACTCGCCTGTAGTAGAAGGAGTTAACGTGTTCTTAGGAGAAGAAAAATCAATGAGTTTGTTTGTGTTTTAGGGATGCTCATGCAAAAAGGAAGTCCTAGACGAAGGAACCGTGCTACTTAATTGACATGCAAACGAGGGACTATATGAAGCCTAGCAATCCTATGGGGAGACGATCACGCCATACATAACAAACATGCATAAAGTAAATACGCCAACAAGGGGGATCAAACATACATGGGTAGGGCTTTAGTCAGGAGGGGTCATATCAACCTCGACAAACAAGCCATGGAAGGGTAATCAAACGGGCTCTTAACCACTGACACTGAACGTCAGGGTGAGCAAATCAAAGGGGTAATGAGGATAAGACCTCATAGCTCTTAACCCCGGGCAGGATGAGCTCATGACAAAAAGTGGGGATTCAGAAAGGTGGAACCCTCTCCACTGACCGATCGGACAAAAGATCTTGGGCTTTTGTTCTGAAGCATCGACACGTAGTGCGAGCATAAAGAACGACACACTGAATAACGGGGGATTGACTACTAATCCCTTTTATCCGTGAATTGCCTCTTCATGGAGGTCTTTAGCACAAAAGTAAACACACAAAAAACATTGCCTCCTATCGAGGTCTTCCAGCTAAAAAAGCGGTAAAATGGGGGAAAGATGTAAAAGGGATCAAGAGATCTACCACACGGATAAAGATCCGAAGTAACAGCAACTAAAGAAACGAGAAACCCAGAGATCTCTCAAGCTAGCACCATCAAAGAAAGCAAGTTAGTACAAGTAATCGGAAAAAACCTCCAGGTGGTATCCCACAAAAAAGGTGGAATACCAAGCAAGCTATTTCTTCAGGAGTCATGTGAATCCTCACAAAAACTCAACAAACAAGTTAGAATAATAAGATGCAATCAAGAGTTGCACCAAACAAAAGAAATATAACAACGACGACGTCAGGTGAACAATGCACGGATGCAAGAGGAAACAAAACACAAAATAGATTAGAAAGCAAACAGAAAAAAAACAACTACTGTCACGCTCGCTACTGCTTCGCTTAGCGAGGTGCTAGCGAAGCTTCGCTACATGTTCGCTTAGCGAGGTGCTAGCGAGTGCCTGAGGGTTCTGGATTCTTCTTTGATAACAGTACGATTTCGGAAACCCCAAACCCTATGGTACACATTTCAGAAATTAAACGATTAAACATTCAAGGCATTGTTTTACACATTCATGTATATCTAAACCCGCGTGCAAAACCTAACGATACCCACTCTTCCAAATTCACCCATAATGCCTCATACATTTAGAAATTTCAAATTGAACGCATAAAGTAATGGAAATAGGGAAAACCTGATTGGAGAGATAGAATGAAATTGAATTGCCCGATGCGGTTTGCAAAGCGATCTTAGGGTTTATATGAGATGAAATTGGTAGACATGATCTTGTGCTATGGAGGCTGCTCTGAATTCTGTTAGCTCTTCTTTAGGGTTTTGTTCCAAGGAAATTTCAGAGTGTTTTCAGCTTTCACCAATTCTCTGTTCTCTTTTTTGTTCTACTGAAATTTTAGAATTTATAACTTGATTCTCGTGGCTTTGTGGGCTCAAATGAGAGAGGTCCAAGTCCAAGATTTTTCTGTTATATTTTTAAAACGCGTGGTCTTCGCCTAGCGAAGAATTTGCTCGCCTAGCGAGCATGACAATTCAGACCTGGGACTCGCTAGGCGAACGAATCTGCTCGCCTAGCGAGCATGAAAGCTCAGGAACAACCTTTTGCTCCTTCTAGATCAACGTTTTGAATGATGAATAGACCCCATTTGAACATGTTGGAAGTAACTCGAGTTATTCCCTTGTGTTGACCGATCACCCAGATAGAACCCACAAAGTGTCTTGGATGATATTCAAGCTTCTTGGAGCTAATTCTGATTGACACGATGAAATGCAATATGAAATGTTAAATGACCTAAAAATGAATGCATGAATGAGGGGTGCAAATTTGAGGTGCTACAGCTGCCCCTATTCAATCAACTGGAGACCCGAAAAGAAGATAGCAGCGGCTTTCGCACTTTCGAGGTATCAAGGGATTGAATACAATAAAAGCCTGAAAATTTACACTGAAGTGAAGTGAAGTAACAATGACTATCAGAATCGGCAAAGAGGTGGTCTTGAGAGAAGAATCCGTCTGGTACGGTGAGAGTCAGTCTGAATACCGAAAAAGAATGTTAACCTGGATACCAAAATAAATGGTAACACAGAAATAACCATGGCCTAAATGTTGCTCATCAGTCTGAAAATTGGAAATGACTTCGATCTGAGTATCGGAAGATATGAGATTATTAATATCGGTCTGAACACCGAGAGACTGGCCTGAATGCCACTTCGGTCTGAATACCGGAAACCTGGCCTGAATGCCACAAGTTGCTTCGACCTGAACGTCGGAAACTTCTTCGATCTGAACATCGGAAAATTGGCCTGAATGCCACTTCGGTCTGAATACCGGAAACTTGGCCTGAATGCCACAAGTTGCTTCGACCTGAATGTCGGAAACTTCTTCGATCTGAACATCAGAAAATTGGCCTGAATGCCACTTCGGTCTGAATACCGGAAACCTGGTCTGAATGCCACAAGTTGCATCGAACTGAACGTCAGAAACTTCTTCGATCTGGACATCGGAAAATTGGCCTGAATGCCACTTCGGTCTGAATACCGGAAACCTGGCCTGAATGCCACAAGTTGCTTCGACCTGAATTTCAGAAACTTCTTCGATCTGAACATCGGAAAATTGGCCTGAATGCCACTTCGGTCTGAATACCGGAAACCTTCATGCCTGTCAGTATCGGTAGAAATAGGGAAAAAATGATAATTGAGGCGGCACGTGGGCCAACGACCCCTGCTGGGAATAATAAAGATAAGTCATGAACAATCTTCAGTCTGAGTACTGGAAACAACTTCTGGCTTATCACTTGGGATACCAAGAATGCCTTATGCTTTACATGCGTATGTTTGAATTTAGGGTACAGTCTGGTACTCGAATTCTGGCATCGAATTCTGAGGAGCAGCTGCTTCTGCTGGGAAGGTACAGTCTGGTACTGTCAACTCCGTTGGGGATATACAGTCTGGCACTGTCAACTCTACTGGGGAGTGTATAGTCTGAAACACCTGCTTGGGGAAGTACAGTAGTGAGAGCCTGATGGGGATTGAAGAATCCAATACTTATACCAACTTTGCAGGGATAAGATGCCAAGTACCAACCGTTGAGGAAAAACATCCGCGATCATCTGTTGGGAACCTTAAGGAAATGCCTCGAGTGTACCTGTTCTGAATAGATGATCCAAAGCACTTAAAATTTACAGTAATTTTAAATGTTTATTAAGCATGTACCGGTAGAGCTCTTATGTTTCATGATGCAATGTTTATCAAAAATTCGGACGTCATTTTTGCAAACAAAATAGTAAAATGAAAATGAAAACAGAGATACACTGAATAACATGATTTTATTGATTGAATGGCCTCTGAATAGGCATTTACATCAGGAAGCAATCCCTGGAAAGAGGTAATCGAACAAAAGATAAAAACAGAAATTAATCTAATGATAATGTGAAATGGATTTCTATCGGGTTCCAGTTCCGCTATGACTCGCTCGTCTTCAAGATCCTCCCGATGATCAGCTTTCCGAAAAAGGTGATTGGGCTGTTTCCTACCCTTTCGAAAGTTTCCAGTTATCGACATGAGATGAGATTCAGAACTACTCAGAACGCAGTCATTCGCTTAATCCCTAACTTTTGCCTGGATCGCCCTTTTGGGTTTTCAATCCACCGGGATACCCATTTTTGCCTAAGTTGCCCCTTTCAGGTTTTCAACTTACCGGGTGTACCATCTTTTCATTTTTAATCCCTAATTTTTGCCCGAACCTTTTCATTTTCTTGGTTCGTCGGGATGCCCATTTTTTGCATGGACTATTCTTTTTATTGTCCAGCGGGTCTATTTTATGCGAAGTATTTTTTAACTGCGTCTGAGTTCATAGGGGAAGTGAAATCTTCACCATCCATAGTTGCAAGCATTAAGGCCCCACCATCGAAAATCTTGGTAATAATGTATGGTCCATCATAGTTAGGAGTCCACTTGCCCCTGTGATCTGTTTGAGGAGGGAGGATCCTTTTCAGCACCAAATCTCCGACTTGGAAGCATCGAGGACGCACTTTCTGATCAAAGGCTCTCTTCATCCGACTCTGATATAACTGCCCATGATAAATGGCTGCCATTCGCTTCTCTTCGATAAGACTCAACTCATTGAACCTTGTCCGAATCCATTCAGCTTCGTCTAACTTGACATCCAACAGGACTCTTAGAGAAGGAATCTCCACTTCAACAGGTAGGACTGCTTCCATACCATACACAAGGGAGTAAGGGGTTGCCCCGGTTGACGTATGTACTGAAGTACGGTACCCATGCAAGGCGAAGGGTAGCATCTCATGCCAATCTTTGTACGTGACGACCATCTTCTGCACAATCTTCTTAATGTTCTTGTTTGCCGCCTCTACAGCACCGTTCATCTTAGGACGATAAGGGGAAGAATTATGATGCTGAATGTTGAAGCTCTGGCACAACTCCTTCATCATTTTGTTATTGAGATTAGAACCATTATCAGTAATGATTCTTTCGGGAATCCCATAACTACAAATGATTTCTTTCTTAATGAATCGGGCAACCACATGTCTGGTGACATTCACGAATGACGCTGCTTCGACCCACTTGGTGAAATAGTCGATGGCAATGAGGATGAAGCGATGCCCATTGGAAACAGTCGGCTCAATCCTCCCAATCATATCAATGCCCCACATAGCAAAAGGCCACGGCGAAGACATCACGTTTAGAGGATTTGGCGGCACATGCACCTTATCAGCATAAATCTGGCATTTATGACACTTCCGAGCATATTTGAAACAATCAGATTCCATGGTCATCCAGTAATAACCTGCTCTCAACAATTTCTTAGCCATTGCATGTCCGCCGGCATGAGTACCGAAGGAGCCTTCATGAACTTCCTGCATTAACATGTCTGCTTCGTGCCTATCCACGCATCTGAGAAAAACCATGTCGAAGTTCCTCTTATACAGAACATCATCTTTGTTCAAGAAGAAACTGCTTGCCAATCATCTCAAAGTCTTTCTATCATTATTGGATGCCCCTGTTGGGTACTCTTGATTCTTCAGAAAGCACTTGATGTCATGATACCAAGGCTTGTCATCAACTACCAGTTCCACAGCAAACACATACGCGGCCCTATCAAGGCGCATAACATCGATCCTAGGAACCTGGTTCCACCGAATCACCTTGATCATGGAGGATAGAGTGGCAAGAGCATCTGCCATCTGGTTCTCATCACGAGGTATATGATACAACTTTACTGTTGTAAAGAATGTCAACAATCTTCTCGTGTAGTCTCTGTAGGGGACCAGAGTAGGCTAGAGAGTATTCCAATCGTCGTTCACTTGATTGATCACTAGAGCTGAATCTCCGAAGATGTCCAAAGTCTTGATTCTCCAATCGATGGCTTACTCAATACCCAAGATACAGGCTTCATACTCAGCCTCATTATTGGTGCACTCGAAAGTCAGACGAGAGGTGAAAGGCATGTGGGCACCTTTCGGAGTGGTAATGACGGCACCAATTCCACTTCCTCTGGCATTGACAGCCCCATCAAACAACAAAGTCCACTTTTCGTCTGGATCAGGTCCCTCCTCAACAACTGGCTCTTCACAGTTTTTCATCTTGAGGAACATGATGTCTTCATATGGAAAATCAAACTTCATCGGCTCATAATCTTCAACCGACTGTTGAGCAAGATAGTCTGGCAGAATACTCCCCTTGATGGCTTTCTGGGATGTATACTGGATATCGTACTCTGTCAGCACCATTTGCCAACGAGCAACTCTTCCGGTGAGAGTTGGCTTCTCGAATATATACTTGACTGGATCCATCTTGGAGATCAATAAGGTTGTGTGAGTCAGCATGTATTGTCTCAAACGCTTAGCAGCCCATGCAAGTGCACAACATGTCTTTTCAAGCATTGAGTATCTCTACTCGCAGTTTGTGAATTTCTTACTCAGGTAATAGATGGCATGCTCTTTCCTACCTGTCTCGTCGTGTTGACCGAGAATACAACCCATGGAATTATCGAGTACGGTCAAATACATAATCAGCGGTCTCCCTGGGACTGGAGGCATAAGGATTGGAGGATTCTGCAAATACTCTTTTATCTTTTCGAAAGCCCTTTGACAATCATCATTCCACCTGATAGCCTGATCTTTTCTTAGCAACTTGAAAATTGGCTCACACGTGGCTGTTAGGTGAGAGATGAACCTTGCAATGTAGTTCAACCTCCCAAAGAAACCACGGACTTGTTTCTTTGTTCTTGGCTCAGGCATTTCCTGTATCGCTTTTACTTTGTCAGGGTCCACCTCAATCCCTTTTTCACTAACAATGAAACCCAACAGTTTTCCAGATCTCTCCCCGAAAGTACACTTGTTTGGATTAAGCCTTAGCTTGAATTTCCTCAAACGCTCAAACAGTTTCTGCAGATTCACCAAATGCTATTCTTATGTCTGAGATTTGGCAATCATATCGTCAACATAAACCTCGATTTCATGATGAATCATATCATGGAAAAGAATCACCATCGCTCGTTGATATGTTGCCCCAACATTTTTCAGACCAAACGGCATCACCTTGTAGCAGAAGGTGCCCCATGGGGTTATGAATGTTGTCTTCTCCATGTCTTCTGGTGCCATCTTGATTTGATTATAGCCAGAAAAGCCATCCATGAAGGAGAATATCGAGAACTGAGCTGTGTTATCCACCAAAACGTCAATGTGAGGTAATGGGAAATCATCCTTGGGGCTAGCTCTGTTCAGATCCCGGTAGTCAACACACATCCGTACCTTTCCATCCTTCTTAGGTACTGGAACAATGTTTGCAACCCATGGCGGATAATTGGTGACTGCTAGAAACCCTGCATCCAACTGTTTTTGCACTTCTTCCTTTAACCTGACAGCCATCTCTGGTCTTGTTCTTCTGAGCTTCTGCTTGACCGGAGGACAACCTTCTTTGAGAGGCAGGCGGTGTACCACGATGTCTGTGTCAAGCCCTGGCATGTCCTGATAAGCCCAGGCGAAGATGTCAACATACTCTTGCAGCAATTCAATCAACCCTTTCTTCACATTATCTTCCAAAGCAGCCCCTATCTTGATTTCTTTCTTGACGTCCTCGGTGCCAAGATTAATCACTTCAGTAGACTCTTGATGCGGTTGAATGACCCTTTCCTCTTGCTTTAGTAGCCTGGCAAGTTCTTCAAGGAGTTCACAGTCTTCATCACCCTCTTCTTCAGTTTGAAAGATCAGATTTTCAAAGTCGAAGCGAGCCATAGCAGAACCGTTATCAATAGGATCCGGTGATGTGCATCTGCATGAGTGATGGTATGTGCTTATGAGTGTGAAAAAAGTGAAAACTAAACAAACATTGCCAAATATAATTTTGATTTTTGAAAACGGAAAAAATGGAAAGACAGTGAACAAAATATTTGAATGCAAAAAGACGTCCTTTATTTATGATAAAAATGCAGGTATTCACATAGATGAGCCCTACAATGAGTCATTACGCCCTGGGCGGAACATAAGACTTGGATATGCATGAACAAACAAAGAAAATTACTCTTCAAGAAAAGTGACTTGGACAATCTCCTCAGAAGACCAATTGTTGATGACTTCACCCGGGATCCTCGGACGCACCCAGTTATTGATGTCGCAATCACTATCCCCATCTTCTTCGTTGATCGCAGAGATATGGCCGTACTGAATGATGTCAACACTGGAGAAAGTAATCGGCCCCTGACGAGTCTGAAGTGTTGAAGTGGTAGAAGTCAATGCTGGCTGATACCCAATCCCGAACTTGTCTTCTTTCATTGGTAACTCCAACAGACGTCCCCAACCGGGGGCAACGCCTGAATCTACCAAGGCCTGTGCCTGCTTGAAGGACGAGATAGAGGCACCTGCTTTAACTTCTTCCACCGGAGTCGCATCCTTGACTTGGACTGCCTCAAAATGATGTGATGCAATGCAAAATGATGTGATGCAATGTAAAATGAATGCAAAATGATGTGATGCAATGTAGTGACGTGGGAATCAGGATTGCTGTATCTGCTTGAACATCTGTTGGGTTGCACTGTCTGAAGAGAAACCCACTGAGGAATATAATTCAAGAACAAAACTCTGCTCCAGAAAACCGGGTTGGTTGGAGGTTAAGGTTTCCTGAATTTAGCCCGCCCCTCACTGGTAGGTTCTAAGAACAGAAGTTCGTCGGCTTCAGCCCTTCAGTCGAGAATAATACGTTTACCACTGAAGGTTTGGCATTATTATGAGATAAAAGACCTCCACTGACTTCCCTCAACAGGATATCCTAAAGCAAGTTCCCAGTCTCGGGGTCCTCGGATTGAGCAGCGAGAATGCGCCCACCAGAGCTAACATAATCACGTCTCAGAGGAGAGGCCTCGACTGAGTCCTCGGGAAATGGTCACCAGAGTCGACGATTTCTAAAGGAACATCATGTCGTTACGGAACACCCGTAGGACAGAATATATCCAAAAGAAACCTCGTCTGGATGTGGGTCTTCATGAACGACTTAACGTAACAACATGCTACGCAAGCCTCATGACTATCCACTCTAAAACCTGTGTGTACGCTCAAGCCTGGGTAGTGGGCTTATCTCATAGAACATCCCACCCCAACAAACAAACAACCCACAGAACCAACAGACACAGCAATGATATGTACATAATGCAATAAGATAAAGCAGATAAATAAATAACTGTACAAAAGAATGAACACCCAATAAACAAACAACCCACAAAAGCTAGGAGGGACTCGCTTAGGGAAACCGGGTCCCCAGTAGAGTCGCCAGCTGTCGCAACCTAAATGCGAAGAGAAACAACCGGCGAAAAAAAGAAAGAAATGACAGAAGAGTCGCCACCGTGCGTTATTTATCCCAAAGGAGGGAAAGGAAACGCTCGAAGTAAACCTGGAAAAAGGAAAGGAAAAGACAAGGTCTCGCAACCAAATCTTGGGTTCGGGAGTCGATTATGCGAAGGGAAGGTATTAGCACCCCTACGCATCCGTAGTACTCTACGGGATCCACTCTTGTTGTTCTTGTCTAAAGGGTGTGGGTTTATCTAATGTACTATTTACTAAAAGAGGGGTCAAAAGAAAATGACTCGCACGGATGTCGCATCCATTGCATACGTATCTCATCTGAATATGAGAATCAGAGTCTTCGTAGCTCGACTACCTATGGGTTAAAGATAAGTATGCTCGGTAAGAGGTCGCGTCTTATGCCTACGTATCTCATCTGGAATGAGAATCAGAGCAAAACGTAGTTTAGCTAACCTATTTTGTTTGTTTTGTGTTTTTTTAGGTGAACAACGTTACTACGCAATCTACCGGATTCTCGACCTTCGGAGACTTACTCGCCTGTAGTAGAAGGAGTTAACGTGTTCTTAGGAGAAGAAAAATCAATGAATTTGTTTGTGTTTTAGGGATGCTCATGCAAAAAGGAAGTCCTAGACGAAGGAACCGTGCTACCTTAATTGACATGCAAACGAGGGACTATACGAAGCCTAGCAATCCTATGGGGAGACGATCACGCCATACAAAACAAACATGCATAAAGTAAATACGCCAACAAGGGGGATCAAACATACATGGGTAGGGCTTTAGTCAAGAGGGGTCATATCAACCTCGGCAAACAAGCCATGGAAGGTGTAAGACCCCAATTTTGTCCCTAAGATCCCTTATGGCATCATATCATTACATTGCATAGCCTCAAGGATCTTTGGGCATCTTGCTTCCTTTCCCCTTGGGTGGGATCTCCTTGTGAGTAGTTTGAGATCACCATGGCATTGTTTGCATTGTATATCATTGCTTTTATCATTTGTTTACTAACCAAAAGCACCAAAGATATGTCATCTAACATTTGTTTTGCAGTTTAAGCATCACAGGTCAAGCCATTCAAGAGCATCCCTTGTACAAGAGCAGATGGTATTTTCTTGAGATGAGGACCATATAATCTTATGTTGAGCTTATATGAGCTACGGTTTCATTTGGAAGCAAAATTCCCAAGTGATGGAGGTTCAAATTCATCAGAACATTTTCAGGTCATCTGAGGACCTAGACAGTCAACTATGCAATCAACTGAGGACTTTGAGGTTGGGGAGATGATTGAGACACTTCATTCATGTTCAAACAAGGTCCATTTGACATTTCAAACATCCATATTGAAGATTTTGAGGTCATATCAAAAGTTTCCCAAAATGGAAAGTGACCTATAATTTCAAGTTTCCTAAAATGGCAAGTTTTTAGTTCACATTCAACTTAACTTTCCAACATCAAATAAGCTTCAAATGAATTTTTGTTGAACATGAAAGTTGAAGATCTTTATCTCCCATTTCCAAAAAGTCCAAGATCATGATCATCTGATGAATGGTTGAGAAGTTATGGCCAAATGATCACAAAGTGTACATGGAAGTTCAACATGTCATAACTTTTGATCCAAAACTCCAATTTTGTCCACTCTTTTTGCAATATGCTTATCATGACCAATATTTTCCAAATCAAGCATGGCATTGCATGAAAATAGCTCACATGATCATTTGTCCATGCATGTGCATTTTGGAGGGAAAATCAAGAATTCAAATTTGGTGAATCACATGAGCAAAATACCAATTCCATGTGGTTTATTGAATGATTTTAAGTGGATTTGCACCATGCATGAGCACTGTTCACGTGCATATTTGCCATGCTACACACACTTGCTAATTTTGCATTTCACCTCTCATTTCACTAATCTCAATTAGCCATTGCTTAATTATAATTACAGCATCATTAACACATCATATAAATACTAAATCATAACAGAATTTCAGGGGAGAACCATTCTAGATCTGAAATTTTTCATTTCCCTCTCAAAATTCTCTCACTTCAAACTTGAAATTTCTTCACATAACTCATCAAAATTCTTGCATAAACATGTTTATCATGCATCATTGATGAGGAATCAAGGCTTGGATTGAAGAATTTGGTCAAGAATCGTGCATACACAAAGCTTGAAGATGAACATGGAAGCTTGAAGATGAGCTGGATCTAGGTGAATTCAACGGTTAATTCATGCACAGAGCTTCAAATCAAGAGTACTGGAGTGGATCTGGAAGTTCTGGAGCTTTGAATACAAGAGTTTGGACACTTCACCTCAAGTAAGCTTGAAATTCGATCTCCACTATTTGCCAATCCATGTACATAAACATATAGATCTTGTTGTGTTGATGATTCTGATATAAATATCTTTGAATTTGGTTAAGTATTGATGAAGATATGTGGAATTAAAGTTTGAATGTTCAAATATGTTTTGCTTCGATCCGTTCAATATGTGATGATTTAGGATGTATAACTATGATTTTCGTGATCTACTGGTTGAGACGGTTCGAACCATGTGCCTTATGTTCATTTCTGGAATTTTTTTTGCGTCTCCTCCGCCTGGCTGGCCAGAGAAGACGGTTGTTTCAACCGTGTGCCGCCGTCTGGTTCTGGCTAGGGTTTCGTCCCCTGTGGCGTCCACGCATGCGCTCATGTGGCTATTCCATTGGCCATAATCCATTTGACCTTGTCCACGCGTGCTTTGACCATGCTGACTGGGCTCCACTTCAATAAGTGGAACGCAGCGTTTCATGCCAAATGCGCTTGCAACCTAGCTGACCTTGGTTCGATCCTCAGCGCATGCATTTTTTATTTCCAATTGATTTGGTCCTTAAGCGTGCTGTGACCCTGCCTTGCCTTGGTTCGATTCTTGCGTTTTGCATTTTTCTTTTATTTCATTTTATGCGTGCTTTTGACCTGATGCTCCTGAGTTCAATCCTTGCCTGATGCATTTTCCAATTGTCATTCATTTCATTTTCCAATTGATTGTAAAATGCTCATTGTTTGTCCAATTGCCTTGAAATTTGACATGCTTATTCATAACATGTAACATGATCTTTTGGCTTTTGTTTAGCATTTTTACCATTTAATACCACTGTTTTGGACACATGGGTATATGTTGTGACATTTGGTGTAACATTTTGTGCATTATACTTGTGCATTTTCATTCACACACCATTTGTTGTCTTCTGGACCTGAATTTTTGCATGATGTTCATTCTTAACATGATATACTTGTATAAATTCATGATCATTGGATTCATTTCTATTTTAATGTGGATTTTCTATGTTTGATATCCAATTTTTGATCACATTGTTTGCCTTTGCCGTATCTTGTTCAATTGATGGCTTTGCTTAATGATTTGGCTTTGTTCCTTTTGAGGCCTTCTTCTTGCTTGATTGAATGTGCTTCATGTGAAAGATCAATTTATGTTTTGGTCATTTGGCTTGCCTTTGACCCTAGTCTTTGTACTAGTGGTTTGTACTCACCAACTGTGTTTTGTATTTAAGGTATTTAGCACTAATGGTTGGTTTGGCCTCATTACTTAAGATGCCAATTGCTTTGATCACTAACTCTTGCTGTTTTGTAGGTCATTTGATATGGTGAAACCATTTGAGTGCTTACACTTATGCCTTGCTTTGTGTAATACTGTTGATTGGTTTTGTCTGTTTTCTGATTGTTTGTCTGAGTTACTAATTGACTAGCCTTTTGTACAGGTACATTAGTCGCTTTTAGCTCTTGCTTGAGCTTTGCTTTGGTTTGTGGTTGGTATACCACTTAGGTAACCATTCTCTTTCTCCATGTAGTTTGGAAGTCCTGTCGCCTTTTTGGCAGGCATTTGGCTGAAGTCCTCCTTAAGAGGCCATGACTGTGTATGTTTATGTTTGTGCTAAAGACCTATAAATGAGGCATGTCACTTGTTAAGTCCTCCTAAGTGAAGAGGAAATTGACAGATAAAAGGGATTTGCAATCAATCCCCTGTTATTCAGTTGAGTCTTTCATTATGCTCGCACTACGTGCTAATGCTCTTGAATAAAACACCCAAGATCTTGTATAGAGTCAGTCATATGGAATAGGATTCCTCATTCTGGATCCCCACACTTTCAATGTCTTGAGCTCACCCAGGCCAGGGTTAAGAGCATGAGGTCTTATCCTCATTTCCTTTCATCAGCTTCACCCTAACTCTCAATGTTAGTGGTTAAGAGCTTCTGTTTATACTTATACAGCTGGCTTGTTTGTCGAGGTTGATATGACCCCTTGACTAAAGCCCACCCTTGTGTGAAGCCTCTTGTCTGTGCATAGTGTGTGATTGTTTGTTCATCTGTGCATTGATGTTTTGTGTGTGCCTCTGTGCATTGTTTTCATTTTTTTGAGCATTACTTGTATATCATTACCATGATCATTGCTCATACTTTGTGACAATTACCTTGTCCTTTTGAGGAGTCAATGTAAGTCCAGCTATTTGCATTTGTTTCCTTTGTGTTGTTAGGAGTTGGATGTAAGACCATTGATTTGTATTCTATTTCCTTGGAGTCGAGTGTAAGACCATCTATTGGCATCTTGTTTCCTCTTCCTGTTGTTACCTTTGATACTTGCTTTATTTGCTTTTGCCCTGTGCTTGACTATTCCAAAGGTTGGTACTTGCTTGGATCATCTCTATGATCTCAAGAGAGTGAACACCTAGTGTGATTGCATTTCTTATCACCCACCTTTTGCATGCTTAACCTTGATCCATATTTTCATCCTTAACCCAAACCAAAAAAACTATTGTGCAAACATTTGACTTGTTTTCAAAACTAGAAACCTAAGCCTTAGGCTTTTGATTTTCAAACTTTCTTTTCATAATACTCATTTTGAATTGAATCTTTAAGTCAACTTTGACCATTTTGTACATACTTCTAATTGGTTAATTCAACCCATTCAAATCTCTTTTGTGGTCCCAATGTCCACTTCTTAATCAAATTTTCATAACCATTTGCTATTAGGTTTGAGTTATCTTTGTGGTAGATATAATACTCACCTTTGTCCTTAGTGATCGAATTGTAAGCCTTCCATGCTTATTATAGGGTTAACCCCTCACTAGCATGTCGAAGCTATTCTCACATGGTGGACTTGTGGTTTTTCAGGTCGAGTTTTCTCCCTTTGATAACAAAAGACCTTAAGGCTTTTGGACCAATCAATCCACTCATTTCTTTTCGAAATCTTTTAGCCGAACTACGAGGTTTTGATCCAATCTTTTTTAAGATGGTACGTAGGCAATGGATTCATCCATCCAAACACAAAAAATGTAAATAACTTGTACGTTCTTTTCTCATCTCTTCAATCATGTTTGCACAATAAAAATGTCATAAACAATAATTTTTACAAAAAGTTGTGAAAAGGGCTCCCAAGGAGTACCTAGGATGTTGTGGGTGCCTAACACCTTCCCATGACATAACCAACCCCCTTACCCAGTTCTCTGTTTCTTTTATTAGTTTTCTTTGCAAAACTTCTTAGGTTTTTGCTCGCTTTCTAACCATTCCTTTGGATAAATATAAGTGCGGTGGCGACTCGACTTTGTATGATTTACCTCGGATTTAGTTAATATCTCCGATGGTGACGAATACACCGCTACAGAAGGGTAATCAAACAGGCTCTTAACCACTAACACTGAACGTCAGGGTGAGTAGATCAAAGGGGTAATGAGGATAAGACCTCATAGCTCTTAACCCTGGGCAGGATGAGCTCATGACAAAAAGTGGGGATTCAGAAAGGTGGAACCCTCTCCACTGACCGACCGGACAAAAGATCTTGGGCTTTTGTTCTGAAGCATCGACACGTAGTGCGAGCATAAAGAACGATACACTGAATAACGGGGGATTGACTACTAATCCCTTTTATCCGTCAATTGCCTCTTCGTGGAGGTCTTTAGCACAAAAGTAAACACACAAAAAACGTTGCCTCCTATCGAGGTCTTCCAGCTAAGAAAGAGGTAAAATGCGGGAAAGATGTAAAAGGGATCAAGAGATCTACCACACGGATAAAGATCCGAAGTAACAGCAACTAAAGAAACGAGAAACCCAGAGATCTCTCAAGCTAGCACCATCAAAGAAAGCAAGTCAGTACAAGTAATCGGAATAAACCTCCAGGTGGTATCCCACAAATAAAATGGAATACCAAGCAAGCTATTTCATCAGGAGTCATGTGAATCCTCACAAAAACTCAACAAACAAGTTAGAATAATAAGATGCAATCAAGAGTTGCACCAAACAAAAGAAATATAACAACGACGGCGTCAGGTGAACAATGCACGGATGCAAGAGGAAACAAAACACAAAACAGATTAGAAAGCAAATAGAAAAAAAACAACTACTGTCACGCTCGCTACTGCTTCGCTTAGCGAGGTGCTAGCGAAACTTCGCTACATGTTCGCTTAGCGAGGTGCTAGCGAGTGCCTGCGGGTTCTGGGTTCTTCTTTGATAATAGTACGATTTCGGAAACCCCAAACCCTATGGTACACATTTCAGAAATTAAACGATTAAACATTCAAGGCATTGTCTTACACATTCATGCATATCTAAACCCGCGTGCAAAACCTAACGATACCCACTCTTCCAAATTCACCCATAATGGCTCATACATTTAGAAATTTCAAATTGAATGCATAAAGTAATGGAAATAGGGCAAACCCGATAGGAGAGATCGAATGAAATTGAATTGCCCGATGCGGTTTACAAAGCGACCTTAGGGTTTATATGAGATGAAATTGGTAGAGATGATCTTGTGATATGGATGCTGCTCTGAATTCTGTTAGCTCTTCTCTAGGGTTTTGTTCCAAGGAAATTTCAGAGTGTTTTCAGCTTTCACCAATTCTCTGTTCTCTTTTTTGTTCTACTGAAATTTTAGAATTTATAACTTGATTTTCGTGGCTTTGTGGGCTCAAATGAGAGAGGTCCAAGTCCAAGATTTTTCTGTTATATTTTTAAAACGCGTGGTCTTCGCCTAGCGTAGAATTTGCTCGCCTAGCGAGCATGACAGTTCAGACCTGGGACTCGCTAGGCGAACCAATCTGCTCGCCTAGCGAGCATGATAGCTCAGGAACAACCTTTTGCTCCTTCCAGATCAGTGTTTTGAATGATGAATAGACCCCATTTGAACATGTTGGAAGTAACTCGAGTTATTCCCTTGTATTGACCGATCACCCAGATAGAACCCACAAAGTGTCTTGGATGATATTCAAGCTTCTTGGAGCTAATTCTGATTGACATGATGAAATGCAATATGAAATGTTAAATGACCTAAAAATGAATGCATGAATGAGGGGTGCAAATTTGAGGTGCTACAAAATGGTTGATAATTGCACACTCTAATTCACTTTCCAATTTTGGCAAATGGTGATGCCATGGTGCATGGGCGCATACATGCCCATGAAATGATTGCTTGATATCCACAAATGAATATCAGATGCTCTGAACTAAGTTTGGATTGCAAGGCAAATGCACATTGATGTTTGAAGTTTGATCTTTGCCAAGTGATGTCACTCTGTTTAAGCCATGCGTAACCTATGCATTTCTTATTCAAAATGAATGAATTTGAGCTCTTTGGAAAGGTGAGATCAAGAGGAACAACTTTCATGTTCAACACTTTTTCATTTGGAGCTTGGAACTTAGAGAAATTTGAGGTGGAAGTTTGGAAACTTTTGACATATCAAAATTTTTCTAAGTGTCAAGCAATATGTCTCAATATTTCACCTTGGTTAACTTTTTATATGAGGTTCAAATGAGAAAAGTGTATTCATTAAAGTTGTAACTATATCAAGGACCTTCAAAATGGTCACCAATTTCATGCCATTTGGATTTGAAATGATAGAGTTATGCATTTTTGAAGTTAGGAAAAATCACTTGATCAATGGTATAGGTCAAAAATGACCTATAATGTAACCTTATATCAAATGCTCAAAAAAGATGAATTAGCTCCCACTCCAAACATAAATGTTGAATTAGACACATTGAATTTGATTTTGCAACTTGGAAATATTTCATCTCATAAAAATTGAGCAAGTTATTGCCTTGGGAAGTTGACTTTAAAATTATGGTTTAGACAAAATGACCTATAATGTTTCAACATAGAAAATGATTTTCCAAGCAAAACTAGCTCTAGGTATCAACATGAAAGTTGTTTGGAATGTCATTTATAGAAATTTGTATCTTGGAATCATTTTCATATGGTAAAAATTGTAGGAGATAGGGTATAGGGAGACCCAGTTTTGATCTGATGAAGTCATCTGGCCAACCACCATCAACAAACTTGCTAATTTCCAATTCTCTTGACTTTATTGGCTCATGTTAGATCATATATGCATAAGATGATGAAATTTGAAGTGTCCCTTGATAAATTTGATCAATTGATGAGATAGCTTATTGGAGAAGTTACTCAAGATACCCAGTCAAACTAGGGTTTCCAAAGCAAATCACCCTCAAACTCTTGAAGAAAACTTGATCAATATAACATGTAGAGATCATTGGGACTCATATATGATGCTTATAACCATTATTGAATCAATTCTTGGTTGTGCTCTTTGTTCATGAGGGTCTCAAACCCTAGATGTGAACTTGATGAATCAATGAGATCATGCCCTACCTACAAAAGAGTTAGACAAATGCAAACACATATTTTTGGTATTTTGGTTAGTGAAATGATAAAATACAAGTATGATATAATTACAAAGTGCTTGGTGATCTCTCCCAAAATAAACCCAATAAAGAGTGGTAAAGGAGGATGCTAAGACATGATCCCAATGCTGATGCTTATGATGAAATTGCATGAGGGATCTTAGAGTCAAAATTGGGGTCTTACAAGTCGGATACAAGAATCCTCTGAAGATGCAAAGTGCTAAAATCCGCTGATCAAGAAAGCTTAACGTTGAAGAAACTTTCTTATGGAACAAACTATTTTTAGAAGGAAGTTATAACGCTCCTAATACTGCTTTGGAAAGAACAAGGAAATTAATGAAGGTAATCATTCTTCAATGACCAATATTCTGTTATTAACACCCAACGGTCTTCTCATTCTCCTATAAAGAGAATGGAACTCTTCATAAGAAAACACACCTGAGATACACGAGAATACAATTCTTCCATTACCTTCTTTCACTCTCTCATGAGCTGTTGCTCTTACGTGAGAACTTTTCTTGCTCTTATATTCTGTAATATTTGCTTATTGTTATAAGCACTATTCATTACTAATCATATCATTGCCAAGATATTTCCTCAAGTGACTCTGTGAAGTCTGAATAATTGAGAGGGCTAAGGGATTATTTCTCTTAGAAAGTTGTTTGTGTAATCTTTCAAGATTAGTGGATTAAGTCCTTTTTGAAGGCGAAATCACCTTGGTCGGGTGGACTGGAGTAGGTTTGAATTTCAAGCGAACCAGTATAAAATTCAGGTTTGAATCCTTTTTATTCTGCGTGCGTCTAAGTTCTTAAAAAGTTTTTATTTTCCAAAACAATCCAAACCCCCCTTTATTGTTTTTCTCTACCTTCAAACAGGAGTACCTCATCATCATCATTAGGCTTCAAACCACTGAAGTCACCAGACTAACATCTTGGAGCATTAACTGGATCCACTGCAGGCACATCCACCTTCTTACTGACAGATACATCTTCTAAATTCTCTAACATAGTCACATTGTACTGATATGGGATAACTTTATCGGATGCATACGGGACGGGACCCGCTAACCGTATTACCACCGATGATATTGATCTGTTGCTGACACTGTTACTGCTGTTGCTATTGTACTGGATTTCCACTCTCTCTGAAGTCTTGAACAAAAGGACTATAACATTCACATCGTCATCCAATTGATGGGACTGAAAAATTTGGATCATACATTCATCCATCAACCTCTGGATGTCTTTCTTCATGATTACACAACCTCGGGGGTGAACACTACAAATTGCAACCCCATCATGGTCATGCTCACAATCACTCACCATACAGATATCCGTGTGTGTCGTCACCAAGGACCTTATAATGAAACAGACATCATATACCTTGAACTCCCTAGGACAACCGTCCACCATATTGATAGAAGGTTTACCATGAGCGGGTAATGGGTTTGCTTTGACATTCGGCTCACGGTCCTCAAATAACACCATCCCACTCTTGACTAACTTTTGTACTTCATACTTTAGGGGGTAACAGTTATCGATATCATGATCGGGAATTCCTTGGTGAAAGGAACAACGGAGTTCCGGCTTATACCACCATGGATGTTGTTCTGGGATTTGTGGAGGATTTCTTGGTTGCAGAAGGTTCTTGAGAACCAATGATGGGTACAATTCAGCATAATTCATAGGAATAGGGTCGAAAGAGACCTTCTTCCTCTCCAATTTCTATTGTTGTTGATGGTTATTATTGGTGTTGTTATTGTTGTTGTAGTTGTTTGTTCTTTGTTGTGGCGGTTATTGGTATTGTTGTTGAATTGGTGTTGATTAATTATTAGAGAATACCATAATAACAAATGATACTTGATGGTAATGTTAACGGGGTTGTGGCATTCGTCTGACATGAGGCCTCCTCTGTATCCCAACCGATACTGCATTAGTCTCGCCTTCTTTCTTTCTGGCAAACCCACTACTGTACTTCTTGCTAGATGAAATCTCCTCTTTAGAAAACCATCCCTCTCGGACACCCTCTTCTAACCTCATCCCCATGTTTACCATTTCTATAAAATCACTAGGAGCATTGACAATCATCCTGTCATAGTAAAATGAGCTCAGGGTCTTGAGAAAAATCTTGGTCATCTCCTTTTCTTCCAAAGGAGGGGTAATCTGAGCCGCAAGCTCTCTCCATCTTTGAGCGTACTCTTTAAACGTCTCCTTGTTCTTCTGACACAATGACCTCAACTGGTCCCTATCCGACGCCATATCTACATTATATTTGTACTGCTTCACGAAAGCCTCGCCCAAATCATTGAATGTACAAACACTTGCACTATCCAAACCCATGTACCACCTTAGAGCGGCACCAGTGAGACTGTCTTGGAAATATTGAATCAGTAACTGACCATTATTAGTTTGCGTGGACATCTTTCTAGCATACATGACGAGATAACTGAGTGGACAAGCATTCCCCTTATACTTTTCAAAGTCAGGGACTTTGAACTTCATCGGGATCTTAACATTGGGAACCTAGAAAAGTTCCACATCACTCTTACCGAACAAATCTTTTCCCCTCAAGGTCTTCAACTCCTTTCGTAGCTCAAGGAATCGGTCTTTCATTTCATCCATTTTCTCATAGAAATCTAGACCTTCAGACGACTCGGAATGGTAGATGGTGTCCTCAACACGGGGCAGAGTATAAATAACCGGTGGTGGCACAGACATGACTGGGATAGATGCCGGCATGGAAGCAAAAGTAGGCGCAAAACCCTCGGGAACAAAGTTGGGCGGCATTCCCCACGGGAATCCGGCGGGCATAGTAGGAGCAAAATTAGTAGCAGCAGCAAGAATGTTTGAAGAAATAACCTCTGATATGACAGTCATCTGAGGAGGAGGAGTTGCAGGCATTGGAGAAGATTGACTTTGAGCAGCTAACACAGACCCCATCATGGCAGTCAAGTGGGGGATCTCGTCCTTCAATTCTCTGTTCTCTTGTTCCAAGTGTTCCATGATTCTCTGATGATTGGCGCGGGTATTTGTCGCATTACGCGAAAAACCGGCGGGAAAACAAAACAAACAGAGCCGCCACCGTGCGTTATTTATCCCAAAAGAGGGAAAGGAAACGCTCGAAGTAAACCTGGAAAAGACATGGTTTCGCGACCAAAGAGAGATGGGATCGGGAGTCGGTTATGCGAAGGGAAGGTATTAGCACCCCTACGCATCCGTCGTACTCGACGGAATCCACGCACAAAAGGAAGGATAAAGGTTGCTAAAAACTGCTCAAACTGCTCAAACATCAAACACTGGCTGAAAGGAGACACAGAAAACAAAAGAAACTAACTTGGAAGGATATCGCATCCTGGTCCTACGTAGTCTGTCAGGCACAGACATCAGAGTCGACGTGGTTCGGGAATGGGGAAAACGTGCTCGCTAGGATGTCGCATCCTATGCATACGTATCTTCTCGGACTAAAGAAGAATCAGAGCACTCGTAGCTCGGCTAACGCACGCCAAATAAAACCACACAGGAAATCGACTGCCAATCGCTGGACTTACGTCAAACTCCACACAAACAGGCAAACCTGGAAACCGAATGCCAATCGCTGGACTTACATCAGACTCCGAACCAACAAACACACACACAGGAAACCAACTGCCAATCGCTGGACTTACGTCAGACTCCAACAAAGAAACTGGAAACCGAATGCCAATCGCTGGACTTACATCGGACTCCAACCAGAAAAGGAGAAACAACTCACACAAACAAAACAAAAGGGCGCCCAGAGAGATCAGCTCATCTCCTGCCTACGTACCTCATCTGGTATGAGGATCAGGGCGACGTAGTTCCCCTACGTAGGGAAAGAACTTCTAACCTAACCAGAGACTGGGAAATGACAAACTAGAAGGGAGACTAACTCGAGCCTAATAGTTATCATGTAAATTCACCATGGTCCTAGGTTGAAGTTTCTACCTAACTTGCACAGGGAGCAAGCTATCCTAAACAGCAACTGAGTAAACACAAGCACAAATAGCACACACTATATACAAGCAAAGTGGGCTCACACAAGGTTAAGCTTTAGTCGAGGGGTCATGTCAACCTCGACAAACAAGCCACTATAACAGGGTGATGTTAGCTCTTAACCCTAACATTGAGAGTTAGGGTGAAGCAGATGAAATAGGAAGTGAAGATAAGACTTCACAGCTCTTATCCCTGGCCTGGGAGAGCTTCAGACAAATGAAAGTGTGGGAGTTCAGAAAGTTGGAACTCTTCTCCACATATGACTGACTCAACAAGGATCTTGGGTTAATATCCACAATGCATCAACACAAGGTGTGTGAGCAAAGGGATGACTCAACTGAATAGCAGGAGATGGATTGGACATCTCTTTTATCTGCCAATTGCCTTATCAAAGGTCTTTTCCTGCTTGGCACAAAGATAAACAAACACAAGCATTGCCTCTTAAGGAGGACTTCAGACAGGTGCCTGCCCAAGTAACAGGACAGGTCTTCCAGACTACATGAAGTCAGAGAAGTTATACCTCAAATGGTTAAGCAACCAAGCAACAGCAAAAGCAAGTTCAAAAGAACTTAAGCAACTAATGTACCTGAAAACAATCCAACTCAGTCAGTATACAGATCAAAAGTCAAACAGACAAACAATAGTCAACAGTTAACAGACATAGTCAAACAAGCAATGCAACAAGATGCAAGGCACAAGCTCAACTCAAATGAGCTAGAATCCACCTACAAAACAACTCAAGATTAGTCAACATTAACCAATTAGTCAACTCAAGCAAGTGAATCAATCCAATCATGGCCATGTGCTTCTTAACTTGAAAACAAAGCTCAAACATGAGAGGCAAACCACTAAGACAAGGCCTAGGGTCAAGGATGGAGAAATAATCCAAAAAAAAACATGAAAATCCACATGATTGAATTGACAGTTGACTTTGGTTGACTTTCTAGTGTTTTAGATGAATTGATCATGAACTGATGAGCTTTGAACATCCAATGCTTGACCAAATCTCTTAAAAATGATCCCTAGGTCATATGAACTCATTGAACCAACCCTAGGGCTTTGCTTTCATAGGAGATGCACTTGCTTGCTTGCACAACTGGATCTCCTGACCAGTCTTTGTAACACCCCGATAAAATAAGATAATTATTTAATTTAAGTTAATAATATATTTATTAATTTAATTAAATAATTGGAATATTATTATTGGAATTATTATTATTGGGTTATTATTTTATTGGAATAAAAGTTGGAATTAGAAAAGGTCCCATTTGGTAAAAGGGTTATTTTCACGTGAAAAGGAAAAGAGACAGAAAAGTGGAAAAGGGCTAAGAGCCAGAGAACAAGGGTTGAAGAGAGGAAGAGCTTGAAGTTGCAGGATTGCCGGATTAACTCAGGTAAGGGGGGTTTATCATCGTTTAATGGGTATTATGGGATAATATGTACTGGGTAGTGATAAACCATTGATTTACCTCTGATTGGAATGATGTATGATAAAAATTGTGAAATATTGGATGAACGAAATTTGGATTATAAATGAAGGAATTCGTAGGAATTAGATGTAATAATGTTAGATTTTGTGAAATCGAATAGGGTATGATTTGTGTTAGAGGATATGAACGAATAATGTGTAAAATTGGACTGTAGAAGGTTGAATTGGATAGATCTCGTAGCAGAGAAAGACATAGCAGATCTGGAAGTCTGGTTTCTGGTCATACGCGTATGGCACTAGGCAATACGCGTATGAGATGGTCTGGTACGCGTATGGCACTAGGCAATACGCGTATGGATGAGGAAGATGATGTTTTGAACGTAGTTTGGTCTCTGTTGGTACGCGTATGGGGAAGTGATACGCGTAGCATACGCGTATGAGATGCTGTTACGCGTATGGGATTTGGCTGAGAAATGGGCCATACGCGTATGGGACTAGGCAATACGCGTATGGGCAGGATTGTGATTTTTCTGTGCTGTTGTTGTGCAGTTTTTGGTTGTTCAGCTGAGTAATGTGATTTAGCTGATGTACGATATATTAGGGATCATTTCCCGTTGTTTTGAGTAGTATAGGTATTAGTAGAGTGTGCTAATACTGTGGTTGTTCTTTGGCATGATCTGATATGCTTATGTGATAAAATACTGATGATGTGTGATGGTATGCATGATCTTGTGAATGTATCAGTTATGTATGCAATTGTGAATAGACTGTTTTATGGCTTAGAGTGTGAGCATATGTCTATTCTTGAATTGTGGTTGATGATTTAGCATTGCTAGGTGATTAGCATGCATATTGTGGCCTTTATGGTGGTAGCTAATTCCCATGGTGAGGAATTAGTGAGTTAGTCATTTTGGACTGTTGTTGATGTTTGCATGCTAGGTGAATTAGCGTGCATAGCATGGCCCTTGGGGTGGTAGCTAATTCCCATGGTGAGGAATTAGTGAGTGAGTCACTAGGTCTCAAATGAGTGGGACTAGTGGGCTTGGTAGCCGTGCCTGGATTTGGACGGTGAGGTGAACTATATGTTCACAAATAGTCGGTACCGCATGCATGGAGTCTCATTGCATAATATGTGTATGGCGTATAATATGAATGGATGTATTCCAATATTATACGTGTGTTTGTGTTGATATTGAGTATGAGCATGAATTGTATTGGTATTGAGTATGATATTTGAATTGATGTGCCGTTACCGAATGTGTGATGTGATTAGGGTGATGATATGTGTTAAATTACTTAGCATTACATGATGTTTTATAATGCTTATTATATCGATTGAGGAACTCACCCTTACAACTATTTTTCAGGTAACGAGCAGTGATTGAGTAGAAGCTAGTGCTTGGAGTCTAGTGTAGTTCCTTAGTGGGTCATGCTCTGATAGATGTAACATCGGGATGGGATGTTTTACCTTGTTGAATAATTTTACATGTAATTGTGTTACATGTTCTGCATGATTGATTTGATTTCTTTCCGCTGCGTACTATGCAAACGTTTTATTTGATAAATAAATAAGCATGACAATCTACTTTGATGAATGGTGTGGAGTTGTTTGTGTGACACCCTTAACTGCATAATTACTCTGATTTATATGTTGCTATTTTAATTAAATATTTGGGGTATTTTAGAAGGGTGTTACATTAGTGGTATCAGAGCCTGGTTGGTCGAGTCGAGTCGTAATTATTCTGGTCCCCTGTACGGGATAGGTGTTGTGTAACCCTATCAGTACTTACTGTTTTAGCTTGTTGGGTTTTCAGAATAGAGATGGCTGGAAGAGGTAGAGATGATGCTGCGATTGCTGAGGCTCTGGGTATGCTAGCTGGAGTACTTGGAGGAAATCCGAATGTTGTGGGAATGGGAGCTGCTCGTCAGCTGAGTGAGTTCCAGAAGAACAATCCTCCAATGTTCAAGGGAGCATACGATCCAGATGGTGCTCAGAAGTGGTTGAAGGAGATCGAGAGGATCTTCCGAGTGACTGAGTGTGCCGATAACCAGAAGGTCAGGTTCGGTACGCATATGCTGTTAGAGGAAGCAGATGATTGGTGGGTTGCTAACCGCACTGAGTTGGAATCTGCTGGGAATGCTGAGATCACTTGGGCTGTGTTCCGAGAGAGATTCCTGAGGAAGTACTTTCCAGAGGATGTCAGAGGAAAGAAAGAGGTAGAGTTCTTAGAATTGAAGCAGGGTAATCGGTCTGTTACTGAGTATGCTGCTAAGTTCACAGAGCTGTCGAAGTATTACACTCCCTATAATGAGGCTACGGGGAAATTTCGAAATGTGTGAAGTTTGAGAACGGGTTACGTCCCGAGATCAAGCAGGCTATTGGATATCAGCGGATTAGAGTGTTTTCTGATTTGGTTGACTGTTGCAGGATTTTTGAACAGGATACCAAGGCCAGAGCGGAAAGCTATCAGCAGAGGGTTGATAGGAAAGGCAAGAATCAGAATGATCGTGGGAAACCGTATGCAGCTGGCAAAGGTTTCCAGAGACAGAGTGGGATGAAGAGGCCTAGTGGGGGAGACTCCAGTGCCCCTGCTAAGTGTTACAGATGTGGTCAGGCTGGACATCGTATCCATGAGTGTACCAGTGCTGAGAAGAAGTGTTTTAAGTGTGGCAAAGGTGGTCACTTGGCTGCAGAGTGCCGGTTGAAGACTGTGACTTGTTTCAACTGTGGAGAAGTGGGTCATATCAGTCCACAATGTCCTAAGCCGAAGAGAGAGAACCAGTCGGGAGGCAAGGTCTTTGCTTTATCGGGTTCTGAGACTTCTGCAGATGATCGTTTGATCCGAGGTACGTGTTATATTAATGGCTTTCCTCTTGTAGCTATTATTGACACAGGTGCGACTCATTCCTTTATATCTTTGGATTGTGCTGTGAAACTTAAGTTAGAGATATCTGAGATGCATGGAAGTATGGTGATTGATACTCCTGCGAAGGGTTCAGTGACTACTACTTCAGTTTGTTTAAATTGTCCTTTGAGTATTTTTGGTAGAGATTTTGGGATGGACCTAGTGTGTCTTCCACTAGTGCAGATTGATGTTATTCTGGGTATGAACTGGTTGGTGTGTAACCGAGTTTCTATCAACTGTTTTGATAAGACTGTGATCTTTCCTGAGATTGAGGAAGGAAAGGATTTGTTTCTATCAGCGAGGCAGGTGAATGAGGCAGTAACGGATGGGGCTGAGTTGTTTATGCTGTTAGCGACTTTGGAGGCTAAAGATAAACTGGTGATTTGCGATCTAGCTGTGGTGTGTGATTTTCCTGATGTGTTTCCTGAAGAAGTGAATGCATTACCACCAGAGCGTGAAGTTGAGTTCTCGATTGATTTGGTACCTGGTACTAGGCCGATATCGATGGCTCCGTACCGTATGTCTGCTGTGGAGTTAACTGAATTGAAGAGTCAGCTGGAAGATCTGTTGGATAAGAAATTTATTCGTCCGAGTGTGTCACCGTGGGGTGCACCAGTGTTATTGGTTAAGAAGAAAGAAGGTACTATGAGGTTGTGTGTGGACTACAGGCAACTGAATAAAGTGACGATCAAGAATCGGTATCCTTTGCCGAGGATTGATGATTTGATGGATCAGTTGGTTGGTGCGAGGGTGTTCAGCAAAATAGATTTGAGATCTGGGTATCATCAGATACGTGTGAAAACTGAGGATATTCAGAAGACTGCTTTCAGAACAAGGTATGGACATTATGAGTATTCTGTAATGCCTTTTGGTGTGACTAATGCGCCTGGAGTGTTTATGGAGTATATGAATAGGATTTTCCATCCGTACCTAGATCAGTTTGTTGTGGTGTTTATTGACGATATTTTGGTGTATTCGAAATCTGAAGAAGAGCATGCTGAGCATTTGAGAGTGGTGTTAGGAATTCTACGAGAAAAGAAGTTATTTGCTAAACTGTCTAAGTGTGAATTTTGGTTAGAAGAGGTTAGTTTTCTTGGTCATGTGATTTCCAGAGGTGGTGTTGCTGTTGATCCTTCTAAGATTGAAGCTGTATCTAAGTGGGAAGCTCCGAAGTCAGTTTCTGAGATAAGGAGTTTTCTTGGACTTGCAGGTTATTATAGGAAATTCATTAAGGGATTTTCTAAGTTGGCGTTACCGTTGACGATGTTGACTAGAAAGGGGCAAGCGTTTGTTTGGGACTCAAAATGTGAAGAAGGTTTCCAAGAGTTAAAGAGAAGGTTAACTACTGCTCCTATTCTGATATTACCGAGTTCGTCGGAATCATTTGAGGTTTACTGTGATGCTTCATTGTTGGGTTTGGGTGGTGTATTGATGCAGAATAAGCAGGTTATAGCTTATGCTTCGAGACAGCTGAGGGTTCATGAGAGGAACTATCCGACACACGATTTAGAGTTGGCAGCCGTGGTATTTGTTCTGAAGTTATGGAGGCATTACTTATACGGGTCAAGATTTGAGGTTTTCAGTGACCATAAAAGTTTAAAGTATTTATTTGATCAGAAAGAGCTGAATATGAGACAGAGGAGATGGTTAGAGTTTCTGAAGGATTATGACTTTGGTTTGAATTACCATCCGGGTAAAGCAAACGTAGTGGCTGATGCATTGAGTCGGAAATCATTGCATATGTCTATGTTAATGGTTAAAGAATTGGATTTAATTGAACAGTTTAGAGACTTGAGTTTGGTGTGTGAGAGTACACACAATAGTGTTAAATTGGGAATGTTGAAGCTAACGAGTGGTATTCTGGATGAGATTAGAGAGGGTCAGAAATCCGATGTGCTTTTGGTTGATAAGTTGACTCTAGTGAATCAAGGTCAAGGTGGTGAATTTAGAGTTGATGAGAATGGTGTTTTGAAATTTGGTAATCGGGTGTGTATTCCGGATGTTACCGAACTGAAGAAGAGTATTCTTGAGGAAGGACATCGTAGTGGCTTGAGTATTCATCCTGGAGCTACAAAGATGTATCATGATTTGAAAAAGTTATTTTGGTGGCCGGGAATGAAAAGAGAAATTGCAAGTTTTGTCTATTCTTGTTTGACTTGTCAGAAGTCGAAGATTGAGCATCAGAAGCCGTCTGGGCTAATGCAACCGTTGGCTATTCCAGAGTAGAAGTGGGATAGTATCAGTATGGATTTTGTTTCTGGTTTACCGAGGACAATTAAGAATTCTGAAGCTATTTGGGTGATTGTTGACAGATTGACAAAATCGGCTCATTGCATTCCGATCAGAATGGATTATCCGTTAGAGAGATTAGCTGAGCTGTATATTGAGAAGATTGTAAGTTTGCATGGTATTCCGTCGAGTATTGTTTCGGACAGAGATCCTAGATTTACATCTAAGTTCTGGGAAGGTTTGCAGAGGGCTTTGGGAACTAAGCTGAGATTGAGTTCTGCATATCATCCGCAGACTGATGGTCAGACTGAGAGGACGATTCAGTCACTAGAGGATCTTTTGAGGGCGTGTGTTTTGGAAAAAGGAGGTGCTTGGGATTGTTATTTACCTTTGATTGAGTTTACCTACAACAATAGTTTTCATTCGAGCATTGGTATGGCACCGTTTGAAGCTTTGTATGGTAGGAGATGTCGGACACCTTTATGTTGGTATGAGTCCGGTGAGAGTGCTGTGGTTGGACCGGAGATTGTTCAACAGACTACGGAAAAGATTAAGATGATTCAGGAGAAGATGAGGATTGCTCAGAGTCGTCAGAAGAGTTATCACGACAAGAGGAGGAAGGCACTTGAGTTCCAAGAGGGAGATCATGTGTTTCTTCGTGTTACTCCGATAACTGGGGTTGGTCGAGCTTTGAAGTCGAAGAAGTTGACACCTCGATTTATTGGTCCTTATCAGATTTTGGAGAGGATAGGGGAAGTAGCCTATCGTATCGCTTTACCGCCGTCACTTGCGAATTTGCATGAGGTTTTTCATGTGTCTCAGTTGAGGAGGTACATTCATGATCCGTCGCATGTGGTCCAAGTAGATGATGTCCAGGTGAGAGATAACCTGACTGTTGAAACATCACCTATGAGGATTGAGGATCGAGAGTTGAAGCAGTTGCGGGGTAAAGAGATTGCTTTGGTGAAGGTAGCTTGGGGAGGACCAGCAGGTGGCAATGTGACTTGGGAACTTGAGAGTCAGATGAAAGAGTCTTATCTAGAGTTATTCGCTTGAGGTATGTTTTCGAGGACGAAAACTCTTTTAGTGGGGGAGAGTTGTAACACCCCGATAAAATAAGATAATTATTTAATTTAAGTTAATAATATATTTATTAATTTAATTAAATAATTGGAATATTATTATTGGAATTATTATTATTGGGTTATTATTTTATTGGAATAAAAGTTGGAATTAGAAAAGGTCCCATTTGGTAAAAGGGTTATTTTCACGTGAAAAGGAAAAGAGACAGAAAAGTGGAAAAGGGCTAAGAGCCAGAGAACAAGGGTTGAAGAGAGGAAGAGCTTGAAGCTGCAGGATTGCCGGATTAACTCAGGTAAGGGGGGTTTATCATCGTTTAATGGGTATTATGGGATAATATGTACTGGGTAGTGATAAACCATTGATTTACCTCTGATTGGAATGATGTATGATGAAAATTGTGAAATATTGGATGAACGAAATTTGGATTATAAATGAAGGAATTCGTAGGAATTAGATGTAATAATGTTAGATTTTGTGAAATCGAATAGGGTATGATTTGTGTTAGAGGATATGAACGAATAATGTGTAAAATTGGACTGTAGAAGGTTGAATTGGATAGATCTCGTAGCAGAGAAAGACATAGCAGATCTGGAAGTCTGGTTTCTGGTCATACGCGTATGGCACTAGGCAATACGCGTATGAGATGGTCTGGTACGCGTATGGCACTAGGCAATACGCGTATGGATGAGGAAGATGATGTTTTGAACGTAGTTTGGTCTCTGTTGGTACGCGTATGGGGAAGTGATACGCGTAGCATACGCGTATGAGATGCTGTTACGCGTATGGGATTTGGCTGAGAAATGGGCCATACGCGTATGGGACTAGGCAATACGCGTATGGGCAGGATTGTGATTTTTCTGTGCTGTTGTTGTGCAGTTTTTGGTTGTTCAGCTGAGTAATGTGATTTAGCTGATGTACGATATATTAGGGATCATTTCCCGTTGTTTTGAGTAGTATAGGTATTAGTAGAGTGTGCTAATACTGTGGTTGTTCTTTGGCATGATCTGATATGCTTATGTGATAAAATACTGATGATGTGTGATGGTATGCATGATCTTGTGAATGTATCAGTTATGTATGCAATTGTGAATAGACTGTTTTATGGCTTAGAGTGTGAGCATATGTCTATTCTTGAATTGTGGTTGATGATTTAGCATTGCTAGGTGATTAGCATGCATATTGTGGCCTTTATGGTGGTAGCTAATTCCCATGGTGAGGAATTAGTGAGTTAGTCATTTTGGACTGTTGTTGATGTTTGCATGCTAGGTGAATTAGCGTGCATAGCATGGCCCTTGGGGTGGTAGCTAATTCCCATGGTGAGGAATTAGTGAGTGAGTCACTAGGTCTCAAATGAGTGGGACTAGTGGGCTTGGTAGCCGTGCCTGGATTTGGACGGTGAGGTGAACTATATGTTCACAAATAGTCGGTACCGCATGCATGGAGTCTCATTGCATAATATGTGTATGGCGTATAATATGAATGGATGTATTCCAATATTATACGTGTGTTTGTGTTGATATTGAGTATGAGCATGAATTGTATTGGTATTGAGTATGATATTTGAATTGATGTGCCGTTACCGAATGTGTGATGTGATTAGGGTGATGATATGTGTTAAATTACTTAGCATTACATGATGTTTTATAATGCTTATTATATCGATTGAGGAACTCACCCTTACAACTATTTTTCAGGTAACGAGCAGTGATTGAGTAGAAGCTAGTGCTTGGAGTCTAGTGTAGTTCCTTAGTGGGTCATGCTCTGATAGATGTAACATCGGGATGGGATGTTTTACCTTGTTGAATAAATTTACATGTAATTGTGTTACATGTTCTGCATGATTGATTTGATTTCTATCCGCTGCGTACTATGCAAACGTTTTATTTGATAAATAAATAAGCATGACAATCTACTTTGATGAATGGTGTGGAGTTGTTTGTGTGACACCCTTAACTGCATAATTACTCTGATTTATATGTTGCTATTTTAATTAAATATTTGGGGTATTTTAGAAGGGTGTTACAGTCTTGACTGATGAACTAATGACTTAGCAATGGACAATGCAATGCTATGCAGTGGACAATGCTAATGTTAATGACCTAAAATGAAAATGTATGTACAAAATGGGAGGTGCGAATTTGAGGTGCTACAGTATTGTATCGATGAGTTAGCTTGGCTGAAGCACAAAAGAATAACCAATGAGACATATGGCGACGGCTGAGAGCAACGGCTGTCAGACTTTCTGGGTAAACAGGGATTGAATACCAAAGAACCGTAGAAATTTGCACTCTGCGGGGATCCAAGAAAGGAAAGTTCACCAACGGAAACTTCAACCGGGATCTGATGTTTATTACTGGGGATTTTGATTTTTCCTCAGAACAAAGAAACCACATCCAGACATCGAAGGACGATGAATGGGAATAGAAATCACAACTAGACGCCAACGGACGACTAGGAAAAACTCGACGTTTATCGAAACCAACGGAGAAGGTAACCAGACATCAACAGATGAATGGAAAGAAAGGGATACCACCAGACATCAACGGACGAATGGGAAAAACTCGTTTATCGAAACCAACGGAGAGGTGACCAGACATCATCGGATGAATGGGAAAGAAATACATCTAGATGTTATCGGACAACTAGGAAAAACTCGACGTTTATCGAAACCAACGGAGAGGTAACCAGACATCAATGGATGAATGGAAAAGAAATACATCTAGATGTCATCGGACAACTAGGAAAAACTCGACGTTTATCGAAACCAATGGAGAGGTAACCAGACATTAATGAATGACTGGGAAAAGGGAATACCACTAGACGTCAACGGACGCATAGGAAAAACTCAACGTTTATCGAAACCAACGGAGAGGTAACCAGACATCAATCGGATGAATGGGAAGACTCGACCAGACATCAACGGACGAAAGGGAGAAGCTCGACGTTTATCGACACCAACGGAGAAGGAGAAGCTCGACGTTTATCGACACCAACGGAGAAGAAGAAGTTACTGGGTAAAAAGCTAATCACAACCAAACGTCAATGGACGATTGGGAAAAACTCAATGTTTACCAAAACCAACGGAGAGGTAACCAGACATCAACGGATGAATGGAAGACTCGACCAGACGTCAACGGACGAACGGGAGAAGCTCGACGTTTATCGACACCATTGGAGAAGGAGAAGCTCGACGTTTATCGACACCAACGGAGAAGGAGAAGCTCGACGTTTATCGACACCAACGGAGAAGGAGAAGCTCGACGTTTATCGACACCAACAGAGAAGGAGAACCCACCGGGGAAAAGTTAACACAACCAAACATCAACGGAGGATTGGGAAAAACTCAACGTTTATCGAAACCAACGGAGAGGTGACTCACTGGGGATCAAAGTCACGACAGGGAGCAGACAAGAAGGAACACCAAGGATATCGGGTTGTAGGCATGAAACAGGTGGCCGACCAAAGCGTGAATTGGTTTGCGTTCCAAAACACTCATCATCCTGAAGAGGGCTAGAAAAGCAATATTGTTAAAGGATGGACATTCGATTCCACAAGGAATACGAATCTTACTCAGTTGGGAAACAAACAAAGGGTTCGACCAAAGAGTGCATGAGATATATTATCTATAGCCGTCAAAACGTAGATAATATACTCGCATGGAAGATTATCCTAACCGGGTTGTAGGTTGATAAATGGATAAATTGACCGACATCATCCTGAAGAGAGCGAAAGCAAACTTGTTAAAGGATGGACATTCGATTCCACAAGGAATACGAATCTTACTCAACTAGGAAGGACAAGACTTCGACCAAGGAGCGCATGAGATATATTATCTATAGCCGTCAAAACGTAGATAATAACCTTGCATGGAAGATTATCCATAACCGGGTTGTAGGTTGTTAAATGGATAAATCGACCGAAAAGAAAGGCATCGGGATACTAGGACTAGCTATGCAAATGACGACCAATCAAAAGGGGAACCACAAACATTACCAACAAACGGTGAATGAAAGAGGACCCGCTGGGGATAAGGTCGCTTAATCAAAGCAAATATCCGAAAGGTGATAATGATAACCATAAAGAGGGGATTACATCTACCGGTTAGCAGGTAGAAAACCACGGAACAGTAATCGTCATCGACCAGGATGAGCACAAAGGTTGACTCCACAAAGGGGAGAACATGGAGTTTACATCTACCGGTTAGTAAGTAGAAGACCACAAAGATAGGACTTACAACTACCGGTTCGTAGGTAGAAGCCAACAAATTCCGCTGAGGATAAGATGAATGAGTGCCGGTTAGTGAGCAACTATTCATTTATACCACCGGGAAGCACAAGAGACAGCCACAAGGAAGCCAATTTAGGATCGATCCAAAAAGACTGACTGAATCAAGACTCATCCTAATGAGGAAAGAACTCAATAGGGAAAACCCATCCCATTGTGTGTAGGGAGGGAACGGAAACAACCGTCATCCACGAGGGTATAACTCGGTGGGGAGCGCAGAAGGAAATGACAGACACTTTCTGCTTAAGGGGTCGACTCTACATGGAGAGATCAGACACACCCACATCTGCTAGGGGAGGATCTACTGGGGAGATCTGTATCACCAATTAGCAGGAGACAACCATCAACAGATACATGGTAACAGACGCAACATGAGTATCTGAATGTTATGATTATGCATGTATGCATTATGCATGAAGAATGTACGATGAATGCTGACGAACAGACACATTCAACACACATAGGTCCAGGAATCACCCATCCAGTGCTACTCCTCCAGAGGGAAAGCCAAAATCACCAGAGAGCAAAGAAAACCTGCTGGAGACTGGGACATCAGGGAACAACATCATCCTGCAGGGGAGGAAGGCCACAATAGGCTTCCGGAGGGATCATCAATCACAACCGGAGAACAGAGTTCAATATACAGGCAGACACGCCACAATAGCAACTCATGCTGGAGATCAGAGATACCAAGAAGCAACCAGATCTCTGATGAGGATAGATAGGCATTGATAAAGCTCATCATGCCAACAACTCCGCTGAGGAATCTATTCGAGGGAATGCCGGATTACTGGGATGTCAATCCACCAAATACCGAATCTTCCAAAGACAAGCACCCATGCCGGGGAGAGGAGAAGACTGCTCTGCTGGAGAGACGAAAGTTGAAGTCTTCAATAAACACTCTGCTTGGGAACCGGCCCACAAAAGTATTCCAACAGCAAACTTGTTGGGGATGCCCCATGGTAGGGCTCAAACAACACTCTACTGGGGATGCACCACAATAGGGCTAACAGGGATTTGGAGGCAGAATTCTGCACTGCCGGGGCCATGAAGATGAACAACTTCAACCAACACTGCACTGAGCAACCTCGCTGAGGAGAAACCATAAGAGGTTCTACAGGAAAAAGATACAGTTATGCTCGAGATACGAACAAATGTCTTACCTGTTGGTAATCATACCACCCTTGGGAGAGCACTGCGGATCTCCTAAGTATCCTTCCATCATTGTGAATGTTCACTTTGTTTAAGAACAATTTGTGAAAAATTTGTTTATTTTGGAAATAATGATACTTTATCAATTAAAACATGCAAAACATTTGTTGAATTGAAACAAATAAGAGTGCAAATAATTGGATAAAAGCTCAAACTGATGTGATGGAATGGTAGTCTGCGAATGGCAGGACTCCATAGATCTGTACAAGTTTGAAATCGGTGATATATATTGGAAGAGGGCTACATTGAACATAATGACCTTTTCTCTACCATTCCGAATTTCGATGTATTCGAAGCTTCAGTCGACGATGAATCGAGAATTCCTGGCGGATGACAGATGTAGAGCACAGTCTTGTCATGATGCAGTTACTTGCCAAATCCCTAACTTTTGCCTAGATTGCCCCAGTGTGAGGTGCTCAATCTAGCGGGATGCAAATTCTTTTTTTCCAATGTCTCTAACTTTTGCCTGGATCGCCCTTTCGGGTTTTCAATCCACCGAGACGCTCCTTTTTGCCTAAGTCGCCCTTTGGGGTGTTCGACTTAGCGAGCTATTCTGCTTTTTTTTTTTGTTTTAGGCGAAGTATTTCTTGACTGCATCGGAATTCACAGGACGAGTGAACTTCTCCATCCATTAGTGTAAGTGTCAGAACACTGCCTGAAAAGGCTCTCTTGACAACATATGGACATTCATAGCTTGGGGTTCACTTGCCCCTGGAATCGGGCACGAAAGACAAGACTTTCTTGAGCACAAGGTCACCTTCTCGGAACACACGAGGCTTGACCTTCTTGTCGAATGCTTTCTTCACTCTCTGCTGATGTAACTGACCATGACACACGGCAATTAATCTCTTCTTTTCGATCAGATTCAGTTGGTCGTAACGACTCTGAATCCATTCAGCATCAGTCAACTTGGGACTTTGAGGGTGCTATTTTTCTTTTGTTTCTTTCTTTCTTTTTCTTTCTTTTGATTTGGATCTCTTTTGATTTCTTTTGATTTCTTTTGATTTTGCACCCTCCTCTTTCTTTTTTTTTCTTTTTTGTAATACCCCAGTTGACTGTTCTGCTGATTCTCGAGATGCAGCTGAGTGATCTTCTTTTCTTGCTCAAGAAGTCGGGAAATACCGTCAGGAATCCCTTCAACATCATCTTCTTCCGCTTCGAATACAGGGAATTCAAAATTGGGAGATGACGTCGGATCATTATGTTCAATGGGTTTAAGAAACAACCTGCATAATGATTTTGAGTATGAAAGCTTTTTGAAAATCAAACAAGACAATCGTTATGCAGATGAAAAGATTGCTTTTATTCTTGTTTTTAGGGTTTTTTGTGATCACCAATTTCATGCAAAAAGCGAAAAGGGAAAACAAATGGAAAAACAAATGTTTAACATGCTTTTATTTGAATGAAAATATCATTGCACAAAATGTTGCCAACAATGTCATCACTTCTCCTTTTGGCATGGGAGAAGGGTTTTTAAACAAAGTGATTATTACTCTGACTTATGAAAAACTATAGGAACGCCCACAGTGACCCAATTGTGATAGATCCCACCAGGGATGACAAATGTCAGAATCCTTTGCACCAGCAGCTTCTGCTTTTGAACAACCCTCTTTCGTCGAATACCTCAGAAGAAAAGCCGACGCCAGCCCGAAACTTGTTATCTTCAAGCTTGATTAACCTTGGGACCTAAGTCCTCAAAGCTCAGAATCCCTGATCTGATAAGGTCCTGCACCTTATTCTTCAACTGAAAGCAGCTTTCCACATCATGACCAGGAGCACCCGAATGATACACACAATGCTGATCAGGCCTATACCACCATCGAGGGTTGACAGGTATAGCCGGCGGGTCTTTGGGAGTAATCAAGTTCCGCTCTATCAAAGAGGGATACAACTCTGTGTACGACATAGGAATCGGGTCAAAAATGATCTTCTTCCTCTCATTACTCGTATTGGCTTGATTACCATTGTGAGGCTGGTAAGCCTGCTGCTGAGGACGATGTTGTTGTTGCTGATATTGCTGAGTTGGCCTTCTCTGCTGTTGTTGAGTAGCTGGAATAGTCAGAGCAGCAGTCTGACGATACTGTCCTCTGTTCACATTCCTCCAACGGTGCACAACATTTGTTTCACCCTCTCCCTTTTTGGGTGCCCCAGAGGATGGCTTCTTAGAATTCGAAGAACTTGAAGAGCCAGGATCTTGTATCTTTCCTGCTTTGATAAGACTCTCAGTCCTCTCCCCATAGAAAACAACATCAGAAAAGCTACTGAACGGGCAACTCCCCATGCGGTCCATGAACACACCCTGCAAGGTCCCGATGAACATGTCAGTCAGCTCTCTCTCCAACATCGGAGGTTGTACTCTTGCGGCTAGCTCACGCCACCTCTGGGCGTACTCTTTGAAGCTTTCCCCAGTCTTCTGACACAAGCTCTGCAGTTGAGTTCGGCTCGGCGCCATGTCCATGTTATGTTTATACTGCCTCAAGAAGGCCTCACCCAGATCTTTCCAGTTTCTGACTGATTCTTTCTTCAGATCCATGTACCAGTCCAAAGACGCTCCAGATAAACTGTCTTGGAAAAAGTACATCCACATCTTCTCATCATCAGTATATGCGGAGATCTTCCTGTAATAAGCCTGTACATGAGTGCGAGGACAGGAGGTGCCATTGTATTTGTCAAAAGACGGCGCCTTGAATTTGTAGGGAATCCTCAACCCATCAACCAAACCCATATCGGTTACATCGAACCCCAGAGAGTTTTGACACTCCATGGCACGGATTTTCTCAGCAAGGGCATCCACTTTTCTATCCCTCTCTTCAACTCTTACAACCTCGTCATCATCACTGAGGAGAGTGAACATGTCCTCCTGTCTGTCAACCAACGGAGCAGGATGACGAAACGGAGCCCGGGTAGCTCTAGCATTAACAGTCTCTGCAGCAAGAGGCTGTCCGTTGATTCTGATACCCCTCAATTCATCCCCTACAGCGTAGTCATTGACGGGAGCAGCAGTAGTAACATTCTCATGAACCGGGACACCCACTGGTGAAGCACGACCAGGCGGTGGGAGCACATCTTCCTGTCTCTGGGCTAAGGCACGCAGCTCCTCTTGCCCTTGCACAACACCTTGCATCATCGTCATAAATTGGGCCATGTTTGCCCTCATCTCAGCCAATTCTGCCTGATCCTGGTCCATATTCCTCTGACGATTGAGTCTGGTTGAGTAACGATGCGGTCTCTGATCAGCTATCCTGTCTCGATCAGGAACCAAAGTGAGAAGTCTCTCCCAAGCATGTCTGTAATGCAAGGATGATATGTGCATGATATGCATGATATGGGTACTATATTTTATCATGAAGGATCCTGTTAAAGGATATGCACATGCGGGTTAACTTTTTTCTTTTTCATGCATTATTATTTTTTTGGAAAATAAACATGCTATGATGCAAATGATGGAGCCATGACTGGTCGGCTGAGTATCACGCGGCACAGGATCAAAGCTTCGGCCTGAATTCGGAACCACAAATCATCTGAAACCCCAAAGTCATCTGAACCCATACTTCTGAACCATGGCACCATCTGAGCAAGTACCCTCGAATTCGGCCCAGGGATCCGAAATAAACAGAACCCTCTGATCAATACCAGGGTCAAACCTCCGGCGTCCAGAAATAAAGAACACAACATCACTGGCAGAAACTGTACTTGCAAGAATCAAACCCTCCCCTCACAGGTGAATTCTAACAAGGTCATCCTAAGGCGGACAATGATCTCGACAATCGGGCAAAGATACTCAACGGGTTTGCCCTTTCGGGTGTGCCGTTGCAGCTCTCTTAAGATCGTCTAAATCAAAGATCCGGGAAAGAACGGTCACCGAAGTCAATAGCCCAAAAGAGATAATCCGACCTAAGCGGAATAACTCCACCCGGAAGGACTCTCTCAAATGAACCTCGTCCGGCTGTGGTGACACGTCTCCTCATCATGTCGTACAACATGTGAAAAAACATGAGACTACGCTAATCCTAAGTGTATGCTCAGGCCTGGGTATTGGGCCTCACTCAGAACACCCACCCCAAACAGAGGGACCAACCTATACAGGAAGACAACACAATGATAGTATGATGCATGCAAATAGATATGCACATATATACAACATAATAATCATAAATGCAATAAATAGAGCAACACACGCAACCTAAACCCTATCCCATAGAGCGCTAGGAGGGACTCGCTTAGGGAAGATGGACCAGCAAGAGGTCAACTTCTCTTATTTCCCAGTGGAGTCGCCAGCTGTCGTATTACGCAAAAAACCGGCGGGAAAACAAAATAACAGAGCCGCCACCGTGCGTTATTTATCCCAATATAGGGAAAGGAAATGCTCGAAGTAAACCTGGAAAAGACATGGTCTCGCGACCAAAGAGAGATGGGATCGGGAGTCGGTTATGCGAAGGGAAGGTATTAGCACCCCTACGCATCCGTCGTACTCGACAGGATCCACGCACAAAAGGAAGGATAAAGGTTGCTAAAAACTGCTCAAACATCAAACACTGGCTGAAAGGAGACACAGAAAACAAAAGAAACTAACTCGGCAGGATATCGCATCCTGGACCTACGTAGTCTGTCAGGCACAGACATCAGAGTCGACGTAGTTCGGGAATGGGGAAAACGTGCCTGCCAGGATGTCGCATCCTATGCATACGTATCTTCTCGGACTAAAGAAGAATCAGAGCACTCGTAGCTCGGCTAACGCACGCCAAACAAAACCACACAAGAAATCGACTGCCAATCGCTGGACTTACGTCAAACTCCACACAAACAGGCAAACCTGGAAACCGAATGCCAATCGCTGGACTTACATCAGACTCCGAACCAACAAACACACACACAGGAAACCAACTGCCAATCGCTGGACTTACGTCAGACTCCAACAAAGAATCTGGAAACCGAATTCCAATCGTTGGACTTACATAGGAATCCAACCAGAAAAGGAGAAACAACTCACACAAACAAAACAAAAGGGCGCCCGGAGAGATCAACTCATATCCTGCCTACGTACCTCATCTGGTATGAGGATCAGGGCGACGTAGTTCCCCTACGCAGGGAAAGAACTTCTAACCTAACCAGAGACTGGGAAATGACAAACTAGAAGGGAGACTAACTCGAGCCTAATAGTTATCATGTAAATTCACCATGGTCCTAGGTTGAAGTTTCTACCTAACTTGCACAGGGAGCAAGCTATCCTAAACAGCAACTGAGTAAACACAAGCACAAATAGCACACACTATATACAAGCAAAGTGGGCTCACACAAGGTTAAGCTTTAGTCGAGGGGTCATGTCAACCTCGACAAACAAGCCACTGTAACAGGGTGATCTTAGCTCTTAACCCTAACATTAAGAGTTAGGGTGAAACAGATGAAATAGGAAGTGAAGATAAGACTTCACAGCTCTTATCCCTGGCCTGGGAGAGCTTCAGACAAATGAAAGTGTGGGAGTTCAGAAAGTTGGAACTCTTCTCCACATATGACTGACTCAACAAGGATCTTGGGTTAATATCCACAATGCATCAACACAAGGTGTGTGAGCAAAGGGATGACTCAACTGAATAGCAGGAGATGGATTGCACATCTCTTTTATCTGCCAATTTCCTTATCAAAGGTCTTTTCCTGCTTGGCACAAAGATAAACAAACACAAGCATTGCCTCTTAAGGAGGACTTCAGACAGGTGCCTGCCCAAGTAACAGGACAGGTCTTCCAGACTACATGAAGTCAGAGAAGTTATACCTCAAATGGTTAAGCAACCAAGTACCAGCAAAAGCAAGTTCAAAAGAACTTAAGCAACTAATGTACCTGAAAACAATCCAACTCAGTCAGTATACAGGTCAAAAGTCAAACAGACAAACAATAGTCAACAGTTAACAGACATAGTCAAACAAGCAATGCAACAAGATGCAAGGCACAAGCTCAACTCAAATGAGCTAGAATCCACCTACAAAACAACTCAAGATTAGTCAACATTAACCAATTAGTCAACTCAAGCAAGTGAATCAATCCAATCATGGCCATGTGCTTCTTAACCTGAAAACAAAGCTCAAACATGAGAGGCAAACCACTAGGACAAGGCCTAGGGTCAAGGATGGAGAAATAATCCAAAACAGAACATGAAAATCCACATGAAGCAACCTTAATCAATTAAGAACATCATCCAAAAGGTTCCACATCCATATCATGCACCAAATTCATTTCACAAATCAATCATGGCAAGGCATGCAAGTTGGAAGCACATTGAGCCAACAGAATGAACAAATGCACATAAATTCAAAAATGATTCAATAAATCTCAAGCAAAATCATGGCTAAACAGAAAACATCACATGATCAACATGCCAAAAATCAAGGCATTTGGACAAGTTTAAGCATGGCAATCAAATTCCATAAGGCAAGGTAGGCACAAACAAGCTCAATTGAGACACAAAATGCTACATCAACTTAGCACAAGCCTAAAACAGAATTCAAACATGATAAAGACCTCCAATCAAAGCCACAACAAACTTCAATATGTCTAGAAACAATGTGCAAAATTTCACATTCATAGGATACACAACCAGCATTTCACCAATCATTGAAGTTCATGACTATTCAAAAGTTCAAACATGGTCAACCAGCAAGGAAAATCCCAAACAAATCAGAAATGAATCCAAAAATTCCACAGAAATTCATGAGCAATCCTACGATCCAGAAGAAACATCATGCAAAGAATCACATCATTTGGCATTTATTTGGCATGGTAAAGAAATTCATCAAATTGAGCAAGCAAAGGTGTGACACACATTGTCACACCTACATTAACATGAGCATATCTCCGCAACCACAAATGATAAAAATGCAAACTCAACACCAAAATGTCCGGCAAGATGTCTAGTTTAAGCATACCAAATTTCATAATCATTGGATTAAAACTCATCATTTCACAAGGGATATGGCAAGCAAGGTCAAGAAAACATACATTCTAACAAACCCTAGGCCAAAACATTTTTTAACCGTGCACAATTTCTGGAAAAATGCTCAAAAAATAGTAGACACAATGAGGAGAACAATGCAAAAATTCCCAGGTCATTTGGATCATTATTTATTGAGATATGAATTTTTTAAGTGAATGAAAAATAAAAAAACATGAAGAACAATGTATGAAAGCATGGAGAGAAATGAGCAAAAAATGAAACGCGCCGTTTCACTTAAGTCCATGTGGCAAGGCAAAACAATTTGAACCAATTAGTATGCCACGCAGGAGACACGTGGTCCAGTACATGGCTATTAACATAAAAACTCATGCAAAAACGCGATGAACAGATCAAATGACATTCTGGACAAGAAACCCTAACGCGTTCATCAATATTCATCGTGTTCTTGAGGCTCAAGAACAAATGTGTCCAGAAATGCAAAATACACATATCATTGGATTCCTCTTTCCACGTACATCACTAATCCACATCCAATTTAACCTAATTCCACATGTATCAAAAGATTCGAAGCCAAGAAGATTCGCATGTCAAACTTAGATCTAACCTATCTCACTCATTTCTTCATGAAAATCAATGATCTAAAGTTCAGTGTGATCAGCATTAAAGGATCTACAACATGCATACATCAATTTCAGGAATTATGAGAGTCGAATTCTGACCTTAATGAAGCTACAGAAGTGAAATTGCTCGAATCAGGTCTTGTAATGTAGAAACAGATGCTCCTCAAGGCTTAGGTGGATGAATGGATGAAGAACAATAGCTCAATCGTGCTGGATCTTGCTTGAATCTCCAACTGCCATGGATGAGTTTGAACTTCAACAGCTTCGAATCTTGATGAAACTTGATGGATCTTGCTTCAATTTACCTCTACAATGCTTATAGATCATGAACCAATCGAGAACAAGGCAATGTATGTGAAAGCAATTGATGAAAAGTGAGAGAAAAAGTTTGAAGAGATTTTTCAGATCTGGAAATTATGAAGTGTTAATCCCATTTTCTGTTATGCTTTAGCTTATATATGATGTACTAATCATGTTTGTTAATCACAATTAAGCAATGCTAGTGTAATTAGTGAAAACCAAGTGTTAATGCAAATTGGCCAATACACCTCATGTGTGGAAAAGCAATGGAACAGTGCATGATTTCTGTGTTAATTCACTTGAAAAACCAATTTGGAGCCAAATGCAAATGATGGAATGTGTGGATAATGCATAACTTTTGAATTTAAACTTTCCCTCCAAAATTCAAATGAAAAGTCAAATATTTTTGTGATCAAAATGCATGGCTTATGATGCATGAATTGGATAGTGCATGTCAAGAGATGAATGTACAAAAAAGAACCACTCCATTTGGCCTTATGGTTTAAAAGTTATGCCTTCTTGAAGTTCAAATTCATTTGACCATGACTGATCCATATCTTTTCAACCATACATGAGAAATTCATGTTCTTGGACTTTTTGGAAAGGGAAGAGAAGGATCTTCAACTTTCATGTTGGACAAAATTTCATTTGAAGCTTTCTTGATGATGTAATCCTAAGGAGAAGACCTTTCCATTTTTGGCAAATTCAAATTACAGGTCACTTACTATTTTTGGAAACTTTTCATCTGACCTCAAATTCTTCATTGTTGATGTTTGAAATGTCAAATGCGACTTGTATGGACATGAATGAGGCCTCTCTAACCATCTCCCACCTTCAAATCCATGATTGAATTGACAGTTGACTTTGGTTGACTTTCTAGTGTTTTAGATGAATTGATCATGAACTGATGAGCTTTGAACATCCAATGCTTGACCAAATCTCTTCAAAATGATCCCTAGGTCACATGAACTCATTGAACCAACCCTAGGGCTTTGCTTTCATAGGAGATGCACTTGCTTGGTTGCACAACTGGATCTCCTGACCAGTCTTGACTGATGAACTGATGACTTAGCAATGGACAATGCAATGCTATGCAGTGGACAATGCTAATGTTAATGACCTAAAATGAAAATGTATGTACAAAATGGGAGGTGCAAATTTGAGGTGCTACAGTATTTTATCGATGAGTTAGCTTGGCTGAAGCACAAAAGAATAACCAATGAGACATATGGCGAAAGAGAAACCTTCTATGCAAATGATGCATGAAATGAAATGCTTTGGTTGTTTTTATTTTCAAGGGACTTACTATTTTATTTGCAAATATATAATGATAACAAAAATTGAAACAATTTGTTTTACCATAAAAATCTGTTTTATTTATATTATTGGAAGGATTACACTGAGTATAATTTAAGAAACCAAAATACAAAACACAAGAGGAAAGGAAACTAATCATCCTAAGGATCCCTTAACAACAGTATCAGATGACTGGACCGCAGGCGCGTACTTCCTTCGGATGCGTCGAACCTCGAACTCAAAAGAAGTCTTCATCTGAGCCTTCTCAAGGACAAGATGACCTACAATCTTCTTCCAAGCACCGGAAGGTTGAGGCATACTAGAGGAAGATGAAACCTCTGGCTCTCTCTGTCTCTTCACTGCTCAGTCTTCAAGAAGTTCAATAAGTGCATCTTTGTCCTTAGACTGAAGCTGCAACTCCTCATGCTTTCTACTCAAAGAATGAAAACGCTCTTCCCACATATCCTTCTCTTGCTTCATCTTAGTGAGTGTGTGTTCCAACTCCTCGATATATTGGTTAGGGAGAGTTGATGGCTCAGCCACAACCATAGACATAGGTCTCTCACAAGCATAAGGCATCTTCAACTCCAAATCTCTTTTCTTCACCCAATGAGTGTAAGCTTCCAAAGCTACACAGTTGCGCAGACCAAGCTCAGATCTTCCTTTCCTATTCATATCACTCCAAGCATGTACCATCTTCTGCTTCAAATGTTGGGTATCTTTACCCTCTTGATAGAAAAGAACTTCTAACTGAGGGTTATTAGGTTTGTCTCTCAATGGGAACCCAAGTTGACGACGAGCCAAAGCCGGGTTATAGTTGATCCCTCCTTGTGTACCAATGAGAGTCACATTAGTGAATTCACCACAACTATCAATAATATCCAAGCTACTCAATGAAGAATCATACCAAACTATATCATCATTAGTGAGAGACATAAGTCTCTGAGACCACCGTAGACATTGTTTGTTTTCCATAAAAGCAGGCGTCTGAGGCAAGTGCGAAATAAACCACTTGTACAGAAGAGCAACACAACACATAATAGTTCCACGACATTTAGAATTCCTCAAATTCAAAGATAAGTACATATCACCCGACAAAGTAGGCACCGGATTTCCAATCAAGAAGATTCTAATGGCGTTAACATCAACAAAACCGTCAATGTTAGGGAACAAAGTCAAACCATAGATGAGCAACACCAAGATGGCTTCAAAAGCATCCACACTGTAAGACCCTAATTTTGACCCTAATATCCCTCATGGCATCATGTTATTGCACAAGTGCATTGCCTCAAGGATCATAACATGTTTGGCTCCTTAACCCTAGGGTTGGGACTTGTTTGAGTGATTTGAGATCACCAAGCATGCTTGTATTGTATATTATTTCTTTTATTATTTGATTACTAACCAAAAGCACAAAAATATGTCACTAAATCTTTTTGTTTTGAAGCTCAAATGATCATGTGCTCCACAATACTCCTAGGAGGCTCCTAAGCCCAATGCAATGGCTAGATGAAGATGAGAAAAAGCATGATAATGGTACAAAAAGTCCCTAATCACCATATATGTATCCCAAGTATATCAATTTGCCAATTTGATCAAGATAACCCAAAGGACTTGAAGATTGTTTCCCAAGGAAACCATAATTTCACTCTGCTTTGACTGTGCCTTGCCCATGAAGCAATCTTAACCTCTAATCAAATTTAATCAAGTGAAGTTATTTTATTTATCATTTTATGCATATATGAGCCTATTTGAGGCCCCTCAATCATTTATTCATCAAGTTTGAAAGTTTAACTTTGAAAAGTTGACCAGTCAAGTCATATGACTAAGCTGAGGTCCACTAAGCTATAATAATTGATGTGTTTGTCAAATGAAGATGACCCCAAACGAAACAATGTTAATATTAACCATATGAACAACTTTCATGTTCATCAAAAATCCATTTGAATCTTGGAAGGTCATCATTCATTTCAAAACATTATACGTCATTTTGATTGAAACCCTAATTTTAGGTCAACTTGCCAAGGGAATAACTTTCTAAATTTTTATGATTTTGAGGTGGGACCAAACGCATTGGAAATATTAAGATGTCTTCTTCAAATGTTATGTTGGACAAAATTTCACAATCCTAAAGTAAATACATGTGATATTGCAAAACATTATAGGTCATCTTTGACCCAATTCATTGAATTTGAAAAAATAACCAACTTCAAATGCCCATAACTTTGTCATATAAAATCCAAATAAAGAAAAATTTCAGCCTATATTGACTATCTTGAGAATATATACAACTTTTACAATGAAGATTTTTTCATTTTAAGCTTGTATCAAGAGGAAAGAGGGGTTTGATCAAGCTTACTTTTGGTTAACTTTTTCAAAGTGATTTAAATATGTTTTATACTTGAACTTTCCAAACCAGTTTTTATCAACTTGAACATGCCAAATGATTTTTTTCCCAGCATGAATTTTGTTCCTTATTTCAAGAGTTTTCCAACCATTACTCACCTTAGTCATTTGGGTCTACCATTTGGGAGATTCGAATTTCTTTTCATTTATGTGCATTTTTGATATTTTATGTTTTAACTTAAAATGCAAGCAGTCTTCATTCCATGTGCATGACCACATGCTTTCCCAATGATCTCAGCAAGCTCCTTCAGCCATTCATGGGCCTCTCACACGTCCACAAATGTCCATGCATTCAAAAGTTCAATTCTCATGCACATGAGCAAAGTGTGAACTCAGCTGCATTCACCTATAAATATAGGCTTCTTCTCCTTCATTTCACAACCTTTTGGAGATCCCACATGCTGCAGAACTGAAACCATAACCCTCACCAAAGGAATCATTCACCATTTTTCAGATTTTTCAAGCTTGAAATTCAGCAACATTAGTTGAGTTTCAAAGCTAGATTCCTTATCCAATCATCTTTCATACATCCAGAGATTAAAAAGGAGCAAAAAGCTTGAAGAGTTCGTGCCCACAAACTCACTAATTTGAAGGTACAAACTCAATCTATTTGGATCTGAAACTCATAATTCAATGTAGTTTTCTTGTATTTTGGTGGTTCTCTAAAGTCCTCATACCTAAGGTAAGCTTTTGGTGCATTCAATTTGCCATTTCATGAACAATCCGTGTGGACAACATGATTTTCTCCTTCATATTTATCTCAATATAGGAAGAATGAAAGAAATCCAATGGTACAGTGATGATCTACATCATATGAGCTTCATTTCCATGTCCTTGTTTTTCATTTTCGTTGAGGTTTATTTTTCGGCAATTCGTGTCGGAATCTGTTTGACTGGTCGGAGAAGATGGTGGTTTCCACCGCCACCACCATGTGTACTGGTTCTAGCCCTTGGATCTCTCCTTCACGATCTAATCTCATGTGTCCGTTTTAATTACTTGTTTTAATTCATTATGATGCGTTGTTGACTTGAGTCCACCGTGCATCATCAGATCCAAGCCGTGCAGTATGCCACGTCAATTAATGAATTGGATCCGGTGGCTCAGCATTTTTCATTTTATTGCATTTTCCTTTTATTTTCTTTAATTAATTTCATTTTCAATAATTCATTAAAAATTCATTTGAGGTCAGAAAAATATGAGACCAACTCTAAAATATTTCTTGAAGAATCTAGTTTTATATTATAATTCTTAATTATTTTTGTGACTTCATTTGATATTTTCATGAATTATTTAGTTTTTAATAATTTTAATTCATTTTAAAATGCTTTATGACTTTTAAAAAATACAAAAATATTTTCATAGCATCTATGGATCATGTTAAGTCAATGAAAAATAGTCTCAACAATTTCTTGTTTGTTTTGAGATTATTTGAGATTTTAATTCATATCATACTATTTTTTGTTGTTTTTTAATTGATTTTAATTACTTTCTGACTTTAAAAATTTGTGAGAAAATTAGTCAAAGCTTGTTTGACTATGTTGAACCTATGAATATTTAATTGGACTTTTTGAAGTTGCTTTGAATCGAATTTGAGATTCAACTTTGTTTGTTTATCTTTTATTTGTACTCTCTTTTAATTCAAAAATTACCAAAAAAATATTATTGACTTCTTGACTTGTTATATTGATTCTTCTTCTGTTTGGTGTTGATCAAGGTTGAATTCATTCAACTTTGATCAAATTCATTGGATCTTGTGGTTTGAAAATCCTTAAGTATCATCACATAGAAAGATGAATGAATTTGATCAAGGATGAGTTATCCCTTGATCAATTGGGATTGATTGTTGACTTTTTGTTTAGTCAATAAACCTAAAGGTAATGAAAACCCTGCTACACACACTATTGGCTTGAGCAGCTTCCTTGATGAGGAAATCAGATGGCAACCCAAATAAACCTTCTTTCTTCACCCAACGAGCCTCTATCTCAGACTTCTTGAAGTGAAGAGCTTCACCTATAAATGACATTTGGGAATCTCTTCCAATCCATTAAAATGCACTTTGCTAGAAACAGGTATTCCCAAGAGATGGACATACTCCTCTAACATAGGCATAAGTTGATAATCGGGAAAAGTGAAGCAACGGTAGAGAGGGTCATAAAACTGAAACAACACACTCAAGAGTCCTTCGACCACATCAACAGAGAACACAGGCAAAAGCTTCCCATGACGTTGCTTGAATTCCAAGGGATCTAATACAAAAGATGATAGCTTCCTTACCTCTTTCAAATCGGGACATCTGAAATTGTACTTCTTAGTGTTCCTTCGTCCACAAATCATAGTCTAAAAATATTTCCAAATAAAACTTCAGTTCCTTAAAATTACTTATCATGTGATGAATGTTATGATGCGCATGAATGCATGAATGCAACAATCACAAATAAGGGATCACACACAAGGCAAACAAACAAAGGTCAAGGGATGAATCAAGTCATTGTTGAGATCAATAATCCATTTTGGTGGATTATGGTTTTCACATTATCAACACCCAAGTTCCATTGATATTGACAAGACTTGATTGGATCAACCAAGAATCAAGGGTTTGTTGTGAGTCACAAGCATGGAGTCGGGTTAAGAACCATCCCAAATGAGTGTACTAAGGATAAAACCTGTAAATCATGTTCTAAAAAGTTCCCAGAGTCTTAATTCCATCTATCGGATATTAAAGGTTATGATGACTGACTCATCAACCCATAATATTCTCAAGAGAAGCTCGTCTGAGTCTACACTTGAACACTCTCTACACTATATCCTAAATAGGTCAAGAGGGGTTAAATGTTCTATGGTCCTCAGCTTCTTGCACCCCAAATTAGAGAATGTAATGCCTAACAACAAATAACTTGTGTGACATTAATAGCTCTAAAAGGGTCCCCACTGAGTAGATGGGTATCAAGCCAACTTGTTAAGGACTAATCCACACAAGTCGAATATGACTATACCATCTTCCTATCTTAATTTCACTCAAGCTCGGGTTAGAACTTATCTCACCACTTCGAGATCACCAAGCATAACAAGCAGATTATATCATACAAACAAATATACATACATCAAATACACAATTATATACACACAAATAGGTAGGCTAAACCCATTGGAGACTACTCCCCAGCAGAGTCGACATTTAATTTCTATAGCGGTAAATTCATGACCATTAAGTTATTGATGAACTTAACGTCAATAAAACCAGAGTCACCACCGTGCTTTTATTGTTTCCAAGGGAAAAGGGAAAAGTAAGAACAAAATCCAAAGGTAAGAAGTTTTCAAATCAAAACTAATAAAATGCCAGAGATTACAGGTAAGGGGGTTGGTTACACAGAGGGAAGGTGTTAGCACCCAAAGTGTCGTAGGTACTCCTAGGGAGCCCTTTCTTGTGTGCATATGTGTTTTTATATAAAATGATGTTTGCAATAAATATAGTGTGGGTATGAGAAAAGAATTCATTAATTATATTTTTGTGTTTGACAAGACCTTCAGACTTGTTCCTACGAACCAACATAAAAATGAGGGATCAAAACCTCGTAGTTCGTGGTATCAATTTCAAAATGAATGAGTTGCTTTTAACAAAAATTTAAGTTTAAAAGAGGCACAATGGGCCTAAAAGGGTTGAATGAGTGTTAGTTCTTTTTGGCTTTTAAAATTTCAAGTCAACATGATTAGGTTCATTTACAAATTTGATTAAAAAAAGAGTTAAAAATGCAATGGCATAAGGCCAAGGTTTTTCATTTGCAATCAAGTCTAAGTTTAGAAATCACAAGAAAAGAAGATTTTTAAAGGAGGGAGAGATTTGAACTTTAAGAAGTGGGGAGGAGATGAAGAGACTAATCCTAAGCAAAAATTTAAAAGTTAAGAGTTTAGAATCAAGCAAATATCAATGGGATGCAATCCAATAGACAAGAATGTCATATAGAAACCCAAATTCCCTTGGACTTTAGAATCAAGAAATATCAATATACAAATATGTAGAATGAAGAGTAAGGCATCAAATAAAGATAGCCACATCCAAGCTAGCAACTCCATGATTTTTGTCATAATCTCCCATGTATCAGATGACTTCTGAGATTGGCACTAGACACAAGTTCAAATTAACAGCTTCAATAAGACCATGTAGCAGATGAACTCAAATGGGATCTCAATATTTGTATCAGATGAAAGTTCACTTCACAAGCACTTGGTTTCATGAAAGTTGGCATTGGCCAAGTCCTTTTTCATAGGGAGTGTTGCCCTAATTCTAAGTCCAATGTCTCAGATCAAATCCAACAGTGCACACAAATGTCTTTTAGGGTTTTTGTTGTTATTATGTACATTAAGGTCAAAGGACAACAAACACAAACAAGTATATACAATCACAATATAATCGCAAAGTATGGCTCAAGTGAGAAAACTGAAAATGGCATTAGAATAAACAAGTTAAATGGTATGGATAATGGGAAATGAATAAAGGCTTGAATTTAAAGTGTATAAAAATAAATGGCTTGAAATTAAATGTTAGTTGAATTTTATTGATTAGAAGTTAGTATTGCTTTTGCTTTTGTTTTGCTTAATGCATTCTTTGGAGAATACTCAACCCACTATTCACAAGCATGGATTCTTGAACCAAGACATCTTACAAAGGAAGGAAAAAATGCCAAGTTTCCACACAATACCATGAAAGAGGGGAGACTTACAATCTCACTTACTAGAATGCTATGCCTTTTGTGTAACAAATTTAGCACTATGTTAAGCAATTGTAATTGGACTTATGTAGAAGTCACAACTATTTTAGGCCGGACAATAAATTTTTTAGTGCTAATGCATGTTAGAGATATGGTATTATGAACCATACTCCTAAAACATACCACACTTAAAAGAAAATGCAAAAGGGGTGGACCTAATCTCATCCATACTTATGTTGATTTTGCAACTAACTAGCCTTAGAATATAGAGATATCATAGGTCCATGAAATGAATGAGAAGAGAAAGGGATTGAGATGAAGAGGGAAGGGATATGGAATCAACACAAATTGGTCAAAAGAGGACTTTTATCAAATTAAAATCATTCATTCATTTTTGGAGATGAAATGTACATTTCATCAATCCCCTAAATCCAATGATTTTAACTCAACAAAGTCAAATCAACCTTGACCAAAGCCCAACAATAAGACTCAAACTCAGCAAGTCAACACAAATAGCTTAACACAAGTTATTTGCAATTAAACAAATAAAAATCAATTAAAATATGCATTAAACTAAATTAAGGTTGGTCAAAATCCTAAAACCTCATCAAAACACCAAATAAATGGCCATGAGTTTTTTCTTAGGTCAAACAAGGTCAAAGGACATTGGAGAAAAAACTTCATTTATTTTGGAAACTTGAAAGTATTTTTAAACAATTAAAAATATGCACAAAAACAATTAAATCATGAAAAATATTAATAATGATCCAAAAAATAATTTTAATTTAGAAAATGAAAGAGGAATTTTTAAATTTTTTTTTGGTGAGAGTCTCATATTTTTTGGATCAATATTAAAATTAATATGAATTAATGAAAATAAAGCAATTAAACAAAAAATCAGAAAATGCTAAGATACGTGGACCACTTGATCTCCCTCATTAATTAAGATGGCAGATCAAGTGGATCAGAGTGCGCGTTCTATGATGGACTCTAGTCAATACGCTGCACAGATAGTAATTAAAACCAACCCGTGAGATTAAAACAAAATAAGAGGATCCTATGGTCTGAGACATGCCAATGCATCGTCGGAGCTACAACTCCGGTCTTCTTCTTTGGTGGACCTCACTGGACTGATCCACCTTAGACCATCACTAAAATAAAAAAAGGAGGACATGAATTTATAGTAAAAATGCTCAAGAGTTCGAATCTGGCCTCAATTTCATCTAACTCCAAGCATATTGAATAGGGGCAGCTGTAGCACCTCAAATTTGCACCCCCCATTCATTCATTCATTTCATTTTTAGGTCATTGACATTGCATTAACATTGCATTAACAGTGCATAGTACCTTGCATTTCATCAGTCAAGACTGGCATCAGGAGAAGTCAACTGTGCAAGAGACCAAGCATTTCCATGAGATGAAGGCCCTATGGTTGTTCTAGAAAGCTTACATGACCCAAGGTCCATGTTGAAGCAATTTGGCCAAGTGTTGAAGGCTCAAAGTCCACAGTGCATGACCAAGTCATCTGAGGCCCATAAAAGTCAACTACAAGTCAACTGAGGGCTAGGAGATGGAGAAATGGTTTGAGGCACTTCATTCATGTTCAAAAGAGGTTTATTCAACATGTCAAACTCATACCTTGAAGATTTTGAAGCCAGATCAAAAGTTTCCGAAAATGGAAAATGACCTATAATTTCAAGTTTCCAAAAATGGCAAGTTTTTGGACCAACTTCAACTCAACTTTCCAACATCAAATAAGCTTCAAATGAAATTTTGACTAACATGAAAGTTGAAGATATTTCTCTCCCATTTCCAAAAAGTCCAAGATCATGAGCATCTGATGAATGGTTGAGGAGTTATGATCAAATCATGGCAAAGTGTGCTTGAAACTTCAAATGGCCATATCTTTTGAACCAAGACTCCAAATTTGGTGGTTCTTTTTGCACAATTCTCCTCATGACAAGAATTTTCCAAATACCTCATCACATTGCATGAAATGGGAATATATGATCACTTGCTTATTCATGAAGTTTTTGAAGGAAATTTGCCAAAATCAAAATTGGTTGATCACATGCATGTAATTCCAATTCCAATGTGTGCATGGAGTAATTTTGAGTGGATTTGGGCCTTGGTGTGTACTGTTCACGTGTGCATCCCATGCATGAGGTGAAAATGCAAATTGGTGCATGCACCTTATATCCTTCTAATCTCATTTAGCTTTGGCCTAATCATGATTTCAGGTTGATTAAGAGGACATATATAAGGTTAATCATAACTGAAGTGGAGAGAATACACAAGTTCAGATCTAGAAATTCCCATTTGTTCTCAATTTTCATCTTGCTCGATTTTGAATATTTCTCACATAAACCTCATTTCTCTTGGTAAATTCATGATCATGGAGTGGTTTTGAGTGAGATTGAACGTGCATTTTGAAGAATTCGTGCCAGATTCAACCATACCTGAAGCTTGAAGGTGTTAATGGAGTTTTCAAATTAAGCTGGATTCACACGTGTTGGAGCTTCAATTTCTTCATCAATCATCTCTACAAACATTCTGGAATTGATCTGGATCATTTGGAGTGTTGAATCGTGCAAAACAGGAACCTGCTCTTCAAGAGGTAGGATTTTTGACTCTCTTAATTCTCAAATTCATGTACATATTTATGTAGATCTTTGTTTGCTGAGAATTTTGAGCTAAAAATCGAGTGAAATGGTGTAGTATTCATTGAGTTATGCGCGTTTGAAGTTTGAGATGCAAAAATGTTCATGCTCGATTCTTTTTGATCTTGATGTTTTAAGCTTAAATGTTTGTTGATCCTTGCTCACCATTGAAAGATCTTGCTAATGATGTAATTTTTGTCGAATTCTGGATGTTTCTGGAATTTCTGGAATTTGGTGGATGAATCTTCATCTTCTTCATGATGAAGATGATGAATCTTCATGTTAGCGACGGTACTGAGCGTGCTAGCGACGGATTCTGGGCAGGCTTAGGGTTTTCAGACCAAACGACGTCGTTTGGTATTCGCGCGCGCATTTTGAATCTGGACAGGGTTCGATCCCTGCCGAGCGCGTGTTTTCAAATGTTAATTCATTTTTAGTGTCTCCCTCCTCTTTTGCCATGCTTGTTCATCTTTGACTTTCAATTTTTTTGTTAACTTAGAAAAATCATAATAAATTGAAAAATTCATCAATTCACTCCCAAATTTTTGCAAAATGATCCTTGTTTTGTCTAGTTTTTTATGATGATGAGTTTGGAAGTTGTGCACGGCTGGAATTTTACTTGCTCTAGGTTGATTACTCATAGGTGCATGTATGATCTTGCCTTACTCTTCCTATCATGAAATGCTTGATTTTAATCCAATGGACTTGAAATTTTACATGCTGATTCTAGATACATTAATGGACCTTTGAGTTGGTCATTTTACATGCTGATTTTAATACATTATTTGAATCATTTATGTTTTGATTGGGAATTTTCATTCTTAATGTTCAAATGTGTGCCTTGAATTGGTCATTGACTTCTCTTGCCTATTACATGAACTTGTATGATGATTTTGGTTTGGTCCTTTTTGGGACTTGTTCTTGATTGATTAAATATGATCCATGTTGAATATCAAGTTCTGTTTTGGCCTTTTGATCCATTTTTGACCCTAGGCTTTGACCTAGTGGTTTGGACTTACCATTTGAGTTGTGAATTTTAGGTTCAAGTGTGCATCTCCATGATTGATGTTGCTCCTTCATTTGAGTTTGATCATTTGTTGTTGTTGGCTAACATTTGCTGTTTTGTAGGCTTTGAGGATGGTTCACTTGTGTTTATGGCTGATGTGTTGCATATTAGGTTGTCTGTCTGATATTGACTGTTGACTATTGTCTGGATTTTGTACTGATTGGTTTAGCTGTTTCCACAGGTACTTAAGTTGCTTTAAGTTCATTTGAACTTTGCTTTGCTCGCTTGTGGTTGGCATACCACTGAGGTATAATTCCTTGATCTTCATGTAGTCTGGAAGACCTGTCATGTTACTTTGGCAGGCATCTGTCTGAAGCCCTCCTTAAGAGGCAATGTTTGTGGTTGTTTAATTTTGTGCCAAGCAGGTTAAGTCCTCTTAAGAGGCAATTGGCAGATAAAAGGGATGTGCAATCCATCCCCTGCTATTCAGTTGTGTCATTCACTTTGCTCACACCATGTGTTGATGCATTGTGAATAAGAACCCAAGATCTTGTTGTGTGAGTCATGTGGAGAAGAGTTCCTACATTCTGAACCCCTACACTTTCTATTTGAGTCAAGCTCTCCCAGGCCAGGGATAAGAGCTGTGAGGTCTTACCCACACTTCCCATTTCATCTGCTTCACCCTAACTCTCAATGTTAGGGTTAAGAGCTAAAAACACCCCATTCCAGTTGGCTTGTTTCTACAGCCTAGCCTTGTATGAGCCAATTGTTTGCATATAGTGTGTGTGCTTGCTCTCTTGTGCTTGTGTTTGCTTTATTGTACTGTTTAGGCTAGCTTGCTTCCTGTGCAAGTTAGGATAGAGACCTCAACATAGGGATCGTATGCATGACAACTTCTAGGCTCGAGTCGTATTCTCCCTAGTAGCTTGTTATCTCCCTTGTCTCTGGTTAGGTTAGAAGTTCTTTCCCTGTTAAGGGGAACTACGTCGCCCTGATCCTTATACCAGATGAGGTACGTAGGCAGGAGATGAGCAGATCTCTCCGGGCGCCCTTTTTCTTTTTCAACCCTCTCGTTTGCTTGTGTGGAGTCTGACGTAAGTCCAGCGATTGGCAGTTGGTTTCCTGTGTGTGTTTGTTGGTTCAGAGCCTGATGTAAGTCCAGCGATTGGCATTCGGTTTCCATGTTTGCCTGTTTGTGTGGAGTCTGACGTAAGTCCAACGATTGGCAGTCAGTTTCCTGTTTGTGTTTGTGTTTGTTTGGCGTGCGTTAGCCGAGCTACGAGTGCTCTGATTCTTTATCTGGTTAGAGAAGATATGTATGCATAGGATGCGACATCCTAGCGAGCACATTTCCCCTTCCCCCAAACTACGTCGACTCTGATGTCTGTGTCTGACAGACTACGTAGGCCCAGGATGCGATATCCTGCCGAGTCCCGTTTCTTCCGTCTTTCGTCTGTGTTTGATTCCAGCGTGCGTGCAGTTTGTGAGCAGTTTCTTTAGCAACCTTTCTTCTATTCTTTCTGAGCGTGGATCCCGTCGAGTACGACGGATGCGTAGGGGTGCTAATACCTTCCCTTCGCATAACCGACTCCCGATCCTATCAATCTCTGGTCGCGAGACCATTCCTTTCCAAGTTTACTTCGAGCGTTTCCTTTCCCTCCTTTGGGATAAATAACGCACGGTGGCGGCTCTGTTTCTTTTTCCCGCCGATTTTTTGTGTAATGCGACAGCTGGCGACTCTGTTGGGGATATTTATAGTGAAGTTGACCTCCTGCTGGTCCATCTTCCCTAAGCGAGTCAGTCCTAGCGCTCTTTAGGATAGGGTTTGGTTGCTTTATTGCTTTATTTATTGCATTTATGATTATGATGTGATTGTATATATGTGCATTATGTGTTTGCATGCATCAGTTATCATTGTGCTGGTTGTGTCTCTGTTTCTCTGTGGGGTGGGAGTTACAAGAGGTAAAAGGCCCAATACCCAGACTATGAGTGAACTCTAGGATACCTAGGAATAGAGTGATTCATGGGAAGCGGGTGGTATTGCGCCACTTAGCAGAACATGGTATCACGAGCAATTCAGATCCTGATGGGGTATTATCGTTGCATACACCTGGTGTGTACATGATGATATTCTTGAAAGGGTTGTTTATCCTGCGTTTCTCTTGACCTTACCCTGGCCTAGATGACACCCGTGAGTGGGGAGGGATTGAATCATTTGCAGGTACTGATGGTGACTATGGTTCAGTTGGACTTATGGATATCTATCTCTGACACGCCGGAGTTCTGTCCGTGATCTATCAGCGGGTTCCATTTATTTCGGATCCCCGGGCTGAATTTGAGGATACTGGTTCAGAGGATCTGGTTGTCATCCGTTCAGTGGATTTCCTGTGATGATAATGATATATCCCCCGGTTCCGTTTATTTCGGAACTCCCTAAGTTGGATTTATGGTTACTCGGGCCCTCAGATGATTGTAATCAGTTCAGAGACTGGTCCAGTACAGTTGATCCTCAGTTGACTTGGAAGATGGCACGGTGACCTGCATGCATGCATTTGCATCATTCCCATTTCGCATTCATCTGCATTTAACCCATGTCTATCCGTACTCAGGGTCCATTTTTTGATTAAGATTTTGGTCGAGAGACATCCGGATGTCAGAATGTTGTTGATGAAATATTATCCGTCTCAATGAAGCCCAAATCAAAGGACAGAATATTCCTCATACGGATAGACATTGCATGTGTGAGTCATATTAACCTGTTTGTTGTTTTGTAGGTGTCAGTATCTAACCGGTGCGCATAGCTCTTCCGCTCAGGTACCCTGCTAGACTCTACAAACTCAGACTAATCGATCCGCCTAACGCCGACATTCTCGAATTGAAAGAGATGATGAGGGAGTTGTTCAGAGTCGTGCAAGGGCTCGCCTTGGGGCAGAAGGCAATTGCTGAGAGGTTGGAGAGTATTGAAAATTGGCTAAGGATGGAGAAAGTTCAGGGAAAGGCTCCGTCGTCCGTAGTAAAAAAACCCTCCGGTGCTGTAGTAAAAAAGCCCTCTGGAAGTGGTCAGCACAAGAAGGAAGTTGAATCAAGTGGTGTGCATGCCAGAAAGGAACATGGCAAAGATCGTTATCACCCTTATGCTGCTGCAGTGACCACTCCTGTTGGTAATCCACCTGTACAACAGCGACAACCACCACCTCAATAGAAGGCACCGAAAGCTAAGGGCCAAGTGAAGAAGGGGACGACGGATCGTCAGTTTGATAAGCCACCCGTGACTTATACCCTTCTGTTCAAGAGGTTGAGGGATCTTGGGTTAGCTCAACCAAGGATATTGGTTCCTATAGAATTACATCGGAGGCCTGCAAACTACGATGAGAATGCCAGGTGCGAGTTCCATTCTGGGGCACCAGGACATAACATTGAGGGTTGTAGAGCTTTTAAGCATGTCGTCCAAGATATGGTGGATTCTAAGGCCATCAGTTTGGCACCGATATTGAAGGATAATGCTAACCCCGTGCCTATGCATGGTCCCGTGGGGGTGAAGGTGATGTCAAAGGACAAGAGAGGAATAGAGGTGCCTAAGGGGGATCAGTTAAAAACTTCCATGTCTATGGTCCCAAAACATCTGATGAAGAGTGGAGAACTCCCTAGTGTTGATAATTGTTGTGCGGCCGTCGCCACAAATGGGTGTGTAGTGATGGGGGAAACGATCCAGAGAATGATGGAAGTAGAAATGGACGGTGAAAAATATGAAACACCAAGTCAGGCAGTTGAAACCGTCAAGGTAGAGAACGCCATTCTTGCTGAGAAAGAGAAGAAGCTGTCCATTTCTTCTTACAAACAGGCCCTAGAAGTGGTGAAGAACGGAGAAGCCCTAGGCTGGGGAAAGATCATAGACATTGTGGTGAAAGCAGATATGTTCGGGGTTGGCTATCAGTCAGATCAATACTCGTCTAGACAAAACAGAGGACGTCGTCAACCGTTCACATTCGTCAGTGCCGAAATGCTGGATCCAGGTCACACCTGTGCAGTGGGTGAAAAGATTGACAGTGACTGCGAGCTTGACTCGTGGATAAAATCGTGCGTACCAGGGAACTGGAAGGCCTCAAAGATCATCACTGTCACTCATCCTGAAGAGTAGTAGTTCTATTTTTCAAATTCTGTTTGCATGAAAGCCATACGTTTTTCCCGAAACGTAATGGTCCATTGTAAGAGCCATCTCATGTGTTTCATTTTGCAACATTTTGCATCATTAATAAATGGATGTTTTTGTATTAAAAACGGTGTTCCCTGTTTTTCATTTATTTTTGCAGTTTAAAAATAAAAATAAAAATGAAATGTTTATTTTCATTTTTCTTTCCTTTTGATTTGTCTTGTTCCGACCTCAAAAATGACTATCCTCCTGATCTCATTGATAACAATTCGATTACACCTCTGTATGACTTCGACAATCCGATCTATCATGCCAAAGAAGAAGGCGAAGAAGATTGTGATCTGCTGGAATTAGCCAGGTTGTTGAAACAAGAGGAGAAGGTGATTCAACCGCACGAGGAGCGATTCAAGATTGTTATTCCAGGCACCTCCGAGGTCAGAAAGGAAGTGAAAGTTGGGGCCGCTTCAGAGGCGAGTCGAGAGCAGAATGGTAGCCTTGTTGAAAGAGCATGTTGATATCTTCCCCTGGTCGTATCAGGATATGCCAGGGTCGGATACCGATGTCGTTGTGCACAAGCTACCATTGAGAGAAGACTGTCCTCTAGTGAAGCAGAGCGTCGGTGCCATGTATCAAGGAGCCATGGTGACTTTGTTTCATGATATGATTCATCATGGAATCAAATGCTATGTTGATAACATGATAGCAAAGTCCCAAGCAGGAGAGGGGCATCCGGTAGACCGGGTCAAGTCGTTGGACCAGTAAAGATAATTCAAACTGAGGTTGAATCCAAATCAGTGCACTTGTGGAGTTCTGTCCGGTAAGTTGCCGAGGCTTATTGTGAACGAAAGAGGAATCGAGGTCGATCTTGCTAAAAAAAAAGGAAAGAAAAAAGTAATACAAGAAATGCCTGAATCGAGAACAGAAAAGAAGGTTCATGGTTTCTTAGATAGATTGAATTGCATTTCACGGTTCATATCTCATTTGACAGCCACGTGTGAATCCACCCAAGCTGTTGAAAAAAAAAGAGATCGAACGGTCAGGTAAAATAGTGATTGCCAAGGGGAATTTGAAAGATAAAAAGAATAAGTTGCAGGAACCTCCGATTCTGATGCCGATGGAGAAACGGTCATTAATTCTGTACTTGACAGCCCTCGAGGGGTCTATGAGGTGTGTACTGGGTCAGCATAACGAGTCTGGTCGAAAAGAGCATGCAATTTACCTTAGCAAAAAGTTTATCGACTGTGAAATAATACATTCATTGATCGAGAAAACTTGCTGTACTTTGGCATAGGCTGCTCGCCGACTGAGACAGTATATGCTGGTTCATACCACTTTTTGGATTTCCAAGATGGATCTGATCAAGTAAACAAGTGAAAAGCCAGCATCGACCGGACGGGTTGCGAGATGGCAAATAATTCTGACTGATTCGTGATATACAGTACACCTCTCAGAAGGCAATCGAGGGGAGTGTATTGTCTGATTGCTTCGCTAAGCAGCCCGTTGAGGATTATCAACCAAGGAAGTTTGAGTTCCCTGATGAGGACATCGAGGTTATCAAATCGAAGGATTGTGAGTAACCGATCCCGGAGGAGGGGCCTGACCCTGAATCCGAACGGATTCTGATGTCTGATGGGGTTGTCAATATGAATGGTAGTGGGGTTGGTACCGCTTTAGTTACGCCAAAGGGATCCCACGTTCCTTTTGTTGCCTGGTTATCATATGAATGTACCAACAATGGTGGCTGAGTACGAAGCTGGTATCCTGGGTATCGAACCTCAGAGCGTACGTCTACTGGGGCAACGCCTTTCTCACTCGTGTATAGGATGGAAGCCGTGCTAGCAGTTGAGGTCCAGATCCCATCATGGAGAGTCCTGATGGATGAGAAATTAGAAGAGGTTGAGTGGATAAGGACGCGGTATGAAGAGTTGAGCCTGATTGAAGAGGCTGGCAATTACTTGTCATGGGGCAGTTGTACCCAGTGAATGAAGCATGTTGTTGACCGAAAAGGGCGACCTCGTGCGTACCACGTGGGAGAGCTGGTATGGAAAAGGATCCTTCCTCTTCAAGACGATCGTGGGGAAAGTGGATATACAATTATGAATGCTCATTCGTGATCAAGAAGGCGTTCTCTGGCAGAGCCTTGTTGTTGACGACCACGGATGACGAGGATTTGCCATCCCTTGTGAATGCGGACGCAGTTAAAAAATACTTCGTAAGAGAGACCCGCTGGATGAAAAGAATAAAAGAGTCCAGGAAAAAATGGGCATCCCGGCGAACCAAAAGAAAAAGAAAAGGTTCGGGCAAAAATTAGGGATAAAAAAGAAAAAACTGTACACCCGGCAAGTCGAAAACCCCACAAGGGCGGCTTGGGAAAAAAGGGTATCCCGGTGGACTGAAAACCCGAAAGGGCGGTCCAAGCAAAATAGGGATTGAAATGAACAACTGCGTCCAGCATAATCGTTGATACTTTGGTTAACACATCCTGGATAATCCCCGACAGAGATCGATCGGAAGCGTCTTGTTCGGAAGACAGAAAGTGCGGAAAGTCTTGAGGACATATGGGGTGTAACCAAGTTGGAACCCGATGAGATCACGGTTTCACATTGCCATTAGGATAGATTTTCCTTTTGTGCGCAATCACCTCTTTCCAGGGATTGCTTCCTGTGTTGCTCGGTTATGAGCCACCTTTTTTCAGTCAATAAATGCATGTTCAGTCAAATAATTTTGTTTTTGTCTTCATTACCGCTTTGATTGCGAAAACATCCGTTTATTTTTGATAAGAATATTTGCATCTTGAAACATGGAGATCCCTTCCGATGCATGCTTATAAGATTGAAAGCGTGAAATCTTATTCGAAAGTTTGAGTGACCTAGGTGTTGAAATGTTGGCATGCCTGGGGCACGCTTTTATCTAACGATCTCTTGTGCAGGTGCTGTTAGATATCTTCATTCACTTGCAGTTTGTGATGGGTAACCTTTTGACAAAAGATCCCTGCAGAGTCCAATCAGGGGCAAGGGATAGAAGAATGGCGAAAAGACAGTGAAAAATTACGACGACGATCCTAGAGGGTAATCAAGAAGACTCTTCAAAGTCTGAAGATTAGAGAGTGAGCCCGGATCTGAGGAGATCAATTGTCTCGAAGCAAAAAAAGACGAGAATACTAAGTGATGAATCAGAAAAGACCGGATGAGTCTGGGAGTCCTCGAAAGTGGAAAGTTGACGCTGTGGTTGGATGATGAATGCCAGTGTTCGACGAATCGACGGGTGTTCCGTGTCAAATAGACCGTATCTCCCCAGTGGATTTGGGAGTGTTATCTCCATAGCAGATGCGAGATCGGTGTCTCCTCAGCGAGCCTGAAGGTTGCCATATCCCCAGTGGAGGTGTCTGTGGGTAGTTTGTTCCTCAGCAATCAGGTTCGAAATGCCTTTCCCCCAACAGGGTGGAGAGATGATTTTTCCCCAGCAGTCGGGTAGCAGGCCTGAAAATTGATCTATTCCCCAAGCAAGTCTGAAAACTTTTAAGAACTGTTCTTCCCCAGCAGTCGGGTAGCAGGCCTGAAAGTTGATCTATTCCCCAGCTAGTCTAAAGATTGTTAGTCCCCACTGAGCCGGAAGGTTGTCGTATCCCCAGCAATGGTGTTTGCGGTTAGTTTGTTCCTCAGGAGTCGGGTGTAATCCTCAACATAGTCGTGAATGCATTTCCCCATCAGGGTTGTGATTGTCTCCCCCAATAATTTTGAAGTGGGTGGTCTTCCCAGCGGAGGTTCGTATTGGTTGTTTCCCCCAGCGGAGTCCCCAAGTGGATCGTGTTCGGTGAAAATTATCCCCAGTAGAGTTTCTCCTGCTCATGGATTGGTAGGTATCCCCAGTAGAGGTGAGCATTGGTTGTGTCCCCCAGCGGAGTCCCCAAGTGGATCGTGTTCGGTGAAAATTATCCCCAGTAGAGTTTCTCCTGCTCATGGAGTGGTAGGTATCCCCAGTAGAGGTGAGCATTGGTTGTTTCCCCTAGCGGAGTCCCCAAGTGGATTGGATTAGTGAAAGTTATCCCTGGTGGGATTTATCCTTTCTCCAGCAGCAATGCTAGTCCCCAGCACGGTTGAGAGGTTTATTTCCTCTACCGTCCCCAGAGTATCAGATCAGCAAAGCACCCTCAGCAGTGCGTCTCGCCGCAGAGTTGGAGAATCCAATCAGATTTGTGCGCTCAGCGAAGCGATCATTTGCTCCCCAACAGGAGTTCTCTTCATTTGCATCTTGCATGTAGTAATCATTGCATCCTCAAATAGCATAGCATTTCCATTCAACATGGAGCATTACGCCATAGAAAAATTCAAACATATGCATTCATATGCTAAACCTGACTGAACCACATCCTCAGCAGAGGCAGACCATTGTTCGACGTCTGTACGGCACATTTGCTACAGTTTCTCTTGACAGACAGCATTCAGGATTGGTAATCCCCTGAGAGGTTTATTTCCTCACCCATCAGTGAAAGGGACTTGTCTCCCCAGCGTAGTCCCCGACAAGTGTGTGGCCTTGTCCTGACATATGTAGATGTCATCCTTGTGATACCGGTAAGTGTCGTGTTGATCCCGTATGGAACCTTCCTTTTTGGTGTCTGTAGACATCATCTTTCGATGTTCGTAGCATCCTTTCTCCCATTCGTCCGTCGACGTATGGTTGAGTCTTCCCAGTCATCCGTTGATGTTTGGTCACCTCTCCGTTGGTGTCGATAAACGTCGAGTTTTTCCCATTCGTCCGTTGACGTCTGGTTGTATCTTTCTCCCATTCATCCGTTGATGTCTGGTCACCTCTCCGTTGGTGTCGGTAAACGTCGAGTTTTTCCCATTCGTCCGTTGACGTCTGGTTGTATCTTTCTCCCATTCATCCGTTGATGTCTGGTCACCTCTCCGCTGGTGTCGATAAACGTCGAGCTTCTCCCGTTCGTCCGTTGACGTATGGTTGAGTCTTCCCATTCATCCGTTGATGTCTGGTCACCTCTCCGTCGGTGTCGATAAAAGTCGAGCTTCTCCCGTTCGTCCGTTGACGTCTGGTCGAGTCTTCCCATTCATCCATTGATGTCTGGTCACCTCTCCGTTGGTGTCGATAAACGTGGAGCTTCTCCCGTTCGTCCGTTGACGTCTGGTCGAGTCTTCCCATTCATCCGTTGATGTCTGGTCACCTCTCCATTGGTGTCGGTAAACGTTGAGTTTTTCCCATTCGTCCGTTGACGTCTGGTTGTATCTCTTTCTCCCATTCATCCGTTGATGTCTATTCACCTCTCCGTTGGTGTCGATAAACGTCGAGCTTCTCCCGTTCGTCCGTTGACGTCTGGTCGAGTCTTCCTATTCATCCGTTGATGTCTGGTCACCTCTCCGTTGGTGTCGGTAAACGTTGAGTTTTTCCCAATCGTCCGTTGACGTCTGGTTGTATCTCTTTCTCCCATTCATCCGTTGATGTCTGGTCACCTCTCCGTTGGTGTCGGTAAACGTCGAGCTTCTCCTGTTCGTCCGTTGATGTATGGTTGAGTCTTCCCATTCATCCGTTGATGTCTGGTCACCTCTCCGTTGGTGTCGGTAAACGTCGAGCTTCTCCCGTTCGTCCGTTGACGTATGGTTGAGTCTTCCCATTCATCCGTTGATGTCTGGTCACCTCTCTGTTGGTGTCGGTAAACGTTGAGTTTCTCCCATTCGTCAGTTGACGTATGGTTTGAGTCTTCCCATTCATTCGTTGATGTCTGGTCACCTCTCCGTTGGTGTCGATGAACGTCGAGTCTTTCCCATTCGTCCGTTGACGTCTGGTTGTATCTCTTTCTCCCATTCGTCCGTTGACGTATGGTTTGAGTCTTCCCAGTCATCCGTTGATGTCTGGTCACCTCTCCGTTGGTGTCGATAAATGTCGAATTTCTCCCATTCGTCTGTTGACGTATGGTTTGAGTCTTCCCATTCATTCGTTGATGTCTGGTCACCTCTCCGTTGGTGTCGATGAACGTCGAGTTTTTCCCATTCGTCCGTTGACGTCTGGTTGTATCTCCTTCCCCCATTCATTCATTGATGTCTGGTCACCTTTCCGTTGGTGTCGATAAACGTTGAGTTTTTCCTATTCGTCCATTGACGTCTAGTTGTATCTTTCCCAGTCATCCGTTGATGTTTGGTCACCTCTCCGTTGTTGTCGGTAAATGTCGAGTTTTTCCTAGTCGTCCGTTGGCGTCTAGTTGTGATTTCTTTGTTCCCATTCATCATCTTTCGATGTCTGGACGTGGTTCCTTTTTCTAAAAAAATCAAAATCCCCAGTGAAGTCATTGGTAAACGTCGTGTCTGGTCCAGTGATAAATATCAGATCCCAGTGGAGGTTGCCGTTGGTGAACAGTCTTTTCTTGGATCCTTGCAGAGTGCAAATTTCTACGGTTCTTTGGTATTCAATCCCTATTTACCTTGAAGGACTGACAGTCGTTGCTCTCATTCGTTCAGGTTCCCAGTTGATTGAATAGTGGCAGCTGTAGCACCTTAAATTTGCACCCCCCATTCATTCATTCATTTCATTTTTAGGTCATTGACATTGCATTAACATTGCATTAACAGTGCATAGTACCTTGCATTTCATCAGTCAAGACTGGCATCAGGAGAAGTCAACTGTGCAAGAGACCAAGCATTTCCATGAGATGAAGGCCCTATGGTTGTTCTAGAAAGCTTACATGACCCAAGGTCCATGTTGAAGCAATTTGGCCAAGTGTTGAAGGCTCAAAGTCTACAGTGCATGACCAAGTCATCTGAGGCCCATAAAAGTCAACTGCAAGTCAACTGAGGGCTAGGAGATGGAGAAATGGTTTGAGGCACTTCATTCATGTTTAAAAGAGGTTTATTCAACATGTCAAACTCATACCTTGAAGATTTGGAAGCCAGATCAAAAGTTTCCAACAATGGAAATTGACCTGCAATTTCAAGTTTCCAAAAATGGCAAGTTTTTGGACAAACTTCAACTCAACTTTCCAACATCAAATAAGCTTCAAATGAAATTTTATCCAACATGAAAGTTGAAGACCTTTCTCTCCCATTTCCAAAAAGTCCAAGATCATGAGCATCTGATGAATGGTTGAGGAGGTATGATCAAATCATGGCAAAGTGTGCTTGAAACTTCAAATGGCCATATCTTTTGAACCAAGACTCCAAATTTGGTGGTTCTTTTTGCACAATTCTCCTCATGACATGAATTTTCCAAATACCTCATCACATTGCATGAAATTGGAATATATGATCACTTGTTTATTCATGAAGTTTTTGAAGGAAATTTGCCAAAATCAAAATTGGTTGATCACATGCATGTAATTCCAATTCCAATGTGTGCATGGAGTAATTTTGAGTGGATTTGGGCCTTGGTGTGTACTGTTCACGTGTGCATCCCATGCATGAGATGAAAATGCAAATTGGTGCATGCACCTTATATCCTTCTAATCTCATTTAGCTTTGGCCTAATCATGATTTCAGGTTGATTAAGAGGACATATATAAGGTTAATCATAACTGAATTGGAGAGAATACACAAGTTCAGATCTAGAAATTCCCTTTTGCTCTCAATTTTCATCTTGCTCGATTTTGAAAATTTCTCACATAGTCCTCATTTCTCTTGGTAAATTCATGATCATGGAGTGGTGTTGAGTGAGATTGAACGTGCATTTTGAAGAATTCGTGCCAGATTCAACCATACTTGAAGCTTGAAGGTGTTAATGGAGTTTTCAAATTAAGCTGGATTCACACGTGTTGGAGCTTCAATTTCTTCATCAATCATCTCTACAAACATTCTGGAATTGATCTGGATCATTTGGAGTGCTGTATCGTGCAAAACAAGAACCTGCTCTTCAAGAGGTAGGATTTTTGACTCTCTTAATTCTCAAATTCATGTACATATTTGTGTAGATCTTTGTTTGCTGAGAATTCTGAGCTAAAAATCGAGTGAAATGGTTTGGTATTCATTGAGTTATGCGCGTTTGAAGTTTGAGATGCAAAAATGTTCATGCTCGATTCTTTTTGATCTTGATGTTTTAAGCTTAAATGTTTGTTGATCCTTGCTCACCATTGAAAGATCCTGCTAATGATGTAATTTTTGTCAAATTCTGGACGTTTCTGGAATTTCTGGAATTTGGTGGATGAATATTCATCTTCTTCATGATGAAGATGATGAATCTTTATGTTAGCGACGATACTGTGCATGCTAGCGACGGATTCTGGGCAGGCTTAGGGTTTTCAGACAAAACGACGTCGTTTGGTATTCGCGCGCGCGTTTTGAATCTGGACAGGGTTCGATCCCTGCCGAGCGCGTGTTTTCAAATGTTAATTCATTTTTAGTGTTTCCCTCCTCTTTTTCCATGCTTGTTCATCTTTGACTTTCAATTTTTTTGTTAACTTAGAAAAATCATAATAAATTGAAAAATGCATCAATTCACTCCCAATTTTTTGCAAAATGATCCTTGTTTTGTCTAGTTTTTTATGATGATGAGTTTGGAAGTTGTGCACGGCTGGAATGTTATTTGCTCTAGGTTGATTGGTCATAGGTGCATGTATGATCTTGCCTTACTCTTCCTATCATGAAATGCTTGATTTTAATCCAATGGACTTGAAATTTTACATGCTGATTCTAGATACATTAATGGACCTTTGAGGCTTGATTTGGTATTTTTCTCCTGTATCAATTTTGTTTTATGCTTGTGTTTGCATGGTGTGATAATTTGTGTCACACATTTGGTTGTTATACTTGTGCAATTTGATTTCCATACCAAATGACTTCTAATGCTTCTGATTTTTTGCATGATGGATGTTTTGGGTGTGTTAAATGCTCATGAATTTTTCCAGAATTATTTGAATTATTTCTGTTTTGATTGGGAATTTTCATTCTTAATGTTCAAATGTGTGCCTTGAATTGGTCATTGACTTCTCTTGCCTATTACATGAACTTGTATGATGATTTTGGTTTGGTCCTTTTTGGGACTTGTTCTTGATTGATTAAATATGATCCATGTTGAATATCAAGTTCTGTTTTGGCCTTTTGATCCATTTTTGACCCTAGGCTTTGACCTAGTGGTTTGGACTTACCATTTGAGTTGTGAATTTCAGGTTCAAGTGTGCATCTCCATGATTGATGTTGCTCCTTCATTTGAGTTTGATCATTTGTTATTGTTGGCTAACATTTGCTGTTTTGTAGGCTTTGAGGATGGTTCACTTGTGTTTATGGCTTATGTGTTGCATATTAGGTTGTCTGTCTGATATTGACTGTTGACTATTGTCTGGATTTTGTACTGATTGGTTTAGCTGTTTCCACAGGTACTTAAGTTGCTTTAAGTTCATTTGAACTTTGCTTTGCTTGCTTGTGGTTGGCATACCACTGAGGTATAATTCCTTGATCTTCATATAGTCTCGAAGACCTGTCATGTTACTTTGGCAGGCATCTGTCTGAAGCCCTCCTTAAGAGGCAATGTTTGTGGTTATTTAATTTTGTGCCAAGCAGGTTAAGTCCTCTTAAGAGGCAATTGGCAGATAAAAGGGATGTGCAATCCATCCCCTGCTATTCAGTTGTGTCATTCACTTTGCTCACACCATGTGTTGATGCATTCTGAATAAGAACCCAAGATCTTGTTGTGTCAGTGATGTGGAGAAGAGTTCCTACATTCTGAACTCCCACACTTTCTATTTGAGTCAAGCTCTCCCAGGCCAGGGATAAGAGTTGTGAGGTCTTACCCTCACTTCCCATTTCATCTGCTTCACCCTAACTCTCAATGTTAGGGTTAAGAGCTAAAAACACCCCATTCCAGTTGGCTTGTTTCTACAGCCTAGCCTTGTATGAGCCAATTGTTTGCATATAGTGTGTGTGCTTGCTCTCTTGTGCTTGTGTTTGCTTTATTGTACTGTTTAGGCTAGCTTGCTTCCTGTGCAAGTTAGGATAGAGACCTCAACATAGGGATCGTATGCATGACAACTTCTAGGCTCGAGTCGTAGTCTCCCTAGAAGCTTGTTATCTCCCTTGTCTCTGGTTAGGTTAGAAGTTCTTTCCCTGTTAAGGGGAACTACGTCGCCCTGATCCTCATACCAGATGAGGTACGTAGGCAGGAGATGAGCAGATCTCTCCGGGCGCCCTTTTTCTTTTTCAACCCTCTTGTTTGCTTGTGTGGAGTCTGACGTAAGTCCAGCGATTGGCAGTTGGTTTCCTGTGTGTGTTTGTTGGTTCGGAGTCTGATGTAAGTCCAGCGATTGGCATTCGGTTTCCATGTTTTCCTGTTTGTGTGGAGTCTGACGTAAGTCCAACGATTGGCAGTCAGTTTCCTGTTTGTGTTTGTGTTTATTTGGTGTGCGTTAGCCGAGCTACGAGTGCTCTGATTCTTTCTCTGGTTAGAGAAGATACGTATGCATAGGATGCGACATCTTAGCGAGCACATTTCCCCTTCCCCCGAACTACGTCGACTCTGATGTCTGTGTCTGACAGACTACGTAGGCCCAGGATGCGATATCCTGCCGAGTCCCGTTTCTTCCGTCTTTCGTCTGTGTTTGATTCCAGCGTGCGTGCAGTTTGTGAGCAGTTTCTTTAGCAACCTTTCTTCTATTCTTTCTGAGCGTGGATCCCGTCGAGTACGACGGATGCGTAGGGGTGCTAATACCTTCCCTTCGCATAACCGACTCCCGATCCTATCAATCTCTGGTCGCGAGACCATTCCTTTCCAGGTTTACTTCGAGCGTTTCCTTTCCCTCCTTTGGGATAAATAACGCACGGTGGCGGCTCTGTTTCTTTTTCTCGCCGGTTTTTCGCGTAATGCGACAACAGGGAGTTGAAATTTGAGGATCATGATCTGAGTTGCTTCAATTTAACCTCAAAGCAACTCAATCTTATTTCTTACATTTGTAGGACTTCAGACAACAAAAATTCTAGAAGAATTATGAAGAATTGAGTGAGAATCGAAGAAAAGAAAAATGAGAATATCACCTCCACTGTAGGTTCAGATGGCCACGATCTTGCTTCCAACTTCACTTAGCCTTGCTCTAGATGCTTGATAAAGTAGAATTGAATAAAAAAGAAAGCAGGACTCTTGGAGATTTGAATCTCAAAACAGTGAAGATTCAAACTCGATTTCCAATGGAAATCTACAAGGTTATCCTTTGAGTGGGAGGGTTTAGGGTTGGGGATTCAAAGCTTGCGTGCAAGGGTCCTTAGTTCTGAGCATATACACTTCTATTTATAGCCAAAGCCTTTGATATTTGCACACTTGTTTCAAACTTTCAAAAATAGAAACAGCCTTTCATGGATGCATGTGCGTGTGATAGGCCCATGTAATCATTCAATCAGGTCCAAAATCGTTTACAAACATTGTTGAAGTCATGTTAGCAAGCCATGCAAGTTCAATTATGCCAAATGGTGATCCAAATTTAAGCCATGCGCAAGTCACTTATACGTTTCTCAAATGGGATGAATTTGGACTTTTTGGAAAGGTTACATCAAGTGGAACAACTTTCATGTTGAACACTTTTTCATTTGAAGCTTGGATCATGATGAATATTGAGGTGGAAGTTTGGAAAATCAAACATATCAAACTTTTTTCTATGTGTCAAGCCATATGTTCACTTCTTCCACCTTGGCTAACTTTTTATATGTGCTTGAAATGAGAAAAGTTCCTTCATCACATGTGTAGATATCTCAAAGTGCCTCAAAATGGTCACAAATTTGACCTCATTTAGATTTAGTATGAAGGAGTTATGCATTTTAGAAGTTAAGCAAAGTCACTTGTTCAACGACATTGGTCCAAAATGACCTATAATGTCTCCTCATATCAAATGCATTTAAAAGTTGAATTTGTTATTCCTCCAAACTTCAAAGTTGAAGTAGACATATTTAATTTGATCATGCAACTTGAATGACTTTCATCTCATAAAATTTGAGAAAGTTATGGTCTTGGGAAGTGGACTTTCAAATTAGGGTTTAGACAAAATGATCTATAATCTTTCACCATACAAAATGAATTTCCAAGAAAAAGTAGATCTTGACCTCAATATGAAAGTTATTTGTAATGTAATTTAGAGTAACGTTTCTCTTGGAATCATTTTCATATGACAAAAATTGTAAGAGATAGGGTCTAGAGAACCCTAGTTTTGATTAGTTGAATTCCTCTGGTCAACCACCATGAACCAACTTGCTAGATTGCTATTATATTGACCTTTGGGACTCATAAATGATCATATATGCATAATATGATGAAATGTGAGGTATCACTTGAAATGTTTGATCAATTGTCGAAGAAGTCACACAAGATACCCAAATGAATTAGGGTTTCCAAGGCGAACCAAATCCAAACTCTTGGTGATTTCTTGATCAAAATAACATGTGAAGATCATGGGGATTAATATATGAAGCTTAGAGCCATAGTAAACCAATCCTTGACTGAACTCCTTGCATTGAGGGTCTTAAACCCTATATATGAGCTTGATAGATCAAAGGTGAGCATGTGCACTACCTACAAAAGAGTTAAACTATACAATGACATATTTTTAGTTTTTTGGTTAGTAAATAAAGATAAAATACAAAATATGATACAATCAAGTGGTGCTTGGTGATCTCTCCCAATGCAAACCCAATGAATGGAGGGTGAGGAGGATGCCAAGATGTAATCCCAATGCATATGATGATAAAAAGCATGAGGGATCTTAGGGTCAAAATTGAGGTTTTACAATCACCATGTTCTTTAATTGAAATTTTGATCAATAATTCATCAAGAGTTTGAAGCTTGGTTGCCTTGGAAGTCCTAATTCATTTAGGTATCTTGTGTGACTTCCTCAAAAAGTTTCTTCAACATTTGGTCAAAGATCTCAATGGATAATTGTAAGAACCCAATTTTGACCCTAAGATCCCTCATGAAACTTCATCGTATGCATTAGCATTGGGATCATACCTTGGCATCCTCCTTACCCCTATTTCATTGGGTTTGTTTTGGGAGAGATCACCAAGCACCATGTGATTGTATCATACTTGTATATTATCATTTTACTAACCAAACTACCAAAAAAATATGTCTTTGTATTTGCCTAACTCTTTTTAGGTAGGGCAAGATCCCATTGATTTATCAAGTTCATATCTAGGGTTTGAGACCCTCAGGTCAAAGAGCACAACCATGGATTGATGCAAGAGTGGTTATAAGCACCATATATGAGTCCCAATGATCTCTACATGTTATATTTATCAAGTATTCTTCAAAAGTTTGAGATTGATTTGCCTTGGAAACCCTAGTTTGACTGGGCATCTTGAGTAACTTCTCCCACAAGCTATCTCACCAATTGATCAAATTTTTCAAGGGACACTTCAAAATTAATCATCTTATGCATATATGATTTCCCATGAGCCAAGAAAGTCAAAGGAATTGAAGGTTAGTAGGTTGGTTGATGGTGGTTGGCCAGATGAATTCATCTCATCAAAACTGGGTCTCCCTAGACCCTATCTCCTAAACCTTTCACCATATAAAAATGATTCCAAGAGAAAAGTTACTCTAAATGATATTCCAAACAACTTTCATGTTGAGACCTAGAGCTAGTTTTTCTTGGACAATCATATTTATGTTGAAACATTATAGGTCATTTTGTTTAAACCCTAACTTGAAAGTCAACTTCCCAAGGCCATAACTTGCTCAATTTTATGAGATGAAAGATTTCCAAGTTTCATAATCAAATTCAAGGTGTCTACTTCAACTTTGATGTTTGGAGTGAGAGCTGATTCAACTTTTATGAGCATGTGATATGAGGATACATTATAGGTCATTTTTGACCTATACCATTGAACAAATGATTTTTCTAAACTTCAAAAATGCATAACTCTATCATTATAAATCCAAATGACATGAAAGTGTTCAACATCAACCTTGTTCCCCTTGATCCAAGCTTTCCAAAGCACCCAAGTTCATGCATTTTGGGTGAAGTTTGTTAGGGATGAGCGTGGCTTTAACAGAACTGCATCATTGGAGGAAATTAAATGTCCAAAACTCTATTTCACTTTGCCTTGCCAATCAAGCATCATTTGAACTTCAGTACAGTTGCAATTGGATCAAAATGGATTGCTTCATGGGCCTGTACACGCCCATGCAAGCTTGTGCATCACATTGCCAAATTTAGAAAATTTTAAAGTATGTAATTATCAATCCCAAATGCTATAAATACAAGGCCTCTGAGCTCATTTCAAACACACCTTACGCGCCAGCTTTGCCCCCCAATCCAAACCCTCTCATTCTAAAGGAAAACCTAATAATTTTCAACTTGAAATTTAGTTTGAATCTCAACTGTTAGAGATTCAAGAACTCCAGGATCCAAAGCCTTGCACCATTGCTAATCACTTCCTACAAGCTTCTCAAGTGTGATCAGATCGTGTTTGAAGCAAGCAACCTCAAGTTCTGCACAACATTGAAGGTAATCTTCAAAAAACTTCATCTCTTAGATTCTCACTCAATTCTCATCAATTCTCTTAAATCTTTGGTTGTCTGAAGTCCTACCAATGTAGGCAAGAAGATTGAGTTGCTTAGAGGTCAAATGGAAGCAACTCAGTTGACACACCTCAAAATTCAACTCCTTATATCTTTTTATATATTTGGATTTAGTTAAAATTGAAGTCTGATTCGTTCTCTACGCCATTTTTTCTTTCAGATCATGTCCTCCTTTTTTTATTTTGGTGATGGTTGAGGGTGGACCAGTCCGGTGAGGTCCACCAGAGAAGAAGACTGGAGCTCTGGCTCCGGCGGTGAGTTGGAACATCTCCCATCCACAAGATCCTTTCAAAATGTTTTAATCCTGAGCGTCCATTGTGATTACCATTGGTATAACGCGCTGACTCGTGTGTCTGGTGAAACACGCGTTTGAAACCACTTGATCTGCCACATCAGTTAATGAAGGATATCAAGTGGTCCACGTTTTTTTGATTTTCGGATTTTATTTTTTATTCCTTTGATTTTCATTAATTCATATTAATTTTAATGTTGATCCAAAAAATATGAGAGTTTCACCATAAAAATTCAAATATTTTTCTCAAGGTCCTTTGACCTTGTTTGACCTATGATAAATCTCATGGCCATTTCTTTGGTGTTTTGATGAGGTTTTAGGAATTTGATAAACCATATTTAATTTAAATGCCTTATTTTAGTATTTTTAATTTGAGTAAATGCCAAATAATTGTGTTGACCTCTTGTGATGACTTGTTTAAGTTTGACTCTTGTGGTTAGGCCTTGGTCAAGGTTGATTTGACTTTGTGGAGTTCATATAATTGGATTTAGAGGATTGATGGAATGTGCATTCCATCTCCCAAAATGAATGAATGATATTAATTTGGTAAAAGTCCTCCTTTGACCAATTTGAGTTTTGATCCATTTCCCTCCCTCTTCATCTATTTTCCATTCTTTATGCATTCATCTCATTTGGCCTATGATGTCTCTAAATCCTAAGGCTAGTTGATTGCAAAATTGACATAAGTATGGATAGGATTAGACCACCTCTTTTGCATATTATTTTTTGTGTTTGGTATGTTTCATGAGCATAGTTCATCATACTATGTCTCTAACATGCATCAACACCAAAATTCTATTGCCTGACCTCAAATAGTTATGACTTCTACATAAGTACAATTACGATTGATTAACATAGCGCTAAATTTTGACACAAAAGACATATCATTCTAGTTAGTGAGATTGTAAGTCTCCCCTCTTTCATGGTATTGTGTGGAAACTTAGTCTTTTTTCCTTACTTTGAAAATGTCTCAGTTTAAGGATTCATGCTTGTGATAAGTGGGTTGAGTGTTCTCCAAAGAATGACTTAAAAAATGAAAAGCAAAAGCAAGATAATACTAACTTCTAACTCATTAACAACTAACATTTAATTTCAAGCCATTTACTTTAATGCAATTTAATTTTAGTCTCTATTCATTTTCCATTATGCATACCATTCTGATTGTTTATGTTAATTCAATTTTCACTTTGTCCATTTGGGCCATATTGTGTGATATATCTTGTTTGTGTATATTTTGTTTGTCTGTGTGGTCTTTGACCATTAATGTACATAATAACAAAAACCCTAAAAACTTTTGTGTGGACTGTTGGCTTGATCTTGGACAAATTGGACTTAGAATATAGGCAACCTCCCCATGCTAAAGGACTTGGCCAATGCCAACTTTTGTGAAACCAAGTGCTTGCAATTTGAAACTTCATCTGATACTCTTTGAAGACCTCTCTTAGTTCATCTGCATCATGATCATTGTGAAGCTTTTATTTTGAACCTGTGACTTGTGGAATTCTTCTGCTACATGGGCTAATTTGAAGAAGATCATGGAAGTGGCTAAGCCTTGCTCTTCAAGATATATTTTTGCATTTGTGTGTTGCTTGATTCTAAATGTCCAAGGGAATTTGGGTTTCTATTGACAATCTTGTCTATTGGATTGCTACCCATTGGTAAGATCTTTTCAACCCTTAACTTTTAATTTTGTTCATAGGATTAGTCTCTTCATCTCCTCTCTATTTATTTAATTTCAAAATATCTCCCTCCTTTTTAAAATCTTCTTTGATTGAACTTACTTTGTTCTAAACCTTGATAACTTTGCAAAGTAGACACTTTGGCCTTATGCCATTGTATTTTCAAACTTCTTTTCTTAATCAAACTTGTAAATAAACTTAATTATACTTGACCTAAACTTTCAAAAATCCAAAAAGAACTAACTCATTCAAATCATTTTTAGGCCTTTGTGCCTTTCAAACTTAAACTTTGTTAAAAGCAATGCATCTACTTTCAAATTTGTATCACGAACTACGAGGTTTTGATCCCTCATATTTATGTTGGTACGTAGGCACAAGTCTGAAGGTCTTGTCAAACATAAAAATATAATTAATGAATTCTTTTTCTCATCCCCTTATTCTATTTGTTTGTAAACATCACTTTCTACAAAATACATATGCACACAAAAAAGGGCTCCCTAGGAAAACCTAGGACACTTTGGCTACTAACACCTTCCCTATGTGTAACCAACCCCCTTACCTGTAATCTATGATATTTTATTAGTTTTGATTTGAAAACTTCTTACTTTTGGGTTTTGCTCGTACTTTTCCCTTTTCCCTTGGAAACAATAAAAGCGCGATGGTGACTCTGGTTTTATTGATCTCTAGCTTATCCATAGCTTGATAATCATGAATTTACCGCTATAGGAATTAAGTGGCGACTCTACTGGGGAGTAGACTCCAGTGGGTTTAGCCTACTTTTTTTGTGTGAATATAATTGTATATATGGGATGTTTGTATATTTGTTTGTATGATATAATCTGCTTGTTGTGCTTGGTGATCTCTGAGTGGTGAAATAAGTTCTAACCCGAACTTGAGTGAAATTAAGATAAGAGGACGGTATAGTCATGTTCGAATTGTATGGATTAGTCCTTAACAAGTTGGCTTGAGATCCATCTGTTCAGTGGAGACTCTTTTGGATTTGGAAATGTCACACAAGTATTTATGGTTAGGCATTACTATCTCTAATTTTGGTCCAAGAAGCTGAGGACCATAGAAATTTTACCCCCTCTTGGCCTATTTAGGACGTAGTGTGGAGACTGTTCAAGTATAGACTTGATAACAGTTGTTACGCGATACTACACTCAGACGAGTTTCTCTTGAGAATATTATGGGTCGATGAGTCATTCATCTTAATCTGTAATATCCGATAGATGGAATTAAGACTCTGGGAACTTTTTAGAACATGATCTACATGTTTTTATCCTTAGTTCAATCCTTTGGGATGGTTCTTACTCAGACTCCATGCTCGTGACTTACAACAAACCCTTGATTCTTGGTTGATCCAATCAAGTCTTGTCAATATCAATGGAACTTGGGTGTTGATAAGGTGTAAACCATAATCCACCCAAATGGATGATTGATCTTGACAATGACTTGGTTCATCCCTTGACCTTTGTTTGTTTTCCTTGTGTGTGATCCCTTATTTGTGATTTTTGCATTCATGAATTCATGCGCATCATAACATTCATCACCCGAAAATTTTAAGGAACTGAGGTATTATTTGCAATCATTTTTAGACCATGGATTATGGACGAAGGAACACTAAGAAGTACAGTTTCAGATGTCCCGACTTGAAAGATTTAAGGAAGCTATCATCTTTTGTATTATATCCCTTGGACTTTGATAACATGAAACTATATCACATTTTAGACTCGATTTAATTAAATTATATTATTATTTGTTTCGATTTATTTCATATCATTCGATATTACTTGGTATTTTCCTTCTATTTATTTCAGGTAACATTATTTGAAGCATACGTGAAAAAGAAAGAAAAGGAGGTGCAAAAAGAGGATAAAAAGCAATCCACTAAAGCCCAGCCCACAACTACAAGGAGAGGCGCTGTGATGTTGTGACGACCGCCACACAAGGTGTGACGAGCGTCACGCCCCCCTGCTAAGTGTTACGAGCGCAACACATGGTGTGACGGGCGTCACACCCCCATTCCTATATTTTTGGCTTTGACGCGTAACAGAAGCACGTTCACGTTTTTCTTCGCTTGACCAGTTGACGCTTGACAAAACCTACTGAAGGACTTTGGAAGAAACGGTCACTTGATGGATGGATATAAATAGGACCAATTATGGAACCCTGGAGCTCTCTCAATTTTTTCCAGTTTTCGACACCGTGCATTATTTTTACTACTTTTTAATTTTCCAGCACTCTACTTTCCTAGCAATTTTTATTTCCTTTACTTTTCCAGTCAATTTTGAAAGCATTCAATTAATTTTCCCACAATAGTTTCTACACCGGAAACTATTGTGTAACTTTTACTGGATCTAACCTTACGTTAGATCATAGTATTTTATTCCTTCGCCTTTATTTTACTGTCTGATCGAAGATTGTGACGAACAAATCCAACCGGCTTGTGGTGGAGTGTTCAAGCATCGAAGCTAGGAACAATCAAGATTTCTATTAATTTTATAGGTTCATCAATTTATTGTTTTAATCTATATATGCTCTGTACTGCTGTTTATCTATACTGTCTGTCTGATATGGCTGTATTTAAGTATAATTATTGTTTAGGCTTGTTTAGCATGTCCGGCTAAATAAACTTAGATATCGGTATGTAAAGTAAGCGGAATGAAGGAATCAAAACTAAGTTGGTTTAAATTTATTTAAAAACATAATCACTCTTTTTATGGTCTCAATTTACAGAGTTAATACCAAAGTTTTTGTACGAGAGTAAAAAGCATAAAGAAGTTAAAATCAATAGAACGACGGTTTGAGCTTTTAACTGGACAGTGTAAATTGGACACTAACTTTAAATCAGGGCGAAAACAATTTTTAGAGTTAATTAAATTCTAATCATTTTCAAAAAGTATTTTTAAAGGTTAAATGTGAGGACGAGAGTTAAGCATTTAAGTTAATCATATAATCTAAGTCAATAGAGCGAGAGTTTGAGACAAGGGTATTTAAATGGTTAGCATTTTCTTAAAAAGAGTTTCTACAGATTCTATTGTTTTCAAAAAGTGGTTTTGGACTTAACTAAATAGTGAAAGCGTACGTCAATATAAAATCATAGTCTATTCAACAGAGCGAGAGTTTGAGAAAAGGCTTTTAATCAATAGTGTCTAATGAAAAGATTTATTTTAAAACTAAGAAACCAACGAAGATTTGATTCCCTAATTACGACGAACTACATACCGATATCCGCGTTATTTGATATTTAATCTAGATCTTATTTTAGTTTTACTTTCCCCCCTAATCATCAAAGGATCATCCGCCTTAGCTTTACGAAGTAACCCAAGAAAAACGGTATATCGATTCATTAAGTCCCTGTGGGATCGATATCTTTTATTACTACGCGATTAGACTGTGCACTTGCAGTTAATACCCCAATAGACTCATAAAGTCGCGATCAAGTTTTTGGCGCCGTTGCCGGGGACTTTTATTTAGTCGATATCGTAACTCTTCTGTTACGCTGTAGAGACTAAGGCAATTTTTATTTTTTTTTCCCTTGTTTTTCGTTGATTTGTATGCCACATACTCGCTCACAAGGCGAACCGTACTACTTACGAATCAACGACGTTGAACGATATCTCCGAGTCTTATGACGAATTCGAGAGTATCGTGCAGCAAACAATCTTCCTCCAATCGAAATTCCTGATCTCAAAAATCTTCTTCCTTCGCCGATACCCGAGATGGCAGAACCAGCTCGTGCCCTTCGAGATTACGCCGCTCCATCGCAAGATGAGCCGCATTCGAGTATTTCTCCACCCGCAATCGAAGCAAACAACTTCGAACTTAAACCTTCGCTGTTACAAGCAGTGCAACAGAATCAATTCTTTGGAAATCCTACCGAGGATCCAAAACTTCATTTATCCGTATTTGTCCAATACGCTGATACTGTTAAGCTAATGGTGTCACTTCAGAGGCAATTCGACTTCGTCTCTTTCCTTTCTCGTTAAGGGATAAAGCTAGAAGATGGCTTCAGTCTCTTCCTTCCAACTCAGTCACCACATGGAATGAGTTGAAGAAAGTCTTTCTTGCCTGATATTTTCCTCCAAGCAAAACAGCTATGTTGAGAGCCCAGATAAATGGATTTAAACAGAAAGATAACGAGTCTCTTTTCGAAGCCTGGGAAAGATACAAAGACATGATGAGACTTTGTCCATACCATGGTTTAGAGGACTGGTTAGTAATTCATACCATTTATAATGGTCTCTTATACAACACAAGATTAACGATAGACGCCGCCGCAGGTGGTGCGCTTATGGATAAACCTTACGCTGACGCTTATCAACTTATCGAAAGCATGGCCCAAAACCACTATCAGTGGGGAAGCGACGGAACAATGGTAGAAAAACCTCAAACGAAAACTGGCATGTACGAGATAAGTAGCCTTGATCATGTTAATGCAAAAGTGGATGCTCTTGCCCAGAAAATTGAAAGTTTAAATGTATCACCTCCAGCCACCGTGGTTGTCGTAACTCAAAATTGCGAAGTCTGTGGAATCCAAGGTCACACTCCTACAGATTGTCAACTCCTAACAGGAATCCAAGCAGAGCAAGTGAACTATGCTCAAGGAAATCCTTACTCGCATACCTATAACTCAAACTGGAAGAACCATCCTAATTTTTCATATAAGAGTAATAATGCTTTATACGCACCAGGACAGGCTCCCAGTCAAGCCCCACCTATACCTCCTGGATATCAAAAGCCGACCCCATCTACGCCTAACAATAACGTTCCTAAGAAATCCAACTTGGAAATCATGATGGAGAACTTCATAGCTTCTCAACAGCAAACCAATAAAGATTTCTTAAACCAGAATGTACACACTAACGAACAAATTAAACAACTAGCAAGTAAAGTAGATGCCCTGGCTACCCATAACAAAATGCTGGAAACACAAATCTCACAAGTAGCTCAACAACAAGCGCCTACTGCTGCCTCAACTGGTACATTTCCTGGACAACCCCAACCTAACCCGAAAAGCCATGCTCATGCAATTATATTAAGAAGTGGAACAGAGGTAGAAGGACCATCTGATCCAAGAATTGAAAACCAAAACTCTAAAAAGTCAACTGAGGAAGAAAATAAACCTAAGGAAAAGGAAGAGAGTAATAAGGAAACCGTAGAAAAGAAGGAACCTTATGTACCTCCACCGCCTTATAAACCACCTATCTCTTATCCTCAGAGGCTAATTAAAACCAAAGACGCGGGCCAATTTAAAAAATTTGTTGACCTACTGAAACAACTAAACGTCACCATTCCTTTTATAGAAGCTATTACACAGATGCCCTCATATGCTAAGTTCTTAAAAGAAATTCTTTCTAATAAAAGGAAACTTAAGGATAGCGAAACCGTTACACTCACTGCTGAATGTAGCGCTATAATCCAGAATATGCCTCCTAAAATTAAAGATCCTGGTAGTTTCTCTATACCCTGTCACATAGGAAAATTTGTCATAGACAAAGCTCTATGCGATTTAGGAGCCGGTATCTGTGTTATGCCCTTGTCCATATGCAAGAAACTGGAATTGGGAGAATTAAGACCAACTAAAATGTCTGTGCAATTAGCAGATCGTTCCGTTAGATATCCCGTAGGAATTCTTGAAAACGTTCCCGTGCGCATAGGTCAATTCTACATTCCCGCCGACTTTATAATTATGGACATAAGAGAAGATGAAGTTACCCCCATTATACTGGGAAGACCCTTCTTAGAAATTGCCGGTGCTATCATAGACGTAAAACGAGGACGACTCACTTTCGAAGTAGGAGAAGAGAAAATTGAGTTCATTCTTTCCAAATTTTTGAAAGCACCTGCAATAGATGACACATGTTACTTCATGGATATCATCGACGAGTGCATAAAAGAAACAGAGTTAGAAAATGACAAATTGTCTGACTATCGCGCAGAAGACAGACTAAACCAATGTTTCGCAATAACACCGGATACTACGCAATGCCTTAGGAAACCAACCCTCGACCTGAAAACACTTCCCAAAAATCTGAGATATGAATTCCTAGACTCAGAACTTGAACGACCAGTGATAGTTAATGCAGACCTAGGAAAACTCGAAACCGAAAAACTCCTACATATCTTAAGAAAATATCCAACCGCACTAGGATACAACATCACCGATCTTAAAGGGATAAGTCCTTCTATTTGTATGCATTGTATCATGCTAGAAGAAGACTGTAAAACTTCTAGGGAACATCAGAGGAGATTAAACCCGATCCTGAGTGAAGTAGTGAAGAAGGAGGTAACGAAGTTATTAGAGGCAGGTATCATATATCCTATATCCGATAGCAAATGGGTTAGTCCTGTACACGTAGTACCAAAGAAAGGAGGTATAACAGTTATCGAAAATGAGAAAGGAGAAACTATAACCAAACGAATCGAATCGGGATGGAGAATGTGCATTGACTATAGGAAACTAAACAAAGCAACCCGAAAAGATCATTTTCCTTTACCATTCATAGACCAGATGTTAGAACGATTAGCAAAGCATTCTCATTTCTGCTATCTGGACGGTTACTCAGGCTTGTTTCAAATACCAATCCATCCTGATGACCAAGAAAAGACAATGCTCACATGTCCTTTCGGTACCTTCTCTTATCGACGAATGTCGTTTGGCTTGTGCAATGCTCCTGCAACCTTCCAAAGGTGCATGATGGCAATATTCGCCGATTTTCTCGAAAACATCATGGAAGTCTTTATGGATGACTTTTCCGTATGCGGGCAAAGTTTCGAAGAATGTCTTGAAATCCTAGAAAGAGTTCTAGAACGATGTGTAAAAGTAAACCTAGTACTTAATTGGGAAAAATGTCACTTTATGGTACAAGAAGGAATTGTTTTAGGGCACATCATATCAAATAGAGGAATTGAAGTAGACAAAGCCAAAATAGAAGTAATCGAAAACCTTCAACCTCCGAAAACTGTGAGAGAAGTACGAAGCTTCCTAGGACATGTCAGTTTTTACCGACGATTCATTAAGGATTTCTTTAAAATAACTAAACCTTTAACCGGATTATTAATGAAAGATGCTGAATTCATCTTCGACAATAAATGTTTAGAAGCATTTCAAACGCTTAAACAAGCATTGATCTCCGCACCCATAATGCAGGCCCCGGATTGGAATGAACCATTCGAAATAATGTGTGACGCAAGTGACTACGCCGTAGGCGCTGTTTTAGGACAACGAAAGGATAAAAAACTTCACGTCATATATTATGCGAGTAGAACTCTAGATGAAGCGCAAATGAATTACGCCACGACCGAGAAAGAACTTTTAGCAGTAGTATTTGCACTAGATAAATTTCGTTCCTACTTGGTCGGAGCTAAAATAATCGTTTACACTGACCACGCTGCCATTAAGTACCTCTTAACAAAAAAGGATGCTAAACCTAGACTCCTAAGGTGGATCTTGTTGTTACAAGAATTTGATTTGGAAATCAAAGATAAAAAAGGAACTGAAAACATAGTAGCAGATCACCTTTCTAGACTTGAAAATCTGGAACCGGAAAGAACATCAATCAATGATGACTTCTCGTACGATAAACTTATAGCTAATTTGGAAGAAAATAGAGCAGATAAACAGGTAGAGACCACCTTGGCTGTATACGTTACACCATGGTACGCCGACTTTGTCAATTATTTAGCTGCCGGAATAGTTCCACTTGATTTATCCTACCAGCAAAAGAAACGATTCTTCCATGAAATGAAATATTATTATTGGGACGACCCTTTACTTTTCAAAAGAGGCCCCGATGGTATTTTCCGTCGGTGTATACCTGAAGAAGAGATAGAAAGTATAATCCAACATTGTCATTCCGCTCCTTATGGTGGACACGCAAGTACATCCAAGACCTGCTCTAAAATCCTACAAGCCGGTCTTTATTGGCCAAACATATGGAAGGATGTGCATGCTGCTGTCAAGAAATGTGATAGATGTCAACGCACAGGAAACATATCTAGACGTGACGAGATGCCACAAAAGGGCATTTTGGAAGTAGAGATTTTCGATGTATGGGGAATATATTTCATGGGACCTTTTCCACCTTCTTTCGATAACAAGTACATACTCGTAGCGGTTGACTACGTATCAAAATGGATTGAAGCTATAGCTTCTCCAACAAATGACACACGAGTAGTAACTAGACTCTTTAAGAATATAATCTTTCCAAGATTTGGTGTCCCAAGAATAGTAGTCAGTGATGGTGGATCGCATTTCATATCTAGGATACTCGAAAAATTATTGTTTAAGTATGGCGTAAAACATCGAGTGGCGACACCTTACCATCCTCAAACCAGTGGACAAGTGAAAGTGTCTAACAGAGAAATTAAACAGATATTGGAAAAAACAGTCGCCACCTCAAGGAAAGACTGGTCATCAAAATTACCCGAAGCTTTATGGGCATATCGAACCGCTTACAAAACTCCCATAGGAACAACCCCATTTAGGCTTATTTATGGTAAATCTTGCCACCTCTCGGTAGAGTTAGAACATAAGGCCTATTGGGCTATTAAAAATTTAAATTTAAACTATAAGGCCGCTGGTGAAAAGCGAATTCTTGACATAAACGAATTAGAGGAACTTAGACAAGACGCCTACGAAAATGCCAGAATCTACAAGGAAAGAACGAAAAAATGGCATGATAAACGTATATCAAGAAAAACCTTCAAATAAGGCGATGTAGTCCTTTTATTCAACTCTAGACTTAAGTTATTCCCAGGAAAACTAATCTCTAGATGGTTAGGCCCTTTCCAAGTCACTAATGTTTTCCCTAGTGGAGCTGTGGAAATTAAGGGAAAATCTATGGAAACATTTATTGTAAACGGGCAGCGTCTGAAACATTATCACTATGATGAAAACAATGAAGACTCGCAAGTCTTGAAATTAGACGTATTGTCTCCTAAATCTATAGATTAACATTCACTAGTTTTATGTCGAGCTTGCGACATTAAACAAAGCGCTTCGTGGGAGACAACCCACAATTTTTTTATTTTTTTATTTCTTCTTTGATTATTCTCTTTTTTAATTTTATTTAGTTTTCATTCTCCGTATTCTTTATTTTAATTAAAATTTTCTTCTTTTCTTCTTTCGGCATTTGGCCAAATCCTGACTAAATTCTTGTTTTTCTTTTCTTTAGTTAACACTAACTAATATGGGACAAATTGAGCGTATGGGTATCAAATTCAGAGGGAAAGCTCAGAGACAAAAATTCGAAGAACTAGCAGCGAGAGAGATGCACCCAAGTTTCTATGCTGATGATTGGGCAATGACTGCCCTTGGACTAAGAGAGAGTGTCCTGTCTCTGCTAAGTCAAATAGGGTGGGAAACCACACCTATTCGAAGACAATTCGTTACTTACCGGAGGCTAACTCTAGAATTCCTTAGCTCCCTGATCTATCTACCAAACCATGGAAAAGGAATAAGCCGGGGTTTCATTCAGTTCAGGATGTTCAATATGGAGTATCAATTTAACATTCAAGACTTTACTAACCTTTTAGGGTTCCCTACCTCTTTTGATACATTCACCATGAGCCAAGAAGACCTTTTTTAATATAGAGAGCTTGAACATTTTTGGGGAAGCTTGACGGGTAATGACAACCCTGAGGAACATGAGTTTCTTTCTGGAAACATACATAACCCAACTTTTCGTTATTTCCACAAGATCCTAGCACACACTCTTTTTGGGAAGAAATCAAACATCACCACAGTATCACGTGATGAACTCTTCATAATATTTTGTGCTTCTCAGAACCGTCCAGTGAATGGTGCCACCTATATGTTGGCGAGCTTCGACCGCCTTATTCAAGCTGGCCGTGCACTGATCCTAATAGGAGGACTAATAACCATGATTGCTAATACTATTGGATTGCGCTAACCCATGCTTGATTTGAACCCTTTCTGTGGCATTGAACCTATGAATATACCTTTCCTCTTCAACACTATGTTTATAGGAAACCTTGGACCTGAAGAGTTTGAACTAATAATTAATAACCAAGCTTTCTACCTATTCACCATGCCTAGTCCGATGACTAGTGTCCATAACCGAAATAATTGGCTCTACAACCTGAATGGAATACCTTCCCCTGTTAGATCTATTGAATCCATCCAAGACTATGAGATTTGTGACGACCAGATTCCTTATGCTAAGTCTGATCCACAGACACCTACAGGTTACCATGATGTTGCCTCTCCACCTCATCCTATCCCGACCGCAGAATCGGCAATACCTGATCTTAGACATCATATGCCCGGAACTGATTACAACACCGCCATTCAAGCCTTGAGGTCAGAACAAGATGCCATCAGAAAAGAGTTAACTAATACGGGACATGGATTTCTGGGATACATGAGTAGTATGACAAATCAATTTCATGAGTTGCTACACCATGTCAATTCCTTTGCCCCTCCGGCCAGATATCCTGCAAGTGGCTAGAAGTTTTTAGTCAATTAATTTTAGTTTTAGGGAATCTATAGTTTCGTTTAACATTGTTTTAATCTTAGTATTTGTTTTTCCATGTTTTCTTTTACCTTCAAATGTTACATTATCTTTATTTTATGAAGCTATTGTATTATTGATTAAATTTTATTTTGATTTATGCAATATCTACAATTATCAATAATGATATTTACTGTATGCTACTTACATAGCCTATTAGAGAAAAAAAAATATTTATACACTATAGTGTGTAGTAGAGTAGCATGCATGGCAGTACAAAAATATAACAATAGCAAAATATAATAAACATAAACAACAACAAAATAAAAACAATAAAATAATAATAACAAATTATGAAGCACCCACGTAAGTGACCGTTGCAAGCTGACTGGTGTGACGAGCGTCACACAATCCATCACGGTCGTCACGCAAGTGCATGTGACGCCCGTAACACCTTCCGTCACAAGCGTGACAACTTCAGAATAGGTGAACATTGGTGACCGTTGGGGACACGACCGTTACCCCCACCTTTTTATCTTCCCCATTCATTCACCTCTTTACTCCATCCCACTCACATTCCTCCACATTTATTTTTCTCTCACCCACTCCTCTTCCAACTTCCAAAAACTTTTCCTATAAATACCTACACTCCATTTCTCCCTAAACCACATCATTCCAACAAACCACTCTATACAAATACATTTGCATCCTCTTTCCTTCTTTCAACCCAACTATCAATATGGCGGAAAACCAACAGTTCGGAAATATTATCTTTTGATCCGAAGATGATAATTATCAACGGGAGCAGTTCGATCGGTTTCAACAACGAGGTGTCGTCTCCACCAGGTATCCTGATTTAAATTGTTTACAAGAATTAGGCTTACTTCAAGGTGTGCAATGGATGCTTCAACTTGCTGGTTTAACCTTTCTTTGCACACACAATCAACCTACCTACCCATCACTCACCTTAGAATTTTTAAGTTCCTATTCATACACCACTCCAACCGGTGAAGACGAGTACTTAACCGGTACCGCAAATTTCCGCATGTTCAACACCGAGTACTCACTATACCAAGATCAGTTGAGTGCCATGCTACACTTCCCTGTAGGAGGCCAAGTCCACCCAAGAATACCTCCGAACTCACAGTGGCACATAAACGCCTTCGACCTCTTTAGAAAAATATCCGGTGTGGAAACAAACAACTGGGATGTACTTGTAGCACCTCAAATTTGCACCTATCATTGTACATACCATTTCATATTAGGTCATAACATATCATGATACATTGCATAGCATTTGCATTGTCCCCAGTTGCCTCAAGAGCAAGCAAGCAGGAATTAGGTCAAACTGATCAGGAGGTCAGTCAACCAACCAAGCAAAGTTGTTTCTCAAGGAGCAAAGGTCCTAGGGTTTGTCCTACAAGTTCACATGTCTTGGAGTATCATTTGAAATGTTCAAGTCAAGGGTTGAAGGCTCAGATGTTATCAATCAATGCAAAGCCAGGTCAGAAACCCTAGATATTCAACAGTCAATCAAAACAGTGGATGGTGGCCATTCTTGTGGAATTTGGGCACCATGGTCAATTATCAAGAGTTCATATGTCTTGGGACATCATTTGAAGTCAAAATCTCAAGGAACTAGGGTTTGGAATTCATCAGAAGTGCACAGTCAAGTCCAAAACCCTAGAAAGTCAAAGTTGGTCAACTGTGGTTGATTCTTTGGATTTGATGGATGGAATTGGTTTGAAGGAGCTTATTCATGTCCTAGTAGGTCTCATATGTCATGGGAATCAACATCATGGAAGAATATCAAGCCAATCAGAAAATTTCCCAAAATAGAAACTGGACCTGTAATTTTAACTGCCAAAAATAGAAACTTCTTGATCCTCAACTTGCATCATGATACAAGCTCCAAATGAATTTTTGCCCAACATGAAAGTTGAAGATCTTGTTCTCCCATTTTCAAAAAGTCCAAGAACTCCCAAATCCCATGTATGGTTGTCAAGATATGATCAATTCATTTTCATCAATTTTTGAACTTCAACTGAGCATATCTCCCAAACCATAAGGCCAAATTTGGTGGGGTTTTTTCCTACAAACCACATTTTTCATCCTCTTTCCAAAAATATAAACTTCATGACCTAAAACCTTGCCAATCAAAATGGCATTTTTGGACCTATTCCTTTAAAAATCCAAGTTTGACTCATAGTTGACTTTTTGATCTATGGACTTTTTCTTAATTTGGCCAATTGGGATTCACTTGATATCATATTTGTGACTTGCTCCAAGCATAATTTCATGTCCATTTCATCATTATGTCATAATTTTGGCCAAAGGTATAAATTGGTGCAATTTTGCAAATGGCATATTAAAAACAAAAACAAGTTGACAATGCATGGTGCAGACCAAAAACAGTGGAGTTACAAGCCATTGTGCAGCCTGTTGAGGCCCAATTCGACCAGGGTTTTGCACCCTCCATTTCCATGTTTGCAAGTTTAGCAAAAGTGCAATTGGCTTCAAAGAGTAAAACAATGCTAGCAACTCTTAAACAAACAACAAACAGCATTTTAATAAGTCTTTTGCAGCATGCCTAAAGCCCATTTCGACCAGCCTACACCCTCCATTCCCACTTATGTGCAAATTAGCAAAGTTGGCAATTAGTGATTTTTGAGCTAAACAAGTTTACCATTCTATTAAGGCTTGTTAAACAGCACATATAAGGGCTTTGTTCTGCTGAATTAAACCCTAGCCACCACTTGGAAACACACAGAAAACCTCCATTCTCTCAATTTGCATCTGAACCAAAAATTGATTTTCTGCACAAAATGGCCAAAACCTTCGAGTAACCCTTGGTTGATTCATCACTTGGACATCATCTAAAAGTGATTTGTGGCATCAAACACCGGCTGTACAACCATTTTCACCTTCTGTTCTTTCTCAAGCTTCAACAATGGCAGACCGTGTTTGAGCTGGAATCCATGCTGTTGAGCCAAAGTCCATCCTCTATCCACCTTGTAGAAGCTTCATGAGTATCTGTTTCGAGCTTTGAAGGCCAAGGAAGCAATGCATCACCACTGAGCTTCACTTGTGGTAAGATTTTGATTCACTTATTTTCCCAAATGATGCTATGCCATGTGTAGGTCCTTCTTTGCTGATTCCAATGAATCTTGAATCATCGAAAATGGTTAACTGTACTGTTAGAAACTTGAGTTTAAAGTTTGTTGGTTATTATCATTTTGCATGATTTCTTAATGGTTAGCTTGAGTTAATGAATTCTGATGGTAGCATGTTGATATGCATGGCGTGTTGGTCACAATGATGTGTCTTTTGTTCATTTCTGGGATAAGATGTTTTTCACGATGGTTGATGATGATGAACAGTAAAGCCAAAACCCTAAATTCCATTTTGCCTTGCTGTTTGAATTTTTAGTTTTTTTTATTTTTCGGTGCATGTGGCTTTTATTTAAGAAAGGATGGTGATTGGCTGTTATCCCACTTTGAATCCCAAAAATCCCACCTTTTGGAACAAGCGCAGACCTTTTTCTGCTTTTTGCATTAATTCTCTGCAGCTCATTTATTGCCCCTGCGAATGTTTCTGAAAAAGAGGGGGCAGCAGACTTGACAGCGGGCCAGGTCCTGCCATTTGTAGCCTGGCTTTTAGCATTGTGTAGGGTAGCATCATTTATTGCGTTTGTTGGCCGTTAGGGGGCACACGTTAGTGGTCCCAATGATTGGGTGCGCCAGCCTGTCTGCCGCTTGTCCCCATGTGTTGGCCCATTGAATGGGGCGCTGGGCTTTGTGCTTGGCAACATTCTATTGGTTGTTTGACCCCATATGCATTGCATTTTGTTCATGCTTCATTCAATTATTTCCTCATCTTCACCAATTAATTTCTCCTTCATTTTTCATCAAAAAATTATGAGAATTTTTCCATGATGTTCATGATTGAGTCTAGTTTTTAATTATGATTTTTAATCATTTTTTCGTTGACTGGATTTTTTATGGCAATTATTCTCCCAACATGTGTGCATGATTGATACATCTTACCATTTCAATTGTGAAATAATGATGTTATATCCAATGTGCTTGAAATTTTTTGTGATGAAACTAGACATGTTCACCTTCATGTTGGTATAAAGTTTGTGGATTTCCCATTTGTGGTTTGCTGGTTATGATTTTTTGAAGTTGAAGTGTACATTTGGTGTCACAACATGAACATGCATTTTCCCTAATTTTGTTGACATGCTTCCTTGCATCCAATTGACCCCAAATTTTGCATGAATCATATGTCATATATCTAGTTGATGAGTGAATTTTCTTGGAATTAATGGTGCTGTTTTCCATTTGATTGTGGATTTTCTTCCTTGCCTAGTCCATGGTTGACTTTTTGTGCTACACATTGCCATATCATTTGGGAAATGCTCATAACATATTGTATGATCATGAAACTTCATATGTGATAACTAGACATCTCAAGCTTTGCATTGGTGTTAATCTCATTCATTTCTCTTCTGTTTTCAAATTGATATGATTTTTTGAAGTTGACCCATGCTTGTTGACTTTCACCATGCTTACTTGAATTTGGTTTGACTTCATGATTTTAATTGCCTGCCTTCCTCTCATCCAAATGCTTTGAAATTTTACATGTATACCATGTTAGATGTTAGGATTGAGTGTGATTTATTTCATGATTTTTGAGATTGCTTAGGTTGACTTTTGATGCAAGTCATTCTGTTGACTTTTGTATGCTTTCCTTTGCCATGTTTTGACTTCAAATATCCATGAAATGACAATGATGCATGATTTGAATGTGGGCCCAATTGTGTTTGCTTTCTAATTGGTTGACTTTGACTTTGAGTTGACTTTTCCTTGCTGCCTTGACTTTTTCTTTCATGTTTGACCCTAGGCTAGTCCTAGTGGTCCTTTGGACTTATGTTGAGTTTATCTGTTTCAGGTTGAGCATAGTGCTTCCAAGATCATACCAATTTGATTGATGTTTGTTTGTCTATATTGTGCTAACCTTTTGTTTTGTAGGTGACTCATGTAACTTGAGTCTTGCTTTGCACAGTTGACCTCCTGTGGTTGACTGTTTATCCATTTCTTTTGATTTTGACTGTTGACTTGTTTACTAATGAGTTTGACTTTTTTCAGGTACTTTAGTTGCCTAAGTTCTTTGAACTTGCTTGCTTTGCTATTTTAGCGTTTGCTTTTGAGGTATAAATATTTCTTCTTCATGTAGTCTGGAGACCCGGTCTGTTATTTGACCGGGCAAACTGTCTGAAGCCCTCCTTAAGAGGCAATGCCTGTGTTTGTTTATATTTGTCCTCAGCAGGAAAAGTCCTTCAAGTAAGGCAATTGGTGGAAGGTAGGGATAAGCAATCTATCCCCCACTATTCAGTGTGTCCTCTCTTTGCTCCCAGTACCTGGTTGAAGCATTGAGATAAATACCCAAGATCCGATCGAGTCAATAATGTGGAGAGAGTTCCTACTTTCTGAACTCCCACACTTTCTTTGATGCTCTCTCTGATTTGAGATAGAAGCAATGAGGCACACCCCTCATCTCCTATTCATCTGCTTCACCTGAGCCCCTCAATGGCCAGGTTAAGAGCGACCTTCACCCATTACAGTGGACTTTCAAAGTCAAACCCTCTTGTGTGAGCCCCCAATTGTTTGGCTATAGAGTGTGCTGTTTGCTATTCATGGACTGATTGCTTGCTCTATGTGCATTTGCTTGCCTATATGTTATGCATTTATCACCATCAATTGTGATTAGTGCATGAGCATCTCTTTTGTCTGTTTGACATCATCATTGTTGTTTACCCATTGAGGACAATTGTAAGTCCCACGAGTTGGCATTTGTTCCTATGATATGGAAGTGAGTATAAGACCATCACATTGGCCACTCATTTTGTCTTTGCTTATTGCCTTGTTTGTTTGTATGTGAGGATACAATTGTAAGTCCCACAAGTTGGCAGTTGTTTTCCTAGGATCATACCGTGTGTTAGAGTAAGTCCCACAAGTTGGCATCTGACATCTACTGTTTTATTTTATCTGTTTATGAGAGGATGCAATTATAAGTCCCACAAGTTGGCATTTGCTTTCCTATGATCATGTGTGGGGTTAACCTAAGTCCCACAAGCTGGCAGTTGACTTCCATATTTCTTCATTGTTTTCTTTTTGAGGAGATTAGTGTAAGACCATCGAGTGGCCTCTGATATCCAGTTCTGTTTTAGGAGATTGGTGTAAACCCAGCCATTGGTATCCGATATCCGTTTTTGTTTGTGAGATTGGAGTAAGACCATTGAGTGGCATCCGGTATCATTTGTTTGTTTATTTCATCATTACTTACTTTCCATTCCAAAGGACGCACTTGAATCATCCTCTATATGATCTCAAGAAGTGAACCTCCTGAGAAGTTTTACTTTCCATCATCATTCATTCATCCTCATTATGTCCTAGAACCTTTTCACACTTTGATCTTAAACTTGACATAGACATTGTGCAAACTTCTTCATGTTTTCAAACTAAAAACCTGGACTCAAGTCCTTGACTCTTTTTTTGCAAACTCCATTTCATAATACTTCTTTTGAATTAATCTTAATCATACTTTGACTTCACTTTCATAATCACAATCAATTAACTTCACTCATTCACTTGTTTTGGCCATGTCCATTAATCTTTTCATGCATTAGCTGTAGGTTTCAATTATCATTGTGGTTGATGTAAACCTCACCTTATCTTTAGTGAGTCGACAGTAAGACTTCCGTACCGAAAATAGGGTTAACCCCTCTCGTACGTCGAAGCTATCCTCGCATGGTGGATGTTGGTTTTGGTCGAGTGTTCTCCCATTGATAATGAAAAGCCTCAGTGCTATTGTTTAAAATTGAATCCAACTCACTTTTGGAAATCTTTTAGCCGAACTACGGCGTTTTGATCCTTACCTTTGATGGAAGGTACGTAGGCAGCGGGTTCATCCGCTCAAACCCAATAAAACTTGTACATTCTTTCCTCGTCATCTCACTCATGTTTGCACAATGCATACGTCTTAACAAATAACAATTTAGCATAACAAGTGTGAAAAGGGCTCCCTAGGAGTACCTAGGACGTAGTGGGTGCCTAACACCTTCCCATTGCGTAACTTACCCCTTACCCGGAATCTCTGATCTTTATTAGTTTTCTACGTGTAAAACTTCTTAGGCTTTTGTTCGCTTTTTAGCCAATCCTTTGGATAAATAAAAGTGCGGTGGCGACTCGAAACTTCATTGTATTGCTTTGCTTATGGTTTAATTGATAAATCATATGGCGACGAATACACCGCTACAGAAAAGTGGCGACTCTGCTGGGGACGCTAGTTTCCTTGGCGGTAGTGCCTACTTTTCACCTTTGTTGTGATATATTGTTATTTGTTATTTGATTTATTCTTGTACCATTTGGGATCACTGTATTGATTGTAATGTGTGAATTGCTTGATATACATTGCTGTTTGCTTTGGTGGTCTGTGAGATGAGTTCTATACCCGAACTCGAGTGCACTCTAGGATAGGAGAATGGCATAGTCTTGTTGACTGGTGTGGAGTATTCCTTAGCCAGTTGACTTGCGAGACCATTCACTTGGTGGAGGTCATGTTGAACTAATAATGTCACACAAGTTATTTGTGGTTAGGCATTATTCTTTCAATCATGTTCCGCAGAAGCCAAGGACCTTAGTTTACCAAACCCATCTTGGCCTATTTTTAGGACCGTAGTGCGGAGGTCGTTCAGATGTCAGTTCTGATACGATTGTTACGCGATACTACACTCATAAGAGTTTCTCTTGAGAATATTCTTGGAATACGAGTATTCGTTCCTCCGATAATATTCGAAAGATGGAACGATGATTATGGGAACCTCTGATAGAACATGTCTGGCAGGTTTAAACCCTAGTACACTCCTTTTGGGTGGTTCTTAACCGAGACCCCATGCTCGTGACTCTCAACAAACCCGTGATTCGTGGTTGAGTCGTTCAAACATCGTTAATATCAATGGATCCCGGATCGGGTGCAAAACCTAAAATCCACCAAAGCGGCTGGTTGATATTAGGGATGTTTGAACCGGTTCATGTACCGTTAATATCAATGGAACTTGGGTGTCGATAAGGTGAAAACCTAAATCCACCAAAATGGATGATTGATATTAGGGATACACAGAGCTTTCCCACGACCTTTGTTTGGTGTGACTTGCTTGATTCTTGAGTGTGTTTGTTGCATTCATACATTCATGCACTCATCCGCATACATGTCATCATCAGAAAAAGAAAATGTTCAAGGAACTTAAAGGGTTTATTTGCAAATTTTTCAGACAATGGAAAAACCAAAAAGACATACAAAGAAATACAGCTTCGAGCAGCCTGATGTAAAAGAGTTAAGGAATCTGACATCATATGTATTAGATCCTTTGGGTTTCAAAGCTCGCTATGGGAAGCTTCTGCCTCTGCTCACCACTCAGGTTGACGAAGGGTTGATGAGTACTCTTGCTCAGTTCTACGATCCGTTGCATCGTTGCTTCTTATTCCCAGACTTCCAGCTACTGCCGACTTTGGAAGAATACTCTCACCTCATTGGGATTCCGATTCTGGATCAAGTGCCGTTCAGTGGCCTAGAGAGTATTCCATCTGCTCGAGAAATTGCTAGTCTGTTGCACATAGATGAAGATCTGATTGGAGCTAACCTGACTACCAAAGGCGGAATTCAGGGTTTTCCTTCCGAGTTCCTCATTTCCCAAGCTACTTTTTATGGGAAGGCCATGAGTGAGGACGCCTTTGAGGCTCTATTCGTGCTGCTTATCTATGGTTTGGTGCTGTTCCCCAACTTCGACAAGTTCGTGGACATGAACGCCATTAGGATTTTTTCAGTCCTTAATCCAGTTCCGACTTTGTTGGGTGATGCTTATTTCTCCATGCACTTGAGGAATATGAAGAATGGAGGAGTTATTGTCTGCTGTTTACCCCTGCTGTACAAGTGGTTTATTTCGCACTTGCCGCAGACAGTCGCTTTCAAGGAGAACAAGGGATGTCTACGGTGGTCTCAGAGACTCATGTCTCTCACCAATGATGATATCACCTGGTATGATCGCGTGTATGATACCGTCCAGATCATCGACTATTGTGGGGAATTCCCTAATGTGCCTCTTCTTGGCACATGCGGTGGGATTACCTACAATCCTATTCTTGCACGACGTCAGCTTGGGTTCCCCCTGAAGGATAAACCTAATAACATTCTGTTAGAAGGCGCGTTCTTTCAGGAGGGTAAAGATCCCCAAGGCCTGAAAGCCAGATTTGTCCGTGCTTGGCGCAGTATTCACAAGAAAAGTAGGAATGAATTGGGTCCAAAGAACTGCATTGCTTTGGAGCCCTATACTTCTTGGGTCAGACAGAGAGCTGCAACCTACCTGATGCCGTACGATCATCCAGGACCTGCACTGTTGGATGTGGCTGGGCCTTCAACCCTCCCTACCCAACGTGTAGAGGAGTTGAGAGAGGAGGACCTTTCGCGTGCCTGGATCCGTGAGAGGGAGGAATTGCTGCAGCAGCTCAAGGAGAAGGATGCTATGATTGAATTTCTCGAGCACCGAGTGATCGACGATCCGAACGACACTTGGACTTCTCTGCTTCCTCAGTCATCCAAATTCTGGAAGAGGAAGTATGATCGACTTGCCAAAGAGAAAGCTGACATGGAGGCTGCCTATGAGAGGGAGATCAAGAAGTTGTGCACTTCCCGTCTTCCAGCATCCCGAGCTTCTAGGGATCCATAGGATGTTATTTACCTTTTCTCTTTGTAATGAATCAGAAACGCTGTATTTCTTTGTCTCAAAATATATTGAATGAAATATTTCCGTGAGCAAACAAAATGTCTAAATATTCAAAATATTGCAAACAATACCCTAAGGGTTCCTTGAAAACAAAGCATTTGCACAAGCATTGCATGCATCATACTCATCTCATTTGCATAACAGGTGTTCTCAGGCCATCTTCTCACTTTGGTTCCTGTGTCCAGACAGGATAGCTGACCAAAGGCCGCACCGCTACTCAACAAGGCTCAACCATCAACGCAACATGGATCAGGTTCAAGCCGAGTTGGCAGAGATGAGGGCCAGCATGGCCCAGTTCATTCACATGATGCAAGGGGTTGCGCAAGGCCAAGAAGAACTCCGAGCAATGGTCCAGAGGCAAGAAGCTACATTGCCCCCGCCCAACCAGCCTCTGCAAGAAGGAAACCCAGTTCCCGAGGTCCCTGCCGCTGCTATTCCCGTCAACAACTACGCTGTGGGTGAAGAGTTGAGGGGTATCCGAGTCGACGGTCAACCGATTGCTCCGGATGTTGTTAGTCCCAGAGTCATCCATGCTCCGGTCCGTAACAGAATTCCAATTGTTGACAGACAAGAGGATTTATTCACTATGCTCAGCGAAGACGACAATATCTTGGGTAGAAATGATGCGAGAGATCGCAAAGTTGAGGCCCTTGCTGAGAAGATCAGGGCAATGGAATGTCAAAACTCCCTCGGTTTTGATGTTACAAATATGGGATTAGTTGAAGGACTGAGAATCCCGCATAAATTCAAGGCGCCGTCATTCGACAAATACAACGGTACCTCTTGCCCTCGCACCCATGTGCAGGCGTACTATAGAAAGATATCCGCATATACAGACGATGAGAAGATGTGGATGTATTTCTTCCAGGATAGTCTATCTGGGGCATCCTTGGATTGGTACATGGAATTGAAGCGGGATTCAATTCGGTGCTGGAGAGACCTGGGTGAGGCGTTCCTCAGGCAGTATAAGCACAATATGGACATGGCTCCAACCAGAACTCAGTTACAAAGTTTATGTCAGAAGAACAATGAAAGTTTTAAAGAGTACGCCCAGAGATGGCGCGAACTAGCTGCGAGAGTTCAACCCCCTATGCTGGAAAGGGAGTTGACTGACATGTTCATTAGCACTCTACAAGGTGTCTATATGGACCGGATGGGAAGTTGCCCATTCGGAAGTTTTTCTGACGTCGTTATCTGCGGCGAAAGAACTGAGAGCTTAATCAAAGCTGGGAGGATCCATGATGCTGGTTCCTCATCTTCTTCGAAGAAACCCTTCTCTGGGGCACCTCGCCGTAGAGAAGGAGAAACCAATGCTGTACAGCACAGAGGGAGTGCTTACAGAGCCAACAACAGGGACCAGTATCGTCCAATCGCCGCAGTGACCATTCCTGCGCCTCAACCGCGTCCACAACAACAAAGAGTTCAACAACAACCACAACAACCGCAACGACCTCAACCACAGCAACAACAACAGCAACGTCCTTTTCAGCAGAGACAGAGATTGAATCCTGATAGGAGATTTGACCCTCTGCCTATGTCGTACGCAGAACTACTACCCGAGCTACTCCGGTTAGGGTTTGTAGAGTTGCGTACAATGGCTACTCCTACCGTGCTGCCACCCGGCTATGATGCCAATGTAAGATGTGACTTTCACTCTGGGGCACCAGGCCACCATACTGAAAGATGCCGGGCGTTTCAGCACAAGGTTCAGGACTTGATTGATTCCAAGACAATCAACTTCTCTCCGGTTCCGAATGTCGTGAACAATCCTATGCCACAACATGGGGGCATAGGGTTAATAACATTGAAGATGGAGAGGCTGAAGATCTGGTTGTGAATGTTGAAGATGTCCAGACTTCCTTACTGATTGTCAAGGACCGATTGCTAAAGGGGGGTGTTGACCCAGGTTGTTCAGAAGATTGTTTGGGCTGTTCAGAGGCCATGGACGGTTGTGACCAGTTGAAGACTGGTATTCAGAGGTTAATGGACGAAGGCTGTCTACAGTTTAGCCGTGCTACCAGAGATAATGGGGCAGTGTCTACTGTCACCATTTTTTATAAGCCGGCTGAAGGAAGAGGACGTGGGGCTGTCAGTACACCCACCACCAACAATACTCCGGTTACCATTTCTGCTCCGGTAACCATCAGAGCACCTGCTACTATTGTGGCGTCCGGCAGAGGACAAGTTGGAAATAGTAGAGCTGTTCCGTGGAGTTATGACAATGCCTATCGCCGAGATAGGAGGGCTGGTAACCAGACAAGGCCAGTTAACCCAGCACCAGTCACTATCAGTGCTCCTGTGAGGATCCCTGCTGTTGCAAGTCCGGTGGTGGACAATGTTGGAGGACAGGGAGGCTTCACAAGGAGTGGACGACTGTTTGCGCCTCAGCCTGTGAGGGATGCTGCTGCTGAGTCATCCGCAAGAGCTAAGGGCAAACAGGCAGTGGTTGACGAAGAACCGGCTCAGAAGGAGGCTGAGGGTTCTTTTCAGAAAGATGTTGAGGAGTTCATGAAGATCATCAAAAAGAGTGACTACAAAATTGTGGATCAGCTCAACCAAACTCCGTCAAAAATCTCGATACTCTCCTTGCTGATGTGTTCTGAGGCACATCGGGACGCTCTGTTGAAGATGTTGAACATGGCATACGTCCCGCAAGAGATATCCGTCAACCAGCTGGAGGGTGTACTAGCAAATGTGAGTACCAGGCATGGTGTAGGTTTCACTGACCTAGACCTAACGCCTGAGGGTCGTAATCACAACAAGGCCTTGCACATCACTATGGAGTGCAAGGGCGCAGTATTATCTCACGTGCTAGTGGACACCGGGTCGTCCCTGAATGTCCTTCCAAAGCAGATACTGAAGAAGATAGATGTCGAGGGAGTCGTGCTCACTCCCAGTGACCTGATCGTGCGTGCATTCGACGGATCCAAACGTTCTGTGTTTGGTGAAGTCACCTTGCCAGTGAAGATAGGTCCAGAAGTCTTCGACATCGTGTTTTATGTGATGGACATTCAGCCTGCTTACAGCTGTTTGTTGGGGCGTCCTTGGATACACGCCGCTGGAGCAGTCTCGTCAACTCTCCATCAGAAACTCAAATATGTCTGGAACGGTCAGATCGTGACCGTCTGTGGTGAAGAGGAGATTCTGGTGAGTCATCTCTCCTCATTCAAATATGTTGAGGTGGATGGCGAGATCCATGAAACCCTGTGCCAGGCATTTGAGACTGTGGCATTGGAAGGTGTAGCTTGTGCAGAGCAGAGGAAGCCGGGCGCTTCAATTTCATCGTACAAGCAAGCCAAGGAGGTTGTTGACTCCGGTAGAGCAGAAGGCTGGGGCAAGATGGTTGACTTGCCGGTTAAAGAAGACAAGTTCGGCATTGGGTACGAGCCTCTCGCAGCAGAGCAGAGTGTACAAGCAGGTCCGAGCACCTTCACCAGCGCTGGGCTGATGAACCATGGGGACGTCTTTGCTACTGATGGTGAAGACAGTGATCATGATTTGGATGTCTGGGTCCGCCCTTGTGCACCAGGCGAGGTTATCAACAATTGGACAGCAGAAGATGTGGTCCAAGTTACTCTACTGACAGAGTAATTTTCTTTTGTTTTTTCATTTTTGCATGAAAACCCTACGTTCCGCCCAGGGCGTAGTGGTTCATTGTAGGGCCACATCATGTTCGCAATGTTTATAAATAAAGGACGTTTTTTCAATCAAATTTTGAGATCTTTGTCTTTCTATTTTCTGTTTTTCCACTTTTTCAAAATATTAAAAATGGCAATGTTTTTGTTTTTTGTGACTTTATTGAAATCTTTTTTCTAAAAACAAAACATTAAACATGCAGAAGTGATCTTTTGGCACCCACTGTGAACGACTCTGTTATGGCTCAGTATGATTTCAACAATCCCATCTACCAAGCTGAAGAGGAGAGTGAGGAAGACAGTGAACTCCCTGCAGAATTGGTCAGACTACTGAAGCAAGAGGAAAGGGTCATCCAACCTCATCAGGAAGAGTTGGAAATTGTCAATCTGGATACTGAGGACGCCAGAAGAGAGATCAAGATCGGGGCCGCTTTAGAAGACTCTGTCAAGAGGAGGCTAATCGAGATGCTGAAAGAATATGTGGAAATATTCGCCTGGTCATACCAAGATATGCCTGGGTTGGATACAGACATCGTGGTGCATCGGTTACCTCTTAGGGAAGAGTGCCCGTCGGTTAAGCAGAAGCTTCGTAGAACTAGTCCTGATATGGCTGTCAAGATCAAGGAAGAGGTTCAGAAGCAGTGGGACGCAGGTTTCCTGGCTGTAACTAGTTACCCACCGTGGGTTGCCAACATTGTTCCCGTGCCAAAGAAGGATGGCAAAGTCAGAATGTGTGTCGACTACCGAGATCTGAATAGGGCGAGTCCGAAAGATGATTTCCCATTACCTCACATCGATGTATTGGTGGATAATACGGCTCAATCCTCGGTATTCTCTTTCATGGACGGTTTCTCAGGCTACAACCAGATCAAGATGGCGCCAGAGGACATGGAAAAGACGACATTCATTACACCTTGGGGCACGTTCTGCTATAAGGTTATGCCATTTGGGCTGAAGAATGCCGGTGCTACCTATCAGAGGGCAATGACGACTCTCTTTCATGACATGATGCACAACGAAATCGAAGTGTACGTGGATGATATGATCGCGAAGTCGCAGACGGAAGAGGAGCACCTGGTTAATCTGCAGAAGTTGTTTGACAGACTGGTCAAGTTCAAACTGAGGCTGAATCCGAACAAGTGCACGTTTGGGGTAAGATCTGGGAAGCTCTTAGGCTTCATTGTCAGTGAGAAAGGGATTGAGGTAGATCCAGCAAAAGTCAAAGCTATTCAGGAGATGCCTGAACCGAAGACGGAAAAGCAAGTCCGTGGGTTTTTAGGGAGGTTGAACTACATTGCAAGGTTCATATCTCATCTAACTGCCACATGTGAACCAATTTTCAAATTACTCAGAAAGAATCAGGCGATCAGATGGAATGACGACTGTCAGGAAGCTTTTGACAAAATCAAAGAATACTTGCAAAACCCTCCAATCCTTATCCCTCCAGTTCCAGGGAGACCACTGATCATGTACCTATCAGTCACCGAGACTTCGATGGGGTGTGTATTGGGTCAGCATGACGAGTCTGGTCGAAAAGAGCATGCCATATACTACCTGAGCAAAAAGTTTACCGACTGTGAAACAAGATATTCACTGCTCGAGAAAACTTGCTGTGCTTTGGCCTGGGCTGCTCGCCGACTAAGGCAGTATATGTTGAACCATACTACTCTGTTGATTTCTAGGATGGATCCAGTCAAATACATCTTTGAGAAGCCAGCTCTCACCGGACGTGTTGCTCGTTGGCAGATGATCTTAACAGAGTATGACATTCAGTACACGTCGCAGAAGGCCATCAAGGGTAGTATTCTGTCAGACTATCTCGCCGAGCAACCGATCGACGACTATCAGCCTATGATGTTTGAATTCCCTGATGAAGACATCATGTACCTAAAGACGAAAGACTGTGAAGAACCGCTTGTCGAGGAAGGACCGGATCCTGATGACAAGTGGACACTGATGTTCGATGGGGCCGTGAATATGAACGGTAATGGTGTTGGGGCAGTACTGATCAATCCCAAAGGTGCTCATATACCTTTCTCTGCCAGACTGACATTCGACGTCACCAACAATGAAGCTGAGTACGAGGCTTGTATCATGGGGATAGAAGAAGCCATTGATCTGAGGATCAAAACACTCGACATATTTGGAGATTCAGCTCTAGTGATCAATCAGGTCAATGGAGATTGGAATACAAACCAGCCACATCTGATTCCGTATAGAGATTACACCAGAAGAATACTGACGTTCTTCAAGAAGGTAAAGTTGTATCATGTCCCCCGGGACGAGAATCAGATGGCTGATGCCTTGGCTACTTTATCCTCTATGATAAAGGTTCATTGGTGGAATCATGTGCCACATGTTGCTGTGAATCGACTCGAGAGGCCTGCATATGTGTTTGCAGCCGAGTCTGTTAATGCTATTGATGATAAGCCGTGGTATTATGACATCAAGAACTTCCTCAAGACTCAAGAGTATCCTGGGGGTGTGTCGAAGAATGATAGGAAGACCCTGAGAAGGCTTGCTGGAAGCTTTTATCTGAATCAGGATGATGTGCTATACAAGCGGAACTTTGACATGGTCTTGCTCAGATGCGTGGATAGACACGAAGCAGACATGTTGATGCAAGAAGTGCACGAGGGTTCGTTCGGTACCCACGCTGGTGGTCATGCAATGTCGAAGAAATTGCTGAGAGCCGGATATTATTGGATGACTATGGAATCCGATTGCTTCAAATATGCTCGGAAATGCCATAAGTGTCAAATCTATGCCGACAAGGTGCATGTACCACCAAGCCCGTTGAATGTCATGAACTCGCCTTGGCCGTTCGCCATGTGGGGCATTGACATGATTGGGAGGATAGAGCCAACTGCTTCTAATGGACATCGCTTCATCTTGGTTGCGATTGATTACTTCACCAAATGGGTGGAAGCAGCTTCCTATGCCAACGTCACCAAACAAGTGGTTGCCCGGTTCATCAAGAAGGAAATCATCTGTCGTTATGGAGTTCCCGAGAGAATCATCACTGACAATGGTTCGAATCTCAATAACAAAATGATGAAAGACTTATGCAGAGATTTCAAGATTGAACATCACAATTCTTCTCCTTACAGACCAAAGATGAATGGTGCTGTAGAGGCAGCTAACAAGAATATCAAGAAGATTGTGCAGAAAATGGTCGTTACGTACAAGGATTGGCATGAGATGTTGCCTTTCGCTTTGCATGGATACCGTACTTCAGTGCGTACGTCGACTGGGGCAACCCCCTACTCCCTTGTGTATGGTATGGAAGCAGTCTTACCAGTTGAGGTGGAGATCCCTTCTCTGAGGGTATTATTGGATGTCAAGCTGGACGAAGCCGAGTGGATTCGTACAAGGTTTAATGAGTTAAGCCTTATTGAAGAAAGACGTTTAGCAGCTGTTTGCCATGGGCAGTTGTATCAGAGAAGGATGAAGCGAGCCTTTGATCAGAAAGTGCGTCCTCGGACATTTCAAACTGGCGATCTAGTTTTGAAGAGGATCCTTCCTCCCGGTGCAGATAACAGGGGCAAGTGGACTCCTAACTATGAAGGTCCATATGTTGTGAAGAAGGTCTTCTCCGGTGGAGCCTTGATGCTTACAACTATGGACGGTGAAGACTTTCCTTCCCCTGTTAACTCAGATGTAGTCAAAAAATACTTCGCGTAAATTGACCCGCTGGACGAAAAGAACAAAATAGTCCAGGCAAAAATGGGCATCCCGGCGAACCAAAAAACAGAAAGAAAAGGTTCGGGCAAGAGTTAGGGATAAAAATGGAAAAATTGTACACCCGGTAAGTCGAAAACCCGCAAGGGCGGCTTAGGCAAAAATGGGTATCCCGGTGGATTGAAAACCCGAAAGGGCGATCCAGCCAAAAGAGGGATTAAAGCGAAGACTACAGTCTGAGTCATCTGTACTTCGTCATGCTTCGTCAGCTACCATCTCGACAGATGTGATCGGTCCAGTCATTCTTCTCAGAAAGCAAGGAATTGGGAGGAAACTGATGATCTATGAGTTATAACAGAGTTGGGAAACAGTGGATGCCGTGTTCACATTGCCATTAGGATAGTTTATTTTTTCCTTTTGTGCGCAATTACCTCTTTCTAGGAATTGCTTCCCAATGTATTTTGCCTTTTCAGGCACACTTTCAATCAATAAAAGTCGCTATTCAGATGAATTGCCCTTGTTTTTACTTTTACTGTTTTGTTTGCGAAAACGTCCGATTTTTGATAAACATTGCATATAAAAACATGAAGGCTAAACAATGACGTGCAGAAAGATTAAAACATTTGAAAATCATTTTGAATGTTGAGGACACTTGAGCGTATCTTGTCCATGTACTCCCCGGGGCATCTGTTGTTCTGATTTGCGGGTCGTCACCTGTGAATATTTTCCCCAGTAAGGTCGTCGCCTGTGAGCACTCTCCAGCAGTGCTTTCCCCAGACAGAATCATTACCCTAGTCTATGGATTGTTCAAGCCTTCCCCAGCGAAGCAGTCATTTCTCCAGCGGAGATTATCCTACCAGAGGATTGGATGAGTTATCGTGGCAGATCGATATCCGCATCCCCAGCTGAGTTGATTTCTACTCGTGAATATTGTGGGTCGTCCCCGGCGGAGTAGCGGTTATTTCCCAAAGCAGTCTGTTTTATCTGAGGGTTGCATGAAGCCTCATCCCCAAAGAGTCGTATGTTTTAGCTTCCCCAGCGGATTTTTTTATTTCCCCGAGCGGAATTTTTCATGGATTGATTGGGCTATCCCCGGCAGGTTTCCCTTTGCTTTCCCCTAGCAGGTTTGATTCATTTCTCTCCAACAAAGTTGTTTCATTACTCCCCGGCGAGTTGCTTTGTCTTCCCCTAGTGGATTTGTTTTGTTGGCTCCCCAGCAGCGGTTTGTATTGCTTCCCCCAGTAGATTTCATCTTGAAGATTTCTCAGCACAGTCGACCTGTGTATCTCTCCCCGCAGAGTTCTCATCATATTGCATTGCATATAGTAATCTTTGCATCCTCAAAATTGCGTAGCATTTCCATTCCAATATGGAGCATTACGCCATAGAAAAATTCAAACATATGCATTCATGTGTTCGAAACCACATCAGACCGCACCCCCGGCAGAAGCGGATCATTTTGTTCAAAATCAGCACCAGTCTGCTACAGTTGCTTCGACAGCATTCGGAATTGATTATCCCCACAGAGGTTCATTTCCCTCACCCGATAGTGACAGAGGTTTATTTCCTCACCCGATAGTGACAGAAGTTTGTTTCTCCCCAGTGAGACTCCCAGCAAGTGATCAGCCTTGCTTCAACATATCCCAGATATCGTTCTTTGTGATACCAGTAGGTGTCATGTCAACACCCGCGTGTGTCTTCTTTGTTTTGGGTATCGGTAAACGCCATTGTTTCGGTGTCGGTAAACATCGAGTTCCACCCAGTCATCGGTAAATGTCTGGTCATTTTTTTGGTGTCGGTAAACACCAGTGTTTCGGTGTCAGTAAACATCGAGTCTTTCCCTCAGTCATCGGTAAATGTCTGATAATCCCCAACAGAAATCCCCAGTAGAGTCATCTGTAAATGTCCTATCTGGTTTTCAGTTGCAAATATTTGTCTGTCTCTCACCAATAAATTTCTCATCCCAGTCATCGGTAAATGTCTGGTCATTCTTTTGATGTCGGTAAACATCATCTTTCGATGTCGGTAAACATCGTGTCTCACCCAGTCATCGGTAAATGTCTGGTCATTCTTTTGATGTCGGTAAACATCATCTTTCGATGTCGGTAAACATCGTGTCTCACCCCAGTCATCGGTAAATGTCTGGTCATTTCTTTGTTCTCTTGTTAATAAAATCAAAATCCCCAGAAGTCGTCGGTAAACGGTTTGTCTGGTATCGCCACAAAGATTTTGTTCCTCCCCAAGCGGAGATGCCATCGGTAAATGGCCCAGTTTTTTTTCGATATCGGTAAATATCGAATTCTCAGTTGCAGCAACCATCGGTAAATGGTCTTGTTAAGTTGACATCGGTAAATGTCCAGTTTCTTTGAAGCCACCATCGGTAAATGGTTTTGCTTCCTTTCTACATCAATTTGTTTCCCAGCAGCCATCGGTAAATGGTCTGGCTGAAGTTGATATCGGTAAATATCAAGGTCCCAGTTTTAACCATCGGTAAATGGTTTTGGTTCTCAGAAGTTTGTTGTCCCCAGCCGCCATTGGTAAATGGTTGTGCTGAAGTTGATATCGGTAAATATCAAGGTTCCAGTTTCTTCAACCATCGGTAAATGGTTTTGCTTTTCTGAAGCTGTCTTGCAGTTTGTCATCGGTAAATGACATGGTTATCGTTGTATCTCATCCAGCCGGTGCAAATTTCTACGGTTCTTTTGTATTCAATCCCTGTTTACCCTGAAAGTCTGACAGCAATTGCTATCATCCGTTCGGGTTCCCAGCTGATTGAATAGGGGCAGCTGTAGCACCTCAAATTTGCACCTATCATTGTACATACCATTTCATATTAGGTCATAACATATCATGATACATTGCATAGCATTTGCATTGTCCCCAGTTGCCTCAAGAGCAAGCAAGCAGGAATTAGGTCAAACTGATCAGGAGGTCAGTCAACCAACCAAGCAAAGTTGTTTCTCAAGGAGCAAAGGTCCTAGGGTTTGTCCTACAAGTTCACATGTCTTGGAGTATCATTTGAAATGTTCAAGTCAAGGGTTGAAGGCTCAGATGTTATCAATCAATGCAAAGCCAGGTCAGAAACCCTAGATATTCAACAGTCAATCAAAACAGTGGATGGTGGCCATTCTTGTGGAATTTGGGCACCATGGTCAATTATCAAGAGTTCATATGTCTTGGGACATCATTTGAAGTCAAAATCTCAAGGAACTAGGGTTTGGAATTCATCAGAAGTGCACAGTCAAGTCCAAAACCCTAGAAAGTCAAAGTTGGTCAACTGTGGTTGATTCTTTGGATTTGATGGATGGAATTGGTTTGAAGGAGCTTATTCATGTCCTAGTAGGTCTCATATGTCATGGGAATCAACATCATGGAAGAATATCAAGCCAATCAGAAAATTTCCCAAAATAGAAACTGGACCTGTAATTTTAACTGCCAAAAATAGAAACTTCTTGATCCTCAACTTGCATCATGATACAAGCTCCAAATGAATTTTTGCCCAACATGAAAGTTGAAGATCTTGTTCTCCCATTTTCAAAAAGTCCAAGAACTCCCAAATCCCATGTATGGTTGTCAAGATATGATCAATTCATTTTCATCAATTTTTGAACTTCAACTGAGCATATCTCCCAAACCATAAGGCCAAATTTGGTGGGGTTTTTTCCTACAAACCACATTTTTCATCCTCTTTCCAAAAATATAAACTTCATGACCTAAAACCTTGCCAATCAAAATGGCATTTTTGGACCTATTCCTTTAAAAATCCAAGTTTGACTCATAGTTGACTTTTTGATCTATGGACTTTTTCTTAATTTGGCCAATTGGGATTCACTTGATATCATATTTGTGACTTGCTCCAAGCATAATTTCATGTCCATTTCATCATTATGTCATAATTTTGGCCAAAGGTATAAATTGGTGCAATTTTGCAAATGGCATATTAAAAACAAAAACAAGTTGACAATGCATGGTGCAGACCAAAAACAGTGGAGTTACAAGCCATTGTGCAGCCTGTTGAGGCCCAATTCGACCAGGGTTTTGCACCCTCCATTTCCATGTTTGCAAGTTTAGCAAAAGTGCAATTGGCTTCAAAGAGTAAAACAATGCTAGCAACTCTTAAACAAACAACAAACAGCATTTTAATAAGTCTTTTGCAGCATGCCTAAAGCCCATTTCGACCAGCCTACACCCTCCATTCCCACTTATGTGCAAATTAGCAAAGTTGGCAATTAGTGATTTTTGAGCTAAACAAGTTTACCATTCTATTAAGGCTTGTTAAACAGCACATATAAGGGCTTTGTTCTGCTGAATTAAACCCTAGCAACCACTTGGAAACACACAGAAAACCTCCATTCTCTCAATTTGCATCTGAACCAAAAATTGATTTTCTGCACAAAATGGCCAAAACCTTCGAGTAACCCTTGGTTGATTCATCACTTGGACATCATCTAAAAGTGATTTGTGGCATCAAACACCGGCTGTACAACCATTTTCACCTTCTGTTCTTTCTCAAGCTTCAACAATGGCAGACCGTGTTTGAGCTGGAATCCATGCTGTTGAGCCAAAGTCCATCCTCTATCCACCTTGTAGAAGCTTCATGAGTATCTGTTTCGAGCTTTGAAGGCCAAGGAAGCAATGCATCACCACTGAGCTTCACTTGTGGTAAGATTTTGATTCACTTATTTTCCCAAATGATGCTATGCCATGTGTAGGTCCTTCTTTGCTGATTCCAATGAATCTTGAATCATCGAAAATGGTTAACTGTACTGTTAGAAACTTGAGTTTAAAGTTTGTTGGTTATTATCATTTTGCATGATTTCTTAATGGTTAGCTTGAGTTAATGAATTCTGATGGTAGCATGTTGATATGCATGGCGTGTTGGTCACAATGATGTGTCTTTTGTTCATTTCTGGGATAAGATGTTTTTCACGATGGTTGATGATGATGAACAGTAAAGCCAAAACCCTAAATTCCATTTTGCCTTGCTGTTTGAATTTTTAGTTTTTTTTATTTTTCGGTGCATGTGGCTTTTATTTAAGAAAGGATGGTGATTGGCTGTTATCCCACTTTGAATCCCAAAAATCCCACCTTTTGGAACAAGCGCAGACCTTTTTCTGCTTTTTGCATTAATTCTCTGCAGCTCATTTATTGCCCCTGCGAATGTTTCTGAAAAAGAGGGGGCAGCAGACTTGACAGCGGGCCAGGTCCTGCCATTTGTAGCCTGGCTTTTAGCATTGTGTAGGGTAGCATCATTTATTGCGTTTGTTGGCCGTTAGGGGGCACACGTTAGTGGTCTCAATGATTGGGTGCGCCAGCCTGTCTGCCGCTTGTCCCCATGTGTTGGCCCATTGAATGGGGCGCTGGGCTTTGTGCTTGGCAACATTCTATTGGTTGTTTGACCCCATATGCATTGCATTTTGTTCATGCTTCATTCAATTATTTCCTCATCTTCACCAATTAATTTCTCCTTCATTTTTCATCAAAAAATTATGAGAATTTTTCCATGATGTTCATGATTGAGTCTAGTTTTTAATTATGATTTTTAATCATTTTTTCGTTGACTGGATTTTTTATGGCAATTATTCTCCCAACATGTGTGCATGATTGATACATCTTACCATTTCAATTGTGAAATAATGATGTTATATCCAATGTGCTTGAAATTTTTTGTGATGAAACTAGACATGTTCACCTTCATGTTGGTATAAAGTTTGTGGATTTCCCATTTGTGGTTTGCTGGTTATGATTTTTTGAAGTTGAAGTGTACATTTGGTGTCACAACATGAACATGCATTTTCCCTAATTTTGTTGACATGCTTCCTTGCATCCAATTGACCCCAAATTTTGCATGAATCATATGTCATATATCTAGTTGATGAGTGAATTTTCTTGGAATTAATGGTGCTGTTTTCCATTTGATTGTGGATTTTCTTCCTTGCCTAGTCCATGGTTGACTTTTTGTGCTACACATTGCCATATCATTTGGGAAATGCTCATAACATATTGTATGATCATGAAACTTCATATGTGATAACTAGACATCTCAAGCTTTGCATTGGTGTTAATCTCATTCATTTCTCTTCTGTTTTCAAATTGATATGATTTTTTGAAGTTGACCCATGCTTGTTGACTTTCACCATGCTTACTTGAATTTGGTTTGACTTCATGATTTTAATTGCCTGCCTTCCTCTCATCCAAATGCTTTGAAATTTTACATGTATACCATGTTAGATGTTAGGATTGAGTGTGATTTATTTCATGATTTTTGAGATTGCTTAGGTTGACTTTTGATGCAAGTCATTCTGTTGACTTTTGTATGCTTTCCTTTGCCATGTTTTGACTTCAAATATCCATGAAATGACAATGATGCATGATTTGAATGTGGGCCCAATTGTGTTTGCTTTCTAATTGGTTGACTTTGACTTTGAGTTGACTTTTCCTTGCTGCCTTGACTTTTTCTTTCATGTTTGACCCTAGGCTAGTCCTAGTGGTCCTTTGGACTTATGTTGAGTTTATCTGTTTCAGGTTGAGCATAGTGCTTCCAAGATCATACCAATTTGATTGATGTTTGTTTGTCTATATTGTGCTAACCTTTTGTTTTGTAGGTGACTCATGTAACTTGAGTCTTGCTTTGCACAGTTGACCTCCTGTGGTTGACTGTTTATCCATTTCTTTTGATTTTGACTGTTGACTTGTTTACTAATGAGTTTGACTTTTTTCAGGTACTTTAGTTGCCTAAGTTCTTTGAACTTGCTTGCTTTGCTATTTTAGCGTTTGCTTTTGAGGTATAAATATTTCTTCTTCATGTAGTCTGGAGACCTGGTCTGTTATTTGACCGGGCAAACTGTCTGAAGCCCTCCTTAAGAGGCAATGCCTGTGTTTGTTTATATTTGTCCTCAGCAGGAAAAGTCCTTCAAGTAAGGCAATTGGTGGAAGGTAGGGATAAGCAATCTATCCCCCACTATTCAGTGTGTCCTCTCTTTGCTCCCAGTACCTGGTTGAAGCATTGAGATAAATACCCAAGATCCGATCGAGTCAATAATGTGGAGAGAGTTCCTACTTTCTGAACTCCCACACTTTCTTTGATGCTCTCTCTGATTTGAGATAGAAGCAATGAGGCACACCCCTCATCTCCTATTCATCTGCTTCACCTGAGCCCCTCAATGGCCAGGTTAAGAGCGACCTTCACCCATTACAGTGGACTTTCAAAGTCAAACCCTCTTGTGTGAGCCCCCAATTGTTTGGCTATAGAGTGTGTTGTTTGCTATTCATGGACTGATTGCTTGCTCTATGTGCATTTGCTTGCCTATATGTTATGCATTTATCACCATCAATTGTCATTAGTGCATGAGCATCTCTTTTGTCTGTTTGACATCATCATTGTTGTTTACCCATTGAGGACAATTGTAAGTCCCACGAGTTGGCATTTGTTCCTATGATATGGAAGTGAGTATAAGACCATCACATTGGCCACTCATTTTGTCTTTGCTTATTGCCTTGTTTGTTTGTATGTGAGGATACAATTGTAAGTCCCACAAGTTGGCAGTTGTTTTCCTAGGATCATACCGTGTGTTAGAGTAAGTCCCACAAGTTGGCATCTGACATCTACTGTTTTATTTTATCTGTTTATGAGAGGATGCAATTATAAGTCCCACAAGTTGGCATTTGCTTTCCTATGATCATGTGTGGGGTTAACCTAAGTCCCACAAGCTGGCAGTTGACTTCCATATTTCTTCATTGTTTTCTTTTTGAGGAGATTAGTGTAAGACCATCGAGTGGCCTCTGATATCCAGTTCTGTTTTAGGAGATTGGTGTAAACCCAGCCATTGGTATCCGATATCCGTTTTTGTTTGTGAGATTGGAGTAAGACCATTGAGTGGCATCCGGTATCATTTGTTTGTTTATTTCATCATTACTTACTTTCCATTCCAAAGGACGCACTTGAATCATCCTCTATATGATCTCAAGAAGTGAACCTCCTGAGAAGTTTTACTTTCCATCATCATTCATTCATCCTCATTATGTCCTAGAACCTTTTCACACTTTGATCTTAAACTTGACATAGACATTGTGCAAACTTCTTCATGTTTTCAAACTAAAAACCTGGACTCAAGTCTTTGACTCTTTTTTTGCAAACTCCATTTCATAATACTTCTTTTGAATTAATCTTAATCATACTTTGACTTCACTTTCATAATCACAATCAATTAACTTCACTCATTCACTTGTTTTGGCCATGTCCATTAATCTTTTCATGCATTAGCTGTAGGTTTCAATTATCATTGTGGTTGATGTAAACCTCACCTTATCTTTAGTGAGTCGACAGTAAGACTTCCGTACCGAAAATAGGGTTAACCCCTCTCGTACGTCGAAGCTATCCTCGCATGGTGGATGTTGGTTTTGGTCGAGTGTTCTCCCATTGATAATGAAAAGCCTCAGTGCTATTGTTTAAAATTGAATCCAACTCACTTTTGGAAATCTTTTAGCCGAACTACGGCGTTTTGATCCTTACCTTTGATGGAAGGTACGTAGGCAGCGGGTTCATCCGCTCAAACCCAATAAAACTTGTACATTCTTTCCTCGTCATCTCACTCATGTTTGCACAATGCATACGTCTTAACAAATAACAATTTAGCATAACAAGTGTGAAAAGGGCTCCCTAGGAGTACCTAGGACGTAGTGGGTGCCTAACACCTTCCCATTGCGTAACTTACCCCTTACCCGGAATCTCTGATCTTTATTAGTTTTCTACGTGTAAAACTTCTTAGGCTTTTGTTCGCTTTTTAGCCAATCCTTTGGATAAATAAAAGTGCGGTGGCGACTCGAAACTTCATTGTATTGCTTTGCTTATGGTTTAATTGATAAATCATATGGCGACGAATACACCGCTACAGAACTACTTGCTTCACACATACATAACCCAACCATCCGGTATTTTATCCGCATCCTGCAAAACACCATTTTTCGTCGACCCAACAACAACAAAGTCAACGCGAAGGAATTATTCTTCCTCCACTGCATCTTTGAAATGGACACAAAGGTAAATGCCGCTTCTTTCTTACTTCACCATATCCGTACCCTTTGTGCTAGAGGCCACCAACCTTTTGTGATTGGAGGATTGATAACCTCCATAGCACTTGGTCTGAATCTAGGGGACCGACTTCAAAATTTACAATCTCTACCACCCCTATTTATAGATATAAGCTATTGTTGCTCCAGCCGCTTAATCAAAAATAGGGTAGGCAGAAGGTATTATCTTATGGTGAATAACCAAGAAGTCCCAAGCGTTGTTTTGCCCAGCATTGCCGTCACAGATGTCACAAACCCCGACCGATTCATCTACGATCTGAATGCTCCCGAACCTACCGAGCCTACACAAGCAAACCCGCCCCCGGACGAGTTTGAGGAAATGGATCAAGGTGATCACGGTCCTGAACAACAGTCAGCCCCGCTTAACCCTTCCGATAATGCAACTGGTCCATCCTCCCGACGTCGTCGAAGAAGAAGGCCAGCAACTAATGATGACATCATGGATGCTATTGATGTTGTACAGGCGCAAAATCTTGAAGTGATGCAACTGATGCGCCAGATGCAACATCAACAGGAAGCGAGGAATGCAATAACCGACCAGCGGTTCACTGACTTGCTCAACAGGTTTGATGACTTGGAAGTACGTCAACGCTCACCGGGTCCGAGAACAAGAGGACGCAGGCAGAATTGAGCATATTTATTTAATTTTCCTTTCTTTTCGCTTTTCTTTAAAACATTGGGGACAATGTTTCATTTAAGTGTGGGGGGGGGGGGGAAACTTTGTTTCAGTTATGATTACTTCTCTTTCAACATTCCTTTTTCAAGTATGCTATTTCCCTTTCATTGTTATTTCCCTTTCTTTTATATCATTAATTTCCCTTTTATAAAAAAAACAAAAAATAAAAAAAAATAAAAAAAAATAAAAATAAAAATATAATATATTTATTTTAAGTCGAGTCCCTAGTATGAAAATTTTGCATTATCTATTCCCCTAAATTTTCTTGAGCCATAAAAAAAAAATTTAACACTTAACACACTCGATAAGTATAAAGGTTGCTCATTTTATAAAACTTGAGTGACATCAAGACAAAATTATTACCACCTCAACGCTCTAAAAAACCTCAACATGTTAGATCGGGATAAGTACCTATTATATAAATTCCTTGTACTTTTAGTCTTATAGTAACCCCGAGTAGTTTATACGAGAAGTCGGCACCATCTTAATAGCAAACTACGTGGAGAGCCGATGAATATAAGCGAATGATTCCCAAAACAACATAAAAAAAATATATATAAGGAAATGCACTAATTAAGTTAGGTGATCCTTACCAGATCATTTAATCCAAACGTTGAGGACCCTACAAAAGCACAATATGAAAGATCCATTATGAGTTGGTTCAGCAGGTATCTGGTGCTGATCTTGGTAGGGCGGACTACGGTCCGATCCCCTGCAATTTGCAATGGACTAAATAACGAAGTTATCCAACTTATGTACCAGAACTTCCAGCTAAAAAGGGAATCAAAATCGCTAACCGGTTACTCCACTATGTGCCGAAAAGATGAAGGGCTTAATGTGATTTCGCTAGAATGAAAACGGGTGAAACAAGAGTAAAAGAACTAGGCTAGCTATAATAGCATGACTCGAACTGGTTTGCATAAGGTGGGGTTATCTGAGGTTGTAACGGTAGTTGTTGATGTTAATATTAAGCTCAAGTTAATTTTTTAAACAGATTTACTTGCGACCTACTACGAATCGATATGTGTTTGGAAATTTCATCTGGCTAGTATTTTAAACCGAATTCTACATTGAATCTTGCTTGAGGACAAGCAAAAGTCTAAGTATGGGGGAGTTTGATAACATGAAACTATATCAAATTTTGGACTTGATTTAATTAAATTATATTATTATTTGTTTCGATTTATTTCATATCATTCGATATTACTTGGTATTTTCCTTCTATTTATTTCAGGTAACATTATTTGAAGCATACGTGAAAAAGAAAGAAAAGGAGGTGCAAAAAGAGGATAAAAAGCAATCCACTAAAGCCCAGCCCACAACTACAAGGAGAGGCGCTATGATGTTGTGACGACCGCCACACAAGGTGTGACGAGCGTCACACCCCCCTGCTAAGTGTTACGAGCGTAACACATGGTGTGACGGGCGTCACACCCCCATTCCTATATTTTTGGCTTTGACGCGTAACAGAAGCACGTTCACCTTTTTCTTCGCTTGACCAGTTGACGCTTGACAAAACCTACTGAAGGACTTTGGAAGAAACGGTTACTTGATGGATGGATATAAATAGGACCAATTATGGAACCCTGGAGCTCTCTCAATTTTTTCCAGTTTTCGGCACCGTGCATTATTTTTACTGCTTTTTAATTTTCCAGCACTCTACTTTCCTAGCAATTTTTATTTCCTTTTCTTTTCCAGTCAATTTTCAAAGCATTCAATTAATTTTCCCACAATAGTTTCTACACCGGAAACTATTGTGTAACTTTTACTGGATCTAACCTTACGTTAGATCATAGTATTTTATTTCTTCGCCTTTATTTTACTGTCTGATCGAAGATTGTGAAGAACAAATCCAACCGGCTTGTGGTGGAGTGTTCAAGCATCGAAGCTAGGAACAATCAAGATTTCTATTAATTTTACAGGTTCATCAATTTATTGTTTTAATTTATATATGCTCTGTACTGCTGTTTATCTATACTGTCTGTCTGATATGGCTGTATTTAAGTATAATTATTGTTTAGGCTTGTTTAGCATGTCCGGCTAAATAAACTTAGATATCGGTATGTAAAGTAAGCGGAATGAAGGAATCAAAACTAAGTTGGTTTAAATTTATTTAAAAACATAATCACTCTTTTTATGGTCTCAATTTACAGAGTTAATACCAAAGTTTTTGTACGAGAGTAAAAAGCATAAAGAAGTTAAAATCAATAGAACGACGGTTTGAGCTTTTAACTGGACAGTGTAAATTGGACACTAACTTTAAATCAGGGCGAAAGCAATTTTTAGAGTTAATTAAATTCTAATCATTTTCAAAAAGTATTTTTAAAGGTTAAATGTGAGGACGAGAGTTAAGCATTTAAGTTAATCATATAATCTAAGTCAATAGAGCGAGAGTTTGAGACAAGGGTGTTTAAATGGTTAGCATTTTCTTAAAAAGAGTTTCTACAGATTCTATTGTTTTCAAAAAGTGGTTTTGGACTTAACTAAATAGTGAAAGCGTACGTTAATATAAAATCATAGTCTATTCAACAGAGCGAGAGTTTGAGAAAAGGCCTTTAATCAATAGTGTCTAATGAAAAGATTTATTTTAAAACTAAGAAACCAACGAAGATTTGATTCCCTAATTACGATGAACTACATACCGATATCCGCGTTATTTAATATTTAATCTAGATCTTATTTTAGTTTTACTTTCCCCCCTAATCATCAAAGGATCATCCGCCTTAGCTTTACGAAGTAACCCTAGAAAAACGGTATATCGATTCATTAAGTCCCTGTGGGATCGATATCTTTTATTACTACGTGATTAGACTGTGCACTTGCAGTTAATACCCAAATAGACTCATAAAGTCGCGATCTGACTTCAAACAACATCATGGGAAGCTTTTGTCCATCTTGTCTTATGATGTGGTTGAAGGACTTTGTAGTGTGCTAGTGCAGTTCTATGATCCTCTCTACCGTTGTTTCACTTTCCCAGATTATCAGCTTGTGCCTACATTGGAGGAGTATTCTCATCTCTTGGGGATACCTGTTTCTAGTAGAGTACCTTTTAGTGGATTGGAGAAGATTCCCCGATCTAATCTTATTGCTGAAGCTTTTCAGTTGAAGAAGTCTGAGATAGAGGCTCATTGGGTGAAGAAAGGAGGTTTATATGGGTTGCCACCTGATTTCCTCATCAACGAAGCTACTACTTTTGCTCAAGCCGGTAGTGTGAACGCTTTTGAAGTTATCCATGTGTTGCTCATCTATGGGTTAACTTTGTTCCCTAATATTAACGATTTTATCGATGTTAATGCCATTAGACTTTTCCTGATTGGGAATCCTGTGCCTACTTTGTAGGATGATATATACTTCTCTTTGCATCTCAGGAATTCTAAGGATGGTGGAACGATTTTCAGTTGCATCCCTCTTCTGTACAAGTGGTTTATTTCGCACTTACCTCAGACACCTGCTTTTGGGGAGAACAAACAATGTCTATGGTGGTCTCTGAGACTTATGTCTCTCACTAATAATGACATAGTTTGGTATGACCCTTCTTTGAGCAGTTTGGAGATTATTGATTGTTGTGGTGAATTCTCTAATGTGCCTCTCATTGGTACACAAGGAGGAATTAACTACAACCCTGCTTTGGCCCGTCGTCAACTTGGGTTCCCCTTGAGAGACAAACCTAATAACACTTTGTTAGAAGGTCTTTTCTATCAAGTGGGTAAAGATCCCCAACATTTGAAGCAGAAGATTGTGCATGCTTGGCATAATGTGCGTAGGAAGGGGAGATCCGAGCTCGGTCCGTGCAATTGTGTAGCTTTGGAAGCTTACACTCTTTGGATGTGTAGCGGGGTATTCGTTACCATTAGAGATATTGACTAAATCTAAAGTAAATCATACAAGTCGAGTCGCCACCGCACTTCTATTTATCCAAAGGAATGGTTAGAAAGCAAACAAAAACCTAAGAGTTTTATCGAATCAAAAACTAGTAAAAATGTAAGAGATCTGGGTAAGGGGGTTGGTTATGCAATGGGAAGGTGTTAAGCACCCAAAACATCCTAGGTACTCCTAGGGAGCCCTTTTCACATTTGTTGAAAGGTTGGTATTTTGTGAAATTTTGTTTGTGCAAACATGATTGAAGAGATGAGAAGAGAATATACAAGTTATTTACATTTTTGTGTTTGGATGGATAAACCCACTGCCTACGTACCATCTTAAAAAAGATTAGGATCAAAACCTCGTAGTTCGGGGTAAAAATCTCAAAATGAGTTGGTAAATTGATTGGTCTAAAAGCCTTAAGGTCTTTTGTTATCCAAGGGAGAAAACTCAACCTAAAACCACAAATCCACCATGTGAGGATAGCTTCAACATGCTAGTGAGGGGTTAACCCTATAATAAGCATGGAAGACTCATTGTCCATAACTAAGGATATAGGTGAGTATTATATCTACCTCAAGGGTAACTCAAACCTAATGACTAAAGGTTATGAAAAGTTTTTTTTTGATTAAGAGAGTGGCATTTATCAATGCAAAGTATTTACAAAGTATGGTCAAAGTTGACTTAAAGATTCAATTCAAAATAAGTGTTATGAAAAAAAGTTTGAAAATCAAAAGCATAAGGCTTAGGTTTCTAATGTTGGAAAACAAGTGTTAAATGTTTGCATAAAAGTTTTGGCTTGGGTTAGAGTGGAGGGAAGAAGAAGAATGGCTAAAGTCCTAATCATATAAGAGATGAGGGATAAGAAGTAAGACCACAAATGGAGTTCCTCTCTTGAGATCATATTGGTGATCCAAGTAGCTCCCATCCTTTGGAATATGCAAGCAAAATAATGGTAAGCTCAAGCAATCAACAATCAATTAAGCTCTTGGAAAGTTCCTCAATGGCTCTTAGATCTCTCTCTGATAGAAGCTCATGACAATGGTTCCTCACTTAGGCTCAATGTTAGAATCCCTAGCACAAGAACACACACATTAAAAAGTTCTATCAAACAAACCAAGAATGAACAAGAAGGAGTTTAGAAATTGGTCCTTTCAAAGTCCTCTTCATCATTTATAGCATTCTAAAGGCCCAATGCCTAGTTGCTCTTTGACTTTATAGCACTCTAAAGGCCCAATGCCTAGTTGCTCTTTGACTCCAAATTTGCATAGGGAAAGTCCTAAAGTCTAAGTCCATTTGTCCATTTCTTTGCATTTGGTCCACAACAATCAAAACAAAACACAAGCACAATGATATATACACAATTATGTGCTCAAGTGAGCAAAAGGCAAATTGCATTAACATAAACATGTGCTCAAATGAGCAAAAGGGAAAAGCAAATGAATAGTATGTGCAAGAATAGTAAAATGCATAAATGTAAAGAGCAAGAATTAAATGTTAATGGTTAATGGTTAATGTTAATAGTTAGTGTGCCATAAGGCAAATTTAGCGCTATGTTAAGCAATCGTAATTGGACTTATATAGAAGTCACAACTATCTGAGGCCGATCAATAATAATGTAGGCAACAACACAAGTTAGAGGTCTTGATTAGTGAATCAAACTCCAACAACTTGCCATGCCAAAAAGAAGATGAGAAATGATCTTGTATTGATTTAGGTCCTTTGCATGATTTAGGAAGCAATCTATCCTTAATACAAAGCCATTCACTTAATCCATGATCAAGATGAATTAGATTTGAATCAAGGAAGATTAAACCTCCATGTATCAATGCTAACCACCAATCTTTAACTCATTGATAAAAAAAAAAGTAGAAGAAAAAGAAGTAGAAGAATTAAAGTGCATTAATGGAGAAGATGTGTATTAATCAACAAGTGTTGACCAAATATAGGGAAGAGCAAGGTCAAACCATAGAAAGCAGAAGCAAGATGAAGATTAGAAGTCAAGAAACAAGTCAAATATTTTTGGCATTTTTAATATTTAAAATAAAACATGAACTAAAATAATAAAAAAAGGTCAAACTTCAAAGTCACTTCAAATCAACTTTGAAAAATCCAAGTGAATTATCCCAAGTTCAACATGGTCAAACAAATTTTAACAAAAATTTTCAGCATTTTTAAAAGTCAGAAACTATTTTAAATCAATTAAAAATGCATAAAAATAACCTAATTGAATTAAAATATCAAATAAATCTCAAATTAATTAATAAATTGATGAGAATATTTTTCATAGATTTATCATCATTCAAAGAGGTTGAGAAAATATTTTTGTATTTTTTGAATATCAGAAACTATTTAAAATGAATTAAAAATAACCAGAAAAGAGAAAATTGCTAAAAAATATCAAATAATAAAATAAAAAATATTAAAAATCATTTTTAGAAACTAGAAATTAAAAGAGAAATAATGCAATTGGTCCCATAATTTTTGGACCAATAATGAGAGAGATATGAATTTTTGAAAATGAAATAGAATAAAAGAAATAAAAGGAAATTAAAATCAGAATTAAAAATAGAAAAAGAGGAGAAGCGTTGGTTGAAGCCCATTAAATGAGCCGGCAGATCACACGGATCACACATGCGCGCCTACCAAACACTTCAGTCAATGCAATCACACCTAGCCATTAATTAGGTCATAACATTGAACGGATCAGATCAAATCTGGAAATGGAATTTCACGGCTGTGATTCAATCTGGAGACCAGACAGTGGCCAGTGCCACCGTCTTCTCCGGCCAGCTCCGGCGGAGGTCCCAATTTACAGAAGATAAAATGTTAACCAAAATGCGCGATTCAGGTACCAAACGAAAGGTGGAGTGATGCACATCACTCCTGTACCAACCAAATTCACTCTAGATTCCTATTGAGAGAGAAATGAGAGGTTGAATTTCATGGAGTTCAACTGAAACTTGTTGGATTTTGAAAATTCAAAGCATGAAATGATTGCCTCTATGAAGAGGACTTTAGACAACACAGAAACAACAAGAAACAAGCAATATATGAGTTGATTCGAAGAAATTAAAATCAGAAGTAAACCTCTGATTTGTAGAGCTTGAATTCACAATTCCTTGGTGTTAAAGCTTGCAGTTCACACTATGGATCAAGGTGAAGAGGTCTAGGAACTTTTAGATCTGAAATTTTAATCGAGGAAATCAAAATTCAGATCTGAAATTTGAGAGAAAAGTGAGATAGTTCCTTTGATGTGAGGGTGGGATTTCAGTTGCACAGCATGTAGGGCGCCTTCAGGTTGAAGAAATGAGAGGCCAAGGCATTGCATTTATAGATGAAACAAGCTGAAATGCATGATCAAAAGTGTGCATGGATGAAAAGGACATCCATGCATGGGCCTGTACAGGCGTATGGAGGGCCCAATTCCACTTGGAATTGCAAGCTTATGTCAAAGGGAATGAGAATGGACGTGCGAATTGGACTGTATGAGCTCATGCATCGCAATTGAAATGATTTTCAAAAAATGCACTATTACAATGAAGCCTTCGAAAATGCCATGTCCAAAATTAAGATGCAACCTTATGAGTAATGGTTGGAAAGCTTGTTGCATAAGGAACAAATGTCATGTTGATCAAAACTTCATTTGGGCCTTGGAAATTAATGAAAATTGAGCTTGAAGTGTAGGGTGCAAAACATGCATTTGTGGAATTTTCAAAATTGGCCAAAGTTCAAGCCCTTCTGTCTCAATGATGCAAGCTCCAAATGATAAAACCTTCAACATGAAAGTTGTATATATTTTCAAGAAAATGAATTTGGACTTAAATTTTGCATAATTTGGAATTTGATGAAGAAGTTATGGGCACTTGAAGTTGGACTTTTTCACATTTCAATGCATTTGGTCCAAAGTGACCTATAATGTTTTGCATTATCACATGTATTTCTTTTGAGATTTTGTAATTTTTCTCAACATAACATTTGAAGTAGACACATTAATATTTCCAATGAATTAAGTCTCACCTCAAGATCATGAAAAATGAAGGAGTTATGTCTTTGGGAAGTTGACCCAAAACTAGGGTTTCAGTCAAAATGACCTATAATGTCTTGGAATGGATGATGACCTTCCATGCTTCAAATAAAATTTTGATGAACATGAAAGTTGTTCATATGGTTCTTAAGAACATTTTTTCTATTGAGATCATCTCTATTTTACCAACACATAAAAGTTAGGTCTCGGTGTATTTCCAAATAGTTAGATGAATTGACTAATCAACTTCTAAAGTCCAAGACTCATATCTTGATGAATGGATGATTGAGGGCACTCAAATAAGTTCAGATATGCATGAAATGATGAATTAAAGAACTTCCCTTGATTTCTTTTGACCATGGGTTAAGGTTGCTTCATGAGCAAGGCATAGTTGATGAATAGATGAATTAGGGTTTCCTTGGGAAACAAACTTCAAACCCCTTTGATTTGCTTTGATCAAAATAATGAATTGAGATACTTGGGAGGCATATTTGATGGATGAGAGCTTTGGGAACCATTTTGCCTTCATCTTCTCTTGGCCATATTAATGCACATAGGATCTTCTAGAAGCTTTTGACCTTGTGACTGCTCAAGCTACAAACAAGAGATGTTAGTGACATATTTTTGTGCTTTTGGTTAGTAATTAAAAATGAGAGAAGCAATAATATACAATTCAAGCATGCTTGGTGATCTCAAACCAACTCACAAGAGATCCCATCCAAAAGGTAAAGAGCCAAGATGCTTATGATCCTTGAGGTTAGGTAAATGCAATGCTATGATGCCATGAGGGATCTTAGGGTCAAAAATAGGGTCTTACAGGATGAAGACAAGAGCTTTGGAGTTGAAGATTCCTTATCCTTGTGAAAGACCTATGTTTATGGTTGTGGGAAGACGCGCTGACCCTAACCAAGATGTAGAGGAGTTAGAAGATATGCTCACCAAGATGAAGCAAGAGAAGGATATGTGGGAAGAACGTTTCCGTGCTTTGAGAAAGAAGCATGAAGAGTTGAAATTGGAGTCTAAGGACAAAGATGCACTTATCGAGCTACTTGAAGACCGAGTGACAAAGAGACATAAGGAGCCGGAGGTTTCATTTTCTAGCATGCCTCAGCCTTCCGTTGCTTGGAAGAAGATTGTCGATCAGCTTGTCCTCGAGAAGACTCAGATGAAGGCTTCTTTTGAGACCGAGATTCAACGCATTCGAAGGAAGTACGTGCCTTCATCCAGATCATCTGACGTTGTTGTTAGGGATCCTTCAGATGACTAATCTCCTTTTCTCTTTTATTTTTCCTTTGGTTTATGAAATTGTACTCATCGTAATCCTTTCAATTATATAAATAAAAAGAGATTTTTGGTCATATAAAATGGTTGCAATTGTTCTTAAATATATATATTTGCAAGTAGTATAGTAAGTTCATTGAAAATAAAAATAAACAAGCATTGCATTTCATGCATCATTTGCATAGCAGGTTTCTCTTTCGCCAGATGTCTCATTGGTGTTTCTTTTGTGCTTCAGCCAAGCTGACTCATTGGTACAACACTCGTGCCAATCATATCAGAATCATGGAACATTTGGAGCAAGAGAACATAGAGTTGAAGGACGAGATCACTCGACTGACTGCCATGATGGAGTCAGTGTTGGCTGCTCAGAGCCAAGCTTCTCCAACACCCATTACTCCTCCTTCTTAAAGGACTGTTATTTCAGAGGTGACTGCCTCTACCATGCCTGCTGATGCCGCTCACTTTGCGTCTGCTATATCTGTCGGATTCCCGTGGGGAATGCTGCATAATTTTATGCCTGAAGGCTTTGCGCCTACCTTTGCTTCCATCCCGGCATCTACCCCGGTCATGTCTATGCCACCTCCCGTTGTGCACACCTTACCTTGTGTGGAGTGAAATTCTAGTTAACAGACTTTCGATGTCACACGGGATGTTATGACATCCAATTCTGCGCAGACAAGAATTATGCAAAATTTAAAAGTAAAGTGCAGTAAATAACACAAGTAATTGTTTACCCAGTTCGATGTCACACACACCTACGTCTGGGGGCTACCAAGCCAATGAGGAAATCCACTATTAGCAGTATTAATTCAGGCCTTAAACCACCTGTTTAATCCTATCACTTAATACCTACCCAATGCAATTTCAATCTTAAACTAAGACCAGAGTTCCTACTCACTCCCCCTCAATCACCTCGGTGATTACAACCTTTAATTCTTTTAAAGTTAAATGGAGAAGTTTATACTTCAAACAACTCTTGATTGTGCTTAACATCTTTAATCAAGACACACAACACTCACGCTTAAAAGCTTAGAGTGATACAACACTTACAACTCAATGAACACCCTAGTCCAATGCAATCATCTAGGTGATAATTGGTTGGCTCACAAATTAAACCTAATACAAGACACACATGAAATACAGCAGTGAAGTTTAATGGTACAATGAATGCTTCACGCTTAAAACCCCCGAGTTGTTGAAAGTAGGATTGCCATCCTTTTATATTGCAGCACTTGGGCCTTGTACTTGTATTTCCTAAAATTAAGGTTAAACAAGTTAACCTAATTTCCACATATTAGGGTGCTAACAAATAGGCTATTTGTTAGGTTCATTAAATGTAGCTCAGTTGTTAGTTTCCTGGATTTTAGCTCAGTTGTTGGATTCCTGAAAAATAGCCTGAGAAAAATACTGAAACAAGAAAACTAACCATTCTACAATTTAGCATATGCTGTCAGGAATGAATCTCATAACATTCAGTTTGACGTCCAGAACATTGACCATATGCTAGGTCTGTTATTCTCCTGAAAAACAGAATGTACTAAATGCTGAATTGTAACAGAGAGACCAACCACTAGTCCAATTCAGTATCAGCTGTCAGAGATAAATGTCATAACATTCAGTTTGACATTTAAACAATAGGCCCTATGCCAGGTCTGTTATTCACCTGATAAACAGACTGAAATAAATACTGAACTGTAGCAGAAAAACCAACCTGCCTATTATTCAGTATATGCTGTCAATGATGAATGTCATAACATTCAGTTTGACATTCAGACAGTAGGCTATGTGCCAGGTCTGCTACTCTCCTAAAAAAAACAGACTGAACTCAATACTGAGCCATAACAGAAAAACCAACTATTCTATAGTTCAGTATCTGTTGTCATGGATGAATGTCATAACATCCAGTTTGACATTCAGTAAATCCTGTATTAGCTAATCTTGCAGCATGCTACTCAAGCATGTCATGACATTGTAATACCTCAAAATTTTCCCCCCTCATTCATGCATTCATTTTTAGGTCATTTAACATTTCATATTGCATTTCATCATGTCAATCGGAATTAGATCCAAGAAGCTTGAATATCATCCAAGACACTTTGTGGGTCCTATTTGGGTGATCAGTCAACACAAGGGAATGGCTTGAGATACTTCCAACATGTTCAAATGGGGTCTATTCATCAGTCAAAACGTTAATCTTGAACGAGCAAAAGTTTGTTCATGAGCTGTCATGCTCGCTAGGCGAGCATAATGGGTCGCCTAGCGAGTCCCAAGAAAAGCCACCAGAATCACCTACGCTCAGAGGAATTTCTTGAACTGTCATGCTCGCTAGGCGAAGCCCACGCGTTTTTAAAAAAAAACGAAAAATAAAAAATAAAAATAAAAAAATAAAATATAACAGAATAATCTTGGACTTGGACCTCTCTCATTTGAGCCCACAAAGCCACAAAAATCAAGTTATAAAAAGGGGAGAAGAGGTGAAAGATAAACACACTGAAATTGCCTTGGAACCAAACCCTAGAGAGATTCTAACTAATTCAGAGCAACCTCCAGAGACTGAAGGGAAGTCATCTGCAAAGAACCAATTCCCTCTCATATAAACCCTAAAATTGTTCTGCAAAGCCAACGGTGCAATTCAATTTCAATCGATCCTCCCCAATCTGGTGTTTGACAAGAGGTTTAGGCCTCCTACACTTGGTTGCTTTTTGTGAGCTCTTTTTGTGAATTTTAATGGCATGATTCATGTGGTTACATTTTGATTTGGGGCAACTCTTGATTGCACCCCATCTTGTCACTCTAACCTGTTTGTTGAGTTTTTTTCTGAGGGCTCACATGACTCCTGAAAGGATAGCTTGCTTGGCATTCCACATTATTCGTGGGATACCTTTTGGAGATTTATTCCGATTACCTGTATTGACTTGCTTTCTTTGATGGTGCCAGCTCGAGAGATCTCTGGGTTTCTTATTTCTTTAGCTGTTATTACTTCAGATCTTTATCCGTGTGGTAGATCTCTTGATCCTTTATCTTTCCCGCATTTTACCGCTTTCTTAGCTGGAAGACCTCAATAGGAGGCAATGTTTTCTTTTGTTTATTTACTTTTATGCTAAAGACCTCCACGAAGAGGCAGTTGACGGATAAAAGGGGTTAGTAGTCAATCCCCCGTTATTCAGTGTGTCGTTCTTTATGCTCACACTACGTGTCGATGCTTCAGAACAAAAGCCCAAGATCTTTTGACCGGTCGATCAGTGGAGAGGGTTCCACCTTTCTGAATCCCCACTTTTTGTCATGAACTCACCCGGTCCAGGGTTAAGAGCTATGAGGTTTTATCCTCATTTCCCTTCTGATTTGCTCACCCTGACGTTCAATGTCAGTGGTTAAGAGCCCATTTTATTACCCCTCCATGGCTTGTTTGTCGAGGTTGATATGACCCCTCTTGACTAAAGCCCTACCTATATATGTTTGAGCCCCCTTGTTGGCGCGTTTACTTTATGCATGTTTGTTTTGTATGGTGCGATCGTCTCCCCATAGGTTTGGTAGACTTCATATAGTCTCTCGTTTGCATGTCAATTAAGGTAGCAGTGTTCCTTCGTCTAGGACTTCCTTTTTGCATGAGCATCCCTAAAACACAAACAAACTCATTGATTTTTCTTCTCCTAAGAACACGTTAACTCCTTCTACTACAGGTGAGTAAGTCTCCAAAGGTCGAGCATCCGATAGATTGCGTAGTAATGTCGTTCACCTAAAAAACACAAAACAAACAAAAATAGTTAGCCGAACAACGGTTCGCTCTGATTCTCATTCCAGATGAGATACGTAGGCATAAGACATGATGTCTTACTGAGCACACTTATCCTTAACCCATAGGTAGCCGAGCTACGAAGACTCTGATTCTCATATTCAGATGAGATACGTATGCAGTGGATGCGACATCCGTGCGAGTCATTTTCTTTTGACCCCTCTTTAGTAAATAGTACATTAGATAAATCCACACCCTTTAGACAAGAACAACAAGTGTGGATCCCGTAGAGTACTACGGATGCATAGGGGTGCTAATACCTTCCCTTCGCATAATCGACTCCCGAACCCAAGATTTGGTTGCGAGACCTTGTCTTTTCCTTTCCTTTTTCCAGGTTTACTTCGAGCGTTTCCTTTCCCTCCTTTGGGATATATAACGCACGGTGGCGACTCTTCTGTCATTCCTTTCTTCTTCGCCGATTGTTTTTTCGCATTCCCTTTTTCAGGTTGAGACAGACATCAGTCAAGACATCATAGTACAATTAGTGTTTTAACACAAAATGCAGCCAATCAAACATCTACAAACTCCCCCTTTGGCAAATTTTTGGCTAAAACAACTTGGCATCACAACAGAGTTCACAGCAGCGGAAAGCACACATCCAAGCAGAGAAATTAACATAGCTAATACACTCATAATAGCCTCACACTTAGCACACATAGAAGTTAAATAAAAACTTCAACCAGCAGCACACATAGAAGTTAAATAAAAACTTCAAACAACAACACATACACACTCATCATGCACACACATAGAAGAACTTCAAACAGCAGCACACACACACTCATCATGCACACACATAGAAGTTGAACATCAAGCTGCATCACAACCTATGGATTAGAGGATCTTCAATATCTGTTCAAGAACATAGCACATCTGTTGTCCTGGGGCACAAGTGTTACTCCCCCTTTTTGTCAAAAATGTTGCCAAAGCAACACTTAAAATTACAAACCAAAACAAAATAAAATTACACAGAATTTTTGAAACACAGGAAATGATCTATTCATCTGACTCAGAGTCAGCATCAATATCAGTGTCATCATCAGGACTGGCATCCTCTTCACCCTCTGCACTTTGTCTTGCAGCTCCTTCTGCAGCATCAGCAGTTTCACCAAGCACATCACCTTCAGTCATCTCCAATTTGATAATCAAATTTTCCAAAGTGAGCTTCCTTGCCTCCAACTCCTTGCACGTTTGTTTGAGTATTTCAATGACAACAACTTTACCTGATTGATTGCAAACACTTGATGTCTCTCCTGTTGTCATGGCAATGTCACGAACATGCTTACCTAGGAACAGTTTATGGTTGAAGGCCAAACGGCTCTCTCTTCTTTTCACAAAATCATTCTCTGTTAGTATGTTTGGAAATTGATTCAACACAATACCACAAATGAAGGAAGGAAAGGCTATAAGTCCCTTCACACTGAAGCTTCCTGCATGTTTCATGGTTTGATAAAAAATGTAGGTTCCATAGTCAAACTTGGCTTTGGTTCCAGCAGCATAAATGAACTTCCCAAGCATTACAGCCACTATAGATTTGTGATTGGTGGGCACCCAGTTAGCAGCTCCAATTTTGTGCAGCATAGCATACTTGACACTTAGTTTGCTGGCCACCAACTTACCTTTTAGAGGCCACTTCCTGACTTGATTAGCAGTGATGACTTGATAGATTTTGTTGTCAGTCACTTCAAGCTCAGGTTGAGCTACCTCAGATCTTCCCAAATACATGTTGATTATTGAGGGAGAGAAGTTCACACACTTGCCTCGCACATATACTTTTCTGAATTCCCTAGACTTTCCATCAGCACATTCTTCAGACACATTGACAATAAACTCCTTTACCAATATCTCATAGCACTTTGAGAGCTGAGTCACAGTCTTCATTAACCCTGCCTCTTGAATAAGGTCTACAATCTCCTTACATTCCAGGACATTCTGAGCCAGTTCCCTTTCCAAAGCCAGCCTCTTGTGGTAAACATACTTCCACCTTTTCACACTAGAAGCAAAATGGAATGATATGTTGTCAATTGGCACCTCAGGGACATTAGCTGCCAGCTTGCTAGTGGTTGGCTTCTTCTTTGACAGAGATGTAGCGACATCACATGGGACATCTGAGTCAGACTCCACAACAACATACTTGGTCTTCATTTTCTTGGGCACCTCTTTGCTCCAAGATTTTGTTGGACCATGCCCTTTCCTCTTGAGGGAACTCTCTGCCACTTTTAGATTGGGAGAATTTGGCACATCAATCTTCTTTCTGGGGGACCTTTGCACCGCTGTTTTCTTTTCTCTCCTAGTCCTAACCCTTTTGACTATGCTAGGGACAACTGAGGTCAACAGCTCATCATCCGAAAATTCCTCCAGGTTAACTGTTTTAGCTTCACAGTTAGGGTTGTCACTGACATCATGAGTGGCACGGACTTCTTCACTACCCACATTCTCTAAGGGTTTGTCAATATTTGACCCCTCATGAGCATCAGTTTGCTCAGCATCATCAGACACATTCTTTCCTAAGGAAACTGTATTTTCTTGACAAGCAACATTTTCCGGTACAATCGTGTTTAAGGGAACTGAGACCCCAAGAACCTTATGATTACCAGACAAAATTCCAGTTACCATAGTTGCAATGGCATTGTGAACATACCTGAGGCCTTCTCTGGTTTGTTCATCAAGTGCGAGTGCTGAGGAGAAGCCTAAGACAGTTTCTTTAGGTCTTCTTGCATGTGAGGTATTTGCAGAGTCAGACACAGGATCTTCCCTATTAGGGTTGCATGATTCAGAGCTAGAGGAATTAGACATGGTCGTGTAGGAAGATGAGTCGGATTGGTGCGACATGATGAATATCTCAGAAGAGAAATGAAAAGTTTCTTTGAGAGAAAACTTGCAAGACTGAAAGTTGAAATGATGGAATAGGTAACGCTTGTTGCACGAGCAGTATCTATTATTTGTTGACCAATCAGAGAGAACTATCAAATGTTTAATAAGTTGACTTATTAAACAGTAAATAACTAACATCATTAGTTGCTATAATTTCTCAGAGGAACACATTCCCACTTTGCCCCTTAATTTGTCAACCTGAGTAACATCCAATGTCATGACATTCTGAGTGGCATTATACTCAGTCTGCATCTGGTTCATCCATACTAGTGGGGAACACCTGCTACCAAATGCTAGGTACTTAGCTTCTGCAGTGGATAATGATACATAATTTTGTTTCTCCCTTGTAACTCCACCATTTTGATGAGGACTAATAGGTGAGGCCAACTCTTGTCTTTTCAATCTGCATAGGTGCCATTAAGTACACGGGTACCAGTTCCAGAAGTTTGGAAGATTTTGGATGTCCCATCTTGGGATATGGCATCTTGGTTAGCTTGCCCACCTGAAATTTTCCACGGCCTTTCCTTTCATCCATTAGCAGATTTGGGATTCCTCTAACTGCTTCCTTGGATATGATCTTCTTCATTCCTCTTAAATGGAGATGTCCAAGTGTTCTATGCCCCAGTTTCACTTCCTTTTCTGCCTTGGCTAAGCAACACATTGAGGAGTAGTTTGAGACTTCAGGTTCCCATAGATAGCAGTTATCTTTGGATCTGGCTCCTCTCATAACTTCCTGATTACATCCATTCATCACCACACATACTTCCTTAGTGAACTGTACATTGAAACCTTGATCACATAGCTGGCTTATGCTAATAAGATTAGCAGTTAGTCCTTTTACTAACAGCACATTACTCAGTTTTTGAGCTCCAGGACAGTCCAACTTACCAACACCTTTGATTTCTCCTTTAGCTCCATCACCAAATGTCACATACCTGGTAGTATGAGATTGTATATCCACCAATAAGTCACTCATCCCAGTCATATGTCTTGAGCAGCCACTATCAAAATACCGGTCTTGTCTGGTAGATGTCCTTAGAGATGTGTGAGCTAGTCTAGCAACCCATTGTTGTTTCTTAATGGGGGCATTATGCTTATATGCCTTCTGCTTAGGTCTGACTTGAGGGGTCTGGTTAGGATAACCATGCAACCTGTAGCAGAAGGGTTTTATATGACCAAATCTACCACAGTAGTGACATCTCCATCTCTGAAATTTCTTACTCTGATGATTACTCCTCCTGGTTCCCTGATGTTGTGACATTGGTTATGACTTCTGCTTGGGTTTCTGAACTTTAGCCTTTAAGCCTTTGAGTTCAGTTGAGGAGTTCTTGACAAAGCCTAAACCAGACATGGTTCCTGACTTCTGTCCCACCTTTAGAATCTCTTCCAAGGTGTCAGTTCCTTTATTCTTCATTCTGATGGATTTTGTCATTTGTTCTAGCTTAGATGTCAACAGGGTTATCTCACCATTTAGACCATCTATGACTGTCAGATGCTTCTTTTTCTCAGCTTCCAGCTCCTTGATGAGTTTCTTCTTCTTTTCTCCTTGGATACACACTTCTGCACTTTTGACACATAGCTCTTTATATGAGGCAGCAAGTTCATCAAAGGTCAGTTCATCTCCACTTGAGTCATCATCAGAGGCACAGACACTAGTTAGTGCAGTGACATGTTTGGCAGATTCTCCTTCAGATTCATTCTCAGAGTCTCCTTCAGACCAGGTGACAGATAGCCCCTTCTTTTACATCTTGAGGAAGGTAGGACATTCAGCTCTAATGTGACCAAAACCTTCACATCCATGACATTGGATTCCCTTGCCTTGGTTGACTTTTTCTTCAGATTTTGATCTTCCACTGATGTCAGATGAAGAGTACTTGACATTAGGTCTGCCCTTTTGATCAACCTTCTTTATGAACTTGTTGAATTGTCTTCCAAGCATGGCTATAGCTTCTGAAATGCTTTCATCACCTCCAATATTTCCTTCTTCTGAATCCTCTTCTGTATTTGATACAAAAGTTATGCTTTTGTTTTTCTTTTCACCATTCTCACACAAGCCCATTTCAAAAGTTTGGAGTGAACCAATAAGCTCATCAACCTTCATATTGCTGATATCTTGAGCCTCTTTTATGGCAGTGACCTTCATGGCAAATCTCTTTGGCAATGATCTGAGAATCTTTCTTACAAGTTTTTCTTCAGCCATTTTCTCTCCTAAGCCACCAGAAGTGTTGGCAATATCAAGAATATTCATGTGGAAGTCATGAATAGTCTCAGCCTCTTTCATCCTCATATTTTCAAACTTGGTGGTCAGCATCTGAAGTTTAGACATCCTCACCTTGGAGGTACCTTCATGAGTTGTTTTGAGGGTATCCCAAACTTCTTTAGCCAGTTCACAGTGATGCACCAGTCTGAAAATGTTCTTATTTATTCCATTGAACAGTGCATTCAAGGCCTTAGAGTTTCCAAGGGCTAGTGCCTCTTGCTCCTTGTCCCATTTTTCTTCAGGGATTTGCAAAATGATTCCATCTTTACCTGTCTTCGTTGGATATTCCCATCCTTTGTTGACAACTCTCCAGACCTTGCTATCTAGAGACCTCAAGAAGGCTATCATACGAGGTTTCTAGTCATCATAGTTAGAACCATCCGGCATGGGTGGTCTATTTGAGTATCCTACATCCTTGTCCATGGTACTAGAAAGTAACGTCCCTAGATCTCACCTAGAAATTAACAGGCAAGGTGCCTGCTCTGATGCCAATTGAAATTCTAGTTAACAGACTTTCGATGTCACACGGGATGTTATGACATCCAATTCTGCGCAGACAAGAATTATGCAGAACTTAAAAGTAAAGTGCAGTAAATAACACAAGTAATTGTTTACCCATTTTGGTGTCACACACACCTACTTTTGGGGGCTACCAAGCCAAGGAGGAAATCCACTATTAGCTGTATTAATTCAGGCCTTAAACCACCTGTTTAATCCTATCACTTAATACCTACCCAATGCAATTTCAATCTTAAACTAAGACCAGAGTTCCTACTCACTCCCCCTCAATCACCTCAGTGATTACAACCTTTAATTCGTTTAAAGTTAAATGGCGAAGTTTATACTTCAAACAACTCTTGATTGTGCTTAACATCTTTAATCAAGAAACACAGCACTCACGCTTAAAAGCTTAGAGTGATACAACACTTACAACTCAATGAACACCCTAGTCCAATGCAATCATCTAGGTGATAATTGGTTGGCTCACAAATTAAACCTAATACAAGACACACATGAAATACATCAGTGAAGTTTGATGGTACAATGAATGCTTCACGCTTAAAACCCTTGAGTTGCTGAAAGTAGGATTGCCATCGTTTTATATTGCAGCACTTGGGCCTCGTACTTGTATTTCCTAAAATTAAGGTTAAGCAAGTTAACCTAATTTCCACATATTAGGGTTCTAACAAATAGGCTATTTGTTAGGTTCATTAAATGTAGCTCAGTTGTTAGTTTCCTGGATTTTAGCTCAGCTATTGGATTCCTTAAAAATAGCTTGAGAAAAATACTGAAACAGAAAAACTAACCATTCTACAATTTAGCATATGCTGTCAGGAATGAATGTCATAACATTCAGTTTGACGTCCAAAACATAGACCATATGCTAGGTCTGTTATTCTCCTGAAAAACAGACTGTACTAAATGTTGAACTGTAATAGAGAGACCAACCACTAGTCCAATTCAGTATCAGCTGTCAGAGATAAATGTCATAACATTCAGTTTGACATTTAAACAATAGGCCCTATGCCAGGTCTGTTATTCACCTGATAAACAGACTGAAATAAATACTGAACTGTAGCAGAAAAACCAACCTGCCTATTATTCAGTATATGTTGTCAATGATGAATGTCATAACATTCAGTTTGACATTCAGACAGTAGGCTATGTGCCAGGTCTGCTACCCTCCTGAAAAAAACAGACTGAACTCAATACTGAGCCATAACAGAAAAACCAACTATTCTATAGTTCAGTATCTGCTGTCATGGATGAATTTCATAACATCCAGTTTGACATTCAGTAAATCCTGTATTAGCTAATCCTGCAGCATGCTACTCAAGCATGTCATGACATCAGTCAAGACATCAGAGTACAGTTAGTGTTTTAACACAAAATGCAGTCAATCAAACATCTACATGGAGGACACCATTTATCACTCCAAACCGTCTGAGGGTCCGGATGTTTACGAGAAAATGGATGAAATGAAGGATCAGTTTCTTGAGCTGCACAAGGAATTGAAGTCCTTGAGAGGTAAGGATTTGTTTGGGAAAAGTGATGCTGAGTTATGTTTCGTGCCAAATGTGAAAATCCCGATGAAGTTCAAAGTGCCTGAATTTGAAAAGTATAAAGGGAACCCATGTTCGCTCAGTCATCCAGTGATGTATGCCCACGAGATGTCTACCCAAACTGACAAGGATCAACTGTTAATTCACTATTCCCAAGACAGTTTGACCGGTGCTGCGCTGCGTTGGTATATGGGGTTAGACAATGCAAGCATTCGAACTTTCAACGACTTGGGAGAGGCTTTTGTCAAGAAATATAAGTACAACGTGGATATGGCGCTTGATAGAGACTAGATGAGGTCTATTTCTCAAAAGGATAAAGAGACATTCAAAGAGTACGCACAAAGATGTAGGGAATTGCCTTCTTAGATCACTCTGCCTTTAGAGGAAAACGAGATGGCAAAGATCTTTCAGAACACCCTGAGTTCATTTTATTATGAATGAATAATTTCTAGTGCCCCAATGGGAATGAGGCTTGAGGAAGGTGTCTGAGAAGGACGTTTGTCAAAAGATGAAGCATCATCAAGTAAGAGGTACAAAAGTAACATTGGGAAGAAAAAGGACAGCGAAGCTAATGTAGTAATCAGTGGGAGGTAGAGGAGATCTCAGATCAGGAGGAATCAACCACCCCATCAACACCATCATCAAGTATCTTTGGTCATTCTTGTATTCTCTAATAATCAATCAACACCAATTCAACAACAACATCAACAATAACAACCACAACAACGAACAAACACCTACAACAACAATAATACCAACAATCATCATCAACAAAAATTCGAGAGGAAGAAGGTCTCCTTCGACCCAATTCCCATGTCTAATGTTGAGCTTTACCCATCATTGGTTCTCAAGAACCTAATCCAACCAAGAAACCCGCCACAAATTCCAGAACAACTTCCTTGGTGGTATAACCCTGAACTCCGTTGTGCTTTTCATCAAGGGGAACCCGGACATGACATAGAAAATTGCTATCCATTCAAGTATGACGTTCAGAAGCTGATGAAGTGTGGAATGGTGTCCTTTGAGGACCGAGCGCCAAACGTAAAAGCAAATCCACTACCTGTCCATGGAAATTCTTCTGTTAATATGGTGGATGGTTGTCCTAGCGAGTTTAAGGTTTTTGCTGTTCGTTTTATCCAGAGGTCCTTGGTGCAGATGCATAAGGACATTTGATTGATGAGTGATTGTGAGCATGATCATGAGGGTTGTGTTGTTGATGACACTAAATTTCACCGTATTTTCGACTCTGATTTCGCATGCATTTTAGTTGTTTTATTGTTATTTTGTTATGTTATTACTATGTTTTTCTTTTTTTTAGGTTTTCAGTCTAATTGGAGCCCCGATCGAGAAAAGGAGCAAAATGAGCTAAAAATCCAAAAAATCAGCATTTTACACTTGTGGCTCCCACTGTGGCGGGCGCCATGGGTTCAGCCGTGACGTGTCACAGTTTCAACCTGCCCTTAACTGCCACATCTCCCATGATCTCCACTTGGGCACTGCAATTCCCTCCTGTGGCGGGCGCCACAAGAACAAAATGGTTCCCGCCCATTTTCAAACTTAGGGGCATCCTTGTATTTTCCATGTTATTTCTTGCTTATAAATAGGGCCTTGATTTCATTTTTTTCTTCACCCAAACTTAGTGACAACTAGGCACATATCAGTATTGTGTAAAAGTGGTAATCGCTTCACATTAGAGTGTTGCCCACTGTGTAATCGAGTCTGTAATCGAGTTTGGAGAACTTTGGAAGGAAGTTTAATCCTGTCGCCATTTTAATTTTTGTACCGCACTTTATTCGACCCTCTGATTGGAGCAGGTTTTATTGCTTTACCTTTGTCTACTTTATTTTCCCGCACTGCCTTTATTTTGTTTACTTTCCCGCACTGCCTTTATTTTGTTCACTTTCCCGCATTGCCTTTATTTTGTTTACTTTCCCGCACTCGCACTTTACTTTGTTTATTTCTCGCACTGCACTACTTTCACTTATTTCTCGCACCACACTACTTTTATTTACATTCCTGCACCCACACTACTTTAACTTATTTTCCGCACTCGCACTACTTTTATTAACTTTCCCGCACTCGCAGTTATTACCTTTTCTTTTTAAAAGTCTTTTATTTATCCATTTTTATGATAAAAATTAAAATGCATTTTTACTTTACCATGTCTGGCTAAACCTATAAAGGTTAGAATGTAAGGATCGTAATTGAACCGATAATCCGTACAATTGTTCGTAGAAACACTTAAGGGATATTTTGACATTCAACTTAAGTTTTCCCGCACTTAATTTCCGTTGGGTAAGATCAAAAGCCATCCAACGTCTGTTTAAACTTAGTTGTTTTTAACTATTTCAAATACAACGAAAGCGCTTTGTTTAGTTCACTAGGAGTTTTTAACTTAAAAAGAAAAGTGATTTTAGAACTATTTTCGGACGCATTTATAAGTTTAGAGTCTGGTTCGTGAGAATATCTTTTGGTTAAGAAATCCAGGTCAAAATAATTTTCAACTTAGTCAAGACACTGTATTTCTTAAAAATAGGTTTACTACTCTAACGCAATGTGCGCCTTTTTATAAGTGACAATAAGAGGGTTTGATTAGGGAGTACAACTCGGTTCTGAATAAGTAATTCTATTAGCAAGTACTTGGATTATTAATTGATTACGTGAATTAAATTTGAACCTGTCTTTATTAATTGAATTTAATTTAATACTTTATTTTTCATTTTGCACTCTTAAAAACCCTATTTCGATTACCTTAGATAAACACCGTAACAATAGATAACGATAGATTGGCATTTGGTCTCTATGGATTCGACAATCTTTTATATTACTCTGACGCGTTCGTATACTTGTGAAAAACACGCATCAAGTTTTTGGCGCCGTTGTCGGTGACCAATTTCGTCAAATTTCGTACCCTATTGTTATATCGTTTATACTTATGTTGTTACTTGCCGGTCAATTTGAAGGACTCGTAGCACCAGAAGCTTAGTAGATCCTCTGGCGGAACCTGAACGTTACGCTCGCGTACGTTTATTTTTCCATAGAATTAGGAGAGCTATGGCCGAAGATCAAAATCAAAGACCTCTGAAGGATTTATCCCAACCATCCATCGAAGAACCTAGTTCTAGTATAGTAAACCCAACCATCCTAGCTAATAATTTTGAACTTAAACCCTTCGTGTTGCAACTAGTGCAACAAAGACAATTCACAGTTCTTGCTACTGAGAACCCAAATGAACATTTAAAAATCTTCTCCAATTAGCAGACACTTTTAAAACCAATGGAGCTTCTCCTGAGGCAATCCGTTTAAGATTATTCCCTTTGTCCCTCAGAGATAAAGCCCTATTATGGTTAGATTCCCTTCCACCCAATTCCATAACAACTTGGGAAAACCTTAGAAAAGTATTTCTTACTAGATACTTTCCCCCAAGTAAGACCGCCGTTCTTCGAAACTATAGCGGTGTATTCGTCACCATGGGAAATATTAATTAGATCCAAGGTAAATCATACAAAGTCGAGTCGCCACCGCACTTCTATTTATCCAAAGGAATGGCTAGAAAGCGAACAAAAGCCTATAAAGTTTTACAAACAAAACTAGTAAAAGGGGGTCAAAGATCTGGGTAAGGGGGTTGGTTACGCAATGGGAAGGTGTTAGGCACCCAAAACGTCCTAGGTACTCCTAGGGAGCCCTTTTCACAACTTGTTGTAGAAATTATTTGTTTATGAAATTTTTATTGTGCAAACATTGATTGAAGAGATGAGAAAAGAATGTACAAGTTAGTTATTTTTGTGTTTGGATGGATGAACCCATTGCCTACGTACCTTTTCATGAAAGATAAGGATCAAAACGCCGTAGTTCGGCTAAAAGATTTCAAAAAAAGTGAGTGGATTGATTGGTCCAAAAGCCTTAAGGTCTTTTGTTATCAAAGGGAGAAAACTCAACCTGAAAAACCACAAGTCCACCATGTGAGAACAACTTCGACATGCTAGTGAGGGGTTAACCCTATAATAAGCATGTAAGTCTTAAAATTCGATCACTAAGGACAAAGGTGAGTATTATATCTACCACAAAGATAACTCAAACCTAATAGCAAATGGTTATGAAAAATTTGATTAAGAAGTGATCATTGAAATCACAAAAGAAACACATTTGAGTGAGTTGCATTAACCAATTAGAAGTATATGCAAAAATGGTCAAAGTTGATTAGAGATTCAATTCACAATGAGTGTTATGAAAAGAAAGTTTGAAAATCAAAATCCTAAGGCTTAGGTTTCTAATGTTGAAAACAAGTCAAATGTTTGCACAATAGTTTTCTGGTTTTTGGGTTATGGACGAAAACAAGGTTCAAGGTTAAGCACAAAAGGGTGGTGGATAAGGGACAAAGCCACAAGCAAGATTGCTTTCTCAAGATCATAGAAATGGTCCAAGGAAGTTCCTTTGGAATTAGGCAACACAAGGCAATAAGCAAATAAGCATGGTCTCATAAGAGAACAACAAAAGCTGGAAACGGATTGCCAATAAATGGTCTTACATCCAACTCCGAAACGAGATGGGAAACGGAGTGCCAATAAATGGTCTTACGTCCAACTCCACAAAACAACATGGGAAACAGATAGCCAATCAATGGTCTTACATCTGACTCCACAAGAGAAAACAGAATAGGAAACAGATAGCCAATCAATGGTCTTACATCTGACTCTACAAAAGAAACAAAGATACATGCAAAGAAAAAATATGAAAGATGCACAAATAAGCAAACAAGCAATCAATTATCACACGCTATACACAACCAAAAGGCTCAAGCAAAGTTGGGCTTTAGTCAAGGGGTCATATCAACCTCGACAAACAAGCCAGATATGTAAGGGTGTTTAGGCTCTTAACCTCTGACATTGACCGTCAGGGTGAGCAGATGAAATGGGAGATGAGGGTTAGTCCTCATAGCTCTTAACCCTGGCCTGGGTGAGCTTGAATCAAAGAAGGTGTGGGAGTCCAGAATGAGGAACTCTATTCCACATGACTGACTCGATATACAATGATCTTGGGTGTTTATTCAAATGCATCAGCACGTAGTGCAAGCAAAGTGAAAGACTCAACTGATTAGTAGGGGATTGATTGCAAATCCCTTCTATCTGCCAATTGCCTCTTCACTTAGGAGGTCTTAATATGTAACCATGCCTCATTGAGATCTTTAGCACAAAGTTAAACAATAAAAAACATGGCCTCTTAAGAAGGGATTCAGACAGGTGCCTGCCAAAGATAGCAGGTCTTCCAGACTACATGAAGTTAGAGAAGTTACCTAAGTGGTATGCCAACCACAAGCAAAGCAAATCTCAAGTAATGAGCTAAAGCGACTAAAGTACCTGTACAAAAGGCTAGTCAATTAGTAACTCAGACAGATAAACAGAAAACAGACAAAACCAATCAACAGTGTTACACCAAGCAAAGTACAAAGTGCAAGCAACTCAAATTGTTTCATCATTCAAATGACCTACAAAACAGCAAGGTTAGTTAACCAAAGTAACTTGCATCTCAAGTAATGAGATCATATCAATCATTATGGCTAATTGCTTGAACCTGAAATACAAAGCTCAAAAAGTGAGTACAAACCACTAGTGCAAAGACTAGGGTCAAAGGCATAGAAAAAAGTCAAAACAGAAGTTGATATTCAACATGAAGCATATTTAGTCAAGTAAGAACATGTCCTAAAAAGGACCAAATCAAAATCACAAGGCCAAGCCATCTAATGAGCATGATATGGCAAAGGCAATTACAAGGCACACAATTGGTCATCAAGAATGAAAATTCCATATTAAAACAGAAATGAATCAAACAATCATGGAAATTTTTATGATCACACAACATGTTAAACACAATCATCATGCCAAAAATTGGGATCAACAGAGCTCAATTGACCTAGAAATGAAAATGCACAAGTATGACATCAAATTGTGTGACACACATTGTCACACCCTACAATCATGTGTCTAAAACAGAGATGAAAAATGAGAAAAATAAACAACCAAGCCTCAAAAATCATGCAACATGTTGGGAATCAGGATATAAAATTTCATGGCAATTGGATCATTATTGAGCATTTCACAATAGCATGAATGAAGCATGTCACATTTTGCATACATGTCCAAAGAATCCAACACATTTAAAATTCCAGAAATGATAAAATCCAAAAATCAACACCACAAAATAATAGACAAACACATGAAAATGTAGAAAAAAAATTGGGAATTAATTGGATGCATATTCTATTTTTAATGATTTTTTGAATGTGATGAAAATATTTGAAATAAATGTGAAACATGTACATAATAATTGGAGGGAAAGAAGAAATGGTGAGTAATTTGAAAAAATGCTGGAAGCTGGAATCGAACTGTGTATGGCAAAAATCAAGCGCTGAACCAAAATAAATCCAAAGTTGCATCAGCCAGAAATCGAAGTGTGTAGCGTTCACAACAAAACGCTGTAGTTTCATTTATGAGGTGGCGTCCAGTCAGCCGGTCAAAGGCCATGCGTGCGCGGTCAAAAGAATGGGAGCCAATAGAAAAGCCATGAGGATGCACGCGTGGACACACGCTGGACAAACCCTAGCCCCAACACTGCCTGTTGCAGACGGCGGTTCCAGCGGTGGTTTCCACTGTCTTCTTCATGAAGACGGCGGAGCTACAATTAAGCATAACAAAAATTTCTCCAGAAACAGGCAAATCATATACCATTCGAAAGGTTATCACATGAGGAACACAGATCGAGCATCAATTCATATTAATTCTTCCTAAACAATGCAAATCGAAAAGAAAACATTCATGCAATCAAAACTTTCATTCATCATAACTCACTCAATAATCATCCATTTCAAAATCTAAAAGCATCAGCATAATCAGCATGAAAGGATCTACAATAACATGTGCATAAAATCAAGAATTAAGAGACTCGAATTCCACACCTCTTGAAGAGCAGAACGGTGAAAACGATGGATCCAAGGCCTAGCAATGTCCAGATCCAATCGTGAGATGATGACTTGAAGTTTGATGTATGAATTGAAGCTTGGAGATGCTTGGATCTAGCTCAAATCACAACTTCCATCTTCATGTTCTTGAGCTTGATGTGCTTGATTCTGGCTCGAATTCTTCAATCAAGAGCTTGATCTGCACTCAATGATGATCAGAGAACACGAATATCCAATAAAATCAAGGTGTTATGTGGAAGAAATTGAAGTTTCAATTGAGAGCAAAAATGGAGGGAAAGAAAAATTTGAGATCTAGAATGTTCAAAAACTGTGAAATTCTGTTATGATTTGATTTATATATGGTCTCTTAATCACATCCAAATCAAAATTAGGCATGAGTTAATTATGATTAGTGAAAATAAGGTGCATGACAAAAATTTGAAAATGTGAGGTGCATGGAGAATTTGAACGTGAACAGTACCACATGCATGCTCAAATTCACTCAAAATCATTTTATCAACACAATGGCAATGGAATTTTATTCATATGATGCACCAATTTTAAATTTCCAACTTTCCCTCCAAAATGAACATGAATGAGCAAATGGTCATGTGATGAAATTTCATGCAATGCAATGATAGATTTGGGAATTATAGGTCATGAGAAGAAATGTGCAAAAAGAGGGACTCATTTTGGAGCTTTGGATCAAAAGTTATGGCTTGTTGAAGTTCCATGCACACTTGGCAATCATTTGGACAAAAATTCATTTGAAGCTTCTTTAATGTTGGAAAGTTATGGCTTGTAAAAGTTCCATAACTCCTTAACCATGCATCAGATGCTCATGATCTTGGACTTTTTGGAAATGGGAGAGAGGGATCTTCAACTTTCATGTTGGACAAAAATTCATTTGAAGCTTCTTTAATGTTGGAAAGTTGAGTTGAATTTGGTCCAAAAACTTGCTATTTTTGGAAACTTGAAATTATAGGTCACTTTCCATTTTTGGAAACTTTTGCACTGGCTTCAAATTCTTCAATGTAGATGTTTGAAAAAGTCAAATGCCATTCTTTGACCTCTCCATGTTTATCAGACCTCTCCCAAAGATATTCTGACCATCCAAGTGAGACTTGAACTTCAAGCTTTTTGAAGTATCCAATCTACAACCCTGTAGACCCTTCTATCTCAAGTTGATGTGTCACTTCACCAACTAAGAATCTGATGTTGAACCAAATGTCACAGCATTGTGTTTTGACATCTAGCTGTTGAATTCAGCTCCTTCTTCTGCCACTTGAAAGAACTTCCTCCCTTCACAGAACAAGAGTTCAATGTTCTCATAGACTTGATTGTGGAACCAAGTTTGAGTAAACAACCTCCATCCTGCAGGTATGCAGTTAAGTCATCCAAGCTCACACCTTGATGAATCCCTGCTTCTTCTCCAAAGACATCAGACACTCTGATGCATGAGTCTTCAGAAGGGCCAGTTAGAAACTAACCCTTCAACTATACCAAGGATTCCACATCCTACAGCAAGGCTGTTTCCATGATGTCAAGACTGCTGCCACTTGTTCTTGACTCCACAGTGTGCATAAGCTAATGCACTTCCTTACCTAGATCAGGAATAAGCTGATCCAAGTAACCACCATCAAGACTATGATGTCTTCTTCTTCTTCTTGTACATACCAAGGCTGAACATGTTTCTTGCCAGGAAACCTTTTCAGAGATCATATGCTTTTGCTGCCACCAAAGAGATAGATCATAAGCCAATGTACTATCCTTCCTATGATTCTGCACAGGGTCTTGAAGAAGTGATGTTCCAACATCTTTAAGAACATCTGTTATCTTGAGCTCCAAGGATAATCAATTAAACACTTGTACTTGGCACAAGTAGACATTGATCTTAAATCCTTTCCCAATTATCCTTTCAGATACTTCCACCATAAGAATACTTTGAAAGTACTATTCTTGTGTCAACATCTTCTGCGTGCAAGCACCTCGACAATTTTGAAAGTATTCCCAGATTAAATTCACCCTTAGGAATGAGAGAGATGAATTCTACCTTGCAAATGTGTCACACAACCACCAGAACCCATGTGACACAGGTCAACAACCAACCATACCCTAGGCTGACCAAATGTGAGGAGGTTAACCAAAACTCCCCCTCAAATTAACAATCATGGAACCTTCACACCAATATCCATGCATTGTACAGACATGTCTCAACATGACATACACCACCCCTACCAGTGGCACCTAACTCTATGAGTTATACCTAGACATACTCCAATCACACCAATCAGACTTCAGCTGACCATAAGTACTAGTGAAAGACAACATCACCAGTCCATAGTAGATATGCATTGCCAGAGCATACTACCTCAACCAGCCTCTGAATCTTCATATTCTCACCCCTTGAAAGAACTGCCACTTCTGATTGTGGTGTTTGAATAACAAGATTCATGGTTCCAATCCTCTTAAATGATGTAGCAATCAGGTTACCCCAATATTTACTTCTAACATTCACGGGACTTGTCTTCCACCACAACATAGTACTTCAGAGATCAACTATCCCACCCTGATCAATCTACAGGAGTAAGGCAACCAGCAGGAAATTGCACAATGTCACACCTTAACCAGCTCCACTTCTAGAGATTAGACTTCTAAAAGTGACCTTCTTGAGCACACACACAGTTGACCCTACCCTTGTCAACTTAGCACACACAGATGTCTCCTCTTCCAGGTCAAGAGTAGGTTTCAAACCAAGGTATTCCTTTGTTTGACTCCTAAAACCATCTGCTCTTCAACCAGTAGCTGCATACTTGTTGAACAACATGTTCTAACATCACATAGAACATTAGTTTAACCTCCTTGAAGCAGGCCCTCCTTGAAAGTCTTCAAGGTCTTCATATCCACTACCCAGGAGAGTACAAGAATCAGTGATCAGGTGATTCTTACCAAGAAGAGTGGACTTGATGAGACTCAAGTATCTTTGACATCTTCACTAGAGTATGATGGAATCTTGAATAAAGCATTATTTCATCCACATGAGGGGAAACTACATCAGAGTTTGAGTTTTGCCAGGTATTATGCAGCGGAAATCATAATACAACTCAACCTATGAACACACATTTCACCAGATCTGCCTCCAAGACCATACCAAGTTTGAATGTGATTCAATACTGGCACAGGTGTCCCACACACAGGCCAATTGCCAACCTCCAGAGACAGGTACACACCATTCCCGTCATGAACAGTCCATCCACCTACTTCAAGGGACCATTCAGGGAAAATACAGAGCCTTTCACAGGTTCCAGCATCAGTACTAACATAACTCCTTGCAAGATACCAGAAAGTATCACCCATGGATCTCATCCAGAAATAGACAGGATGCCTGCTCTGATACCATTTGAAATTCTGGTGTAGTCAGAATTCAGATGTTCTACTAAAAGTCATGACATCTGATCCAACATTGTAACTAATACAGCAAGACAGTTATACAAATTAAAAACCTGTACTCAAGCACGCTTTCACAGTAGTCACAACATCTGCTACTGTATTACCTTAGAATGAAAGAACATTTAGTTATGTCCTTCTAGTACAGAGACACAACAGAGATCAAATACCATACTTACTTCTGTTGTGTTTGGACAGTTATCAGCATGATATATCAATATTGAATTGCACATCACCTGTTACTGTATTTCAATTTGCTGGCTTAGTACTGGTGTATCCTAACCTACAAGTCAAACACGGTAACCTAATTTCCACACATTAGGGAGCTGACAAATGTGCTAGTTGTTAGTTTCATTAATGGTAGGTTAGTTGTTATTTTCCTGAATTTTAGCTCAGCTGTTGGATTCCTTAAATTAGCCTGAGAAAAATACTAAAACAGAAAAACTAATTATCCTACAATTTAGCCCAAGCAGTCAGGTGTGAATGTTACAACATTCAGGTTGACATCCAGAACATATTCCTTATGCTGACTCTGTTATGTTCTTGAAACCTGACTGTGCTGACTTTGCTATACTGTAAAAGACTAATCAGTCTCTACTCCAGTATCAGCCTACATGAACAACTGTCAAGGCATCCAGTTTGACAGTTTCACTATGATCCTTTGGCCAGGTCTGTTATCCTTTTGAGGATCAGACTTACTTAAATACTGAACTGAGATCACCATGCCTAAGGTTCAGTATATGCGGTCAGTGATGAATGTTAAAACATTTTGATTGACATTCACACAGAAGGATATGTACCAGGTATGTTATCATCTTGGTTAGCAGACTGCAATACAACCTGAGTTATGGCAGACAGGATTATAACATGCAGAAAGAAAACAAACACAGAGAATTGTTTACCCAGTTCGGTCCAACATGACCTACATCTGGGGGCTACCAAGCCAGGAAGAAGATCCACTATCAGCAGTATTAATTCAGAGTTAAACTCCCCCGTTTACAACTCTTCACTTAATCCCTACCCAATGCAATCTATACCTAGGAACTCCTAGATAGAAACCTCCAGTTTCCATTCCTATCACTACAAATACAATGTAATGTTCAAACACCTTGAACTGGCTTCACAACTTCATTCAAGAACATAATCACTCTTGCCTACAGGCTTTGAGTTACAAATACTCTCAGCTTTTACCACTGAGAAACACATGGTAACCTTCCCACAGATTGGGAGGTTTACCTCACACACACCCCTAAAAATTCATTCTAAGAGGCTTACACAAACTAGGTTACAATGTGCTATTTATAACCTAATCACCCAACTGGATTTGGGCCTTCAGAAATCGCAGCAAACTTGTTCTTTGCTGTTACAAATACAGCAGAAAATTTCTACTACAAACAAGGTCTTCAATCCTAAAATCTCTCCATATATATCTCCTTATTTTGAGCCTATATATATGTTCTGATTGAGTCTTTAAGACCTCCACATGGGAGCTAGGATATTCACCAAATATCCTTACTAATCCCAGAATATATACTGAATTAATTAATTCAGTTTTCTACACATGTACGATGTCACAGGCATGATATCGTGACATCGTACATGACATGTTGGTCCAGATGTTGAACTTCTTCAACCCAACATATTAAAACAACAGAGATGATTACATTATTTGTTTTATAAAATTAATGTCAATCCTAAGGTATTAACAATCTCCCCCTTTGGCAAATTTTAGCTAAAACAAATAAACATTACACTGGACAAAACATCCCATTATGGGTATGCTCTTCATCTCTGTCATTGACTCCACCACCACAAACACCAAGGTTGGTGTACATGAGGAAGTAGAGGAACACGAATCAGTTGTACCAGAACCCTTTCCCTCAACAGGAGAGCTTCCGGAAGAATATGTAATGCTGAGTACATAGATAATGTAACTCAGATCACAAGACACAACTGTCCTCTTAACTCAGATCACAAGACACAAGTGGTATACCCAGTTGGTGGATTTTGTTCCTGACACCAACTTCTGTTTTCTACCACAGTTAGCTTGCTTCTGGTACATTCTCAACCCCAGGACTGTATTTCTCTCCCCCTTTTTAGCTAAACATTTGTAAAGGCACCCCTCACAAAACCAGATCCAGGCGCAACTTGCCCAAACCTTAACATACCCCATGATTCTGAGGGAATGGAGTGTTTCACTTGTGAGAAGAAGAGGGCTAATACATCCTTTAAATAGTCCAGCCCGTGCTTAGGAATTAACGGTAGGAATAAATGCTTGGTCAAGATTCATTAATTTTTGCTGAGAAACAGTCAGAGAGTCACCAACAAAATCTCAGACTATCTTTGAATACCTTTTATAGCTCTTGACTGTTTCTTTTCCAAAACAGCAGTTCCAGTGCATGGAGACTATTCCATAAATGCAGTCAGACACGTTGCACGCGATGTCTTAACATTCCACGCGGCTTTTTCCTGCATTCTGCCAGTATTCAACATTTCCCAAGACCCCTGTCATACCTCCAGTAGAGACTTGACATCTGGCACTGCTACAGCCAAATTCCCACACTTCAGCAGATGGTTACTCCCCCTGTACCACACAGCTGTAGCCATCAGGCTTATTCTGATTTATCAGAATTAGACACATCACCCTTATAATTCCTAATGACTTTAGGATTCAGAAGGAATTGACAGCATTGTCCAGGGCAATGTCATGACATCCGGTCAGACATTCTTCTGCTCACTCAGCCTTGACATACATCACAGCATCCTGATAACTGACAAGGTGCCATACCTAGTTATCTGAGAATACGTAGACCACAAGCTTGATGACAAAGCTCCCCCTGTCATGGACAATCTGCTCCCCTCTTGAAACTTGGAGGTCACACATGAGCATAAACAACACCCCAAAGTTGGACCTTCACATACTACCTGATTCAAAGAGAATCCAGACCACTTGATGAATGGAAAACATAAGACGCATCTTCATGTCTTCAAGAGTACCCCCTATGTTCAACCCTCTTGGCTGACCACATCCACACTCTGTGTCACTCTCTCTTCTGACCAGAACAGAAGACCCCTTCACAAGATGTTCTAACATCAGCTGGGACATCCTTCACAACATAACAAGGAACACCATCTGATAGTCTTCAGATATCACTGAGTCACCAGCTTGATCAAGAAGAACCCAGACATAAATTGGGACATATACATTTTCATCCCATTACAAAAGATAATCTTCCATAGATAGCTCAGAACTCCTACCACAAGCTCCAAGAGATGAATAGAAAACACCTCCTTTTGTCTTCAACTTACTACTTTTCTGCTCAAAAGTAATTTGTCTCAGACTTTCCTCAAGAATAATCAGCTGCCATATGTGGATTATCTTGATTCTTCGAACTCACTTCTGAGATAGACCAAATGCCACTGGTTGATTACCTCCTTCATGAATCCTCATATGAAAAAGTCAAATGCCATTCTTTGACCTCTCCACGTTTATCAGACCTCTGTCGCAACCTGAAAAATACAGTGCGCGAAAAAACAACCGGCGAGAGAAAATGACAGAAGAGTCGTCACCGTGCGTTATTCATCCCAAAGGGGGGAAAGGAAACGCTCGAAGTAAACCTGAAAAAGGAAAGGACAAGACGAGGTCTCGCAACCAAATCTTGGGTTCGGGAGTCGGTTATGCGAAGGGAAGGTATTAGCACCCCTACGCATCCGTAGTACTCTACGGGATCCACTTTTGTAGTTTTCGTCTAAAGGGTGTGAGTTTATGTTGTGCTGTTTACCAAAAAAAAAGGGTTAAATGAAAATGACTCGCGCGGATGTCGCATCCACTGCATACGTATCTCATATGAATATGAGAATCAGAGTCTTCGTAGCTCGGCTGACCTATGGGTTAGGGGATGTGTGCTCGCTAAGACATCGCGTCTTATGCCTACGTATCTCATCTGAAATGAGAATCAGAGCAAGCCGTAGTTCGGCTAACTACGGGGTTGTGGATTGGGTTTTGGACGAACGACGTCACTACGCAATCTACCGGATGCTCGACCTTTGGAGACTTACTCGCCTGTAGTAGAAGGAGTAAACGTGTGTTATGGAGAAGAAAAATCAATGAAAGGTTTGTTTGCATTGTAGGGACGCGCATGCAAAAGGGTAATGAGGATAAGACCTCATAGCTCTTAACCCTGGACAAAGGAACCTGCATAAAGTAAACACAAAAACATTGCCTCCTATCGAGGTCTTCCAGCTAGGAAAGCAGTAAAATGCGGGAAAAATGTAAAAGTACCACGCGGATAAAGATCCGAAGTAACAGTAATTAGAGGAATGGGAAACCCTGAGATCCTTCCAAGCTAACATCATCAAAGAAAGTGGGTCAGTACAGGTAATCGGAATGAACCTCCAGGGGTTATCCCACAAATAAAGTGGGAAACCACGCAAGTTATCCCTGCAAAAGTCATGTGAGCCCTCACAAAAACTCAACAAAAGGGTTAGTGAAACACCATAAGCATTTTTTTCATGGATAACAGTATGGTTTCAGAAACCTCAAACCCTGTGGCATACACTTCAGAAATCATGTGATTAAACATTCAAGGCATAGGTTTCACCTATTCACAATACATCACACATTTAGAACATTCAAATTGAAGGCGTAAAATAATGGGAATAGGGCAAACCTGATTGGAGAGCTTGATTGAAATTGAGTTGCACCCGTGAGGCCCTTCAGGGTTTGGAGGCTGCTCTGAATTCTCTGTCAGGTTTCTCTTCAGGTTTTGTTCCAAGGAAACCTCAGAGTATTTTGCTTCTCTTCCTTTTTCTCAAGTGAAGCCTTGGTATTTATAGACTGAATTTCATGGTTTTGTGGGCTCAAATGAGAGAGACCCAAGTCCAAATTTTTTTATTATATTTTATTTATTTATTTTATTATTATTTTTATTTATTTATTTATTTTGTAAATTTTTTTTTTTTTTCGTTTTTTTTTTTTTTTTTTTCCTTTTTTTTTTTTTTTTGGATCTAATTCTGATTGACATGATGAAATGCAATATGAAATGCTAAATGAATGCATGAATGAGGAGGGCAAATTTTGGGGTGTTACAGCTGCCCCTATTCAATCATCAGCTAAACCGAGTAGGATGAAAGCGAACAGCTTATCAGACAAACGAGGTGAGCTGTGATTGAATACCAAAGATAGACCGAAAATTTGCGCTCAGAGAACACCACAAAAACGCGGAAATACACTGTGCTGTTTATTTTTCTTCCGATCCTCTGGCTTAATCTGGAGTTTCGATCCTCTGGCTGAACTTATACTCAATTTAGTCCTCTGGTTGGATATTAATTTTGATCCTCGGGCTGGATACGATTTTGATCTTCTGGCTAGATCTTCTTTGTTTCGACTCTCTGGCTGAATCTACTTTCTTTGATTCTCTGGCTGAATCTATTTCCTTTGATTCTCTGGCTGAATCTACTTCGATCTTCTGGCTAGACCTGAATTGTTTCGATTCTCTGGCTGAATCTATTTCCGGTCTTTGAGCTAGACCTGACGTCGATCTTCTGGCTAGATCTGGATTGTTTTGATGATAAATTCCCATCATTAGGATCCCGCATCTGAGGCATGCGCTGGTTGACCCTCTTTTGAAATCTACACCCAACCTTCATATTAGATATGCAGCTTCGAGAATATTCCACTTTTGGGCTTCGTACATATTCTTCGGGCTAGAACATGTTGTAACGACTCCTCAATTAGACTTGGGCTTGCTGGGGAAATAAAGCTTGTAGGCGACTTCACTGGGGAATCTTCAAATTGAGCCTTAGGCTGGCTTACTGGAACACGATTCTCAGGCTGAATCTTCGAAATGACCCTCAGGCTGGATCACTGGAACACGATTCTCAGGCTGAATCTTTGAAAATGACCCTCAGGCTGGATCACTGGAACACGATTCTCAGGCTGAATCTTCGAAATGGACCCTCAGGCTGGATCACTAGAACACGATTCTCAGGCTGAATCTTCAAAACGACCCTCAGGCTGGATCACTCACGCTTGATCCTCTGGCTGGATCTCATGACCTTGGTTGTAAAGTAATTCTTCAGTCTGCTTGGAAGAACTTGTTTATCATCTTATGTGTATGCTTGATATGATATGCACGCAAATGCAAATGTTATGCATGGTGTAAAAAGAAATCTGCTTGGGGAAGCAAACTCCGGTAGAGAACAAATCGCTGTATCAATCCTTGAATGCTCTGTGGGGAATGATCCGTCTGCCGCGACCAATGAGCCACCAAAAATAAATTGGCTTCTTGAAAAGTTGACCTTGTGGGGGGAGTATCAACTATGGAAACTTTGTTCGGCGAGGCTCTGTGAGGAGAGTCTGTGGGGAAAACACTTCTTGGGGAAATGTCGTAGGAAACGACCTTTGCTGGGGATATGAACTTGCTAATCACCCTCAAGCTGGGGATTAACAATTCTGTTAAAAATAATCTGCTGGGGAATGAGATGAACACTGGGAACGCCACCCTCTCATCTGTTGGTTATGCAACCACTCTGCTGTTGCTAGGAAGATACAGTCTGACACTGTCAACTCCACTGGGGATATATAGTTTGGATACTGTCAACTCTGTTGGGGATAGACAGTCTGGATATTGTCAACTCTGTTGGGGAACATGTTCTGCTGAGGAGAGACTTTGTCAACCGCTTGGGGATGAGGATTCATGACTTGGCATCCGGTTCCTGTGACCTGCAACCAAAAATACACGTATGCCTCGGGGGAATTACTCGGTTTGAATTCACCGTTCGGGATTAAGCACATTCAAAGCAATTTTAAATGTTTTCCTGTGCAAATCATCTACAAAAGCCACCATTATGTTCATATGCAATATGTTTTATCAAAAATTCGGACATTTTTGCAAACAAACTGATAAATGAAAAATAAAGAGGCTCTTTAACTGAATTATTCGACTCTTACTGGGGAGAAAATTTGTGCCAGGAATAGGCGAGGGTATCAGGAAGTTGATCCCTAAAAAGAGGTGATCGCTATAAAAAGAGAACTATCCTAATGACAACGGGGATACGGGGTCCCACTGAGTTTCGACTCTGCTATGACTCGTATGTTCTCAAGACGCTATGCTCATCTTGCTTTCTGAAGTGAATGATTAGTCGATCTTTAACCTTCGAAGATTGCCAGATTGAATGAAACGGTGATATAACACTGATGAACTCAGATCAAAGTCATTCGCTTATTCCCTAACTTTTGCCTGGATCGCCCCCTTTTCGGGTTTTCAATCCATCGGGATACCCATTTTTGCCTGAGCCGCCCTTTTGGGTTTTCGACTCACCGGGTGTACTCCTTTTTTATATCCCTAATTTTTGCCCGAACCTCTCTATTCTCTTTTTTTTTTTTTTTTTGGTTCGTCGGGATGCCCTTTTTTTGCCCGGACTATTCTTTTTATCGTCCAGCGGGTCTATTTTATGCGAAGTATTTTTTTTTAACTGCGTCTGAGTTAATAAGGGACGGGAATCCTTAGCCATCCATGGTTGTTAGCATCAAAACTCCGCCATAGAAAATCCTTTTAACCACGTACGGACCCTCATAGTTCGGTGTCCATTTGCCCCTGTGATCTGTGTTGGGAGGAAGAAATATTTTGAGTACCAATTCACCGACTTGATACCCCCGAGGGCGCACTTTCTGACCAAATGCTTTCTTCATTCGTCTCTGACCGAGATACGTCAATTCTGGGTACGTAGTTCCAGCATAGCACCATTTCCCGTTGGTTTGATTGATGACCAAAGCTGAATCCCCGTATACATCCAGGGTTTTAATCTGTATATTGACGGCTTCCTTAAGTCTTAGGATACAAGCTTCGTATTCGGCTTCATTGTTGGTGCAGGGAAAAGTTATTCTGGCACCAAATGGCATATGAACCCCCTTCCGGTGTGATCAACACTATACCAACTCCGCGACCATTGACGTGGACCGCCCCATCAAACATCATAACCCATTTGGATTCAGGGTCAGGCCCCTCCTCCGGGAGTGGTTCCTCTCAATCTTTCGATTTGAGAAACATGATGTCCTCATCAGGAAAGTCAAACCTCATAGGTTGGTAATCATCAATCGGTTGCTCTACAAGATAGTCTGACAAGACACTTCCCTTGATGGCTTTTTGTGAAGTGTATTGGATGTCATACTCTGTCAGTATCATTTGTCACCTAGTAACCTTTCCGGTAAGTGATGGCTTTTCAAAAATATACTTGACTGGATCCATTTTTTATATCAATAGAGTCGTGTGAGTCAACATATACTGTCTTAGTCGGCGAGCAGCCCATGCCAAAGCGCGGCAAGTTTTCTCGAGCAATGAGTATCTTTGTTCACAGTCGGTAAACTTTTGCTAAGGTAGTATATTGCATTCTCTTTTCGACCTGACTCGTCATGCTGACCGAGCACACAACCCATTGACCTTTCTAACACAGTCAAGTACATGATTAACGGTCTTTCCTCTCGGTCCGTAGATTGGCCCCGATCTTGATCTCTTTCTTGTCGTCTTCGGTACCAATGTTGATGGTCTCAACCACCTCCTGATAAGGTGTAATAGCTCGGTCCTCCTGTTTCAACAATCTGGCTAACCCTTCAGGCAATTCACAATCTTCCTCAGCCCCTTCTTCGGCTTGATAGATAGGATTGTCGAAGTCATACTTGGCCATAGCAGTGTCGTTAGCAGTGAGATCCGAGTGGTCGGCTCTGCATGATGGAGGATCATGCTTTACCTTAGAATGAGAGATTTTTTTTTTGAAAGAAAGGAAAAACGAAAAAAGAAACATTGCAATTTTTTTTGTAAAAAGTAAAAAAAACTGAAAGAAAGAGAACACAAAATTGTTTGCAAAAACCGTCCTTTATTGATGATAAAAATAATTGCGAAATGTAACTAAATGGATGGCCCTACAAATGAGCCGTTACACCTTGGGCAAAGTGTAAGACTTTATTATGCATGTAATAAAGGAAAACAATAAAAATCACTCTTCCAATAGAGTAACCCGGACGGTTTTTTCAGACGACCAATTGTCGAGCTTTTCTCCCGGGACACACGGGCGAATCCAGCTATCTAAGTCACAGTCGCTGTCAGCCTTGTCTTCATCCGCAACATTGACGATGTGGGGGGAAACCAAACCCCCGCTGGAGAGAGTACCGGTTTCATTCTTCTGAGATCCCGGAGCATACCCCAATCCAAACTTGTCTTCTTTGATGACTGGCTCCACAAATTTGCCCCAGCCTTGGGCATTACCAACTTTAACCACTTCGACAGCTTGCTTGTATGAAGAGATAGAAGTCCCGACCTTCTCAAACTCAGGTGAAAAGACAGCTTCGGGCGCGACCTCATTGATGTTTGTAGTTTCGAAGCCCTGACACAGCATCTCATGCATCTCGCCATCCATCTCTACATACTTAAATTTAGGCAGGTGGCTAACAAAAATATCCTCTTCACCACATACAGTGACGATCTGACCTTCTAGTTCATATTTGAGCTTCTGGTGGAGGGTAGAAGTAACAGCACCGACAGCATGAATCCAAGGCCGACCTAGCAGACAGCTGTAGGCAGGCTGGATATCCATCACATAAAAGGTGCTCTTGAACACCTGCGGTCCAATCTTAACTGGCAACTCAACTTCGTTAAAAACAGCTCTCTTAGAGCCATCAAAAGCCCTCACAACTAAGTTACTTGGCCTCAGGATGATGCCATCGCAATCCAACTTCATTAAGGCTTTCTTTGGAAGAACATTCAGAGAAGAGCCTGTTTCAACCAAAACATGGGAAAGCACCACCCCTTTGCACTTCATTGTGATATGCAAGGCTTTGTTGTGATAGTTGCCCTCAGGTGTCAGGTCATTATCGGTGAAACCTAGCCCCCGGCTAGCGTTTACATTGGAAACTACCGACTCCAACTGGTTAACAGTTATCTCCGGTGGAGCATAGGCCATATTCAGTACTTTCAACAAGGCTGCTCTGTGCGCCTCAGAGCACAGCAATAGTGAGAGAATGGAGATCTTTGAGGGTGTCTGATTTAGCTGGTCGACTACCTTGTAGTCACTTTTCTTGATAATCCTCATAAACTCATCCACTTCCTTCTCGAATGCGGTCTTAGGAGGATCTTCCTTAGTAGTAACCTCTTCAGTGGATACCTGTTTCCCTTTAGCCTTGGCAGCTGCCTCGGCTTCAGTATTCGCGCGTAATGTTGATGGTGCAAATAGGCGTCCACTGCGAGTGAAGCCACCAACCCCTCCAACATTGTCTACAGCGGAGCTACCAATGTCAATGTCTTCTTCGTTAACTTTCTGCCCCTGGCAGTAGATATCAGCCCCATAGTGCCACGGGATAGCACTGTCTTTCTCATACGGAACAGGTCCTGGTACCGTGATGGTGATTGGACCAACCAAAGTCGGTTGAGGGCTGTCAGAGTAAATTGCGACTGGTGCTGAACTTTCGATGTTCACCGCTGCTGGTTCTGTACTTTCTAGGAAATATATTATTGTCGGAGCGAGTCTCTCGGGAACATATATTTCTTCAGGAGTGAAATAAAACGTCACCGTCGATACATCATTCTTCACCGGACGGGCCTGATCGAACTGAAGACAACCTTCATCTATCAGCTGCTGAATACCCCTTCTCAAATTATCACATCCGTTTTCGGCAGCTTGACAATTTATGCATTCTTCCCCACAGCCCAGGAAAATCTGTCCTTTCAGAAGTCGGTCTTTAACCACCGATAGCGAAGTCTTCACCTTAGTCACATCAGAAACCAAATTCAAAGTTTCCCCACTATCAACTGCATTAATCCTCTGCCCGCCGTGAGCCGACATCGGGTTCTGGATAACATTAGGCACCGGAGCAAAATTGATAGCCTGGGCATCTCTCAAATCTTGTACCTTTAACTGGAGAGCCTTGCAATTATCTATAGTATGGCCAGGTGCGTTGGAGTGAAAAGCGCATCTGGCATTGACATCATAACCTCTAGGCAAATTATTGGGATCGATTGGTGGGGCCAGAGTTCTCAATGTAACCAGATTCATGTCAATCAGCTTGGGAAGTAATACTGAATAAGGCATTGGGATTGGCTCGATGACCCGATCCGTCTGCCTTAGACGTTGTTGATAGTGTCTCTGCTGACCCGGATTACCTCCTTGTTGTTGATTGTTGTACCTGGGTTGTTGTTGCGGATGATATTGCGGTTGAGGAACAGGTGTTGGAATAGTGACTGCGGCCACTTGATCTTGATAATAATTAGGGCGTCCTTTACTCCTGCCTCTGCTGGCATACACAACGCTTGCATCGCCTTCTTTTCTTCGCTGACCGTTACCAGCAAACGGTCTCTTGGGACCGGATGAGTTGGAAACACTATTGTCTTGAATTCGGCCCATCTTCAACAGACTCTCGATTCTTTCTCCAGCAATTACTATCTCTGCAAAGCTGATTGACGGGCAAGCAACCAATCTCTCAATATAATTGCCTTGAAGAGTGTTCATGAACATGTCCGCCATCTCCCTTTCAGACATAGGGGGTTGGACGGACGCAGCAATCTGTCTCCAACGCTGAGCATATTCTCTAAAGGTCTCCTTGGTGTCGCATTACGCGAAAAACCGGCGGGAAACAAGAACAACAGAGCCGCCACCGTGCGTTATTTATCCCAAAAGAGGGAAAGGAAACGCTCAGAGTAAACCTGGAAAAAGCATGGTCTCGCGACCAAAGAGAATGGGATCGGGAGTCGGTTATGCGAAGGGAAGGTATTAGCACCCCTACGCATCCGTCGTACTCGACGGGATCCACGCACAATAGGAAGGGAAAATGGTTGCTAAAACACTGCTCAAATAAACATCTATACAGGCTGAAAGAGACACAAGAAAACAAACCAGACTGACTCAGCAGGATATCGCATCCTGGGCCTACTTAGTCTATCAAGCATAGACCTCAGAGTCAAAGTAGTTCGGACTGGGGAAACGACACATGCTCGCTAGGATATCGCATCCTATGCATACGTATCTCCTTTTGACGAAGGAGAATCAGAGCATTCGTAGCTCGGCTAACACACACACAAACAAACAGACCAAGGCAAACGTGGAACCCGAATGCCAATCGCTGGACTTACATCAGCTTCCGAACCGAACACACCCACACTGGAAAACGTGGAGCCCGAATGCCAATCACTGGACTTACATCAGCATCCGAACCGACAAACCCACACTAGAACCCGAATGCCACTCGATGGACTTACATCAGCTTCCAAGCACACAACAACACAAAACAAAGACACAAGCGCCCGGAGAGATCTGCTCATCTCCTGCCTACGTACCTCATCTGGTATGAGGATCAAGGCGACGTAGTTCCCCTACGGAGGGACACAGGACTGGCCTAACCAGATAACAGAGGGAGACACAACTAGGGAGACTACGACTCGAGCCTAGATGTTATCATGCAAAATCATCCCTAAGTTAAGGTTTCTAGCTAACTTGCACAGGAAGCAAGCCTATCCTAAAGCACAAGCAATAGCAAATGATCACAAACAGCACGCACTATATGCACACAAGTGAGGATCAAACAAGGGTGGGGCTGCAAGAGCAAGCCAACTGTACAAGGTGAGTTTTGCTCTTAACCTTGACATTGAGAGCCAAGGTGAAGCAGATGAAAGGTGAGTGAAGATAAGACTTCACAGCTCTTATCCCTGGCCAGGGAGAGCTATAGACAATGAAGTGTGGGTCCAGAAAGTGGGAACCCTTCTACACTTAAGACACTGACACAACTGTACAACTGTACAAGATCTTGGGTTTGTATCCCCATGCATCAACACATTGGTGTGAGTAGAGGGATGACTCAACAGAATAGCGGGAGATAGATTGCATATCTCTTTTATCAGCCTCTTAAGGAGGACTTCAGACAGGTGCCTGGCCAAGTAACAAGCCAGGTCTTCCAGACTACATGGAGACAAGAATGTTATACCTCAGTGCAAATTGCTTATCAAGCAAAGCAAAGCAATCTTAGCAACTAATGTACCTGAAATCAATCAAATACAATCAGTATACCAATCACAAAACCAAACAGCAAATGGTTCACAGTTAGCTATACACAGACAAACACAAGCCAATGCACAAAGGTGCAAGCCATTAAGGCTCAAACTCAAATATCAAACCCTGCAAAACAAAGTCAAAATTAGCTATATACAAGTCACAAGTCAACTCCAATGGAGGCACATCATCAAGCATAGGCCATTTGTGCTATTAACCAGAAACACAACTCAAAAGTGAGATCACAAACCACTAGTCCAAGACTAGGGCCAAAATGAAATCAAATCATCAAAACAGAACATGAAACTTATCCAAAATCAAGATTAAATCATCAAGCATCAAATCCAATTGGTCTCCTATTTATATCACTCATCATTATCATTTCATGAACAAAATAGCACAAAACATTCAAATTGGAATCTCAAAGGACCAAACAGAATAATCACAATCAAATCCATATCAAAAAAGCTCAATAAATTCCACAAAAATTCAAGCCTAAACAGAACACATTCAATGAGCATCATATCAAATTTCATGATATTTGGACAAGTGGAAGTAGGGAAATTAAATTCAGGAAATCATGGTATGCAAAAATCAACCCAAACTAGGTCACAAATGGAGCATCAACTTCAAGCAAATGTAAAACAGTTAAAACAAATGAGAAATGAATGGGACCAAAGCCAACATGAAGTTAGACATGTTAATAACCACTCCACCAAATTTCATCTTCATATGATTAGGTATGAGAATTTCACAAGCCATGTAAGTTAATCACTCAAGAAAAACCCTAAAATGACTAAACAGCAAACAAAAATCCCAATCAAATAGGAAATGGCTCAACAAATCCTACAAAACATCATTCTCAAACTAGACATTTAGATGATATCACATGCAAAAATTGGGAGCACATGGCAAAGCACAAGCAGGGAAACAAAATTCATGAAGTTGAAATAACATAGTGTGACACACATTGTGACACTCAACTTAATCACATCATATCTCTCTAACCAGGAACTCAAAATTAGCAAACCATACATCAAAATCACCAGGAAAGAGTCAAGAATATGCCTATAAAATTTCACGCATTTTGGATAAGGCATCAAGATTTTATGATAAAAATGGTGAAACATACACATGAAGCACACATATCAAAGGTATTAGGCAAAGTCAAAAACATTCACCAGATACACAACTTTGACTATCATACCTAAAAAAACTAGAGGAAATTTGGAGATCAACACAAAAATCCCCACTCAAATTGGATTATCCATGATTTAATTATGATTTTTTGAAGTTATGTGATGAAATGAAATAAACATTTAACATTTAAAATGAAATTAATTAGCACGAGTGGCAGTTTTGTAATTACGCCTGGCCAGAACCAAAACGCGGCGTTGGCATTTATTCAGTGGCGCCATGTGATTGGCTCAGCCACGCGGGAAACAGGTTTCAAAAATTGAAGGCGAGGCAAACAGATCAAACACGCGTTCTTGAGCTGTTCTTCCTCATGTTCATCAAGAAAATTCCAGAAAATCCACATGAACACATTTCAACCAAAATCAACAAATCATATACCGTTACACTCGTCTAAGCAAGCACATCAACAATATCACCATGAAATTATCTAATTCCTAACATACTGAACGGATCGAGCAAGAAAAGGTTTCTCATCCAAAATTCAATTCAAGATTTCTCTCTCAAATCTTGATGATTTTCGAAACCACAAGCTGCACTACACTCTATGATCAAAGATCTCTACAAACCATATCACAATTTTGAGAAATATTGAAATCGAGATCTGACCTTGTGATGAAGCAGTTGATGAATTCGTGACTTTCAGATCGCCAATGGCCAAAACAGAAGCTGGACAACGCCTAGGAAGATGATTGGAGCGAGTAATTCAGCTCAAGATTGCACCAGATTCAAGAAATCTTCATCTGCCATGGAAGTATGCTTGCTTCAACAGTGGTATTTGCCAAGTCTTCTCCACGATTTTGTCCAAAACAGATGCACAATTTCACCTGCAAATGAAGATGCAAGCAAGAAACTAGCGAAGTAATGGTGAATTCAATGGAAAAATGTGAATTTTTTTTGAAGAAAGCTTGAAGAAAATTGGAGAGAATTGGTGAATTTTGAGTTTGGATCTGAAAGAATGATTGTGATTATGCATTTCTGTTACAATTAGGCCTTTATACCTCATGCTAATCCAAATGTTAATCTCAATTAAGCAAATTCAAGTGATTAGTGTAAAATGCATTTTTGTGATTTTTGGCCAAAATGCCCTTTTCATGATGCAGTCAATGTATCAGTCCAAAAACAGCTCAAACAAGTTCTAATTGGTATTTATGATGTGTTGCAATTGGTCCCAAGTGCCGATGGCTTGTAATTTTGAAAATCACCATTTCACACCAAAAATGCAAATTAGTCCACTTGAAAAATGCCATTTTGCTATGATGATTTTTGATGAAATGTGATAATGCACCATGAAAGTTCATGTCAAATGTGGTTTGCTCAAAGAAAGATCACCCAAATTGGCCTTTCCATGTGAAAGTTATGGCACTTTGAATTTAGGCATTTTCTGAAAATGATTGGACCATATCTTGCCAACCACACATGGGAATTTCATGTTCTTGGACTTTTTGGAAAGGTGAGAACAAGATCTTCAACTTTAATGTTGGACAAAATTCCATTTGAAGCTTGTATCATGAAGAAATTTTGAAGAGAAAAACTTTCCATTTTGGGCGGTTGAAATTACAGGTCACCTGCCATTTTAGGAAACTTTTGATCTGAATTTATTTTCTTCAACCTTAATCTTTGATATGTCAAATGAGACTTGTATGGACATGAATGAAGCCTTTCAAACCATCTCCCACCTTCAAATCCCTAAAATCAGGCACAGTTGACCACAATTGACTTTCTGGGGTTTCAGCTGAAATTCAGCTTGACTGATGACTTCTGAGCATCCAATCTTTGGCCAAATCACTTCAAAATGATCCTTAGACCATATGAACTTGATAAATCAACCCTAGGGCTTTGTCTCAATGAAAATAGCACATGCTTGCTTGTTTGACCTGATCTCCTGACCAGTTTGACCTAATTTGTCTGAATGACTTGCACTTGGGCAAAAGGCAATGCAAATGTTATGCAATGGACTATGTTATGTTAATGACCTAATGATGAAAATGTATGTATAATGGTAGCTGCAAATTTGAGGTGCTACAGCTGCCCCTATTCAATCAACTGGGAACCCGAACGGATGAAAGCAACGACTGTCAGACTTTCAGGGTAAACAGGGATTGAATACCAAGAACCGTAGAAATTTGCACACTGCTGGGAAATTTTTTGTTTTCTTTCTTTTCAGGGGTACAACCACATCCAAACATCGACACACGATGAATGGGATCAGAAATCATCTCAACTAGATGCCAACGGGCAACTAGGAAAAACTCAACGTTTACCAAGACCAACGGAGAGGTATGTCAGCTGGGGACGACCAGGAAAATCTCTACTGGGACGACCAGGAAAAACTCGACGTTTACCAAGACCAACGGAGAGGTAACCAGACATCAACGGACGACGGATGAACTGGGAAGACTCGACCAGACGTCATAGGACGAAAGGGAGAAGCTCGACATTTATCGACACCAACGGAGAAGGAGACCAGACATCAACGGACGACGGATGAACTGGGAAGACTCGACCAGACGTCAACGGACGAAAGGGAGAAGCTCGACGTTTATCGACACCAACGGAGAAGGAGAAAGCCACTTCACGAGGGAAAGGCACCACAATCAGAAACCGAATAGGACGTCTACTGGGGATTCTGGCTGGGAATCAACCAGACATTAATGAATGACTGGAGAATAAGATGTACAACCAAACGTCAGCGGACGAATGAGAAAAACTCGACGTTTATCGAAACCAACGGAGAGGTAAATCCGCATGGGGGAGGGTACAACTAGACGTCATCAGACGACTAGGAAAAACTCGACGTTTATCGACACCAACGGAGAGGAGGAACTCTGAGGGGAATCATCTAGATATCAACGGATAACTAGGAAAAACTCGACGTTTATCGAAACCAACGGAGAGGTAACCAGACATCGACGGACGACGGATGAACTGGGAAGGAGATACAACTAGTTATCAACGGATAACTAGGAAAAACTCGACGTTTATCGACACCAACGGAGAGGAGGATTCTTCTGGGGACGACCCTGTGGGGAAAGATATCAACTATACGCCAACGGACGCATAGGAAAAACTCGACGTTTATCGACACCAACGGAGAGGAGGAATCTTCAATAGGGAAGAAGGACGTCATTACGAACATCGAAAGATGATGTTTCCAGACATCAAAGAAAACCAGACACTTACGCATGACTGGGAAAGCACCGAAAAATGGTGTTTACCGACACCAAAGAAGACCAGACACTTACGCATGACTGGGAAATCACCGAAATATGGTGTTTACCGACACCAAAGAAGACCAGACACTTACGCATGACTGGGAAATCACCGAAAGATGGTGTTTACCGACACCAAAGAAGACCAGACACTTACGCATGACTGGGAAATCACCGAAAGATGGTGTTTACCGACACCAAAGAAGACCAGACACTTACGCATGACTGGGAAATCACCGAAAGATGGTGTTTACCGACACCAAAGAAGACCAGACACTTACGCATGACTGGGAAATCACCGAAAGATGGTGTTTACCGACACCAAAGAAGACCAGACACTTACGCATGACTGGGAAATCACCGAAAGATGGTGTTTACCGACACCAAAGAAGTGACACACGCGGGTGCTAACAAGATACTAACATCTACACGTCAGGGCAAGGTTACACACTTGCAGGGGTCTCACTGGGGAGAATCAATCTTTCTTGTCACCAACGGATGAGAAAATAAACCTCTGTGGGGATTATCAATCCTGAATGCTGTCAGGAGCAACTGTAGCAAATGTGTTGTACAGGTGTTGATCAAAATCCGCCTCTGCCGGGGACGAAAGTGGGATTTTACAACTGCTGGTTTGTAGGCAGAGGCCAATAAAACTCCTATTGAGGGTCAAATGAATGAGTGCCGGCTAGTGAGCAACTACTCATTTATGCCCCAGGGAAAACAGTCAGTAGGACGCCAATTTAGGATCGATCCAAAAAGGCACACTGAATCAAGACTCATCCTAATGAGGAAAGAACTCAAAAGGGAAAACCCATCCCGTTAGGTGTGCAGGGAGGGACCGGAAACAACCATCATCCACGAGGGTATAACTCAGTGGGGAGCGCAGAAGGAAATGGTAGACACTTTTCTGCTTAAGGGGTAAATTCTTCATGGAGAGATCAGACACACCCACCTCCGCTAAGGGAATTGACCCAAACTTGCAAGATACTACCAATTTCGGGGAGTAACACTGCTGGGGATACCCACTCAACTAAGGAGTTACTTGTTGGGAAAACACCAACCTCTCAACCAGGCTGGGGAACCCAATTCTGAAGTCGATCCAACGGCGCGATGCTAAACTTTCTCCGACAACCCGATCTCGGATGGTCACCACGGCCTATGGCTAATGGGTATGTTTGCAATGTTGATGCATGAGTTTTTTTTTGTTTTACACAATGCCCCATGATCATGGAAATGCTACGCACTAATGATGCAATATGCTATGCTTATCTAAATGATGAATGCATACAAACACGTCTCCTTCAGAGACAACACCAGAGAGCTCCAGGGACTCTGCTGAGGATTTACCAAGTCCATTTCCACACTGCTGGGGAAAGACAACCTTTGTTGGGGATGACCTCCATCGGACCCGAACTGCATGGGATTACTCTGCTAGAGGAGGAAACCAATCCTTACCTCTACTGGGGATAGCTCCACCGAACCCGATCCTCTTGGGGACCCTGTTGGGGAAAACTATCAACACAACCTCTGCTGGGAAGACATCTTCAGACTTGGACGACAATCACAACTCCGCTGGGGATATGGTAACCTTCAGGCTTGCTGAGGAGACACTGATCTCAGACCTGTTAGGGAGATAACCCTCTCACACCCACTGGGGGGATATGGCGTATTCGACACGGAGCGCCTGTCGATTCGCCGAACAGCGACATTCATCGTCCACCCACAGTGTCGGCTTTCCACTTTTGAGAACTCCCAGACTCGCCTGGACTCTCTGATCCATCCCACGAAGATCGAATTCCTGGGATTCATACAAATTTTCCAGTCCTTAGACTTTGAAAAGTCTTCTTGGTTAACTTTCTAGGATCGTCGTCGTAATCCTTTACCGTCCTTTCACTATTCGTCTAACCCTTTGCCCCTGGTCGGGCTCTGCAGGGATCTCTTTTGTCAAAAGGTTTCATATCACTACTTGCCAGCGAATGAAGATATCTAACAGTACCTGCACAAGAGATTGTTAGATAAAAGCGTGCCCCAGGCGTGCCAACACTTCAACATCCGGGTCACTCAAACCTCCGAATAAGATTTCCAGATCTCAATCTTATAAGCATGCATCGGAAGGGACCTCTATGTTTCAAAATGCAAATATTCTTATCAAAACGAACGGATGTTTTCGTAATCAAAGCGGTAATGAAAACAAAAACAAAACTATTTGACTGAACACGCATTTATTGACTGAAAAAAAATGTGGCTCAGAATTGAGCAACACACAGGAAGCAAACCCTGGAAAGAGGCGATTGCGCACAAAAGGAAAAAACCTATCCTAATGGCAATGTGAAACCGTGATCTCATCGGGTTCCAACTCGGTTACGCCTCATATGTCCTCAAGACTTTCCGCACTTTCTGTTTTCTGAACAAGACGCCTCCGATTGATCTCTGTCGGAGATTATCCGAGTCATATCCAAAGCTCAAACGATCATGCTAGACGCAGTTGTTCGTTTCAATCCCTCTTTTGCCTGGACCGCCCTTTCGGGTTTCAGTCCACCGGGATACCCATTTTTGCCCAAGTCGCCCTTGTGGGGTTTTCAACTTGCCGGGTGTACAGTTCTTTTCTTTTATTATCCCTAACTTTTGCCCGAACCTTTTCTCTTTTTTTTTGTTCGTCGGGATGCCCTTTTTTGCCTGGACTCTTTTATTCTTTTTGTCCAGCGGGTCTCTTTTTACGAAGTATTTTCTAACTGCGTCCGCATTCACAGGGGATGGAAAATCCTCGCCACTCATGGTCGTTAGCCACAAGGCTTTGTCGGAGAAAGCCTTCTTCACCATTCTGGGGATTCATGACTGTATATCTACTTTCCCCACGATCGTCTCGAGGAGGAAGGATCCTTTTCAACACCAACTCTCTTACATGGTACGCACGAGGTCGCACTCTTCGGTCAACAACACGCTTCATTCACTAGGTACAACTGCCCCATGACAAGTAACTGTCAGCCTCTTTTCTCCTCGGTCAGGCTCAACGTGTCATACTGAGTCCTTATCCATTTATCCTTTTTCAAGTTTACGTCCAACGGGACCCCATGACGAAGCCTGAGTCTCAAATGGTAGTACAACCTTCATCCCATATCTGAGTGAGAAAGGCGTTGCCCCAGTATGTGCACTTACCGAAGTACGATACCCAGGATACCAAATTCGTACTCAGCCACCATCGTTGGTGTATTCAAATGTTATTGGGGAAGCACTAGCTCACTCACTGTAAACTCTCCCCTTCAGACATCAGAATCCGTTCGAATTCAGGGTCAGGCCCCTCCTCCGGGATCGGTCACTCTCAATCTTTCGATTTGAGTACCTCAAAATGTCCTCATCAGGGAATTCAGACTTCCTTGGTTGATAATCCTTAATGGGTTGCCGGGCAAGATAACCATACAATACCCTCCTCTTGGTTGCTTTCTGGGATGTATACTGAATATCGTATTCCGTCGACACCATTTGCTCTCTCGCAACCCGTCCGTTCAATGCTATCTCCTCAAGCACATACTTGATCAGATCCTTTTTGGACATCCACAAAGTGGTATGAATCAGCATACTGTCTCAGTCGGCGAGCAGCCTATGCCAAAGTACATCAAGTTTTCTCGAGCAGTGAGTGTATTGTTTCACAATCGATAAACTTTTTGCTCAGGTAAATTGCATGCTCTTTTCGACAAGACTCGTCATGCTGACCCAATACACCTCATAGACCCCTTGAGGGCTGTCAAGCACCAGATTAATAATCATCCCCATGGGAAGCATCAAAATCAGAGGTTCCTGCTACTCATTCTTTTATCTTTCCATGCCCCTTGGCAGTCATCATTCCACCTGACCATTTGATCTCTTTTCGTTTTCGGTTCAGGCGTTTCTTGTATTGTTTTTTTTTTTTTTTGCAGGATCGACCTCGATTCCTCTTTCGTTCACAACATGCCTCGGCAGCTTGCCGGACAGCACTCCATAAGTGCGCGACTTCGAACTCAACAGTATGAGTTATCTCTGTCTGTCAAACAACTTGGTCCACCGGATGCCCCTCTTCTGCTTGGGACTTTGCCATCATGTCATCAACATGGCATTCACTTTCACGATGAGTCATATCATGAAACAAAGTCACCGTAGCCCTTTGATCCGTGGCACCGGCCTTCTTCTTCACCTTACAACAAGAAGGTACTCTTTGGTGTGATGACATTGTTTACTCCATATCATCTGGCGACAATTCCACTTGATTTTGGCCAAGCAAGCCATCCATGAAGGTAAACACTGAGAACTGAGTTGTACTATCAACCAATACATCAATGTGAAGTATCGGGAATTCATCTTTCGAACTAGCTCCATTCACGTCTCGATAGCCCACACACATTCTCATCTTTTAGCACCGGTTTCCGCCTCACCGGAGGACAGCCTTCTCTCCATGATAGCTCGTGCCCCACAACATGGGTATTCCACCCTGGTGTATCTTGATGCAACCAAGTGAAGATATCAACCTGCTCTTTCAACAGGGCTACCATTCTGTTCTCGACTCGCCTCTGAAGCGGCCTCAACTTTCATTTCCCTTTTGACCTCGGCGGTACTTGGGATGACAATCTTGACTCGCTCCTCGTGCAGTTGAATCACCTTCTCCTCTTGTTTCAACGCCCTGGCTAATTCCAGTAGATCACAATCTTCTTCGCCTTATTCTTCGGCATGATAGATCGGAGTGTCGAAGTCATACAGAGGTGTAACCAAATTGTTATCGATGAGATCAGGATGGTAATCACTTTTGAGGTCGGAACCAAATGAATCAAAAAGAAAGAAAATAAAAACATTGCCATTTTTATTTTTATTTTTTAAAACTGCAAAAAGTGAGAAATAGGGAACACCGCTTTAATCACAAAAACATCCATTTATTACTGATGCAAAATGTTGCACAATGAAACACATGAGATGGCCCTTACAATGGACCATTACGTTTCGGGCAAAACGTATGGCTTTCATGAAAACAAAATAAAACCAGAAATCCTACACCTCAGGGTGAGTGACAGTGGTGATTTTGGAGGCCTTCCAATTGCCTGGTACGCACGACTTTATCCACAACTCGAGCTCGCGGTCACGGTCGGTCTCTTCACTCACTGAACAAGCATGATCAGAATCCAGCATTCCTGCACTGACAAAGATGTACGGCGGACGACGTCCTCTGTTTGGTCTAGACGACTCTTGATCTGGATAACCAATCCCGAACATGTCTGCCTTTACCACTATGTCAATGATCCTGCCCCAACCTCGGGCCTCTTGGTTCTTCACCACCTCCAAAGCTTGTTTATAAGAAGAAATGGACAACTTCTTCTCCTTCTCAATAACAACAGCATTCTCCACCTTGACGGTTTCGATTGCTTGACTGGGTGTTTCAAATTTTTCACTGTCCATTTCTACTTCTATCATCTTCTGGGTCGTGTCCCTCATCAATCCCTCTGTGGTGGAAGCCGCACAACAAATATCAACAACAGGGAAAACTCCATCCTGCATCAGAGGTTTTGGGACCGCAGGCATCAGACCCTTTAACTGATCTTCCTCAGTCACCCCCATTCCTCTCTTGACCTTTTTCACCATCTTCATCCTTACAGGACCCTGCCTGGGTACAGGGTTGGCCTCCCCATTCATTATCTGTGCCAAGCTGATGGTCTTGGAATCCACCATGTCTTGGACGACATGCTTGAAAGTCCTACAACCCTCAATATTGTGCCCGGGTGCCTCAGAATGGAACTCGCACCTGGCATTCTCATCATAGTGTGCAGGCCTCTTCTGCCGTTCTATGGGAATCAATATCCTTGTCCGGACTAACCCCAAGTTCCTCAATCGCCTGAACAGAAGAGTATAAGTCACAGGTGGCTCCTCAAACTGACGATCCTCCTTCTTCTTCTTCATCTGGCTCCTAGCTCTTGGTGCCTTCTGTTGAGGTGGTGGTTGTTGCGGTGGTACAAGTGGATTACCAACAGGGGCGGTTACAGCAGCGGCATAAGGGTGATAACAATCCTTACCACATTCCTTCTTTACTGGCACACCACTTGAGTCAACCTCTTTTTTGAGCAGGCCACCGCCAAAGGGTTCCTTTGCTACAGAGTCAGAGGGATTTGTCACTTCGGATGATGGAGCTTTTCCTTGAACTTTCTCCACCATCAGCCACTTCTCAATCTTTTCCAATCTCTCAGCCATGGCTTTCTGCCCCAAGGCAAGCCCTTGCACAACACTGAACAAATCCCTCACCATCTCTTTCAGTTCAAGGATGTCGGCATTGGGAAGATCCATCAGCTCGGGTTTGTTGCCCCTAGCAGGATGTCTGAGCAGACGAGCTATCCACACTGGTTGACACCTCCAAAACAGCAAATGGGTTAGTATGACTCACACATGCAATGTCTATCCGTACCAGGAATATTCCGTCTTTTGATTCTAGCATCACTGAGACAGATAATTTTTCATCAATAACAATCTGACATCTGGATGTCTCTCAACCAGAATCTCAATCAACAATGGACCCTGAGTACGGATCGACATGGGTTGAATGCAGATGAATGCAAAATGGGATGATGCAAATGCATGAATGCAGGTCACTGGGCCACCAAGTCATCTGGAGACCCATTCTCTGAACCAGTCACAGTCAACTGAGTCACCATAAATCCGACTTGGGGGAAGTTCCGAAATAAACGGAACTGGAGATTACATCCCTATCATCACAGGAACATCCACTGAACGGATGACAGCCAGATCCTCTGAACAGGTACTCTCAAATTCAACCCGGGGATCCGAAATAAACGGAACCCGCTGATAAACCACGGACAGAACTCCGGCGTCCCAGAAATAAGTGTCCATAATTCACAATCACCATCAGTACCCAGAGTCACCAACAAGTCACCAACAAGTCAGCTACAGTACCTGTAAAAATGATCATTCCCTCCCCACTCACGGGTGTCATCTAGGCCAGGGTAAGGTCGAGAGAAACGCAGGATAAACAACCCTTTCAAGAATATCATCCTGTGCACACCCAATGTATGCACCGATAATACCCCATCAAAGTCTGAACTGCTCGTGATATCAATGTTCCGCTAGGTGGCGCATACCACCCGCTTCCCATGAATCACTCTATTCCTAGGTTTCCTAGATTTCACTCATAGCCTGGGTATTGGGCCTTTTACCTCGAGTAACTCCCACCCCAAATGGAGAGAACACAGCACAACCAGCAGGTGAATATGAATGAATGCAAACATTAATGCAAACAATAAATGCAAACAATAAATAAATGAATGCAATAAATAAAGCAGCAAACAGCAACCAAAACCCTAACCTAGAGAACGCTAGGAGAGACTCGCTTAGGGAAGATGGACCAGCAAGAGGTCAACTTCTCTGTTTGTCCCCAGCAGATTCGCCAGCTGTCGCATTACGCGAAAAACCGGCGGGAAACAAGAACAACAGAGCCGCCACCGTGCATTATTTATCCCAAAAGAGGGAAAGGAAACGCTCAGAGTAAACCTGGAAAAAGCATGGTCTCGCGACCAAAGAGAATGGGATCGGGAGTCGGTTATGCGAAGGGAAGGTATTAGCACCCCTACGCATCCGTCGTACTCGACGGGATCCACGCACAATAGGAAGGGAAAATGGTTGCTAAAACACTGCTCAAATAAACATCTATACAGGCTGAAAGAGACACAAGAAAACAAACCAGACTGACTCGGCAGGATATCGCATCCTGGGCCTACTTAGTCTATCAAGCATAGACCTCAGAGTCAAAGTAGTTCGGACTGGGGAAACGACACATGCTCGCTAGGATATCGCATCCTATGCATACGTATCTCCTTTGGACGAAGGAGAATCAGAGCATTCGTAGCTCGGCTAACACGCACACAAACAAACAGACAAAGGCAAACGTGGAACCCGAATGCCAATCGCTGGACTTACATCAGCTTCCAAACCGAACACACCCACACTGGAAAACATGGAGCCCGAATGCCAATCACTGGACTTATATCAGCATCCGAACCGACAAACCCACACTAGAACCCGAATGCCACTCGATGGACTTACATCAGCTTCCAAGCAGACAACAACACAAAACAAAGACACAAGCGCCCGGAGAGATCTGCTCATCTCCTGCCTACGTACCTCATCTGGTATGAGGATCAGGGCGACGTTGTTCCCCTACGGAGGGACACAGGACTGGCCTAACCAGATAACAGAGGGAGACACAACTAGGGAGACTACGACTCGAGCCTAGATGTTATCATGCAAAATCATCCCTAAGTTAAGGTTTCCAGCTAACTTGCACAGGAAGCAAGCCTATCCTAAAGCACAAGCAATAGCAAATGATCACAAACAGCACGCACTATATGCACACAAGTGAGGCTCAAACAAGGGTGGGGCTGCAAGAGCAAGCCAACTGTACAGGGTGAGTTTTGCTCTTAACGTTGACATTGAGAGCCAAGGTGAAGCAGATGAAAGGTGAGTGAAGATAAGACTTCACAGCTCTTATCCCTGGCCAGGGAGAGCTATAGACAATGAAGTGTGGGTCCAGAAAGTGGGAACCCTTCTACACTTAAGACACTGACACAACTGTACAACTGTACAAGATCTTGGGTTTGTATCCCCATGCATCAACACATTGGTGTGAGTAGAGGGATGACTCAACAGAATAGCGGGAGATAGATTGCATATCTCTTTTATCAGCCTCTTAAGGAGGACTTCAGACAGGTGCCTGGCCAAGTAACAAGCCAGGTCTTCCAGACTACATGGAGACAAGAATGTTATACCTCAGTGCAAATTGCTTATCAAGCAAAGCAAAGCAATCTTAGCAACTAATGTACCTGAAATCAATCAAATACAATCAGTATACCAATCACAAAACCAAACAGCAAATGGTTCACAGTTAGCTATACACAGACAAACACAAGCCAATGCACAAAGGTGCAAGCCATTAAGGCTCAAACTCAAATATCAAACCCTGCAAAACAAAGTCAAAATTAGCTATATACAAGTCACAAGTCAACTCCAATGGAGGCACATCATCAAGCATAGGCCATTTGTGCTATTAACCTGAAACACAACTCAAAAGTGAGATCACAAACTACTAGTCCAAGACTAGGGCCAAAATGAAATCAAATCATCAAAACAGAACATGAAACTTATCCAAAATCAAGATCAAATCATCAAGCATCAAATCCAATTGGTCTCCTGTTTATATCACTCATCATTATCATTTCATGAACAAAATAGCACAAAACATGCAAATTGGAACCTCAAAGGACCAAACAGAATGATCACAATCAAATCCATATCAAAACAGCTCAATAAATTCCACAAAAATTCAAGCCTAAACAGAACACATTCAATGAGCATCATATCAAATTTCATGATATTTGGACAAGTGGAAGTAGGGAAATTAAATTCAGGAAATCATGGTATGCAAAAATCAACCCAAACTAGGTCACAAATGGAGCATCAACTTCAAGCAAATGTAAAACAGTGAAAACAAATGAGAAATGAATGGGACCAAAACCAACATGAATTTAGACATGTTAATAACCACTCCACCAAATTTCATCTTCATATGATAAGGTATGAGAATTTCACAAGCCATGTAAGTTAATCACTCAAGAAAAACCCTAAAATGACTAAACAGCAAACAAAAATCCCAATCAAATAGGAAATGGCTCAACAAATCCTACAAAAAATCATGCTCAAACTAGACATTTAGATGATATCACATGCAAAACTTTGGAGCACATGGCAAAGCACAAGCAGGGAAACAAAATTCATGAAGTTGAAATAACATAGTGTGACACACATTGTCACACTCAACTTAATCACATCATATCTCTCTAACCAGGAACTCAAAATTAGCAAACTATGCATCAAAATCACCAGGAAAGAGTCAAGAATATGCCTATAAAATTTCACGCATTTTGGATAAGGCATCAAGATTTTATGATAAAAATGGTGAAACATACACATGAAGCACACATATCAAAGGTATTAGGCAAAGTCAAAAAAATTCACCAGGCACAACTTTGACTATCATACCTAAAAAAACTAGAGGAAATTTGGAGATCAACACAAAAATCCCCACTCAAATTGGATTATCCATGATTTAATTATGATTTTTTGAAGTTATGTGATGAAATGAAATAAACATTTAACATTTAAAATGAAATTAATTAGCACGAGTGGTAGTTTTGTAATTACGCCTGGCCAGTACCAAAACGCGGCGTTGGCATTTATTCAGTGGCGCCATGTGATTGGCTCAGCCACGCGGGAAACAGGTTTCAAAAATTGAAGGCGAGGCAAACAGATCAAACACGCGTTCTTGAGCTGTTCTTCCTCATGTTCACCAAGAAAATTCCAGAAAATTCCAGAAAATCCACATGAACACATTTCAACCAAAATCAACAAATCATATACCGTTACACTCGTCTAAGCAAGCACATCAACAATATCACCATGAAATTATCTAATTCCTAACATACTGAACGGATCGAGCAAGAAAAGGTTTCTCATCCAAAATTCAATTCAAGATTTCTCTCTCAAATCTTGATGATTTTCGAAACCACAAGCTGCACTACACTCTATGATGAAAGATCTCTACAAACCATATCACAATTTTGAGAAATATTGAAATTGAGATCTGACCTTGTGATGAAGCAGTTGATGAATTCGTGACTTTCAGATCGCCAATGGCCAAAACAGAAGCTGGACAATGCCTAGGAAGATGATTGGAGCGAGTAATTCAGCTCAAGGTTGCACCAGATTCAAGAAATCTTCATCTGCCATGGAAGTATGCTTGCTTCAACAGTGGTATTTGCCAAGTCTTCTCCACGATTTTGTCCAAAACAGATGCACAATTTCACCTGCAAATGAAGATGCAAGCAAGAAACTAGCGAAGTAATGGTGAATTCAATGGAAAAATGTGAATTTTTTTTGAAGAAAGCTTGAAGAAAATTGGAGAGAATTGGTGAATTTTGAGTTTGGATCTGAAAGAATGATAGTGATTATGCATTTCTGTTACAATTAGGCCTTTATACCTCATGCTAATCCAAATGTTAATCTCAATTAAGCAAATTCAAGTGATTAGTGTAAAATGCATTTTTGTGATTTTTGGCCAAAATGCCCTTTTCATGATGCAATCAATGTATCAGTCCGAAAACAGCTCAAACAAGTTCTAATTGGTATTTATGATGTGTTGCAATTGGTCCCAAGTGCCGATGGCTTGTAATTTTGAAAATAACCATTTCACACCAAAAATGCAAATTAGTCCACTTGAAAAATGCCATTTTGCTATGATGATTTTTGATGAAATGTGATAATGCACCATGAAAGTTCATGTCAAATGTGGTTTGCTCAAAGAAAGATCACCCAAATTGGCCTTTCCATGTGAAAGTTATGGCACTTTGAATTTAGGCATTTTCTGAAAATGATTGGACCATATATTGCCAACCACACATGGGAATTTCATGTTCTTGGACTTTTTGAAAAGGTGAGAACAAGATCTTCAACTTTCATGTTGGACAAAATTCCATTTGAAGTTTGTATGATGAAGCAATTTTGAATAGAAAAACTTTCCATTTTTGGCAGTTGAAATTACAGGTCACCTGCCATTTTAGGAAACTTTTGATCTGACTTTATTTTCTTCAACCTTGATCTTTGATATGTCAAATGAGACTTGTATGGACATGAATGAAGCCTTTAAAACCATCTCCCACCTTCAAATCCATAAAATCAGGCACAGTTGACCACAGTTGACTTTCTGGGGTTTCAGCTGAAATTCAGCTTGACTGATGACTTCTGAGCATCCAATCTTTGGCCAAATCACTTCAAAATGATCCTTAGACCATATGAACTTGATAAATCAACCCTAGGGCTTTGTCTCAATGAAAATAGCACATGCTTGCTTGTTTGACCTGATCTCCTGACCAATTTGACCTAATTTGTCTGAATGACTTGCACTTGGGCAAAAGGCAATGCAAATGTTATGCAATGGACTATGTTATGTTAATGACCTAATGATGAAAATGTATGTACAATGGTAGGTGCAAATTTGAGGTGCTACACTTGGCAGTCTGGGACATACCTTGCAACATGGTCCGATTTGGAGCCATGTCCAAGTTGTATTGATATTGCTTGACAAAAGCCTCTGCCAAGTCTTTCCAGCTCTTGATGGTAGTACGAGACAAATGAGAATACCATTCACGAGAAGCTCCAGTTAGACCGTCTTCAAAATAGTACATCCACAGCTTTTCATCTTCCGTGTGAGCTCCCAACCTTCCCAAATAAGATTGGAGATGAGTGCGTGGGCAAGAAGCCCCGTTGTATTTCTCAAAAGTAGGGGGTTTGAACTTGTGAGGAATCCTTACTCCCTGAACCAGAGCAAGATTTGTGACATCAAAGCCTAAGGAATTTTGAGACTCCAAAAATTTGAGCTTCTCAGCAAGCTCATCCATACGGCGAGTGGTCTCGAGGGCCTCGTCGTGCAAAGAAAATTGATCATACTGATAATCTTCAGTAACGGGGTGCCCATTAATCCGAATTCCTTGATTCACATTGTACCTTCCGCCAATACCATTTCCAACATTCCCTGTGTTGCCAACATTACCCGGGTTTCCATCAGCATTTGCGTTACCCGCGTTACCAGTGTTCACAGGGTTATCAGCGTTCCCAGGGTTACCAGGGTTTCCCTCAGCATTTAGTATCTCCACCTCAGGCCTCGGTTGCCCAACCAATTCCCTCAGCTTTTCTTGACCTGCTGCCATACCAGTCATCAATGTCATGAACTGATCCATCCTTTCACGCATATCAGCCAACTCTTTCTGTACTTGGTCCATCGCTACTCGTGGACGGTTTTCCTTTGTCGGGTATCTGTGAACTCGCTTGGGACCAATAACTGCCTGATACAGGGAACAAACATTAGACACTGCGGTGACACCTGCAAAACAGACAAGGGTTAATATGCATGGTATGCGATGCACTGCTTGTTCAGTTTTAAGGCACCCCCGTTTTGAAAGGGAATACCCTGCAAATGAATAAGCATGAGATGTTGGATGCAAATATGCAGATGATGTTATGCAATGCAAAGGCATGTCAATCAGAATTGATGGATCCGCTTGAACATTTTTCAGGTTGCACTTCCTAGAGAGAAATTCACTGAGGAATATAATACAAGACCTAAACTCTGCTCCAGAAAACTGGGTTGGTTGGAGGTTAAGGTTTCCTGAATTTAGCCCACCCCTCACTGGTAGGTTCTAAGAACAGAAGTTCGTCAGCTTCAGCCCTTCAGTCGCGAATAATACGTTTACCACTGAAGGTTTGGCATTATTACGGGATAAAAGACCTCCACTGACTCCCCTCAACAGGACATCCTAAAGCAAGTTCCCAGTCTCGGGGTCCTCGGATTGATCAGCGAGAATGCGCCCACCGGAGCTAACATAATCACGTCTCGGAGGAGAGGCCTCGACTGAGTTCTCGGGAAATGGTCACCAGAGTCGACGATTTCTAAAGGAACACCATGTCGTTACGGAACATCCGTAGGACATAATATATCCAAAAGAAACCTCGTCTGGGTGTGGTTCTTCACGAACGACTTAACGTAGCAACATGCCACGCAAGCCTCATGATCATCCACTCTAAAACCTGTGTGTACACTCAAGCCTGGGTAATGGGCTTATCTCTCATAGAACATCCCATCCCAACAAACAAACAAACAGATCCAATAGATACAACAGATGCATGCAAGCAGGTAAGCAAATAAATGTACAAAAGCATGAACACCCAATAAACAAGAAATCACCCAAGCTAGGAGGGACTCGCTTAGGGAAGATGGACCAGCAAGAGGTCAACTTCTTAGTCTCCCCAGCAGAGTCGCCAGCTGTCGCAACCTGAAAAATACAGTGCGCGAAAAAACAACCGGCGAGAGAAAATGACAGAAGAGTCGCCACCGTGCGTTATTCATCCCAAAGGGGGGAAAGGAAACGCTCGAAGTAAACCTGAAAAAGGAAAGGACAAGACGGGGTCTCGCAACCAAATCTTGGGTTCGGGAGTCGGTTATGCGAAGGGAAGGTATTAGCACCCCTACGCATCCGTAGTACTCTACGGGATCCATTTTTGTAGTTTTCGTCTAAAGGGTGTGAGTTTATCTTGTGCTGTTTACCAAAAAAAAAGGGTTAAATGAAAATGACTCGCGCGGATGTCGCATCCACTGCATACGTATCTCATATGAATATGAGAATCAGAGTCTTCGTAGCTCGGCTGACCTATGAGTTAGGGGATGTGTGCTCGCTAAGACATCACGTCTTATGCCTACGTATCTCATCTGGAATGAGAATCAGAGCAAGCCGTAGTTCGGCTAACTACGGGGTTGTGGATTGGGTTTTGGACGAACGACGTCACTACGCAATCTACCGGATGCTCGACCTTTGGAGACTTACTCGCCTGTAGTAGAAGGAGTAAACATGTGTTATGGAGAAGAAAAATCAATGAAGGGTTTGTTTGCATTGTAGGGACGCGCATGCAAAAGGGTAATGAGGATAAGACCTCATAGCTCTTAACCTTGGATAAAGGAACCTGCATAAAGTAAACACAAAAACATTGCATCCTATCGAGGTCTTCCAGCTAGGAAAGCAGTAAAATGCGGGAAAAATGTAAAAGTACCACGCGGATAAAGATCCGAAGTAACAACAATTAGAGGAATGGGAAACCCTGAGATCCTTCCAAGCTAACATCATCAAAGAAAGTGGGTCAGTACAGGTAATCGGAATGAACCTCCAGGGGTTATCCCACAAATAAAGTGGGAAACCACGCAAGTTATCCCTGCAAAAGTCATGTGAGCCCTCACAAAAACTCAACAAAAGGGTTAGTGAAACACCATAAGCATTTTTTTTATGGATAACAGTATGGTTTCAGAAACCTCAAACCCTGTGGCATACACTTCAGAAATCATGTGATTAAACATTCAAGGCATAGGTTTCACCTATTCATAATACATCACACATTTAGAACATTCAAATTGAAGGCGTAAAATAATGGGAATAGGGCAAACCTGATTGGAGAGCTTGATTGAAATTGAGTTGCACCCGTGAGGCCCTTCAGGGTTTAGAGGCTGCTCTGAATTCTCTGTCAGGTTTCTCTTCAGGTTTTGTTCCAAGGAAACCTCAGAGTATTTTGCTTCTCTTCCTTTTTCTCAAGTGAAGCCTTGGTATTTATAGACTGAATTTCATGGTTTTGTGGGCTCAAATGAGAGAGACCCAAGTCCAAATTTTTTTATTATATTTTATTTTATTCTATTTTATTTATTTATTTATTTATTTTTTTTGGATCTAATTCTGATTGACATGATGAAATGCAATATGAAATGCTAAATGAATGCATGAATGAGGAGGGCAAATTTTGGGGTGTTACAACCTCTCCCAAAGATATTCTGACCTTCCAAGTGACACTTGAACTTCAAGCTTTTTGAAGTATCCAATCTACAACCCTGTAGACCCTTCTATCTCAAGTTGATGTGTCACTTCACGAACTAAGAATCTGATGTTGAACCAAATGTCACAACATTGTGTTTTGACATCTAGTTGTTGAATTCAGCTCCTTCTTCTGCCACTTGAAAGAACTTCCTCCCTTCACAGAACAAGAGTTCAATGTTCTCATAGACTTGATTGTGGAACCAAGTTTGAGTAAACAACCTCCATCCTGCAGGTATACAGTTAAGTCATCCAAGCTCACACCTTGATGAATCCCTGCTTCTTCTCCGAAGACATCAGACACTCTGATGCATGAGTCTTCAGAAGGGTCAGTTAGAAACTAACCCTTCAGCTATACCAAGGATTCCACATCCTACAGCAAGGCTGTTTCCATGATGTCAAGACTGCTGCCACTTGTTGTTGACTCCACAGTGTGCATAAGCTAATGCACTTCCTTACCTAGATCAGGAATAAGCTGATCCAAGTAACCACCATCAAGACTATGATGTCTTCTTCTTCTTCTTGTACATACCAAGGCTGAACATGTTTCTTGCCAAATAACCAGATTTATCCAGAATCAAGGAGAATCGATGTTCGAAGCTTGGGAGAGATATAAAGAGCTGTTAAGAGCATGCCCACATCATGGTTTAGAAAATTGGTTAATCATTCAAACCTTCTATAATGGACTTCACTATAACACTAAGATGACCATCGACGCTGCCGTAGGTGGCGCACTGATGAACAAACCTTATCCTGAAGCTAGTGCCCTTATCGAAGATATGGCTCAAAACCATCAATCATGGGGAGTTGAACGAGCAACAATTGAGAAGAAAGAAGCCCAAGGAGGAGTACATGAGTTAAGCTCTATAGACATTATGCAAGCTAAAATGGACGCGTTAGCCCTCAAGGTTGAGCATATGTGTATAAACCCGAATACTGCAGCTGCATTTTCGTTAGATTGTGAGATATGTGGAACCAAAGGACACCAATCTGCAGAATGTAGTCTCTTAAACGAAACCAACTATGAGCAAGTGAACTACGCCCAAGGGAACCCATATTTGAATACCTACAACCCTGGATGGAGGAATCACCCGAACTTCTCCTATAAGAACAATAACCCTATCCAAAATACTACACCTCCGAGACAACCAGGTTACCAAGCCCCAAGACCAAATCAACCTATGCAACCTGTGCCACCAAAGCCGAGCCTTGAGAAAATTGTGGAAAATTTTATCACTGCTCAAACCCAATAAAACAAAGAGTTCATGAACCAGAACATTCACGTTAACGAACCGATTACCCAGTTAGGAGCCAAGGTTGACCAAATAGTTACTCACAATAAGATGCTTGAAACCCAGATCTCTCAGGTAGCCTTAAACCAAGCTCCCCAGACTACACCTAGAGGACAGTTCCCTAGATAACCTCAACAGAATCCGAGAGGACAAGCCAATGCCATTACCATACGAAGTTGGACGACTTATGATGAGCCATTTAACCCAAGATTGAGTGAACCCAAAACTTCTAAGGAATATACCCAACCCATGGACGAAGTGAAAGAACCAGAGGAATCTGAAAAACACGAAGGTCAAGAAAAAGGAGAAGAACCTAAAGACGAAACTTATGGACCACCCCCGCCATACAAACCACCGATACCATATCCACAAAGACTCAAACAGACCCAGGTCAATAATCAATATCAAAAATTCATTAAGGTTATAGAAAAACTTCATGTAGAAATCCCTTTCATAGAAGCCATCACCCAAATACCTTCTTATGCAAAGTTTCTCAAAGACATCCTTACCAACAAATGTAGACTCGATGATCCAAAGCCCTTGGAATGCAATTCTATTTCCGAGAATAAGTTATCCAAAAAAGATAAAGATCCTGGAAATTTCTCCATTCCCTATATTTTGGGAAGTCATGTCATCGAAAAAGATTTTCTAGACTTAGGAGCTAGTGTGAGCTTAATGTCTTTAGCAGTTTGTGAGAGGTTAAACTTAGGAGAATTACAACCTACTAAGATGTCACTTCAATCAGTCGATAGATCTGTTAAGTATCCGACAGGCATATTAGAAGATGTCCCTGTTAGGATAGGTTAGTTATTTATCCCTGATGATTTTGTTGTCATGGACATTAAAGAGGATGATGATATACCAATCCTTCTAGGTAGACCATTCTTATCAACTGTAGGAGCCATAATAGATGTCAAGAGTGGATACTTGACCTTTGAGGTAGGTGACGAGAAGATAGAATTTATACTTTCAAAATTTCTTATGGCACCTGTGATGGGAGACGCATGTTATGCCATAGATATCATTGATGAATGCGTTAGGGAAATATAACAAGAAGAAATCATAAAAACAATTAAGTTGCCATCAACTCTCATACTGGAAGATGATAACTTTAGGAAGCCATACATCGATGATAACCTTTATGAATGTTTATCCCTTGCCCAAGATCCTATGCCATGCCCTAAGAAACGAACCTTAGAACTTAAGGAACTGCCTAAGAACCTGAGATATGAGTTTCTTGATTAAGAGATGAATCGTCCAGTTATAGTCAGTGCTACCTTGAGCCAAGAGGAAATAGACCAACTCTTAGATGTTTTACGAAGATATCCCTCAGCCTTAGGATATAATATCTCTGATTTGAAAGGTATAAGCCCATCCGTATGCATGCATCGGATTTTGCTCGAAGAAGATTCAAAGCCCTCTAGAGAACATCAGAGAAGAATAAACCCTATAATGAGTGATGTTGTTAAAAGAGAAGTTCTTAAGTTACTTGAGGCAGGTATAATCTATCAGATCTCGGATAGTAAGTGGGTGAGCCTTGTGCATGTAGTACCTAAAAAGGGAGGCATCACAGTAGTGCAAAATGATAAAGGCGAACATATATCAAAAAGGATAGAAGGAGGATGGCGAATGTGCATAGACTACAAAAAGTTAAATAAAACAACCAGGAAGGATCATTTACCTTTACCATTTATAGACCAGATGTTGGAGTGCCTAGCCATACACTCTTACTTTTGCTATCTAGATGGATACTCTGGATTCTTCCAAATACCTATCCACCCCGAAGATCAAGAGAAAACTACCTTTACATGCCCTTATGGAACTTTTGCCTACAGACGAATTCCATTCGGACTCTCTAATGCCCCAGCTAATTCCAACGTTGCATGATGTCAATGTTTGCAGATTACCTAGACAGTATCACGGAAGTATTTATGGATGATTTCTCGTTTTGCGGATTTGATTTCCAAAATTGTCTTGCTAACCTTTAGAAAATCCTGGAGAGACGCGTGGAGGTGAACCTTGTGCTTAACTGGGAAAAGTGTCATTTCATGGTCACCGAAGGAATTATTTTAGGACATATAGTTTCTGAAAAAGGTATTGAGGTAGATAGAGCTATGATAGAAGTCATAGAGAATCTAAGACCACTAAAAACTATCAGAGAAGTCTGAAGTTTCCTTGGACATGCTGGATTCTACCGGCGTTTTATCAAAGACTTCTCTAAAATAACTAAACCTTTAACTGGCCTTTTAATGAAAGATGCTGAATTCATTTTCGATGAAAAATGTAATGAAGCATTTAATCTTTTAAAGAAAGCGTTGATTTCAACACCCATTATGCAACCCCCTGATTGGTCATAACCTTTTGAGATAATGTGTGACGCTAGTGATTATGCCGTTGGAGCCGTTCTAGGACAAAGGAAATATAAAAAATTACTTGCGATTTATTATGCCAGTAGAACCCTAGACGCCGCCCAACTTAACTATGAAACAACTAAAAAAGGAACTACTAGCTGTAGTTTTCGCTATACACAAATTCAGATCTTATCTAGTAGGAGCCAAAATTATAGTTTACACAGATCATGTCGCCACTCGTTACCTATTAAGTAAAAAAGATGCCAAGCCCAGGTTACTCCAATGGATTTTGTTACTACAAGAGTTTGATTTAGATATTCGAGATAAAAAAGGCACTGAAAATGTAGTAGCTGATCACCTTTCTAGGCTAGAACACCTGAAATCAGACTTCGTACCCATAAACGATGATTTTGCCTATGATAGTTTTTATAGCTAAACTAGAAGCCATTGAAGACGATAGCCTAGGCCCTCATGAGCACTTCTAAAAATTCTTAGCTATAAGTAACGTGCCATGGAATGCAGACTTTGTTAATTATCTAGCTGCTGATATCATACCCCTGATCTTGACTACCACCAATAGAAGAAGTTCTTTAACGATGTAAGAAACTTTTATTGGGATGAACCGCTCCTTTTCAAAAGGGGTAAAGACGGAATTTTTTGCCGTTGCGTTCCAGAAGAGGAGGTAAAAAGTATAATTGAGCATTGTCACTCTGCACCCTATGGTGGACATGCGAGCACCTCTAAGACATACGCCAAGATTCTTCAAGCTGGCCTGTTTTGGCCTACCATGTGGCGCGATGGCCATGCTTGCGTTTTTAAATTTAATAGATGCCAACGCACGGGAAATATTTCAAGACGTGACAAAATGCCTCTAAGAAACATTCAATAAGTAGAACTCTTCGACGATTGGGGTGTAGATTTCATGGGACCTTTCCCACCATCCTTAGGAAACAAGTATACCTTAGTAACTGTGGACTACTTGTCTAAGTGGATTGAAGCTATAGCAGCACCCACAAACGACACTAGAGTGGTGATCAAGTTATTTAAAAACTATATATTCCTTAAATTTGGAACACCCCGTTTAGTCATAAGCGATGGAGGATCACACTTCATATCGAGAATATTTGATAAACTTTTAAGCAAATATGGAGTTAGGCATAGAGTAGCAACACCATACCACCCACAGACTAGTGGCCAAGTAGAAGTATCCAATAGGGAGATAAAACAAATCCTAGAAAAAACTGTTTTTATATCTAGAAAAGACTGGTCTTAGAAGCTCCAAGAAGCATTATAGGCGTATAGAATCGCTTTCAAAACCCCTATAGGAACAACTCCCTACCAACTAGTCTATGGAAAATCTTGTCATTTACCTTTTAAATTAGACCATAAGGCTTATTGGGCCATTAAAACTTTGAATTTGGATTACCTGACCGCTGGTGAAAAACGTATCCTTGACATCCACAAACTGGAAGAACTCAGGCAGCCTGCCTACGAGAATGCCATAATATACAAAGAGAGAACCACGGCTTGGCATGACAAAAGAATTGTGAAAAAAGATTTCAATATAGGAGACTCTATTCTCCTGTTCAATTCTAGGTTATGACTTTTCCCTAGGAAGATGCGTTCAAGATGGATTGGCCCTTTCAAAGTATCTAAGATTCTGAGATCCGGAGCTGTAGAAATCAAGAACGAAACCTGTAGTCCATTCATTGTAAATGGGCAAAGACTGAAGCTCTATGAAGGAGGATACATTACAACAGACTACTCCAACCATACTCTGATAGATCCACCAGTTCCTACGACAGATGTATAAGTTTCGATCGTCAAGTTAACAACCTTAAATAAGCGCTGCTTGGGAGGCAACCCACGGTTTTCTTATCTTATTTTACTTTTTCTACCTTTATTTACTTTATTTTATTTTTAATCATATTCTCGTCAGGACTAAATATCATTTGCAATGTTTGTGTTTTCAGGATCCTTTCCCCTAACCTTTGCAGGATGCAGAACTTTGATGACATGCACGTGGCTTTCAGAGATGACGCCAAGAGGGAGCGTTACGTAGTTCTCTACCAGCGTCCTATGGCACCTACACACTATCCGGACCAGGATTGCATGGAAGCCCAAGGCATTGAGCCGAGCATCCGATTCTTGTGCCACCAACTCCAATGGGAGGAATTCACTGATGACATGAACAACACCTACATGAACCTCACTTTGGAGTTCCTTAGCTCGTTTGCTTATGATCCTTACTCCAGACCAGATGGACATGCTATTTTCAGGCTATTCGGGACTGAGTACTCTTTCAGCCAGAAGGAGTTCGGTGACTTGTTAGGTTTTCAGACTACCCCCGACGCTATCCCTGAGACGCCGATGGGATACTTTCTGAGTAGGGAAGTGGAGAAATTCTAGAGCGATATCTCTGGTGGAGGGAGTCAGGATCCTTCCACTCAATTGTCCCAGGTTATCCACAACCCTGCTGTGAGGTATTTCCAGATGATACTGGCACACTTTTTTCTTGGAAGACGAGATGTTGAAACTCTGTTGAGTGAGGAGGAGATATTTTTGTTATTCTGTGCATCCCAGTCACGACCTGTGAAATGTGGGAATTTTCTGCTGTGTGGCCTTAGCAGTGTTGCCAGATCATCCGAGGAAATTATTCATGTAGGAGGGATTGTCACATAGATTGCCACTGCCTTAGGCCTGTTCCGCAAGCTGCTCCATCTCATTACTTTCTGTGGGTACACTACTATGGATATTGATTTCTGCTTGGACAGAGGATTGATGAGGAGAGTCTCTTTCAATACCAGACAATTCAGATTGTTGATTGATAGCGAGACGATACGCTACTTTAAACTGCCATACCCGATGATTACCAGTGTTCATGACCTAACTAACTGGAGCTATGCTTTGGAAGGTCATGCAGAGACCTTTGAGGAGACTAGATGTCCTCCTATTGTTGATTATACTCCTATGCCGCTTTCACTCAGGATTACTATGCTCTCTAATAATTTATCTTTGCAGCCCCCAGATGTCCGCACGCAGATTGCCGAGTGTCGCAGAGAGACTGTTAAGCTTAGGCAGGAGGTGGTTGATCTTACTTTACAGATTGGGGTATTCGATCTTACACATGCTACAGAGGCTGATTTTTTGTATCAAGAGATAACAGAGCTTCGTCAGGAGATAGTCGTATTCCGTGGATTCAGTCAAGCAGAGGAGCCCCCTACTGTTTGAGCTTACCGTCTCATTAACCTTTTCTTATTTATGCTTATATTATTTTTTGCATTTCCCAGACTTATCTTATATTATCGCATTTGGTTCATTTTCAAATTATGTTAGCTCTTTGATATTTCCATATATATATATATATATATTATATGTGTGTTTATTTCCTTTATATTCATATTATAGTCTAATAATATTATTTATTTATTTGTTTAATGTTTAAATTTTATTTTAATAAATTGTGCAAGCCTTATTCTATTAGGAAAAACAATGAAAATGCTATCCGGACCCCCAGACCAAAAAAAGAAGCATGGAGAAGCCCATACCAAAATCTTCAAATTTCGGCCCAGCTTCAATTTTTGCTCTTGTGGCGCCCGCCATAGGCCCTATGGCGCCCGCCACGGCGTCTAGTATATGCTGGGCAGATTCAATTAATTCACCATTTTTGGCCCTTCAAACTTCCAAAATCCATTTTTTCCTCTTCCAAAAACTCCCTTGAACCCCATAAAAGCTCCTACATTTATCATCTTCCCACCATACAATTTACCTTTCCAACTTCCATTTTAATTTTCATCCATCAATATCCATAAATATCCCACCTTTACCACCCTATATATATAAACCCATTTTCATCTTCTTCAACACATTCAAAGAGAAAAATAATGGATTTCAACGGATATGTTCTTCGCGAAGGAAAACCTGAGGATAGGCAGAGAAGGATTATTGAAAGGTTGCAAAATCGAGAAATTCTTCCGACGAGGTACATGGACGATAACTGTCTGTATACTTTGGGTATCTACCACAATGTTTTTCATTTGTTAGATTTTTTAGGCTTGCACACTATTTTTGTAAATAGAGAGCCTACCTTTGAGTGACTGACAGTCGAGTTTTTAAGTTCTTTAATTTATATTGTCAGTCCTAACACTACTAGTACAGTTGGTACTATTAAATTTCGAATGTTTGTTGTTGAGTATGAGTAAAGTACAAACGAACTAGCAGGTATGTTAGGAATTCCGCATGGGGAAGGTTCTATTTGTGAGGCCCCTTTGGATTCACACTGGTCGGTCGAGGTATTTTCCTTCTGGCAGAGATTGTCTAATACTTCAATAAATTCTTTTGAAAGAATTCTTGCCTCGACCATCCATAACCCGACCATCAGAGTTTTTAGATATCTGTTGGCATGTACTATTTTTGGCCGGGAGAATCCGAACAAGGTTAATGCTCGGGAGCTTCTATTTTTACAAGGAAGCCTCACAAATAGGAGGATTAATTTGGTCTCGTTTATGATTGCTCATATGGCTTTAACTCTTAATAAAGTGGAACCTATTGTTTTTGGAGGACTCATTACGTCTATTGCTCGGGCTCTTAACCTGAACAATGAGATGGCTACCTTAGTTCCCTTAGCTCCTCGCATAATCAACCTTAAATTTCTAAAAGATATGAAATTATGCCGAGTGAGAAGAGAGGGGGGTTATGTGCTTATGATTCTTGGTGTAGCTATCCCATCTGTTGCCTTACCGTGCATTAGATGTATGATGTACATATTGAAAGGAACTGGACCTAGAATTTAGATGCTCCACCTGTTTTAGGTCGAATTCCTCCTAATGTTCCTGATGAAGAGGGACACGACACTGATGAAGAGCTTGATCAGAGAGAGCAATCTCCCGTACCTCATGTGTCCCCCTATCACCCTTCACCACCACACACCGCACCATCTTCTTCTTTTGTAGGTTTTCTCCTGGATTCTATATTACTGAGGAGATGTGGCGCGACCACATGGCTAGAGAACAATGGCGCAATGGCCTACTCTCTACCATTCAGCAACAACTGGCGGATAACATGAGCTTCATGCAAGGATCGCAGCGGAAGGCAGATCGAACCTATGCGACTGTTGCACAGACCCTACTTGTGATCACAAACGAGCAATCCCGTCAGTGGATTTAGCACCGTAAACATTTTACGCTGATAGAGGCCACTCAGGGTTCCATTTTAGGCAACCTTCGAGAGGTGAGGATTGCTCAGGCTGCCTTATCGACCAGGATGGACCAGAGAGACCGTCGTCGCAGCAGATTCCGTCATCCACCTCAGGATGGTGAAGGGACCAGTGGCCAGCAGTAGTGTGACAAGTTACCCTCCCTTTATCTTATTTCGAAACATTGGGGACAATGTTCGATTTAAGTGTGGGAGGAAATTTTATCGCTTTCTATTTCCCTTTGCTGTTGTTAGTTAGATTGTTTATTTTTATTGCTTTTTAGTTGTTTACTTTGTTTTATTTTGTTTTTAGTTAGTGTGTTTTAGAAAATACATGTGTCCGACGAGTCACTAGTATAGTGTGTTTTATCTGGCGCTGAACTCGGTAGGGAGGATTACGATCTGATCCCCCACAACTGCATTTGGGTCAAATAAAAGGGTTTACAGAGATTTATGTGTCAGAAACCCCATGTTTAGGATCACAGTCACTAACCGGTCACTCTACTATGAAGCATGTACGGATAACGGGCTTCATGTGATTGCGCCTGAATGAAAAGGATCCAAAAAGAGATGAAGAGGTAGGCCTAGGTATTTTAGGATAATATGGGTTGGTTAATATAGGAGTGGAGTTTATGTCTGTGTCTGCGGATAAGTGTCATCACGATACCCTTGGTTCACTCAGTTAGTACCTATCACTGCATCCCGACTTGAACATAGAAGCCGTTTTAGCCCGAAACACTCGTTGACACCGGTTTTTCTTCTTTGAGCTTTTAAGTATTTTTGCTGGAGGGCACGCAAGGGTTTAAGTGTGGGAGAATTTGATGACACTAAATTTCACCGTATTTTCAACTCCGATTTCGCATGCATTTTAGTTGTTTTATTATTATTTTGTTATGTTATTACTATGTTTTTCTTTGTTTTCAGTCTAATCGGAGCCCCGATCGAGAAAAGGAGCGAAAATGAGCTAAAAAGCCAAAAAATCAACATTTTACACTTGTGGCTCCCACTGTGGCGGGCGCCATGGGTCCAGTCATGACGTGTCCCAGTTTCAACCTCCCCTCAACTGCAACATCTCCCACGATCTCCACTTAGCCGCTGCAATTTCATCCTGTGGCAGGCGCCATGATGTTGTGGAGAGCGCCACAAGAACAAAATGGTTCCCGCCCATTTTAAAACTTAGGGGCATCCTTGTATTTTTCCATGTTCTTTCTTGCCTATAAATAGGGCCTTGTTTTCATTTGTTTCTTCATGCAAACTTTGTTACAACTAGGAACATATCAGTATTGTGTAAAAGTGGTAATCGCTTCACATCCGAGTGTTTCCCCACTGTGTAATCGAGTCTGTAATCGAGTTTGGATCAGTTTGGAAGGAAGTTTAATCCTGCCCCCATTTTCATTTCTGTACCGCACTTTATTCGACCCTCCGATTGGAGCAGGGTTTATTGCTTTACCTTTGTCTACTTTATTATCCCGCACTACCTTTATTTTGTTTACTTCCCCGCACCGCCTTTATTTTATTTACTTTCCCGCACTGCCTTTATTTTGTTTACTTTCCTGCACTTGCACTTTACTTTGTTTATTTCTCGCACTGCACTACTTTAACTTATTTCTCGCACCGCACTACTTTTATTTACTTTCCTGCACCCGCACTACTTTAACTTATTTTCCGCACTCACACTACTTTTATTTACTTTCCCGCACTCGCACGTAAGGGCTATTTTATGATAAAAATTAAAATGCATTTTTACTTTACCATGTCTGGCTAAACCTATAAAGGTTAGAATGTAAGGATCGTATTTGAACCGATAATCTGTACAATTGTTCGTAGAAACACTTAAGGGCTATTTTGACTTTCAACTTAAGTTTTCTCGCACTTAATTTCCGTTGGGTAAGATCAAAAGTTGTCCGACGTCTGTTTAAACTTAGTTGTTTTTAACTATTTCAAATACAGCGAAAACGCTTTGTTTAGTTCATTAGGAGTTTTTAACTTAAAAAGAAAAGTGATTTTAAAACTATTTTCGGACGCGTTTATAAGTTTAGAGTCTGGTTCGTGAGAACCTCATTTGGTTAAGAAATCCAGGTCAAAATAATTTTCAACTTAGTCAAGACACTATATTTCTTAAAAATAGGTTTACTACTCTAATGCAATGCGCGCCTTTTTATAAGTGACAATAAGAGGGTTTGATTAGGGAGTACAACTCGGTTCTAAATATGCGGAAGCGACAGTTCCCGTTAATTTGTTTCTTTTCAAAGAAGGAAACACTGCCCATAAGTAATTCTATTAGTAAGTACTTGGATTATTAATTGGTTATGTGAATTACATTCGAATCTGTCTTTATTAATTTAATTTAATTTAATACTTTATTCTTCATTTTGCCCTCTTAGAAACCCTATTTCGATTACCTTAGATAAACACCGTAAGAATAAATAACGATAGATTGACATTTGGTCTCTGTGGATTCGACAATCTTTTATATTACTCTGACGCGTTCGTATACTTGCGAAAAACACGCATCAACTATTTGTAGTGTTAATTCAAGGGGTTGCGAAGTTGTGAAAAGGGACATCCAACGAATAATGGATGAAGGCTAGATTCAGGTTGTTTAATCCTTTCATGTATATGACGATGTAAATGTCATAGTGCCCATTTTCAAGCAGCTAGAGATATTGGTAATTCAATACAATAGCAGCAATAATAACAATGTCAGCAATAGATCAGTATCACCGTTGGTTATATGGTTAGCGGGTCTAATCCCATATATCAGTATAATGCTACGAGGGTAAAGGATGGTCAAGAGGTCCGGTTGCCTACGACCAGTTCCGTGGTGAGCATTGCTGATGTTACCAAGGTGACTCGCATGGGTCGTGTTTTTGGGCCGACGTTCCCAAAAGAGAAGGAAGAATCAGTTGTCTGTAAGAAGGAAGAAATGCCTGTAGTGGATTCAGTTAGTGATTCAAAGGGTAAGTCTGGTGAATCCAGCGATTTGAGGGCTAATGATGATGATGAGGTACTTCGATTAATCAAAAGGAGCGAGTTTAATATGATGGAGCAGTTGCTCCAAACCCCCTCAAAGATTTCAGTGTTGTCTCTGCTAATGAATTCCGAAGCGCACAGAGAAGCACTGCAAAAAGATCTTGAGCAAGCATTTGTGGAACACAATGTTATGGTGGATCAGTTTGATCATATAGTAGCTAACGTCACTTCTTGTAACAATCTCAGCTTTTGTGATAAAGAACTCCCTGAGGAGGGCAGAAATCATAACTTGGCTTTGTACATCTCCATGAATTGCAAAGATGATGCTTTGTCGAATGTGCTTGTTGACATCGGGTCTTCATTGAACGTACTGCCAAAGTCAAATTTGTCGAAGCTATCATATCAAAGAGCACCTATGAGGTATAATGGTGTAATCGTCAAAGATTTTGACGGTTCGCGTAAAACATTTATTGGTTAAGTGGACCTCCTGTAGCACCTCAAATTTGCACCCCCCATTCATGTATTCATTTCATTTTTTTAGGTCATAAATCATTTCATATTGCATTGCATCTTGACAGTTAGCATTGGCATCAAGAGAATTCATCAGTACAAAAGGACAAGTTTTTCCTTGAGATGAAGGCCACATGATCATTCTAGAGAGCTTATATGAGCCAAGGATCATTTTGAAGCAATTTTACCAAGTGGCAGAAGCCCAAAGCCATCAGTGCACTTCCAGGTCATCTGAGGCCCACAAAAGTCATATGCAAGTCAACTGAGGGCTAGGAGGTGAAGAAATGGTTTGAGACACTTCATTCATGTCCAAAAGAGGCTTATTCATCATGTCAAACATCTACCTTGAAGATTTTGAAGTCAAATCAAAAGTTTCCAAAAATGGAAAGTGACTTGTAATTCAAAGTTTCCAAAAATGGCAAGTTTTGGACCACATTCAACTTGACTTTCCAACATCAAATAAGCTTAAAATGAAGTTTTGGTCAATATGAAAGTTGAAGATCTTTCTCTCCCATTTCCAAAAAGTCCAAGATCATGAGCATCTGATGAAGGGTTGAGAAGATATGAGCAAATGATCACCAAGTGTGCATGAAACTTCAAAGTGCCATAACTTTTGATCCAAAACTCCAATTTAAGCCACTCTTTTTGCAAATTGCTTCTTGTGACCTATATTTTCCAAATCCATCATTGCATTGCATGAAATAATATCACATGACCATTGGTGCATACATGTGCTTTTTGGAGGGAAAATCCATAATTTGAAATTGGTTGATGCTACAAGCTTTTTGATCATTCCATCATGTTTATAAGTTGATTTTAAGTGGATTGGAACCATGCATGTTGGTTTCTGGAAATTTTTATGTTGCATCGCCGCCGGACTCAACGAAGAAGACGGTGGAAACCACCGTGTTCCACCGTCCGTGAGCAGTGCTTGTGCTTCTGGTTCAGCGCTAGGGTTTTGGACTGTAGCGCCCGTAACCTCTTTGTTTGCAGTTCGATTCTTGCTGTGGACATTCAGGAAAATCCATTTGATTTAATTTTGCCTTGCCAAACGCAGCGTTTCAACTTGAAACGCGCTTGAACCATGCCGTCGCCTGTTCGATCCTTGCTTATGTGATTTTGGATTGTTTTAATTGTTTTTACTGAGTGCCTACTTGGGCTTCATATGCCTTGGTTCGGTCCTTGGCTTTGTACATTCTGGATTTCAATTGCCAGCGCTTCTGTGAACCTCATGTACATGAGTTCGAATCTTGCATTGTGCACTTTTGTGATTTTATTTCCAGCGCCTATTTTGACTGCCTTGACATGTGTTCAACTCTTAGCTGATGCAGTTTCCAATTTCATGTTCAATTTCCATTTTCCAATTGATTCACATTTATTTCATTATTTTTCATCAAATTCAAAAAATCACTAAAAATAGAAAATGATTCCAAATAAATCCAAACTTTTTTCTACATGTTCATTTGAATGTCTTTTATTTTGTGATGTGAATTTCTGGATTTGTGCCTTGCTGGAATTTTGAATATGCTTAGTTATTTGAACATGATGCAAAAAATGACATGTTGTGATATTTGAATTGTGAAATGCTCATAATTTCTCCAATTTCTTTGAAATTTGGTATGCTGAATCCTAACATGATGCATGATTTTTGAGAATTGATTTGGCATTTTTAGCATTTTTCATTTCTGTTTTGGACACATGAATGTATGGTGTGACAATTTGTGTCACACATTTTGATGTTGATCTTGTTCATTTTCATTCCCATGCCAATTAAGCTCTTCTGATCCCAATTTTTTGCATGATGCTTGTGTTTAACATGTTGATTTCACATAAAAAATTTCATGATCATTGGATGTGTTTCTGATTTAATGTGCATTTTCTCATTTGTATGCCCAATAGTTGATCACATTGTATGCCTTTTCCTTAGCATGATCATTAGATGGATTTGCCTTAGGATTTGAGTTTGGTCCTTTTTAGGACATGTTCTTACTTGAATAAATGTGCTTCATGTTGAATATTGGCTGCTGTTTTGACTTTTTGCTTTGCCTTTGACCCTAGTTTTGGTACTAGTGGTTTGTACTCACCTTTTGAGCTTTGTATTTCAGGTTCAAGCGTGGTTGATGTGATCTCAATTCATGAGATGCAAATAACTTTGTACACTAACCATGCTTGTGTTGTAGGGTCATTGGTGATGAACTCACTTGAGTTGTTTACACATAGGACTTGTATTGTGCACATATTGGAAATGTCCCACTGTTGATTGTCTGTTTGATTTGTCTGAATACCATATTGACTTGTTTGATTTTCTTACAGGTACTTTAGTCGCTCTTAGCTCATTGCTTGAGCTTTGCTTTGCTTGTGGTTGGTATACCACTTAGGTAACCTCTCTAACTCCATGTAGTCTGGAAGCCCTGTCGTTTATTTTGGCAGGCATTTGGCTGAAGTCCTCATTAAGAGGCAATGTCTGTGATTGTTTACTTTTGTGCTAAATACCTCCTTGTCGAGGCATGTGACTTAAGTCCTCCTAAGTGAAGAGGCAATTGATAGATAGAAGGGACTAGCAGTCAGTCCCTTGTTAATCGTTGAGTCGTTCATTATGCTCACGCTACATGCTGAGGCTCTTGAACCTAACCCAAGATCCTTGTATATAGAGTCAGTCAAGTGGAGTAGGGTCCCTCGTTCTGGATCCCCATGTTTTCATTGATTTGAAGCTCACCCAGGCCCGGGTTAAAAGCTATGAGGTCTTATCCTCATTACCTTTCATATGCTCACCCTGACGGTCAATGTCAGTGGTTAAGAGCCCTCAGATACCCTTCCAGTTGGCTTGTTTGTCCAGGTTGATATGACCCCTTGACTAAAGCCCGACTTGTTTGTCGAGGTTGATATGACCCCTTGACTAAAGCCCTACCCTTGGAAGTTTGAGCCCCTTGTTGGTGTGTTTATTTCATGTTGTATGTTTTTGCATGGTGTGATTGTCTCCCCATAGGATTGCTAGACTTCGTATAGTCTCTCGTTGGCATGTCAATTAAGGTAGCACGGTTCCTTCGTCTTGGACTTCCTTTCTTGCGTGAGCATTCCTAAAACACAAACAAACTTTACCTTCTCTTAAAGACACGTTGACTCCTTCTACTACAGGCGAGTAAGTCTCCCAAGGTCGAGCATCCGGTAGATTGCGTAGTGACGTTGTTCACCTAAAAAACATAAAACAAATAGAAATAGTTTAGCCGAACTACGACAACTCTGATTCTCATGTCCAGATGAGATACGTAGGCACGAGATGCGATGTCTTGTCGAGTTTGACTGACGACTAACATTAATCCTTCTTTTCTCTCGCCCTCATTGCGATTGAGACCTTCCTTTTCTCTTTCCCTAGTTGCAATTGAGACCCTTTCTTTTTTTAGTGTGTGTTTGTCACCTGCTTCTTTTGTTTGTTTGTTTATGGAGTCAGATGTAAGACCATTGATTGGCTATCTGTTTCCTGTTTCTTTTGTGGAGTTGGATGTAACACCAGCGATTGGCATTCCGTTTCCTATTTGCGTTTGTTTGTTCGGAGTCAGATGTAAGACCAGCCATTGGAAGTCTGTTTCCGTTTGTGTGTCGTTTGACGTCTCAGCATCTTTTTTTCAGCGTTTTGTTTCGGCGTGCGTTAGCCGAGATACGAGTGCTCTGATTCTTACTCTGGTTAGAGAAGATACGTATGCATAAGATGCGATGTCCTAGCGAGCACGTTCCCCATTTCCCCGAACTACGTCGACTCTGATGTTTGTTTCTGACAAACTACGTAGGCCCAGGATGCGACATCTTGCCAAGTCCACTTTCTCCGTCTTCTTTCGCCTGTGTTTCATTCTAGTGTGTGTGTTTCTTTGAGCAGTTTATCAGCAACCTTTTCCTATCCTTTTGAGCGTGGATCCCGTCGAGTACGACGGACGTGAGGGGTGCTAATACCTTCCCCTTGCGTAACCGACTCCTGTACCTTGCAATCTCTGGTCGTAAGACCATTCCTTTCCCTTTTTCAGGTTTACTTCGAGCGTTTCCTTTCCCTCCCTTGGGATAAATAACGCACGGTGGCGGCTCTGTGTCTTTTCCCGCCGGTTGTTTTTCGCGTATGCGACACCTCCCATTTAAGATAGGTCCGAGTGACTTCCAGATTTCTTTACAAGTAATGGATATCCACCCGGCCTACAATTGCTTGTTGGGAAGGCCATGGATCCATGAGGCAGGAGCTGTTACCTCTACATTGCATCAGAAGCTCAAATTTGTGAAGAATGGAAAGCTTGTAATCGTTGGAGGGGAGAAGGCATTGTTGGTTAGCCACCTGTCATCTTTCTCTTATGTTGAGTCTGAGGCTGAGGTTAGGACTCCGTTCCAAGCCTTGTCTATTGCTGCTGAAAAGAGAGTTGGGGCACCTATGTCATCATTGAAAGATACAAAGAAGATTGTGGAAGAAGGCAATGTTGATCAGTGGGGGCGCATGGTAGAGGTCTCCGACAACAAAGGTAGAATCGGTCTGGGCTTTCAACAAGGTTCATCAACTTCTAGGTTAGAGGATATGAAACTTAGCTTCCGTAGCGGAGGGTTCATTCATGGCAATGAACAACACATAACTGCTGTACTAGAGGATGACAAAGAGGAAAACTGCACCAATTTTGGGATGCATGGAAAGGTTTGCAACAATTGGACTGCTGTTGATATTCCTATTATTGTGCACCGATCTAAGTAATTGCTTTTATATGTTCTCAAAATCCTTCTCCTATGCCTAAGGGAGAAGTGAACATTGTTTAGGAATTTTGAAATTGATCATTAATAAAAATAATTCTATTCATCCACATCTAAGATGTTTGTTTTTAGTTTTTGCTTTATTCTAAAAATGGTAATCACAAAAAACATAAATAAATAATATAATTATCCATCTGCATAATATTTGGTCACAAATCCACTTCTCTAAAATCAAAATATCAAATCATTATGCAGGTTGGTTTCTAGCCCCATTGAATACAATGATCCTTCTCCTTCTCCAAATTTTGAATTCCCTGTGTTTGAGGTCGAGGAGGAAAGTGATGAAGAAGTAAGTGATGAACTATCTCGTCTTCTTGAGCATGATGAAAGAATCATTCAGCCATTCGAAGAGCAGATTGAGCTACTCAACCTGGGCTCCGAGGCTGATGTGAAGGAAGTCAAGATTGGGTCTCGCCTGTGTCCAGATGTCAAGAAGGGGTTGATTGATCTTCTTCGAGAGTATTTAGATGTGTTTGCTTGGTCCTATCTTAAGGAGAAAGGCGATCCAAAACGCAGCGGAATTTAAAATTTCAACTTTAATAATCCTTACGAATGGGTATGATCAGTGATAGAATCGTTACCTCTTGTGGCGATTGTAACCTTTGCACAGATCTACGGAGCGATCACGAACGTTGAACGATGACAACGCCTCTACTCAGTCCACACGAACAGATTCCTTCAATCTCAGTGCTAACTGCTACGAATGAAGGCTTTGAGTGTGAGAGAGAGAGAAACGAAATTGCAACTGCTAAATGCTTCTACACAAGGGTTCTATTTATAGAACCACTTGTGTGGGCTGCAAGCTAAAAAGCCCACTTAAGTGTATGTGGCCCATATCTTATAATATGCCAAATTCACTTAAGCGCGTGGTGCCTTACCATATTTCGTATTCTACTTAAGTACACCATACCTTACGATGTTCTACAATTCCCTTAAGTGCATCGTACCTTACGGTGTTCCTTAGTTACTCTATCTCTCATTAATTCGTCCTTTGTGTGTGACCCTGTAGGTTTTCGCGGCATTGGCAATTATATTAAATCATGTATTTAACATAATAAACAGTGAGCGGTATCTAGCAACACATCACTGCTACCCAAGACACGAAAGTGTCATGTGATCTGACAAATCCTTTTGTGATAATACTAATGTGCACAATTACTCTTTTGCCCTTATGTCTATATTGAACACAAGGCATAGACCGTGTCATCCTTGTCCAGTTCAATATTGGGGCCATAGACATTTATCCTGTTACGCAGGATGGGCAAATTCCATCTAGGTCACTCATGGCCTTAGCATGCTTCGTGGAGTACCCATCAACTGTCTTTATGGTCATCCAGTTACAGACAACATTTGATCCGCAATAAGGCACTCGACTCTACATCTAGGGTCCATAGTGGTTTCAGGTCGAAGGGTGGTATACACCATTATCACCATGAGAATGACTTATGACACTTTGCATAACATTCTATATAGTATTCTCATAGCGGGTCAATCCAGTATAAATATTACTCTTAATATTCATACCTATGTTTAAGACTTGATAACTCCTTATCCATGATCCATGAGATGTGATCATCAGTCTATAGACATAATAGTCTTCATGCTTTAATGTTATCCCACTTCAGAATAAAGCCCGACTACGGATACTTTAAGAATAATGTCCTTATGTTTAATGTGATCTCATGATTAAGTCACACTTGATACATTAAACGGACTATCTATTCTAGGGACTTTATTAAACAAACATAATAAAGAAAAATCCTTTTATTATTAATAAATAATTTGATACAAGTACCAAAAGTATTGGCCTCTAGGGATTAAACCAACACTATCAAGACATGCCTGGTTTGGATTATGAGATTGTGGAGCATAGATTGCCATTGAAGCCAGAATGCCTGCCAGTCAAACAAAAATTGAGAAGAACGCATCCTGATATGGCTGTGAAGATCAAAGAAGAAGTGTAGAAGCAGATTGATGTCGGTTTCCTTTGGACCGCTGAGTATCCGCAATGGGTGGCCGATATTGTGCCTGTGCCGAAGAAAGATGGAAAGGTCCACATGTGTGTTGACTATAGAGATTTGAATAAATCTAGTCCGAAAGATGATTTCCCTCTGCCACACATTGATATGTTGGTAGAAAATACTTCTAGAGTGATGTCTTTCCGGATATAATCAGATCAAGATGGCACCCGAAGATATAGAGAAGACCATATTCATTGCACCTTGGGGAACATTTTGTTATAGAGTGATGTCTTTCGGTTTTAAGAATGCTGGTGCACCTTCCTAAAGAGTAATGACTACTCTTTTTCAAGATATGATGCATAAAGAGATTGAAGTTTATGTCAACGACATGATTGCTAAATCAATTGATGAAGAGGAACATGTTGAGTATTTGTTGAAGCTATTCCAGTGTTTGAGGAAGTACAAAATCTACTTGAATCCCAATAAGTGTACTTTTGGTGTTCATTCTGGTACGTTGTTGGGCTTTATTGTCAACGAGAAGGGTATTGAGGTTGATCCTGCCAAAGCCAAAGCAATACAAGAAATGCCTGCGCCCAAAACTGAGAAGCAAGTCATAGGTTTTCTCGATTGTTTGAATTATATCTCTAGATTCATTTTGCACATGACTGCCACATGTGCGCCTATATTCAAGCTTCTTCGGAAGGATCAATCTTGTGAATGGACCGAAGGCTGCCAGAAAGCTTTTAACAATATCAAGGAATATCTGCTTGAACCTCCAATTTTGTCTCCACCTGTTGAAGGAAGACCGTTGATCATATATTTGACTGTGCTTGAAGATAGTATGGGTTGTGTTATTGGTCAGCAAGACGAGACTGGAAAGAAAGAATTTGCAATTACTACCTCAGTAAGAAGTTCACCGACTGTGAGACTCGGTATTCTATGCTTGAAAAGACTTGGTGCGCATTGGCTTGGGGTACTAAGCGTCTGCGTCAGTATATGTTGAATCATACCACTTGGTTGATATCCAAAATGGATCTAATCAAGTATATATTTGAGAAGCCTACCTTAACTGGGAGAATTGCCCGTTGGCAGATGTTGTTATCAGAGTATGATATTGAATACCAATATCAGAAAGCGATCAAAGGTAGTATCTTGGCTGACCATTTAGGTCACCAACCAATTCAAGATTACCAGTCAGTACAATATGATTTTCCTGATGAAGATATCTTGTACTTAAAAATGGAAGATTGTGATGAACCATTGCTTGAAGAAGGGCCAGAACCTGGTTCCCGTTGGGGCATGGTATTTGATGGAGTTGTTAATCAGTATGGAAATGGAATTGGGGCAGTGATTATTACTCCTCAAGCCACGCATTTTCCATTTACATCCAAATTGACTTTCAAGTGTACTAACAATATGGAAGAATATGAAGCTTGCATTATGGGCCTTGAAGAGGCCATTGATCTCAAAATAAAGTATTTAGATGTCTTCGGAAATTCCGCTTGGGTTGTGAATTAAATCAAAGGTGGATGGGAGACGAATCAACCCGGTTTAATACCATGTAGAGGTTATGTGAGGAGGATTTCAACTTTATTTACAAAACTTGAGTTTCATCATATCCCTTGAGATGAAAACCGGATGGCAGATGCTTTTGCAACGTTGGTGTCAATGATCGTAGTTAAGTATTGGAATGAGGTTCCTAATTTGTCTGTGATGCATCTTGATAGGCCAGCTCATGTGTTTGTTGTTGAAGATGTCAAAGACGAGAAGCCGTGGTATTCCGACATCAAATGTTTCCTCCAAAGTCAAATTTACCCATCTGGGGCATCTTTGAAAGATAAGAAGAGTTTGAGAAGATTAGCCGGCAATATCTACTTGAATGGTGATATATTGTACAAGAGAAACTTCGACATGGTTTTGCTCAGATGCGTGGATAGACACGAAGCAAACTTGTTGATGGCTGAAGTGCACGAAGGTTCCTTTGGTACTCATTCCAATGGACATTCAATGGCGAAAAAGACGTTGCAAGCAGGTTACTATTGGCTGACAATGGAATCTGACTGTTGCATGTTCCTCTGACACTATTGAATGTTATTTCCTCCCCCATGGCCTTTCTCCATGTGGGAATTGATATGATTGGGATGAATAAGCCCAAAGCGTCAAATGGACATCATTTCATTTTGGTGGCAATTGACTACTTTACAAAATGGGTTGAAGCGGCATCGTATGCAAATGTAACCAAGCAAGTCGTTGTAAGGTTTATCAAGAATCATATCATATGCCGTTATGGTGTGTCAAGTAAGATCATTACTGACAATGGATCGAACTTGAATAACAATATGATGGAATCTCTTTGCAAAGACTTCAAGATTGCACATCATAATTCTTTTCCCTACAGACCCAAGATGAATGGGGTTGTTGAAGCTGCGAATAAGAATATCAAGAAGATTATTCAGAAGATAGTTGTAACATGTAAGGATTGGCATGAGATTCTCCATTTTGCTTTGCACGGGTATCTAACATCCATCCGCACTTCAACAAAAGCAACCCCTTTCTCTCCTGTATATGGTATGGAAGCAGTGATCCCCGTAGAGGATGAAATTCCTTCATTGCGTGTGCTTATGGAAGCCAAGTTGACTGAGCCTGAATGGTGTCAGACCAGGTTTGATCAGCTGAATTTGATTGAAGAGAAGAGATTAACTGCCATGTGTCATGGTCAGTTATATCAGCAAAGGATGAAGAGGGCTTCTGATAAAAAGGTTAGACCTTGGGTGTTTAGAGAAGGTGACCTTGTGCTCAAGAAGATTCTATCTTTCAAACCAGATTCTAGTGGAAAATAGACTCCTAATTATGAAGGCTCATATGTTGTTAAGAGAGCCTTTTCAGATGATGCTTTAATTCTTACAACTATGGATGGTGAAGAGTTCACTCGTCCTTTATGTAAGACCCTAGTTTTTACCCTAAGATCCCTCATGGCATCATATCATGGCTCAATGCATATGCCTCAAGGATCATAGCATGTGTGGCTCCTTAAACCTTGGGTTGGGACTTGTGTGAGTGGGTTTGAGACCACGAAGCATGCTTGTATTGTATATTGTTGCTTTTCTTATTTTGTTTACTAACCAAAAGCACAAAAATATGTCACTAACTCTTTTGTGTTTGAAGTTCGAGTGACCTTGTGATCCCATGCTCCTAGGAGGCTCTCATGCTCAATGAAGTGAATCAATGAAGATGAAAGTGTAAGACCCTAATTTTGACCCTAAGATCCCTCATGGCATCATAACATTGCATTTGTATTGCCTGAAGGATCATTAGCATCTTGGCTCCTTACCTTTGGGTGGGATCTTTGTAGAGTTGGTTTGAGATCACCAAGCATGCTTGAATTGTATATTATTGCTTTTCTCATCGTATTTACTAACCCAAAAGCACAAAAATATGTCACTAACATCTCTTGTTTGTAGCTTGAGCAGTCACAAGGTCTAAAGCTTCTAGGAGATCATATGTGCATTGATATGGCCAAAAAAAGATGAAAGCAAGCATGGCAATGGTTACCAAATCTCTCATCCATCAAATATGCCTCCCAAGTATTTCAATTCATCATTTTGATCAAAGCAAATCAAAGGGTTTGAGGCTTGTTTCCCAAGGAAACCCTAATTCATTTGTTCATCAACTATGCCTTGCTCATGAAGCAACCTCAACCTATGGTCAAATACAATTAAGGGAAGTTCTTTAATTCATCATTACATGCATATTTGAACTTATTTGAGTGTCCTCAATCATCAATTCATCAAGATGTGAGGTTTGGACTGGAGAAGTTGATCAGTCAATTCATCTAACTATTTTGAAATGCACTGAGACCTAACGTTTGATGTGTTTGTCAAATGGAGATGACCCCAAGATAAACAATGTTCTTAAAGACCATATGAACAACTTTCATGTTCATCAAAAATTGATTTGGAGCTTGGAAGGCCATCATCCATTCCAAGACATTATAGGTCATTTTGACTGAAACCCTAATTTTGGGTCAACATCCCTAGAACATAACTCCTTCATTTTTCATGATTTTGAGGTGGGATAAAATGAATTGGAAATTTTAAGATGTCTAATTCAAATGTTATGTTGAGCAAAATTTCAAAAACTCAAAAGAAATACATGTGATAATGCAAAACATTATAGGTCACTTTGGACCAAATGCATTGAAATGTGGAAAAGTCCAACTTCAAGTGCCCATAACTCCTTCATAAAAAATCCAAATGATGCAAAATTTAAGTCCAAATTTATTTTTTTGAAAATATATACAACTTTGATGTTGAATATTTTGTCATTTGGAGCTTGTATCATTAAGACAGAAGGGCTTGAACTTTGGCGAATTTTGAAAATCTCACATATGCATGTTTTGCACCCTACACTTCATGTCCAATTTTCATTAATTTCCAAGGCCCAAATGGAGTTTTGATCAACATAACAAATGATCCTTATTCAATAAGATTTCCAACCATTACTCATAAGGTGGTGTTTCCATTTTTGGCATGGCATTTTTGAAGGCTTGAACCTAATAGTGCATTTTTTGAAAATCATTTAAATTGCCTTGCATGAGCCACTACTACTAAATCTGCACGTCCATTTTGCTTGTACCATGCATCAACTTTCAATTCCAGTTGGAATTGGGCCCTCCATGCGCCTGTACAGGCCCATGCATGGAGGCCCTTTCCATTCATGCAAGCATTTTGATCATGCATTTCAGCTTGCTTCTCCTATAAATACAAGGCCAATGCTCTTCATTTCTTCAAACTAATGGCGCCCCAATTGCTGCTCAACTGAAATCCCAGCCATCACTAAAGGAACTAATCCATCTTTCTTCAAATTTTTCAGATCTGAGTTTTGATTTCATTGATCAATTTTCAGATCTTAAAGTTCCTAAACCTTCATCTCCTTGATCTATAGTGTCAACTGTAAGCAACTGCATCCAAGAATTGTGACTCAAAGCCTTGCAAATCAAAGGTTTATACCAACTGTTATCTTCTTTGAATCTACTTGTATAGTGTTCAATTCTCATTATTGTTGTGTGATCTGAAGTCCTCTGCATAGAGGCAATATTGTTGTGCATTTAATTTTTGAAAATCATGAAGTTCATATGGACACCACAGATTTTCCACTTCTGATTTCTCTCAACATACAGATCTAGAATGGATTTGAGTGGTATAGAGATGATGTACATCACCCCAGCTCTCGATTGATGCCTGGATCGTGCCTTTTGGTCGCCATTTTAATTTTTGCAATTTTTGATGTGGCCGGAGCAGACGGTGGCGCTGGCCACCGTCTGGTCTCCAGATCTCATCAGAACCGTCCATTCATGTTTCCAACTTTAATCTCAGGCGTCCCTTGTTATGACTTTTCATTTGGCATGGTGTATCACGTTTGACCAGCGTATATGGTGAACACGCGCTTCTTAGCCGTGTGATGATCCATGTCAATTAATGAATTATCATCAGACGGCTCACGTTTTTTTCCAATTTCTATTTTCTGTTTTATTTTCATTTATTATTTTAATTCCCTTTCTCTTTAAAAATTCATATCTCATTATTGGTCCAAAAATTATGGGACCAATTTCATTCTTCTCCTTTCAATTTTTAGTTTCTAAAAGTGATTTTTAATATTTTTTATTTTACCATTTGCTATTTTTTAGTAATTTTCTCTTTTCTGGTTATTTTTAATTCATTTAAAATAGTTTTTGATATCCAAAAAATACAAAAATATTTTTCTAACCTCTTTGAATAATGATAGATCTATGAAAAATATTCTCATCAATTTATTAATTGATTTGAGATTTATTTGAGATTTTAGTTCAATTAGATTATTTTTATGCATTTTTAATTGATTTAAAATAGTTTCTGACTCCCAAAAATGCTGAAATTTTTTGTCAAACTTTGTTTGACCTTGTTGAACTTGGGATAATTTAATTGGACTTTTCAAAGTTGATTTGAATTAAGTTTGAAGTTTGACCTTTCTTTATTATTTTAATTCAAGTTTTATTTTAATATTAAAAAAATGCCAAAAATATTTTATTTGTTTCTTGACTTCTAATCTTCATCTTGCTTATGTTTTCTATTTGTTGACCTTGATCTTCTCTATCTTTGGTCAATGCTTGTTGATTATCTCATTCCATTTCCATTAATGCACTTTAATTCTTCATCTTCTTCTTCTTTTCTTTTTGATCAATGAGTTAAAGATTGGTGGTTAGCATTGATAATTGAAGGTTTAATCTTCCTTGATTCAAATCTAATTCATCTTGATCATGCATTAAGTGAATGGCTTTGCATTAAGGATAGGTTGCTTCCTAAATCATGCAAAGAACCTAAATTAATACAAGATCATTTTTCATCTTCTTTTCTGGCATGTCAAGTTGTTGGAGTTTGATTCACTAATCAAGACCTCTAACTTGTGTTGTTGCCTACATTATTATTGACCGGCCTCAGATAGTTGTGACTTCTACATAAGTCCAATTACGATTGCTTAACATAGCGCTCATTTTCCTTATGGCACACTAACTCTAATACTAACCATTAACCATTGACATTTAATTCTTTCCCTTTACATTTATGCAATTTACTATTCTTGTACATATTATTCATTTGCTTTTTTCCTTTGCTCATTTGAGCACATGTTTATGTTAATGCAATTTGCCTTTTGCTCACTTGAGCACATAATTGTGTATATACTATTGTGTTTGTGTTTTTGTTTTGTTTATTGTGAACCAATTGCAAATGGACAAATGGACTTATACTTTAGGACTTTCCCTATGCAAAATTGGAGTCAAAGAGCAACTAGGCATTGAGCCTTTAGAGTGCTATAAAAGTCAAAGAGCAACTAGGCATTGGGCCTTTAGAATGCTATATATGTTGAAGAGAACTTTGAAGAGACTACTTTCTAAACTCCTTTTTGTTCATTCTTGGTTTGTTTGATAGAACTTTTTAATGTGTGTGTTCTTGTGCTAGGGATTCCACCATTGAGCCTAAGTGAGGAACCATTGCCATGAGCTTCTAAAGAGAGAGATCCAAGAGCCATTGGGGAACTTTCCAAGAACATGGTTGATTGATTGATTGCTTGAGTTTATGCTTTATGTGATTGCTTATTCCAAAGGATGGGAGCTACTTGGATCATCAATATGAAATCAAGAGAGGAACTCCATTTGTGGTCTTATTTCTTCTCCTTTATCTCTTGTATGATTAGGACTTTAGCCATTCTTCTTCTTCCCTCCACTCTAACCCAAGCTAAAACTTTTGTGCAAACATTTAACATTTGTTTTAAAACACTAGAAACCTAAGCCTTATGCTTTTGATTTTCAAACTTTCTTTTCATAATACTTATTTTGAATTTGAATCTTTAAGTCAACTTTGACCATACTTTGTAAATACTTTTCATTGGTAAATATAACCCACTCAAATACTTTTGTGGTTTCAATGGCCACTTCTTATTAAAAACCTTTCATAACCTTTACCTATTAGGTTTGAGTTATCCTTGAGGTAGATGTAATACTCAACTATATCCTTAGTGATGGACAATGAGTCTTCCATGCTTATTATAGGGTTAACCCCTCACTAGCATGTTGAAGCTTTCCTCACATGGTGGATTTGTGGTTTTAGGTTGAGTTTTCTCCCTTGGATAACAAAAGACCTTAAGGATTTTGGACCAATCAATTCACCAACTCATTTTGAGATTTTTACCCCAAACTACGAGGTTTTGATCCTAATCTTTTTAAGATGGTACGCAGGCAATGGGTTTATCCATCCAAACAAAAAATTGTAAATAAATTGTATATTCTCTTCTCATCTCTTCAATCATGTTTGCACAAACAATTTTTCACAAAATACCAACCTTACAATAAGTGTGAAAAGGGCTCCCTAGGAGTACCTAGGATGTTTTGGGTGCTTAACACCTTCCCATTGCATAACCAACCATCATATATGTTTTTGATTCGATAAAACTTTTAGGTTTTTGTTTGCTTTCTAACCATTCCTTTGGATAAATAGAAGTGCGGTCGCGACTCGACTTGTATGGTTTACCTTGGATTTAGTCAATATGTCTAATGGTAACGAATACCCTGCTACAGAAAGCAAGCATGCCAATGGTACATAAAGCTAGAAATCATCATATATGTCTCCCAAGTATCTCAATTTTCCAATTTGATCAAGATGAACCAAAGGGGCTTGAGGCTTGTTTCCCAAGGAAACCCTAATTCATTTATGTGTTGACTGTGCCTTGTTTATTGAAGCAACCTCAACCTATGATCAAATACAATCAAGGGAAGTTCTTTCATTCATTATTTTATGCATATATGAGCCTTTTTGAGGATCTTCAGTCATTCATTCATAAAGATTTGAAGTTTGGCCTTGAGAAGTTGACCAGTCAAGTCATCTAACTGAGTTGAGGATCCCTGAGACACAAACTTTGATATGTTTGTCAAATGAAGATGACCACTAAAGCAAAAATGTTCTTAAGAACCATATGGACAACTTTCATGTTCATCAAAAATCCATTTGAAACTTGGAAGATCATCAATAATTTCAAAACATTATAGGTCATTTTGACTGAAACCCTAATTTTGGGTCAACTTCCCAAGGACCTAACTTCCCTATTTTTTATGATTTTGAGGTGAGACCAATTGAATTGGAATTCTTAACATGTCTAATTCAAATGTTATGTTGGACAAAATATCATAATCATAAAATAAACACATGTGATAATATAAAACATTATAGGTCACTTTGGACAAAAACCATTGAATTTTTGAAAATGTCCAACTTCAAGTGCTCATAACTTTCTCATCAAAAATCCAAATGATTCAAAATTTAAGTCCAAATTGATCATATTTAAAAGATATACAACTTTTATGTTGGAGTTTTTTTTATTTGACGCTTGCATCATTGAAACAGAAGAACTTGAACTTGGTCACTTTTGGCAAAAAAATTCAAAGGAAACCAATACATGTTTTGTACCTCAAACTTCAAGGCCAGTTTTCACAAATTTCCAAACTCCAAATGGATTTTTTCCCAACATAGCTTTTGTTCCTTATTCAAAAAGCTTTCCAACCATTACTCACACCACCATGTTTGGATTTTCCATATGGGACTTTCAAAGAGATGAACATTTATGACCAATTGTGCAATTCACTTTATAATATCATGCACAAGCCAATGCAGCTCAGAATGCACGTCTATTTCAACTCATTATGATATAAGCTTGCATTTCAACTCAATCTTGGGCCTCACATGCGCCTGTACAGGCCCATGCATGGAGGACCCAATGATCAGGCACACGAGTATTACCTTGCCTTGGCATCAAGCTCGACTATAAATAGAAGCCTCTCCTCATTTAAATCTCAACCTTATGGTGATCTGAAGCTCTGCTGAAATCAAAACCCAACCATACTTAAAGGACTTCTGATTTTTATTTCTCAATTTCAAACTTGAATTTCAACATAATCAGTTGATCTTCAAGTTTCAATTCCTAAGCCTTGCATCCTCATCATCTCCTGATCAAATTGGAAGCAAGAGTTTGAGTAGATCGTGATGCACAAAGTTGCTCTTCAAAGGTATATCATCAAACTGTTTTGACCTGAATCTCATCATACAATATGAATTGCTTGTGTTCAAACTGTTTTCTGAAGTCCTCGAGCAAGAGGTAGGCCAGTGGTGGTCTTGATTTCATGTTTTGAAGCATTTCAGTTTGCACACCTTGAATTTCAAGCTCAAATTTCTCACTTGATAGAAATCTTGAGGACAATCCAAGGTTACAGGGGTGATGTACATCACCCTAGCTTCATTTTGGTACCTGGCTCGTGTATTTTGGTTAAGGTTCAAAAACCTGCAACTGGTGGCTGGAGTTGGTTGGTCCACCGAAGAAGATGGTGGTTTCCACCACCATCCCCACGTGGATGCATCATGGCCTTCAGATCTCTCTCCAACATTTTAATCGCAGCCATGCGTTTTGTTTACTTGTTTTAAATACATGTGTGATGCGTTTGACTTGAGACTATGGTGGGAACACGCTTCTGCACCGCCTGATGAGTCCACGTCATTTAATGAACTAGAGCCAGCGCTCCTGGTTTTTTTGGCATTTTCTATTTTCTGTTTTATTTTCTTTTAATTCCTTTTATTTCAAAAATTCATAACTTTTTTATTTGAAGTCATAAAAATATGAGACCAATGGCAAACAATTTCTTGGAAAATCTAGTTTCATAATCTGATTTTTAATTATTTTTGTGACTTCCCTTGATATTTTTTGTGAATTATTGTGTTTTTAATAGTTTTTAATTCATTTTAAATACTTTTTGATATCCAAAAATTCCAGAAATATTTTCTTAACACATATGGATCATGATAAGTCTATGAACAATATTCTCATCAATTTCTTAATTGATTTGAGATTTATTTGAGATTTTAATTCGTTTATGTTAATATTTTATTGTTTTTTAATTGATTTTAAATAGTTTCTGTTTTCAAAAATTGTTGAGAAAATTTGTCAAACCTTGTTTGACCATATTAGACCTATGATGATTCAATTGGACTTGTTGGAGTTGATTTGAATTGAATTTGAGGTTTGACCATATTTTGTTCATTTTATTTTATGTTTTATTTTAATTTCAAAATACCAACAAAAAATATGTTTGATTTTGTTGACTTCTAATATTCATTTCTCTTCTGTTCTACATTGGTTGATGATGATTTGATTCACATTTGATCATTGTGTTTTGATTATGTCATTGGAATTCTCCTTTTATTATACCATCTTCATCTCACTTCTTATTTTTATTTTGGCTATTGAGTTAATGATTTGTGGTTAGTCTTGACATATAAGAGGCTTAACCTTCTTTGATCCAAATCAAAATCAACTTGATCAAAGATCAAGTGGGTTTCTTTATGTCCAATATAGGTTGCTTCTTGGTCAAGAAAAAAACCTAAAAATCCATACAAGGCCTTTCTTATTTTCTTTTGGCATGGCAAGTTGTAGGAGCTCGACTTATTAGTAATGATCTCTAACTTGTGTTTATTTGCCTATAGTTTTATTGATCGACCTCAGATAGGTGTGACTACTACATTAGTCCACTTACTATTGCTTAACATAGCGCTAAATTGTCTTATGACACATTAACATTACCTACTAACTACTAACTTTAATTCAAGCATTTAAATTCTTGTAATTTACTTTAATGCACTTTATTTCTTGCTCATTTATTCATATTTCCTTTTCCCTTTGCTCAATGGAGCACATATTTTATGTTTATGTCATTTTCCTTTTGCTCATTTGAGCTCATTATTGTATATAAATATATTGTTGCTTTGTGTTTGTTTGGTATTTGTTTGTGTGAACCCAATGCAAAAAGGAGAAAGGTTTTAGAATTAGGACCTTATCTATGGTTAAATGAGTTCAAGAGCAACTAGGCCTCATGCCTTTAGAATGCTAAATTTGTTGAAGAGCAACTAGGCCTCACGCCTTTAGAATGCTAAATTGGAAAGTTGACTTCAAAGGACCCATAATCTAAAACTCATTGTTGGTTCTAAGTGTTGGCAGTAATTTTGGTAAAACAAATAGTGTTCACAAGATGTTGCATGTGATGTCTTAACTTAAGATATCTATGTACCTGCTGGAGTTTAAAAATATAATTATGCAGGATTGTTTCAGGATGTCATACATGATGTCATGGCATCTGATATTATGTACCTGCTGGAAATTAAATGGAATTATGCAGGATTGTTCCAGGATGTCAGACCCGATGTCATGACATCTTGTACACAGAACATTCAAAGTGAATGTTATGTGTCTTGTGATTGCGCATTTAATGGTGTCGCAACCTAAATGTGAAAAAGAAACAACCGACGAAAGAAAAGAAGACAGAAGAGTCGCCACCGTTCGTTATTTGTCCCAAAGGAGGGAAAGGAAACGATCGAAGAAAACCTGAGGAAAAAGGAAAGGACAAGGTCTCGCAACCAAATCTTGGGTTTAGGAGTCGATTATGCGAAGGGAATGTATTAGCACCCCTACGCATCCGTAGTACTCTATGGGATCCACTCTTGTTGTTCTAGTCTAAAGGGTGTGTGTTTATCTAAGGTATTATCTGCTAAAGGAAAGGTCAAAAGAAAATGACTCGCAAGGATGTCGCATCCACTACCTACGTATCTCATCTGAACATGAGAATCAGAGTCTTCGTAGCTCGGCTACCTATGGATGAAAGAGAAGTGTGCTCGGTAAGACATCGCGTCTTATGGCTATGTACCTCATCTGGAATGAGAATCAGAGCAAAACGTAGTTCAGCTAACTACGGGAACAAGGGGTCTCGATTGCAACTAGGGCAAGAGAAAGGGAAGGTCTCGATCGCAACGAGGGCAAGAGAAAAGAATCGCAACAAGGGCGAAAGAAAACAAGGATTAGTTGTTAGTTGTCAGTCAAAACTCGGCAAGACATCGCGTCTCGTGCCTACGTATCTCATCTGAACATGAGAATCAGAGTTGTCGTAGTTCGACTAACTACGGGAACAAGGGTCTCGATTGCAACTAGGGCAAGAGAAAGGGAAGGTCTCGATCGCAACGAGGGCGAGAGAAGAGAATCGCAGCAATGGCGAAAGCAAACAAGGATTAGTTGTTAGTCGTCAGTCAAAACTCGACAAGACATCGTGTCTCGTGCCTACGTATCTCATTTGAACATGAGAATCAGAGTTATCGTAGTTCGACTAACTAGGGGTTAGGGATTGCCATCTGAAAATGGACTTACAAAAGGAGGACACCAGCTGTGTCAAAGGAAAGTGGGAAATGTGTTCACGTCCTAGCAATAGGTGTCGCAGCTTGCGGAATCGAGTCTTAGGCAGTTACCTCTTTGTAATATAACAGATTGACATGCCACAAGATCGGAGACGCACCGAAGGTCTAAAAATGGGGAAGCTTTGCCCTAGAGTTGTCATGCAATATGGACCTATGTGTTAGGATTTACAAGTGGGAACATCTACCTAATGTTAGCATGCAAAGAATAAGGGAATTCTACCTATGTTATCATACAAAGGGTTCTACCTAATGGGTGCTACCTAAACGGAACAAAAGTCGACGGATGGAGCAAGGAGAGGAGCCACAGATAAGGGTAGATGGCGATGCCAGAAGCAATCGAATTATAGGTAGATGGTGTTGGTGTAAGCCCTAGAGGCCAATACTTTTGGTACTTGTATCGAATTATTTATTAATAATAAATGGATTTTTATTTATTACAGTTGTTTAATAAAGTCCCTAGAATAGCTAGTCCGTTTAATGCATCAAGTGTGTGACTTGATCATGAGACCACATTAAACATAAGGACATTATTCTTAAAGTATTTGTAGTCGAGCTTTATTGTGAAGTGGGATAACATTAAAGCATTAAGACTATTATGTTGGTAGACTGATGATCACATCTCATGGGTCATGGATAAAGAGTTATCAAGTCTTAAACATATGTATGAATATTAAGAGTAATATTTATACCGGATTGACCCGCTATGAGAATACTATATAGAAAGTTATGCAAAGTGTCATAAGTTATTCTCATGATGATAATGGTGTATGCCACTCTTCGACCTGAAACCACTATGGACCCTAGATGTAGAGTCGAGTGCTTTCTTGCTGATCCAACGTTGTCCGTAACTGGATAACCATAAAGACAGTTGATGGGTACTCCACGAAGCATGTTGAGGGACATGAGTGACCTAGATAGAATTTGCCCATCCTGCGTAACAGGATAAATGTCTATGGGCCCAATATTGAACTGGACAAGGATGACACGGTCTATACCTTGTGTTCAATATAGACATAAGGGCAAAAGGGTAATTATACACATAATCATTATCACAGGAGGTTTTGTCAGATCACATGACATTTTCGTGTCTTGGGTAGTAGTGATGTGTTTCTAGATACCGCTCACTATTTATTATGTTAAATGCGTGATTTAATATAATTGCCAACGTCGCGAAAACCTACAGGGTCACACACAAAGGACGGATTGATGAGAGATAGAGTAACTAAGGAACATCGTAAGGTACGGTGTACTTAAGTAGAATACGAAATATGGTAAGGTACCAAATACTTAAGTGATTTTGGCATATTATGAGATATGGGCCAAAATACACTCAAGTGGGCTTTTTGGCTTGAAGCCCACACAAGTGGTTCTATAAATAGAACTCTTGTGCAAAAGCATTGTATGGGAATACAACACAAATGAAGAGTTGGAATTTCGTATCTCTCTCTCTCACTCAAAGCCTTCATTCGTACCAGCTAGCACTGAGATTGAAGGAATCCGTTCGTGTGGACTGAGTAGAGACGTTGTCATCGTTCAACGTTCGTGATCGCCACAAGAGGTAACGATTCTATCACTGATCATGCCCATTCGTAAGGATCACTAAATGGAGAAATTTTTTAATTCCGCTGCGCCTTGGATGGCAGTTCTTCTTCAGTGGTATCAGAGCCACTTACGAAACCATGAATCTGATAACTGTTTTATTCTGTATTAATATGTTTAAAGACAGAATGAATCAACGATTAAATTGAGATCGATCAAGTTATATATATGATATATGTAATCCTGATGAAAAATACATTATATATGATATAATGTTCTCGTTTCGTTCATTCAAACACTCAATGGTTGTTTTCCTTTGAGCGATTGTAGCATCTCAAATTTTCCGTCCTCATTCATGCATTCATTCTAGGTCAATTAACATTTCATATTGCATTTCAGCAAAGTTCATCTGAATTACCTCTGGTCAACTTTGGTCTACTGAAGCGGTCAAAGTAGGGCTCCTCAAGGATTGAGATGCAATCTTGGTTTGAAGGTCTTATGGATGTTGTGTAGAGCTCTTGGGAGCAAGGGTTTCATTTTCAGAGGTTTTCTTCAAAAGATCAAGCTTATGGGGCTCAGTACAAGTCAAAATTCAACTGTAAAGTCAAAAGTCAACTGTTGGTCAACTAAAGGTCAGATGGCTAGGGAATGACTTGAGATACTTCTAACATGTTCAAACGGGGTCTATTCATCATTCAAAACGTTAATCTTAAAGGAACAAAGGTCCAGTGCACAGATCACCAAATATGGAAAGATGACTTGAGCTGTCATGCTCGCTAGGCGAGCAGAATGGCTCGCCTAGCGAGTCCCAAGAAAAGCCACCAGAGTCACCTGCGCTCAGAAGGAATTTCCTGAACTGTCATGCTCGCTAGGCGAGAAAATTCTTCGCTAGGCGAAGCCCACGCGTTTTAAAAATAAAATAATATATTAGAAGATCATGGGCTTGGATTGCCTTCATTCTGAGCCCACCAAGCCACGAAAATCAGAGTATAAATTCTAAAAATTCAATGGAACAAAACGCTAACGAACTAATCTGCAGCAACCTCCACACACACTAAAGAAAGAACTCATTTGCACAAAAGTCACCTCTATCAATTCCATCTCACAAAAACTCTAAGATTGCTCTGCAAACCCAACCGTGCAATCTAATTTCATTCGATCTCTCCAATCAGGTTTGCCCTATTTCCATTACTTTACGCTTTCAATCTGAAATTTCTGAAGTATGAGGTATTTTGGGTGAATTTGGAAGAGTGGGTATCGTTAGGTTTTGCATGTGGGTTTCGATGTGTATGAATGTGTAGAACAACGCTTTGAATGTTTAATCACTTAGTTTCTGAAACGGGTATCATAGGGTTTAGGTTTTCTGAAATCGGACTATTATCAAAGAAGAACCCAGAACACGTAGCCATTCGCTAGCACCTCGCTAAGCGAATATGTAGTGAAGCTTCGCTAAGCGAAGCAGTAGCGATCATGACAGTAGTTGTTTTTTTTCTGTTTGCTCGCCAATCTATTTTGTGTTTGTTGTTTTTCTGTTTCAATTGCATCCGTGCACTGTTTACCCGACGCTGTTGTTGTTATGTTTCTTTTGTTTGGTGCAACTCTTGATTGCACCCCATCTTGTTATTCTAACTTGTTTGTTGAGTTTTTGTGAGGGCTCACATGACTCCTGAAGAGATAGCTTGCTTGGTATTCCACTTTATTTGTGGGATACCATTTGGAGATTTATTCTGATTGCTTTGCTGACTTGCTTTCTTTGATGGTGCTAGCTTGAGAGAGATCTGGGTTTCTTGTTTCTTTAGTTGCTGTTACTTCGGATCTTTATCCGTGTGGTACATCTTTTGACCCCCTTTTACATCTTTCCCGCATTTTACCGCTTTCTTAGCTGGAAGACCTCAATATGAGGCAATGTTTTTGTGTGTTTACTTTTGTGCCCAAAGACCTCCAAGAAGAGGCACCAGTGCTAAAGACCTCCATGAAGAGGCAATTGACGGATAAAAGGGATTAGTAGTCAATCCCCTGTTATTCAGTGTGTCATTCTTTATGCTCATACTATGTGTCGATGCTTCAGAACAAAAGCCCAAGATCTTTTGTCCGGTCGGTCAGTGGAGAGGGTTCCACCTTTCTGAATCCCCACTTTTTGTCACGAGCTCACCCAGCCCAGGGTTAAGAGCTACGAGGTCTTATCCTCATTACCCTTTTGATCTGCTCACCCTGACGTTCAATGTCAGTGGTTAAGAGCCCATTTGATTACCTCTCCAGGGCTTGTTTGTCGAGGTTGATATGACCCCTCTTGACTAAAGCCCTCACATGTATGAGCCCCCTTGTTAGCGTGTTTCCTCTATGCTATATTTTTTTTGTGTGGTGTGATCGTCTTCCTCATAGGACTGCTAGGCTTCGTATAGTCTCTCGTCTGCATGTCAATTAAGGTAGCACGGTTCCTTCGTCTAGGACTTCCTTTTTGCATGAGCATTCCTAAAACACAAACAAACTCATTGATTTTTCTTCTCCTAAGAACACGTTAACTCCTTCTACTACAGGTGAGTAAGTCTCCAAAGGTAGAGCATCTGGTATATTGCATAGTAACGTCGTTCATTTAAAAAACACAAAACAAACAAAAATAGGTTAGCCGAGCTACGGTGCTCTGATTCTCAATCCTTCTTGAGATACGTATGCAGCAGGGTAGGGCCTTTGCGAGCAATAACTCTTTATTTTCCCTACTTTGATTTTCTCTTTTTCGCATCACATATAAGACTTTTTATACACACACTTTAGGCATAATTAGCAAACGTGGATCCTGTGGAGTACCACGGACGTGAAGGGGTGCAATAACCTTCCCTTCACGTAACCGGCCCCCTTACTCAGTTTTCTTTGGTTCGAGACTTTGTTTTATCCATTCCTTCTTGGTTATGAAGTACTACCTTTCCGTCCTCTTGGGATAAAAGTACATAGCTGGCGACTCTACTCTTTTTTTCCTCGCTGCCTCTTTTCGCGTTTGTACCTGGATCCGGGAAATCCTCGGGAGCGACAGCTGGCGACTCTGTTGGGGATATATTTTCCCTAGTGGGCCTTTCCTAGCGTTTGTTTATTTACTGTCTATTGTGTGTTATTTATTTATTGCCTTGCATACTTATCTGCTTGCATTGCATCCTATGTGCGCTTTACTATTTCATGCATACTGTGATGGCTGTGTATCTGTTTTGCTGTTGGGTGGGAGTTACAAGAGGTAAAAGGCCCAATACACAGGCTATGAGTGAACTTTAGGACACCTAGGAATAGAGTGATTCATGGGAAGCGGGTGGTATGGCGCCACTTAGTGGAACATGGTATCACGAGTAGTTCAGATTCTGATGGGGTATTATCGTTGCATACACCTGGTGTGCATATGATGATATTCTTGAAAGGATTGTTTGTCCTGCGTTTCTCTTAACCTTACCCTGGCCTAAATTACACCCGTGAGTGGGGCGGGAATGAATCATTTACAGGTACTGATGGTGACTTGTTCCGATGGTGACTTGATCTGTTGGTGACCGTGTCCTGTTGGTGACTTTTGATTGGTTCTTGTTGGTGACCGTTGGTTCTAAAGTATGAGTTCTAAGTTTATGATTGTGTTCTATGGTTCCCGATTCTGAATTCATGCTGAAGTTCTGATCCCGTGCCTCGTGATACACAACCAACCAGCCATTGTTTCATCATTTTGCATCATAGCATGTTTATTTTAAAAAAAAGGCATAAAAAAGAAGAAAAAAGTTAACCCGCTGTAAGACCCCAATTTTGTCCCTAAGATCCCTCATGGCATCATAACATTGCATTTGCATAACCTCAAGGATCATGAGCATCTTGGTTCCCCTTGCCTTTGGGTGGGACCGTTTGTGAGTGGTTTGAGATCACCAAGCATGCTTGAATTATATATTATTACTTTTCTTATTTTGTTTACTAACCAAAAGCACAAAAATATGTCACTAACATTTCTTGTTTGTAGCTTGAGCAATCACAAGGTTCAAAGCTTCTAGGTGATCATTGGTACAATGACATGGCCAAGAAAAGATGAAAGCAAGCATGGTAATGGTTCCCAAAGCTCTCATCCATCCAATATGCCTCCCTAGTATCTCAATTCATCATTTTGATCAACACAAGTCAAAGGGTTTGAGGTTTGTTCTCCAGAGAAACCCTAATTCATCTGTGTACAACAATGCCTTGCTCATGAAGCAACCTCAGCCCATGGTCAAATACAATCAAGGGAAGTTCTTTAACTCATCATTTCATGCATATTTGAACTTATTTGAGTATCCTAAATCATCAATTCATCAAGATATGGGTTGTGGACTTGAAAAGTTGATCAGTCAATTCATCTGACTATTTTGAAATGCACTGAGACCTAACGTTTGATGTGTTGGTCAAATGGAGATGATTCCAAAATCCAAAATGTTCTTAAGAATAATATTAACAACTTTCATGTTCAGAAAAAATTTATTTGAAGCTTGGAAGGTCATCATCCATTCCAAAACATTATAGGTCATTTTGACTGAAACCCTAATTTTGGGTCAACTTCCCAAGGACATAACGCATTCTTTTTTTATGATTTTGAGGTGGTATCAAATGCATTGGAAAGATTAAGATGTCTAATTCAAATGTTATGTTGAACAAAATATAAAAATTTCAAAGGAAATACATGTGATAATGCAAGACATTATGGGTCCTTTTTGACCAAAGGCATTAAAAGTCAAAAAAGTCCAACTTCAAGTGCCCATAACTCTTTCAGAAAAAATCAAAATGATGCAAAATTTAAGTCCATTTTGATTTTCTTGAAAAGATATACAACTTTTATGTTGAAGGTGTTTTCATTTGAGGCATGCATCATCAAAACAGAGGGGCTTGAAAATTGGCCAAAATGAGAAACCTTGCTTTGACATGTCATGCACCTTCCACTTTAAACTCAAATTTCATAAATTTCCACACTTCAAATGGATTTTTGCCCAACATAACAATTGTTCCTTACACCAAGACCTTTCCAACCATTACTCACATGGTCATGTTTGGATTTCTCAATTGGGACTTTCGAAGAGGTGAATGTTTAGGTCAAATTGTGAAATGCACATGAAATCTTGATGCACAAGCAAATTCCAAGCAAACTACACGTCCATTTCACCTTGGTCTAAGCTCAGCTTGCATTTGGCATTGTTTTTGGGCCTTGTGCATGATCATGCAAGCCCATGCAAGGATTATCCAAATTCATGCACACAGATCAATTCATCATTTCCTTGCCATTCCCTCTATAAATAGAGACCATATTCCATTCAAAATTCATCCCTGATTCAACCTGTTATGCTGCACAAATCTCTCCATAGCCATTACCAAAGAAGCAAGTTCATTTTCTCTAAATTTTTCATGAAACAAAATTCAACTACATCTGGTTGAATCCTTGGATCTAAAGCTTCTAAACCTTCATCATTCATCTCACTGATCTTCTGTTTTGGCCAAGAAAGCAAGGAATCGAGCTCAAGTTTCCAGAAATCAAGCTTACTCTTCAACTGGTATTTTCTTCGAATCTCATTATCCTTTGACCTATTTGCTTGGATCTTGTGTTGGCTGAAGTCCTCTCAATAGAGGCATCATGATTATGAATTCAATTTTTGAAATCCATTGAGTTCATGATGAACACCAGATTTTTCAATCTCTGATTTCTTACACCATGGAAGTCTAGAGTGAAAATGGAGGGTACGGGGGTGATGTACATCACCCCAGCTTTAATTTGATGTATAGATCGTGCGTTTTCATTAAGGTTTGGATCTCTGCAATTCTGGCCGGAAAATGCAAGCTCACCGGAGAAGACGGTGGCTCCGGTGGCTGCTTCAGTGCCAGATCCAATCTGGACCGTGTGATGGCATTTCTAGATCCAATCCGGGCCATTCATTGTTATGACTTGTATTTAATCCATGTGTGGTTGCATTGACCAGGGTCCACCATGTGGGCGCGTCTCCCAGCCTTGTGATCTGCCAGCTCAATTAATGAGCTCAGATCCAAGCGCTGTGGATTTTTCTTATTTTTAATTTCTGATTTTAATTATTTTAATTCCCTTTTATTTCAAAAATCAATATCTCTCTCATTTTTAATCCAAAAACTATGAGACCAATTGCATTAGTCTCCAAATAATTTCTAGTTTTTATTTCTGATTTTTAATATTTTTTATTTTGTCATTTGATTTTTTTTGTGAATTTTCTCTTTTCTGGTTATTTTTAATTCATTTTAAATAGTTTCTGATATTCAAAAAATACAAAAATATTTTCCTAACCTATTTGAATGATGATGAATCTATGAAAAATAGTCTCATCAATTTTTACATTGATTTGAGATTTATTTGAGATTTATTTGAGATTTTAGTTCAATTAGGTTATTTTTATTCATTTTTAATTGATAAAAAGTAGCTTCTGACCT